>NC_064266.1:21973500-22623000 GCF_003254725.2 Canis lupus dingo | reverse complement strand
AGTCTCTGATAGTCATAAGATTGTTTGCTTCTGGGTGCTTATTATATGCCTCCACCCAGTGTGTGGTTGCTAGACTCCCAAATGATTTACTTGATTTATTTATGATTTTAGTCTGTCTCTGTCTTCCCACCTAAACTTGAGGGTCACTCTTGGAGTCAGGGATCTCATCATTATTTCTTTTTTTTTTTTTCTTTAAAGATTTTATTTATTTATTCATGAGAGACACACAAAAACAGATGGAGACAGGCATATGGAGAAGCAGGCTCCCGGCAGGGAGCCCAATGTGGGACTCGATCCTGGAACTCTAGGATCATGCCCTGAGCTTAAGGCAGACACCCAGCCACTGAGTCACCCAGGCATCCCCCATCATTATTTCATGTTGTATTCTAAGGCTGGGCACATAGTGGTGCTCACTAAACATTTGTTGAACGAAGGCATGAATGTGTATAAGATCAAATATCTTAAAGAAGGTAGGTTGGTGGACCACCTGTGAATTTCCTGGAGGCTGCTCACTGGACCCTACCCTTACTTTCCCAATTTCTCCACTTCCCAGGCTCCCATCTAGTGATCATGTGCATACTCCATAGAACATGAGTTGAGAATCACTGATGGGAAGAGTGAGGCCATGGGAGGCTGGGTATATTTTTGAGCAACTCTCATGAATCCAGGCAAGATTAGAATCTAGATCATTTTGTCATTCTTCTAGTGGACCCTAGCATTTCCTTGTGTATCAGAATCACCCATGACACTAAAAAAGCATGGATTTAGGCCTTCCTTAGGTCACCAACTGAGTGTGGGACTCCAATAATGGACTTTGGGAACTAGTTTTAAGAACTCTTCAGAGAGGGCTTAGGTTTGGAACCTGTAGTTCTACTCTACATTGCATCTGTGCTCTACTCTGTCTTTTCCTTCCAGAGTCCCTGTGTCACTAAGCATCTGGCATTAAAATAATTTCTCACATAGAGATATTTTGAAAATTGAATCTACTTACAGCCTCAGGGGGTGTCACTGAGTGTTCAGAGCTGTCAGGAAACAAAGTACAAGGAAAAATTATTTTCACATAAATATTAACCAATTCTAGAGTTTAGGTATTAGGTCACTTCTCAAAGCAACTTATGTCAGGTACAGAGGAGAAAGCAATTTTAAGGTGAGTAGAAGTCCATTTTGATTTCTCTATAATTATGCATATGATTTGAATTGGGTTCTTGATATATGTTTTTACACTGACAGATGTCAAGAGGATTTTGTAGTTATTGACAGTACCTCTCAATCTTGATGCTTAATATCAATTTGTCTTTTGAAATCTTGCAGTTATGGGAGATGATTAAGGTCTGTATTAATATAAGACAAACATAAGTTAAAAATAATACCTTGACCTGGCTAGTCAGCAAACCTATCACATTGTGGTAATCACCAACAAGATCACAGGTAAGGACCAGAGCAGAGATTACCTGGTCTCAGGAGACAACCTGTTTATCTCTTCTGTTCTGGGGGCTGAGCACACCAGCCTCCCTTGTCATAGAGACATCCAGGCACTTGGGCCCTCAGGGTTTGGGATTAGCTTTCTTTACACTCCAGTCCACTTTTCTTTCCATGGAACCTCTGCTCCTATTAGTTCCTCCTCACACCTCAATCCTGATTTGTTATTGTACTTACCGTTTTCCCATTAGCAACACTCTCACCATCCTTTTCCACAGTAACCCAGTAGGTGGCTTGGATTTTGTTGCCTGATTGGAAGAAGTAGGCTATTTTGGTGATGCTTGCAGTCAGGTTATTCATCTGTTGTAAAGAAGCCATCATTTAGAATATGGAGAAGAAGGACTGCAGAATGGTGCCTTATGAGACACCCATGCATCATTCATTTATTCAAATATTTATTGGCCCTCTAGTATGAGTCGGTCACCTAGCTTGGTGCTGGTGCACCTTTTGTGCATCTGATGTGACCACAACAGACAGGGTCTAATTTCAGATATTTTTCTATATCTCATTTCCATTCTCAGAAAGACAGTAGGGCATTTAACACATAAAATCTTACTTTTCTATTACATTCATCCAACTTAAACCTATTTCTTACTATGGTCTTGTGGCAGACTGCTCTGCAGTTGATCATTTTGGGAAACTGTTACGGAAACACTGTACACTGCTGAAACTGAGTCTAGCCCATAGAAAGTACTCAGTGATTATTATATCCCTGTTAATTACTGCCTCTCTTCTTTCTCTTTTGGGGCCAGAAGCAAATGAATACCTCACATGTGGATAAACCCTTGCTCATACTGTGACTATGGGTAAATTACTTCTCTCACTTTGGTTCTTTGTAAAACGGGTAAGAATCCCTGCCTTCTAGTGTTATTGTGAGAATGCAAGGACATTTATTATGTAAATAAGACACCTGGCATTGAATTTGGCGCCAAGCAGGCATTCCGAAAGCATTTGTCCTTCTATGCCCCTGCTCTCTGCTGTCCTTCAATGTCAACAAGGATCCATTTACATGATTATTAAGGGAAAATCTACATCCCACAGGGTTTTCTCATATTTATCTCTGGAAGAATGTTCTGGAACCCACTGCATTTTCACCTTTCAGGGTTTGATAGACTAAGCTTAAGTGAAGAGGAGAATGGTGCCAGGGGCCATATAGATGATGCTTACCTTGGCAGAGCTCTGCTTGGCACTTAGAGTGATGATTACCTTGAGTAACATATGGGACAGAGTTAGGGAAATGTTGGCATTTTTAGGATCTGGTGGAAGAGGGCTTCCGGGCACAGGGACTATATTGTTGTTAAAGAGGGCTTTAGCCTAGAAAAAGAAAAGCAGAAAAATCCCTGTCATTATGTGAGACTAACATCAATTTCTGTGTCTTTGGAGGCACAGCTGAGATTTGGAGGACTGAAGTGGCCCCTTGTGAGCATTGCAGTGGATGAGAATGATGACAGCGGTAGACCTACTCAGCCTCTGTAGGAGTCTGTGGGGAGTTGTGGGGTTGTGGAGACTGGAGAGTAGGAACACCTCTTGTAAAGGAGGAAGCATGGCTCCTCTCTAGCAGATTGGCCCTACTTAGGGCTGTAAGATGTAGTCCAACGTAGGACTACCAGACCTCTGATTGTCTAAGAGAAGCCACAAATCCTCATTTTTCAGGTGAATTCCCCCATTTAAGTGTCCTTCACGTAGCATATATTTCATGAGTTCGGGGATGTCTCCAGCCCTCCCCCGGAATCTATTGTAAGCACAGAACACTTACACAGTATGATATGAAAAGGCCTCGTGTAGAAATCCTGGAACTTTTAACATCGTACTTGAACAAGCCAGTAGCTGCAGGTGAGAGGAAAGAGAACTATAGAGACCCCTGCAACCCTTGGGCTCTTGGTGGCCCTGCCCTCCAGATGGGGGTTCAGTTGGACACCCTCCTCTTTCTAGGGCCCAGGCAGGAAGCTGGTGTCTTACTGACTTTTCCATATTTCTGGGAGGAGGCTTCAGGGAAGAAGAAAACATGGGGGCCCTATCCTCATTGTGCCAAAACCTCAAGTGAGAGGAAAAGACTTGTTGCCCAGGCTCCAGATTCATCTACTCTAGGATTTGGGAAATGTTACCAGCTTCCCTGCTTTGGCTGTGTTGGCAGTCACTGTCCACTGTATCCTATCATTCCTGTCTTCTGGATGTGTTTGGGTATGGGAGAGAATTTTTGCTTCTCAGCTTCTCTGGCATGAGGACTGGGAATGCTCTTTGCTCTGACTCTGCACATGTGTGTATTTTGCAAACCATTTGGGAGGCGGGGCTGCCACAGAGACCTCTTTGCCCTGCTCTGTCCTGGAGGATGAGTCACTGTGGTTTAGAGAAGCAGGTAAGTTGCCTTATTTTCTGCCCTGAGGGTACTGAGGTTTGAATGCCTGGGGGTACATGGTATTGGAGCTCATAGCCCCATACTCCCTGGTCTGTCATCTGGTGGGATCCCAGAGGAGCCCTCCATCGACCTGTCAGCCCCAGGGTGGTCTGGTTGTACTCACAGTTCTTGCATTCGTTGAAATCACTGAAATCAATGTTACACGATTCCGATTCTTGAAACTGTGAAATCACCACGAGTTAGCTTTGCCAAAGGAGTGCAGCAGGCCTGTCCTCCTCCTCCTCAGCCCAGCTCCTCTTCCTCTTTTCCCCATCCTCCTTCTCTTCTCTCTGTTCTATTTCTTAGACTTCTCCCTCTCCCAGCCTGAGGCCTTATTCTGTTGTGCTGCTGGGGTCTTTTGGGCCAGAATGGTTGATATGTCCTTCTTGAGTCTCTCCTAGCATCAGACAATATCTGAGAAAGGGGCTCCTCTCTGTCCTCCCCCAGTGACCTAGACCTCTGAGGTGGTGTTCTCCTTTTTCCCAGGACTTACATTTTCTTTCATAGCTACTGTCAACACTTGAGAAATGATGTTGTCCAAAGGCAGAGGCACAGGGAGAGGCAAAGTATCTGTGAGCCTGGGAAAGATATGTGAAGAACCGTGTAATTCTTGCATTTCTGGATTTTGCCCAGATTTTGGGAAAAACCCATTTTTTTGATGAAACAGTTGCGTGATGTCCTGCTTCTTAATTCATGCAAGCACCTGAGCCCTTTTGTCTACAGTTTCAGTCATTAAGGAAGATGCAAGGATGCCTGGGAAAACTGCCAATGCCTGACATCTGACCCAGCAATCCCATGCAGAGATATTTGTGCTTCAGGTACTTGCTAATGATAGTGAACAGACTTGTCTGGGACTTTACTAGTTGGAGTTGGATACAAAAGTTATTAATTGATGGGACGCCTGGGTAGCTCAGTGGTTGAGCGTCTGCCTTCAGCTCAGGTCGTGATCCTGGAGTCCAGGGATCGAGTCCCACATTGGGTTTCCTGCATGGAGCCTGTTTCTCCCTCTGCCTATGTCTCTGCCTCTCTTTGTGTCTCATGAATAAATAAATAAAAATAAAAAAGTTATTAATTGAAAAATGCAACTCTTCCTTGATAAGGGACTGTTAAGCTTAGTGCATCTTCATAGTGGAATACTAAGCCATAAAAAATGAAGAAGCAGACAACCTGGGTGGCTCAGTGGTTTAGCGCCACCTTCAGTCCAGGACGTGATCCTGGAGACCTGGGATGGAGTCCCATGTGAGGTTCCCTGCATGGAGCCTGCTTCTCCCTCTGCCTGTGTCTCTGCCTCTCTCTCTCTCTGTGTGTCTCTCATGAATAAATAAATAAAATCTTAAAAAAAAAAGTGAAGAAGCTACTTTTAAATGGATGCAACAGATTTCAAGCTATTTTTTTTAAGTGAACCATAGTCCAGAAAAGCGTATATAATATTTGCCCCTTTCTGTGTGTGTATACATCACACACAACTGTACACATGCAAATAATATGTCTGAAAGCCAACAGAAGAGACTAGATCCATTGGTTGCTTCCAGGGAGGATAATTAGCCAGTTGGCATCCATGGGTAAGAGGAGGACTTTTCACTGTATGGCTTTTTGTATCTTTTGAATTTTGATCTAAGTGTGTGTATTGCTTATGCAAAAAGAACAAAATACAAAGAGTATACTACACCTAGCATAATACAGGCAGAGTGAGAGAAGACTATTTTCAAACACAGTGAGCTGTTCCCAATCAGAGACCCCTCGCTGAACCTCCATTTACTAATTATTCAAACCATTGGATTGGCCAAATTCCATCTCTAAGGGTGGTATCACTGGGGACATTTTGGCACACATTGATCTAGAGAATGAGAAAAATGGTCTCACGTACATGTCCGTTATCTGAAGAGTCACTTTCTTGACCTTGATGTCCTTGTCCTGGACTTGGAGGTTGACACACTGGGTGTTGTTCGTGGAAATGCCAATTTTCAGGGTTACATCGCCATGTACTTCATATCCTAGTATGCTGACTACAGGTCCTGCTAGACTGTGGAGAGCAAGATGTGGGTGAAACCAGACCTGGCTGCAAGATGTCTCTCAGGCTAAACAATAGGTTTTTGGGGAGTCAGCCTCATATATTTGTCTAGATTGGGAGAGGGAAAGGTTGGTGCTTTCCAGTGAGCATGCCTCAAGAGTGGCTTCCTCCTCTACACAGGATTCAGAGCCTGGCTCATCGGAGGCATTCAGTAAACATTGATAAAATCACTCTCCTTCAATCACCAGCCTTCAAGATGTCTTCTTTTGTTGGTAGCATCAGGCCAACTTGGAATAAGATGTCCATTACAGGTTATGCTTGTGCCCAGTATCCCCAGCTGTCTGTTGGATGGGTGACAGCATAAGAAAAACTCACCATGTACTAGAGCCAGGTCTCATTAAAGTCAGATGTTCTGGAGAAGACAAATGATTCTTCCTGACACTGCTGACTGTAGTGGTCACAAACATGGGCTCTGGAGGCACAATGCCTCGGTTCAGACTCTGTCAGCTGTGTGACTTTGAGCAAGGTTTATGACCGGGTTTGATAGTCTAAACTACCTAGTCTAGAAAGAGGATTGCTTTTCTGATGAGATTGTCAAAAGGGGTCAGTGAGTTCAGAGTGCCTCAGTTAGGTGCCTACCTGGAGCTTGCGTAGTAAGAGGTTTCAGTGCTGTGTGTGTTCATCCAAGAAGCCTTCTCTCCAGTGTGGATTACCTTCCTCTCACATGAATGCCTTCCTGTATGCCTTGAGTCTACACTGTTAACCTGTTTCTCCCCCACACGTTGATGCTTGCTGAGCACAGGGACTGCCATTAGTCCTCCTGTGCCCAGCACAACATCTGGTATAGAGCTGTATATTAATTACAGATTAGGTGGACGAATGATGCATGTGTTTTAATCATCTGTGTCCCCCCTTACTGCCTTGGACAGTGCTGTTTGTAGAATGGGCTGATTTTCCTTGGAGAGTCCAGATTATTTGGGGCCATAATACCAGTATGCATGTCATTCTCTGAGGTTTCTCTCTTTATTGCCCATGTATAAAATTGTGCAGATTTCACATGGAAATCTGGATTTCTGGCTGTGCTTACACTATTTGAGAATGGGGCTCCATAGGGTCATTCTCCTGCATTGGTCCTTTGTGGAAGAGGAGAGAGACAGCTGTGCCTCGTTTCCAATTTGTCCCATCCTCAGTCATTCTACCTTATTCTGTGTTATCTCTGCCTGATCCTTGGACCTTGAATCATAAGTCTCCAGTCTGTGCTGTCTCAGCTGACTCATTTGGAAACAGACTCACCCTTTTCCACCTATGAAGGCAGTAGTTGTGGCATGGACGAGAATCCCATCACCTGTCATGGTTGTTGTCATGCTCTCCACAGTCACTTTTTGAACCTCTAATCTGCAAAGTAATAGTATCATGGATCAGTCCTGGCTCCGGGAATCAGTCTGGGCAGTAGGAAAAATAACCTCGAAGCAGCCAGTTAACAGCTTACCAACCCATCCACACTGCTCTCTAAGCTCAAGAAATCTCGATCATATTTCCCTCTGAAAGGGCACCCTTTCAGCACAGAGCTAGAATATTTCTTCATGAAGATGTGCTTGTCCCTTTCCATGAGATTGTTGGAGGTTGAACTTCAGTGTCCCTAAATAGCAACTTTCTTCTTGTGCCAGACCTTATGGTCAAGGAATCACTTACCCTAATAGGAGATCTTCTATGTTAAGATTTCCCAGCAGGCCTGTAACTGCGTCTCCAACGCCTGCTGGCACTACACTGTTCAGCATGCCCTGGGTGGATTCTGTGAGCTTGTTGACTTGGTCACCTACATCATTCAGGGGCAGGGGGAGATTTGCAAGACCAAGGTTGTTGATGAGTCCTTTTACAGGATTCTTCTCTGCACCAGTGGGTGGTAGGCTGCCCAGATCCTTTTGGGTACCAAGTGCATCAGTGGCTTTTGAGAGCAATGGCAGTGGGAGCTTTGGGGACTGGCCACCACTTTCCTTGCCCAGGATGCCACCAAGAGGATCACCTCCAGGTATGTTGAGGGCTGAAGTGATGTCTAACACAGACAGTAGATCGGAGCTAGACACCGTGGATATCACTTTCCCAATCATACCAGACAGAAGGACCTCCTCACACATCAACTTCTTCTTGATCTTTGGGGGCAGGGTGGCGTTCAGATCTGAAACGGGTTAAGAGACATGATCCTGCTGTTGGCTGTCCAGCTGGTTCAGCTTGAGGAACCTTTCCAGCTGGAGAGCCAGCACCTCTGAATTGTGAGGCTTGTAGGTCCTGTATATTATGCCTTGTGGATATATTCTTCCCTGTCACTGCCCACAATAGGACAGCCTGGCGATGTAAGGATAACCTGTCCCCTGTCAAGAGTCAACATTTATTAGCACCTACCTGAGGCCAACCTGGTGTTGAGTATGCTGCTCTAGAATGATTTGAGCATGGAACGAAAGGACTTAGTTTAGCTTTTGAGCCCAGTAGCCCAGAGCTTATAGGTCTAGACTCTGTTCCTAGGAGTAGCCTGGGGCAAGGTCTCCTCTTTCCTGAGCTCCAGTCTCTGCACCCTTCCAGGGGTGCATGATAGAACCTACAGCATGGGTTACTGGGTACAGGATGAATGAGTTGAGCTAATTTTAAGTGGTCAGTAGGATTGAGGTGGCTAGAGAAAAGATGGTGTTGCTGACAGATCTGGACTCTCCTGTTCTCCTTCTGTGTGATTCTGTGCAAATGCTTCTCTTTTTTAGGCCTCATTTCCCCCTTGTGGGTCACTGGTAGGTCTTGCCACCTTTGACAAGCTGCCCATGCTAAGAGACCTCCTGCATCAGCGCTGATCCTCCAGAAGCATTATTATTGTCGGGGTGGGGGATGTGCTCACCATGTCTTTTCCTCTACACTGGAGATAAGCAGGGCAGAGAGAAGTGGAATCCCAGAAGATGGTTGAGAAGGAGAGATGGTCAAGGGCCAACTTGGAGAGCTTTGAAGTCACAGGGGTCCTGTCCTATCATACTACTCTCAGTGGCCTGAGAAGCAACTCAGAAGGGGAGCTATTACATCTGGTTGGTGGTCAACCCAGCGTCTCTCAGCAAAGAAGTTAATTGGAAAAAAAAAAAAAAAAAAAAAAAAAAAAAAAGAAGTTAATTGGACCAAAGGGCTACAGAGTAGCAGGAGGAAGAAGTCCACTAGTACCAGCCCTGCTGAGCTGAGAGGCCTTGGCTTTTGGAGTCTTGCTGCTGTTTCCCATGCATAGGGCTCTATGCTCTGGAGAGCCTTGCCTATGTAGGGTGAGGTGGATGCACCCACATCATAGGTTTCTGCCTAGAGAATTTCACATGGACACTAGGAGATGCATACAAGGATGTTTAGGTCAGCATTGTTTGGAGTAGCACAGAATGGAAATTGAATAGATGCATATACTAGAGGATTCATCCAGGAGAATACCATGGTGGAAATGAGTGGAAAGTCTTTCTCATTAAACATGGATTAATTACCTCAGAAACAAGATTGAGAGACAATGCAAGCAGGTTACCTTTTGGGAAAACTTTATAACATGTAGTGCAATTTTTTATATTGAGAAGAAATAGCCACATATCACAATATGTAGAGAAATGGCAAGGGAAAAATAAACAGGCCAGAGGTCTCCTTGGAGGATAGGAGGAGAAGGGGAGGGAGAGAGGCAGTTCTGCAGGAGCCCCAGGGCCTTCAGTCCTGTGGCTGGATATTTTCTTCCTTAATCTCAGTTGTGTGTACAAGAGTATTTGATCTATCTATCTATCTATCTATCTATCTATCTATCTATCTATCTATCTATATTTTAAGGTTTTTGTATGTCTGACAATGAAATTAACTACCACCACCAAATCACTGTTTGTTGGGCACAGAACTGTTATTTTTTTTAAAAGATGTGTTTATTTATTAGAGTGCAAGAGGTGAGGAGGAGTAGAGGGAGGGAATCTCAAGCAGATTCCCCACTGAGCATGGAGCCCACCATGGGGCTTGATCTCATGACCCTGAGATCATGCATGACTGGAGCTGAAATCAAGAGTTGGATGTTTAACAACTGAGCCACCCACGTGCCTCCACAGCTGTTATTTTTATCACTGTCTGAACTTTTCTATATATTTCAAGTATTTTGTCATAAGGCAGGATGATGGGAGGCAGAGCAGAGGAAATGTTCCTAAAGAGGCAAAACAGTGGATGTGTGAGCTTTGGGACTGGACACTATGATCATTAGGCAGGCACTGATTCCCCTATGTTACTCTGTCTCGTCATCCTGGAAGGCTGGCTATAGAAGCCATGGCTGCAAAAAGCCATGACAGGTTGCTTTGTGGACTTTCCTACTGGCCTTTATTTGCTGATGAGTCCTGCTCCTTTCTTGGTCCCCCAAAAGAGTCACTTCTTTGCCAAGCCTTGTAATTCCTGAGCTCCTCTGCTCTCTGGCCCTGGGAGATTGCTGGAGAACACAATTCCACATCTTTGAGGAGGAGGCTGAGTCTCAGGAAGGGTGTGAGAAAAGAACTTGGAGGAGTGAATCTGGTTAGGGAGTTTGGTAGTGGACCTGGATTTCTCATTTCCTGCCTCCTTATCAACCAGGTTGATGCTCTAAGCACCTGTGGGTGTTTGGGGTGAACTGTAGAGTCCAGCACTGAGAAGCTGTGAGAGCTCCTGGCAGTGTCCAGGTGATAAGGATCACATAAAATGCAGGTAACCAGACATTTTGCTGGATCCAAGAGTTCCCTTTCCTGAGATTGCTTCAACCAGTCCTTCCCCATGTGTGGACTAAAGACAAGCAGCTTCAACATCATCTTGGAGCTTATTAGAAAACCAGATTTTCGGGGATCCCTGGGTGGCTCAGCAGTTTGGCGCCTGCCTTTGGCCCAGGGCGCGATCCTGGAGTCCCGGGATCGAGTCCCACGTCGGGCTCCCGGCATGGAGCCCGCTTCTCCCTCCTCCTGTGTCTCTGCCTCTCTCTCAATCTCTGTGTCTATCATGAATAAATACATAAATAAATCTTAAAAAAAAAAAGAAAACCAGATTTTCAAGTGCACTGGAGTAGTGCTGTACCACGATGTCTGCGAGTGGAGCCAAGGCAACTGTTTTGTTAACAAGCTCCCAAGATGATTCTAATATATTCTTAGTGAAGATATACTTAACTTTTGGGCTTGGAAATGAGAAGTGTGTGTGAGGGGGTGGAAAATCAAAGGTGTGCAGGTGAAACAATTTTTACTTACATTCTTCAAGGTAGTTTCTAGATAGTAAGTACTTGGCCACAGGTGAACACTTGACTCCTGGGGTCCCAACTTGACGTTTTATAGATGGAGAGCCTTTTTGGGTATTTCTGAGCTGTCTTCCCATTAGAGCAAGAGGGACGTTTTTGACAGCCCCAGTGGCTTCATTGATAGGAAGAGTTCCCACCAGTAAAGATGGGCTTGGCAGGTCAATTGCTCTTGCCTGGATGGTCAGCGTGATGATCAGGGCCCAGAGGGTCAGCATCTTGGCAACTGATACCTGCAAAAGTGAGCTTTGTTAGACACCACATTCCAAAGGACCATACGGGTACCTGTACATTTGTATTGGCTATGCACATACAAGGTCCTAGCTCTTGTGGAAAGGTGCTATTCACATTATTGATATTCTAGTCTGTATGTTGTATTTATTGGAAAATGTTCCATCACATGGCAAAGTCTTATTTTTTCTACTTTTTCAACTTTTTTAAAAAAAGATTATTCATTTATTTATTCATGAGACACACACACACACACACAGAGGCAGAGACACAGGCAGAGGGAGAAGCAGACTTCCTGCAGGAGCCTGATGTGGGACTCGATCCTGGATCCTGGGATCACACCCTGAGCCAAAGGCAGACGCTCAACCACTGAGCCACCCAGGTGTCCCACTACTTCTTCGACTTTGCATAAAGATGTCTACAGGCTGGTGGCAACCTTTGAGTACAGGCCAAGCCCTGCTAACAGCCTTACCTCTAGGGTCCATATCCTTCTGCCAGTCTTCCTTTCTCAAATATCCTTGGAGCCTTCCAGTTACCAACTGGAGAATTCAAGGATTTTGGATGAACCAGCCACAATAGATGTCACTCCAGTGGTGGCAAAAGTCTCTCCCAGCATGTGGTCAACTAGCATATAGTACTGTCCTTGTTGGTATGAATTTTCTATGTACCAGACCCTTTGTGGAGAGTAAATGGACATGAGTTGCTCTAAACTCTCTACACAACCCTGAGAAGGAGGATATACCCTCATTTTACAGATGGCAAAACTTGTGGTGCAGAGCAGACAATATGCTCACCCTGTGCCCAATGGCCAGTCTCCAGCTGGTAGTTTTACTTAATCAGGACTAAATCACCTATTCAATCAGTTCCAAGTTTGGCACCCTCCACCCCTTTGGTCATTGAGCTATCCTGGCATTTCAGCTCAGTGTGCAGAGGCTAGAGCTATCTTTATGGCTATGACCATATCAGGCGTTCTCATATCTTTTTTAAAACCCATTAAACTCAGAGAGCACAGACATGGTCTGATGGTGGGATTGGACCATCCTCACTGTGGTGTTGGTGGATGGCACAAAGGAGGCTCCTCTGTGTGGATTGATGATTGAATTAACCCATTTACCCACTTTCTGTAGCTTCTTCTATTGACCACAGAGCATGTGGCTTCTTTTTGTTTTGGCCAGGGATGAGCAGCCATAGCTGTCATGAATGTGTAAACTTGTAAGTCTTGACTTTACCTCTCTTTGTTAGGATGTGTCCGTACATATCTACTCATGGAGTACTGGTCAGTGTAGGTACTGGTCAGTGTGCTAAACATTTCATTTGCAACATTTTATATAATCCTCAGCAAGTCTAGGAATTAGATAATATTTATTATCCCATTTCCAGCTTAGGAGACAGCCTCAGCAAGGAGACAGAGAGCTGGGTCCACCCAGGCAGAAAACCCCTGTTTGACTCTGAGCTCAGATGTGTGACTTAGTGGTAACTTCCCTTCTCTGGCCATCAGATTCCTCCTGTAACAATGATTCTCTCAAGTCTTTCTGTCTTGTTTAAGGTAGTAGAGAGGTTTGTGTCTTAGGGTATTTTCCCTCAATGAAGCCAGTAGACTCTGCAGTTCCTCTCTGTTTACATTTCATACCTTGAAAGTTTTATGAAGTCAGGCTTATTGGGGCACCTAGGTGGCTCAGTCGGTTAAGAGTCTGCCTTCCGCTGAGGTCATGGTCCCAGGCTTCTCAGCAGGGAGCCTGCTCCTCCCTCTCCCTCTGCCCCTCCCTGTTGCTGGTGTGCTCTCTCTCTCTCTCTCTCTCTCTCAAATAAATAAATGAATAGAATCTTAAAAAAAAAAAACAAAAAACAAACAAACAAGAAAAACTCAGGCTCCTTGACCTCTGCTCTTGCCATGCATAGGCATTGCCCAAATCAAGCAGCCTGCCATTTACCAAGACCGAGAAGTACCGCTATTGTTGAAATATTGGGAAGACATAATGGGAAGTCAATGACATCTTTCACATTGAATAAGTTAGACTTTAGGAAAAAGCTCATCACATTTTCATTATTTTTCTCATTTTACCTTCATCTGTGAGAATTTAGGATTTGGTGTCTAAGGCAACATGTAGGTGTCCTGTGAGGGAGAAATAAACTTCTCTGCCTGTGACTGAATTTATGGCACTATTTTTAAGACATTGTCTTAAATGGAATCATTCAATAATCCCAGGAAAGATCCCCTATTTTTAAAAAAAGATTTTATCTTAATTATTTTTTTAAGTTTAAATAATCTTTATACCCAATGTGGAACTTGAACTCACGACCCTGCGATCAAGAGTCACATGCTTGTATGCTCTTCCAACTGAGCCAGCCAGGCACTCCTTAAAAGATTGTATTTTTAAGTCATCTTTATAATCAACATGGGGCTTAACCTCACAACCCTGAGATCAAGAGTCACATGCTCTACTGACTTGAGCCAGCCAGGTACCCCAAAAGATAGCTCATTTTTTTAAAAAAAAGATTTTATTTATTTATTCATGAGAAACACACAGAAAGAAGCAGAGACACAGGCAGAGGGAGAAGCAGGCTCCATGCAGGGAGCCCGATGTGGGACTCGATCCCAGGACTCCAGGATCATGCCCTGGGCCAAAGGCAGGTGCCAAACCGCTGAGCCACCCAGGGATCCCCAAGATCCCTCATTTTTAAAAGCAGTTGCATACCAGGCATTTGTTAACACCTACCACGCTAGATAGAGTGCTATGCATTTCAGTAGGGAAGGGGCATTGCTAAAGAGATTATAAATGCAAAATCCTAGGTATCACTCCTTTGATGAACTGTCCTATACGTGTCCCTGCCTCAGAATTTTGGCCTTTTCTTTCATGAATTTTGATTTAGCAAGTTCTTACCTTGCCCAGTGTTGATGGGTCTCTGTGGATGATAGGTGGACCTTTTGGAAGTGTCCTCTCCTCCTGCTCTTGTCTGTGAACTGTCAGAAGGAAAGCTGCATCTCATTTTATAGCCCAGTGTCTCTCACAGAAGTTGTTAGACATGAAGGGGCATAATCCAAGTGTGCTGATAAGGGTGGCGTGATATAGGCTGACTTCCAAAATCAGCACCTGTTAATGGTTGTGACATTGCCAGTGTCTTTCTGAGAGATGTTCAGGGTACTTAGAACTTTTTTGGAGGTGCAGCCAGGCCAGGTATCTGTCCTTTCCTTATTTTAAACCTTCACAGGCCTGTTTTCTTCAATCTAGGTGGGTGTTGTGTGAATGGCAGAGTAGAGGGATTTGAAAGACTGCCAGGTGCCAACCCAGTGAGAGCCCTTTATGGTGCCAATGCCATGGCTTCGTCATGGTAGGCACTCAGCACTGACCATTGCAAGGGTGAGGATCTGAGGGAGAGGGGTGGGGTTGTTCTGGAGAGGGTGTTTAGGGAGAGCCTTCTGTCAAGTGACATTTTATATCAGATGTATGTGATAAGAAGGAAGTGATGGATCCAGGGGGCTTGGAAAGTACATGGTGTCTGTAACTGGTGAGAGCATGAATGCATGCCTGGGGGATTTTAAGCATGGTAGTTACATAATTTGCTCAGTCCTCTTTCCTTTCCCTAATTGCGCTTGGAATAAAACTTGAACAGAGTTGGTAGCCTGGTAGCCTCATTTGTATTCAAGAATTCTAGGCTTGCTCTCATCTGTTACCTCATTTTTTTAAAAATTTTTATTTATTTATGATAGTCACCAAGAGAGAGGGAGAGAGGCAGAGACACAGGCAGAGGGAGAAGCAGGCTCCATGCACCGGGAGCCTGACGTGGGATTCGATCCCGGGTCTCCAGGATCGCGCCCTGGGCCAAAGGCAGGCGCCAAAACGCTGCGCCACCCAGGGATCCCTGTTACCTCATTTAATGGCCCCCACAACTCTAGAGCCTGTTCTCTGGGCCTCTGGCTTTTCCTTTATTTTAGAGAAGGTCTAGTCACATGTTAGGTTCCTACCACTTGAAATTTTGTGATTTCTTGCACAGCCTGACAGTGCAAGAGTCTGGGAGAGAGAGAGATGATGTTGACTAAGGGGTTGGTTAATGCCTGCTCCTGCCTACCTGAGGCTGGGAAATTAGCTCAGATCCCTGCCTCAGGCAGGCTCCAGATGTTTGTTGCAGGGCTCTCTTCCACCCCATGGGGGGTTCCCATACTGTGAACCTCAACTATAGTTTCATTTGCCAAAAGTCCCATTTTGGGCTTTGCTGAAATGTCAGATGCTTAGAACAAATGACAGTTGACCTTTTCTCAAAGGGTAGAACCTAGAGTTTTATACGTGATGATAAGTAGAAGACAAAACCCAACTGTCTTGGGTCTTATTTTTCTTGGATATCTGAGGGAAATGGAGTCATCTTTTAGGCAAAATTTGTGATACCTGTTGGTGGACGTGGCCCTTGCTTTTGATGCCTCCAGTGGTTTTCTGGACCCAAAGAATGAATACAACTTCAAAGGCTGGGAAAGGGCACATCCTGGATGCAGCCTCTAGTAGCCCTTGGGACCTCCCAGTTCTTTGTCTTTCTCTCCTTCAACCTTGGGAGGTGGGGCAGCCATTGAATTCTGCTAATCCAAGATTTATGGGAAGATCTTTCATGCATGGTGGCTTATCATACTAGACAAAAGAGCCTGCTTGTAACCAAGCCCTAAGTGATTTGACCTGCTGACTCTTGAAGGAGAGGACCCTTTTAAGGCTGGCCAAGGCTTGGCTGAGATCACAATTGCAGATGATAAGGCAAGTACCAATTCTTAATGGCCTCTGTGAGAAGATGTCTCAATAGGTCTGGCTGAGCTGTACATGTCCTGCTGACAGGCATCAAGATTTTGACCTTTTGTAGGTGTTTCTTTAGTTACGTACACACACCTGTGTACACAGTCATGTGGTTGTCTATGTCTTTCTAGTCCCTGGAACTCAGTGGTCATGTCCAGCAGTCCTGCCTCAGTTTCCTTCTCTGGTGTAACCAATCTCAGATCTTGGCCAATAACAGGAATTCACAGGGGCCTCCTGCAGGGAACTTATATCCCTGCATACTCTTAGGTGACTTGTAAAATTTGGGTCAATTTTCATTTCTTAGGATCTCTCACGAGATTTTCTTTGTGAGTTATCAAAGGCTTAGAATATGAGTTTTAGGAGGATGTGAAGTTTCTGTGTACAGGCTTTGGGTCCAGACAGACCGGGATGTATATCTTGGTTCAGCTGCCTACTGGTGTATGATCTTGGACATTACCCAATGTCTCATCCATAAAATAGAGATAATATTGTCCCCATATAGGATTGTCATGAGAATTAAGTGAGATGAAATATGTTACAAGATTAGCACCATGCTTAGCATATGTGAGCATTCCATAATTTACTCATCATCATCATCATCATCATCATCATCATCAGTTTTTATTATCATGTTGGCCATTTTCAGTTTTTTTCATCCATCTTTATCTCAGATTTCATACCATTTCCCTAGATTTTGACAACTATCGTGTCTTATTTGCAACAGGAAAATATGGATTTTTAAATTGTTTCTTTACAAAAGAAATGGATCCTTTACTTTTCATCCTACTTTTACCAAAATAAAGGCAGGTATAGAGACGTTTTAATGTCACTCTGAGTTTTTAATTGTTAGTAGAAAGATGGAGTTTTCTTGGTACATTCTACTGCAACTGTACTTGTGAATATACCTTGTCACAAGTGCATAAAAGGTGTCAAAAGGCTAAGTATTTACTTCCAGGACACCTTTCAAATGCTTATGTATTGGCTCTGTTCTTTTTTCCACCCAGTTGCTCCACAGGTGTCAATGTCCAGTGTCAGGCCCGTGGTCTTGACTTTGTAGGCCAGAGGTGAATTTGTCTATGCTGAGAGGAGCTTTTCATTATCCCCAGAGGAGCAAGTAGCTGACAGACACCTTGTATTTGCTGCTTTTCCTCTGAGCACTTTGCCATCACTAGCTACACATGGCTGCTAATGGGCATCCTGTTATGGAAGTGCAATAAGTTGCCTCCATATATAGCTGCAGGTGTCAATATGATGGCATTCACCTATAGATTCAGCCAGCTTGGGTTTTACATTATGGGGAACTAGCTCTGACTGAGAAGGAGGAAAGGGTCATGTCATGAAAATCGCAATGAAACTTGAGTGCTAAGGCCACAACTACCAAACCCTACTAATGAACACTCAGAAAATGCTTTCCACCCTGACAACAACCTGTTATCATCATCTTCAACGGCAGCAGCAGCAGCAGCAGCATCACCCACATCCCTGTTTAGAGATGAAGAAATTGTGGCTCAAACAAGTTAAGTGACTTCTCTACAGAAGTGGCAGAATTGAGATGCAAGCCCAAGATGTGCCTGAAACCAAAGCCTTGACATAGGACATGCCATTTGTCTTCTTGTTCCACTAGTCTGTGAGATTCTTGAGGGCTGGGGCATGCCTTACTTATCTTGTATATTCCTCTCTCCACTCAGTGTATAGCAAATGTTGAACAAATGGGTGAATGAACACATGAATGGGCCAACTTCTCAGTTTCTCTGACTGTCAAATAGGCTAACATTTCCTTGCCTTCTATTACATGGTGGGTATGAGAGCCACACAGTGGCTCTGTGTGTTTAGAGTGACAGCCATACATGAGGTAGGGATTTCCCTCCATCTTCAGCCCACCTTTGTCCTGTCCCAGACTCCTTTTCAAAATGTCATTGGGCAGAGATATGGACTCCTTTAGGTGGTCAGTTTGGATGGCTCGGGATGAATTCTCTGACTTCTTATGATAAAAGACATTGGATTATCCCCCAAAGCTCTATGGGTCTGTAGCTTTGAAGCTCTGGTTCAATCTTTTCTCTCCTAAAAATATATGACATAATTCAGGGGTGCCTGGGTGCCTTAGTTGGTTAAACATCTGACTCTTGATTTCGGCTCAGGTCATGATCTCAGGGTCATGGGATCGAGCCCTGTGTCAGGCTCTGTGCTCAGTGCAGGAGTCTGCTTGGGATTCTCTCTCTCCCTCTCCCTTTCCCCCTCCCCTTGCTCTTTCTCTCTCTAAATAAATTATATATATATGTATATAATTATATAATTAATATGTTATACTAATTATATTATAATGATCATATATACATATAATTATGTCATATATATATGACATAATTTGGATCATATAACTCTTGCTCAATACTTAGCAATAATTGACTATTGCACACAGAGTAAGATCTTTATTTTTGGCCTTGGCCTGTGAGGCTTTGTCTGGTTTGACTCCTGTCTGCCTCTCTAACCTCATTCTCCAACACTTCTTGCTAATCTCTTTAGTTGCATTAGCTTTCTTTTAGTTTCTTGGCTATACCTACCTTGTTCCTGTCTCAGGACCCTTTGCACATTCTGGCCCCATTGCCTTGATCCCTTTCCTCCACATTTTGCCTAATTTTTTCATCCTACAGGTCTCAGCTTGTATGTTACCTCTGAGAGGCCTTCCCTGGCACCTTGGTGAAATCAGGCACGCCTGCATTATTATCTTCCAGTACCCCTGTGGTTTTCCTTCTTAGCCATCATTGGAATTTGTAGTCATGTGTCTGTTTGTTGGCTGAGCCTCACAAGCTTCAGGAGGCAGAAATCATTCTTGCTCTTGCTTTGTTTTGCTCACATGGCACAGAGTAGGTGCTTGATATCCTATTTATTGAATAAATCAGACATTTTTTTCCTCTAATGATAAAAGTCAATCATATTAACCATAAAATGTTTGGAAAAGATGTTAAGAAGAAAATAAAAATCATTTGCAATCCTACCAACTCAAGCATCTGACAATCACATAACATTTTGAATTAATTTATTTTATATATATTCAAGTCTGGGATCTTATTCTTTTTTGGGGGGGGATCTTATTCTAATTTTGTATCCTGATTTTTTTTAAAGATTTTATTTATTTATTCATGAGACACACAGAGAGAGAGAGAGAGCGCGAAAGAGGCAGAGACACGAAAAAAAAATTAAAAAAAAAAAAAGAGGCAGAGACATGGGCAGAGGGAGAAGCAGGCTCCATGCAGGGAGCCCGATACGGGACCTCATCCTGGGACTCTGGGATCACGCTCTGAGCCAAAGGCAGACACTTCACCACTGAGCCCCCCAGGCATCCCATGCATACTGATTTTCTTGTGAGTATTTTCTTTTGACACCAAATGTTCTTTGAAAGCATGACTTTAGGGGTTGTGGGTGGGGCAGGGCAGTTAAGCGCCTGACTCTGGGTTTTGGCTTAGGTCGTGATCTCAGTGTTGTGAGATGGAGCCCCATGTTGGGCTCTGTGCTCTGTGCAGTCTACTTGAGACTCACTTTACCTTCCCCCGTCTCTCCACACCATGCTCTTTCTTGCTCTCTCTCTAAAGTAAATAATTTTAAAAAAATATTATATTTATTTATTCATGAGAGACACAGAGAGAGAGGGAGAGACATAGGCAAAGGCAGAAGCAGATTCCCTGCCGGGAGCCCGATGCAGGACTCAATCTCAGGACCCAGCATCATGACCTGAGCCAAAGGTAGATGCTCAACCACTGAACCACCCACCCTAAAATAAATAAATCTTTTTTAAAAAGATAAAAGCATGACTTCAATGGCTATGTAATATTTCTTACTAAGAATTTGTCAGAAAAAAATAAATCCTCTTGGGGCTTCTTGGGTGGCTTAGTGGTTGAGCGTCTGCCTTTGGCTCAAGGCATGATCCTGGAGTCCTGGGATCGAGTCCCACATCGGGCTCCCTGCATGGAGCCTGCTTCTCTGCCTGTGTCTCTGCCTCTTCTCTCTGTGTCTCTCATGAATAAATAAATAAAATCTTAAAAAAAAAATAAATCCTCTCTTGTTGGACATGTAGCTTGTTCCCAAATTTTCATCATAAAACCAATGCTGTGGCAACCAGCCTTGCCCTTAAATGTTTCTCTGAATCTTTGATGATTTCTTTAGAAAATCTCCAGAAGTGAAAATTTATCATAGACACTTCAAAGAAAATGAATATCTTCAAGATTCCTGATCAACGTGAGATCTGGCTTGCTCTTGTCAACCTCAGGCATTTGGGTTTCTTGTGGGGGAAGGTGAGTATCATTTAGTGAAATATCTGAATTACAAGTTTATGCTAGAAGGAAAAGCAGTTTGACTCCATCTAACATCTCAAACTAGGTTTTGTTTACTTTAAGGTATCACGTAAAAGAGTTCTTTGCTCTAATAAATGGATAAGGATTATTTCTCCTTGGAATATATCTTTATACAAATGGAAGATCTGGAGTCCTTGGCCCTACCTACCCTCTGGTTTCTAGCAGTAGTGTGTCCTCAGATGGAAGCAGGGCCTGAATTAGGGGTGATGAGTTCATCCGTCTACCACACATCCTTCCTTTCATTCATCTATCCATTCATGTATTCGTCAAATATTTATTAAGCACCTACTATGTACCAAGCCCAGGAATGCATCAATGAGCCATGGTCTCTCCTCTCATAATTTGTAGTCAGAGAGACAGACACAGAAGAAGTAAACAGACCATTCAATAAAATAATGACAAGTTGTGCTAAGTGTTTTGAAAGAAAGTTTGAGATGCGAGTAGTGGAGGGCCTCTTAGATGAGGTGATCTTTTTTAAAAAAAGATTTTATTTATTTAAGAGAGAGAGAGAGAGAGAGAGAGCTTGAGCCAGAGAGCACGAGCAGGGGGAGCAGGAGAGGGAGAAGTAGAGGGACAGGGAGAAGCAGGCAGAGAGCCCAAAGTGGGGTTCAATCCCAGGACTCTGGGATCATGAACTGAGCCAAAGGCAGACACTTAACCCACCAAGCTACTCAGTTGCCCCAGATGAAGTGATTTCTTAGTTGATCTAAAGGATGAGAAGATACTATCCCATGCAGGGTGAGGGAAAGAAGGAGAGGGAGTGGCTTTCACAAGCCTTGCAGTAGGGATCAATCCCGTGGGGAGCAAGTCAAGGCCAGTGTGCCTGACTAGGGAGGGCAAGGGGGTGGCAGGGAGGCAACTAGAGACCAGTAGAGGCAGAGGCTGGGGGCTGTGGTAAAGACGGTGGATTTTCTTCTGCGTTGGATGGGAGGCCATTGGAGGGTTTTCATCAGGGAGTGATATGATTTGACTTATGTTTTGAAAAGTCTTTTCTGGCTGCTATATTATAATCCAGGTGAGAGACAATGGGTGCCTTGTCCATGTGGTATTGCTGATGGATGTGAGAGTCATTTACAAAGTAGGGCAACAGGATTGAAATGGGTATTGGACGAGGTGTGGAGGAGGCAGAGCCTTCAGCTGGGGAGTAGGGGTGCCTTGCTGCCAGTGGGGAAGAGTGAGAGCCTTCTGTGTCCTCCCTTCTAGGCTCCTTTCTTACTTCTGAGGAACTTCCCCCCGTTGATTCCTTTAAGTAATCTCTACACCCAACATGGGGCTCGAACTCACCACTCTGAGATCGAGAGTGGAGGAGCATGGTCAACCAACCAGGTGCCCCTTCTTCTATTCTTTAGGTTACTATCCTAGCTGTCAAAACGCCTCCATCCTCTGTTCACTTCCTTAGCACTTTGCTCCTTGGTTCTTGATGGTTCGTGCACTGGGGCCTCCCTCCTGGGTAGCTCACTGCCTTAACTCCATGGAGCATAGAGGTTCCTCAGACACGTCTGCTTTGCAGGTTAGAAGGTGGAGCTAGAGCAGCAGATCTCTAGGCCCCCAGCATTATTCTAATCAGGGCCTCTCTTTGTCATCTGCCTTATGAATCAGGTTTCTTTGCAAGCTTTTATTTGAGGAAATGAATCATTAGCTTTGAAAAACATTTGAAAACTACTTCTTAAAAAGTATATTTCCTTAAAAAGACCTTCAGGAGTGATGCCATTGGGGAAGACCTTAGGCCACCAAGGCAGGTGAATGAGAGAGGTGTTTTGGGCTATTTGCTCCCCAGCTGAGCTAAGAGGCCTGGGATGGAGGTGGGGGCAAGGGGAGGTCTTCTGGGGTAGAAGGAGGAGGATGGTGGTCCTTGGATCTAGTGTGTTGACTTCCAGCACCAAAGGTGGTGTGGGCAACCCTGCTGGGCCAATGGGGGTAATTGCACACCCCATCAGGTGCCACTCAGTGTTATCCTAAGAAGCTAAGGGGTACCAGCTGTCCCTGCCTGCAGACTATAAAGTGAGATGCACCTGTTAGAGTCATGGGAGGGAAATGAAGAGCTTCCGTGGTAGGATAGGGCCTCTCATGCCTGGATAGCTCATTCCTGCTGAGGAGCAGGCCAAGGCTTCCTTGGCTTTCTTCAAGGTCCTAAGGATGCCTCCATTCAGTTATTTTGTACCTACTATGTATCTACCATGCATTAGGCAGTGTGCTCACACATGGGTGGGAAAATTCTGGGTTTAGGATTCAACTCTGCTCGGTGAATATGTCTCCCAGCCCTTGATACACCAACTGCTGAGCCACTCAGGTGTCCCTGGGCCTGAGCTCTTGAAGCTCAAGCTCTCCCTGTGTCTTCTGAGGAGCCTCCCTTCCCTGAGATGCTGAAGACAGAATTCAGAATATCTCCCTGAGGTGCCAAGGACACCCAAGAACTACTAAGGAGAAAAGCCCTTCCTTTTAAACATTTCAGGGTAGCTTTGCCACCTCCCAGAGTCCCCTAGCAAACTCAGAACCAGACTCCCTTTTTTTTTTTTAGATTATTTATTTATTCATGAGAGACACACACAGAGAGAGAGAGAGAGAGAGAGAGGCAGAGACACAGGCAGAAGGAGAAGCAGGCTCCATGCAGGGAGCCCGATGTGGGACTTGATCCTGGGTCTCCAGGATCAGGCCCTGGGATGAAGGCGGTGCTAAACCACTGAGCCACCCGGGCTGCCCCCAGACTCCCTCTTAAACAGAAATCATCTTATTGCAACTGAGATGTTCCACTGTGACTGTGGCCATTCTTGGACTCTCAAGGATCCAGACCACTTGTGGCTGAGGGAGGGACAGGCCTTCGGTAAGAACCGGCTATTCCTCTGGAACGGTCAGGAGCACATAACCCTGTGGATAGAAACAGGTAGACATGCCCTCTCTGTCCTTGCTGCCCACAAAACCAGCTATCCCAGGCTCGCCATCTTGAGTAGGGTTGTATGTGTCCTAAGGGTACAGCTTCCCCTGTTGGCAAGAAGGCAGGGTCAGGGACAGACTGGACAAGGGGACAGAGTGCAGGGGAAGAAGGATCTTGAGAATGTCTGTGAAGGAAGGAACAGATCAAGCCTTGGAGCTCTTCCTGAAAACCTATCTATCAAGAGTCCTCTACTATTTCTGATGCACTGGGGCTCATCCTGCCATGGTCACCCTGAGGTAGGTTTCTCATCCAGCTAGAGCCTCTACGTGCTCCCACCCACAATGCCCAAACCATGCTACTGGAATCTATCTGTTTCTGTACCTGTTTTTCCACCAGAAGGGGAGCTCTTGAAGGTTTCAGGGACTGGGTCTAACTCCTATCTTTGTCCTAGCATCACTCGGCACATGGCCAGGCACAGAGTGCCAGTGATATGTATTAACAGAATGAACTAGTGACAGTGAATGAATGAGGGAGTGATTAGGGTGGCCATGTAAGGATGTGCAGTTTGTGCACTGCCCAACTCCAGGCGATGTCGTTTCTGTACCATAGTATGAGTGGTGCATTTTGGAGTTGTGTAATACGTAACTGGCACAAATGTACGAGGCAGCCTAGAAGTGAATCAGTGAGTGAGCCTATGAGTCCTCCCACTCTGTCTCCTCTTGTCTCTGTAGGTCTGGTTATGAGAGAGCTGCTGCAGCTGTGTTCTGACTTGGCCATTTTTGGCATTCAGAACTATAGAGGGACCCCTGCCATTCCTGGCCCACTTTGCCAGGTGTTGTGGCATCATTCCTGGAGCAGCCCTAGCCCCTGTATTACCTGTAGTAGCTCATCTTGGGCTGACCGCTCCCTGCCAGGGTCATCCCTGGTTGAGTGGGGCATAGGGTAGGGGTCTGAGGATGGGGTGGGGAAGTAGCACAGGCAAGGATCTGGGGTTTTATGAGACAAACTGCTGCTGCTCTCTCCTGCCTCTGGCACTGTAACTTCTGGTTCTTGAAAGCAGGTTTCTAGTGTCTCCCAAATATCAAGATTGGGAACCAGGCATAAGCTGAGGATCCTGAAGCTCAAATTTTAGGTCTGGGATGGTGGGTCAAAGTAGGGCTGAGTGAAATCAGTGGTCCTAGCAGTTCCTTGTGCCTCTGAGGGGAACCCTCACCTCCACTGTCTATCTTTATCTCCATTTTATAGACAGGGACAACAGGCTGAGGGAGGGGCAGTGGCTTGCCTGATGTCACAGCCAGGAGGTTCCATCTGATTGTCTCTCTGCCCTGACCCTAGAGCCCCTTCAGCACTGCTGTTGAAGTGGGAGTCTCGTTAAGGTGGGAAATGAAGACATGAAGGGCATGTCTTTCCACCAACCCCATCTACTTCTCAGATTAACCTCATGGAGGGATGGAATGAAGGCCAAGGGGGCAAGGTGACTCTGGGGGCAGATTCAGAGCTGGCCTTCTTCCTTGGTGGCACCTCTGTGGTTCCTCTGCTAGTTTTCTTGGCCCTCTGCTTGTTGGCTTCATCTTACCTCTGTGGCATTTAGCCAACCTAGTGCCAGCCTGGGTTTCTACCCTCTGATAGTTCACAGAAAGCAGGTGCCAGAGGCAAGAGCCCTGTTCTGGGGGCGGGGGGTTAGTGGGTGGTCCTGGCTAAGGGTAAAGGCTTTAAAATTAGATAAACCCCAATTGGAACCCTGGGCAAATGTCTCTGCCTCTCTGAGCAGTCAGTTCCTTCCCTTGTAAAATGGGAGAAATAATAACATCAACTTCATGGAGCTCATTGTGACAACTTCCTGTGTGAGGCATTGAAGCTTTCAGTGAGCCAGTGGCCTGGCTCCCTGAGGGATTCATGGAGCCTCATGGAACCTCAGTTTCTTCATCTATAAATGTGAGCCCTCCTCACATCCAGGAGGGCTATGAGATGGTGAGACTAGGGAAGTAAAGGGCTTGCCACATGCAGTGCCTCCTCTGCCTGAGACTCAGCCTCTACCCCTGCAGGATGAAGACAAGGCACCTGTAGGGGTCCAAGACCCTTCGAGCTCTGACCTCCCATGGGTGTCTCAGGAGGCTCTTTTTCTCAGCATTTACCTTGGAGGGCTCCACGTGGGCCTGGTCAAAGGAGATGCCCTTGACGTTGGGCAGCGGAAGGTCTTGTTCTCCGAGCAGCTCTGTGAGAAGTGTGGGTAGGGGAGAGTTCAGTGCCCTGATGAGTGTGGGGTGGGGCCGTGCCAGCTGGCCCCTGGCTGACTGCTCCACTGTCCAGAGCAGAGAAGGGACTTGGCATGGCCCCTTTCTCCTCCCCTTTCTCAGGGGACACTGTCCCTTATCAGGTAACCTCACTCCAGAAAATCAGGTCTCTAAACAGCTACTCTACTCATTTATTCAAAAGCTGCCTTGAGGGCAGCCCCAGTGGCCCAGTGGTTTAGCACCGCTTTCAGCCCAAGGTGTGATCCTGGAGACCTGGGATTGAGTCCCATGTTGGGTTCCCTGCACGGAGCCTGCTTCTCCCTCTGCCTGTGTCTCTGCCTCTTTCTCTCTGTGTCTGTCATGAATAAATAAATAAAATCTTAAAAAAAAAAAAAAACCAAAAAACTGCCTTGAGGGAATTTCTTCTTGGAAAATTTCAGTAACTATGAACACATTCTTGTGGAGATATTCTTAGCAGCATTTTAAGGAATGTTCGGTTTGTTGAAAGCATCTTAGGATTCTATTAATGAATTTCATTCTTCTCATTTAATTGAGGAAAACAACTGAAACAATGTGCTCCTGAAAATGCTAGAATGTTGGCAGAAACAAAATGTCTCAGAAAAAGATTAGGAACAAGTCAGTATAAACTGAAAAATCAGCCTTAAAACACTAGGAACTTGGTTATATAATAAGAAAATATCCATTAAATATATTAAAGAAAATATTAGTCAATATACTCATTTATCAAATATATGAAAGGTAATCCTTAGAGTAAATTTTTGGTAAGTTGGTAAATGGTAAACTTGGAGAATTGGTCATTTTGTAAATTGAGTTTCAAAGAATTAACCATTTGGCCAGTTGATTTTTGGCAAACTGAATTTCTGAGATTTGACTTTGAGGGCCTGGTATGGGCCCCTCCTGCCCCAAATTTTGCACTGACCAGCCCTTACCGCTCCCCCCCCAGGCTCCCCACCATCACTCTGGGCTCAGGGGAGGGTCTCATACCCCCTTGCTGGCCCTTTGTGTCATTCCAGCCCAGTTAGGTGAGAGGCAGGGTGGAGGAAGAGTGACAGGTGCCTCTGGTCTCCCATCTGGCCTGTGATTTGCAGAGGCCTTGTCACCAGCCTTCTAACTCCTCCTCATTGCAATCCTTTCTCTGTGTTGGGACCAGATGACCCTGCCTGCATCAGAGGCTTCTGTGAATCTCTTCCCTGCCAATTTTCTCACTCTTAGGCTGCTTCTTACAGGCAGTTCTCCTATATTTCCTTCAGTGGCTTTGGCCCTGCTCCTTTCTTCCTTGTGGGGGAGCTTGGACAGGACCCCAGTGTGAATGGCACCTTCTAACATTGTACAACCGACTGGCCTGGGTGTTCAGAACCTGCAAGACTATCTAGGCTTCATGAACCCAGACCTAGCTCCTGGGTTATCTCTTGACTCTCACCATAGCTCTCTTTGGTCGAGGATCTAAGATACACTTATTGAATAAGCTGCTTGTGGTAGGCACTGGCCAGGTGAGGTTGCATCCTTGCTTACCTACACTCTTTTTCTGGCTGCCTTGCTGGGCCTTTCATCACCACTGTTCACCACCTCCAACTGGTCCCCCTTCTTGAACACAGATTTACTTATTTTATGCCCAGAACTTTTCCTGGCTATTGAGGGCCACAGAATGATGCCAAACCCTTCAACCCAACCAGAATTTGAGTTCCTGCCTGCATCTCTAGCCTCACTCTGCAGTCCTAACAGGAGTCTTCAAGTTGGAGTGTAGAGAGATGCCCCTATAAGGGGGAAAAAAAGCCACAGTTCTGGGCTCAGCTCTGCCAGACTTGCTGTGTGACCTTGGATAAGTCATTTAATTTCAGTGAGCCCATTTGAAAAAGGAGGAAGCTGAGCCAGATGATTTCTCAAAGGTGAGTAAGGTCTGAGCTGGTTATCCTGTATGTACTCCCGGAGTGTCTCCTGGATGGGAGGCACTGGACGGGGTGTGGGGAGACAATGAAAAGCAGACAGGGTCCTCACCCTTGGGCAGCTTACCATTTGTTTAAGGTAATGGCCGTTGACCAAATAATCATGTAAGTAGGTGGGCAATTGTTGCATAGACTGTGTCAGGGGAGGGAGAACAGTGAGTTCTATGGAGCAGAGGAACCTGACTAGGCTCCACACTCCCTTAGAACTCACTTCCCACTTCCTAGGGTCATCTCCCTCACATCTACCTGCAGTCTGTTATCTCAGGATCTGCTTCTGAGGGAGCTGGAACAAAGACAGTGCTGTTTTGTTGCTGATAGCTAAATATAGATGTGATGTCTCAAAAAAATTCAGCTTTAGAGTGTCTAAGATACAAAACATCTACCCTATTGGCAACGTTTGACTGAGCTGAGTGTTAGCTGCCCACTTACAGCAGTGCATGTTTGCTGTCGGCCCCACCTGACCTGCTTCCTTTGGGAATGGTACCTCCCTGGACCCTGAAAGCACTGGAGTTGTGAACTGTGGTCTCCACCATCTCTAAGGCCCCTACCTGTTCTCACTTTCCAAGATGCCAATCCCCTAAGAAGCCTTCCTGGCCACGCATCCCACTTCTGGGCTCCTCTCAGCACAAGCTGACTGGGCAAAGAACAAGGGCCCTTCCCACCCCGCTATCTGCCACACTCCAAATTTCAGTGTCTACCCTGCCTCCATCTGCCTTGCCTGTGGGCAGTTCTTGACCAACTCTAGGGGACAAGGCAGAAACCAGCTGTCCACGCAGAGCTTTGGACACAGTTAATGCTGTTCCAAGCTGCATGGTATATGGGCATGGGGAGAAATATGGGGGGCTCACCATTGTGATGGGGCAAAAATATCCTGTTCAGAAGCTCTAAGAGAAAGGCCTCCAAACGTTTTTCCTACAACAGATGAAAAAAGAACAGGAAGGTCACTTTGCTGGGTTGGCAGATTCTGATCATGGGAATTGGGCACCTCCACACTACAGGTGCCCAAAGGAGATCAGAAATAGTCCTGGGGGCTCCATTTATAAAGGGCATTGGAGCCAGCTGACCGGAGAATGAAGGGCCTGGGGCAAGTTGAGGGACCTGACAAAGAGTTACCCTCACTCTAGGTCACAGGGGCTATCTTCATATCTGTAGAATGGCCCAGGGGGAGAGCAAATAGGTTGGGCCAGAGGAAACCCCAGGACCAGAGCTTCACAGGGACCAACTTTGTGTCAGTTCGAGGAGGAGCTCTCCAATGCTTAGACCAGTTTGGTAACGGGGCAGGAATTTTCTCATTGAGATAGCAAGCCTCCTGTTACCTGGGATGTTTAAGAGTTTCAAGAGGTTGATCAGGGCTGCCCCAACCCATTTGGACAGATTGGAAAAAGACTTCCCTTTTTAAAGACATTCTTATCTCATGTACTGGGAGACTGTTACAAACATATTTGTATCTGTATTATCTATGATGTCAGTGGCTTGTACAGTGCATGACCTGTGCAACCATATACAGCAGCCCTGGTCTGGATGACTGCCCTCTGATGATGTCTTAGAAGGGACATTGACCTGGGAAGATAATCTTTAGGACATTTCATGCCTGAGATCCTATGCAAGTAAGGCCAGAGCAAGGTCTCATACAGCAGGGCTGATAATTTTGAAGTATTTCCCAGTAACATGTTCTTGTTCAGTCCTTTCATCTTGTTGTTTTTCCATCTTGCAGCCTTCTCCTATTAAAGCCTAGAGAATGAGGTTCATAGTCTTGTGGAAGTGGAGGATGGTGGGATATCCCCAGGGTGGGGCAAAAGGGGAGTTACTTTAGGGGGCCTCCCTCAGACAGGCAGGGGCAGTGAAAAACTTTCAGTGTAGGAGCAAGAACAGTGCTTGAAGGAAGAGACCGTGTGTTCCACCTGTGGACTCATTGACAAGTGGGGCCAGTGTCCCAAGGGTGAGGAGGGACCAGACTCATCACACTAAGCAGAAACTCCTCTCTGCCACATGGGGTGCAGATGGCTGAGGTGGCTCAGGACACTATGCTGGGAGGCCATGGGCGTGGAAACCCAGAAAGGGGGTGCAAACTGAATGTTCTCCCGAAGGAGGCATTCAACTTGTAGAGAAGGAGGTGTTCCATCATCCTGCACACCTCTCTCACTTCTTCCCCACATCCAATGCAGCAGGAAATCCTGTCAGCTCTATGTTCAGAATGTGTCTTGCACCTGGCCACTCCTCCCCCAACCCCACTGCCACCTGCCACCATCCTGTCCAAGCCTCATCAAGCCTCTGCATTGTTCTACCAGCCTGCTCAGTGGCCTTCCTGCCTCTGCTCCAGCCCTCTCCAGTCTGCTACTTCTGTCCTCAGAACCTTGCATTAACTTTTATCTTACTCAGGAAGATCCAGCCCCCCTCCCCACCCCAGTAGGCCACGTTCACTCTCTGACCTCCCCTCCCACTCTCTGATCCAGCCATCCTGGCCCCCTCACTGTTCCCTGAACCATCAGACACACCCTTGCCTTGGGGCTTGGGTCCCCTCTTCCCCATAACCCCATAGCTCTCTCCCATCAAGTCCTCCAGTCTTCACTCAAACACTTACCTTTTCTTTTTAATTTATTTATGATAGTCACAGAGAGAGAGAGAGAGAGAGAGAAAGAGAGGCAGAGACATAGGTAGAGGGAGAAGCAGGCTCCATACACCGGGAGCCTGACGTGGATTCGATCCCTGGTCTCCAGGATTGCGCCCTGGGCCAAAGGCAGGCGCCAAACCGCTGCGCCACCCAGGGATCCCAAACACTTACCTTTTCAATGAGACCTTCCCCCCATCTTCCTTTTAAGTATTACCTTCACCTGCACTCCTGATCCCCTGCCCCTCTTCTACTTTTCCTAGCATTATCACCTGATTCCATACTATATCGTTTACCTTACTGTGTGTATTGTTCATTATCTGACCTTATCCTGCTAGATTTTGAGTTCCACGAGGACAGAATCCTTTGCTTTGTTCACTGACATATCCCAAATACCTAACACAAGGCTGGGCACCTAGTAGGTATTTGTTAAGTGTATGAAAGAGTGAAGTGGACAAGTTCTGGAGGCTACCCTGACCCCATAGGGTGTGGGACTCCAGGGCAAGGTAAGATCAGTGATAGAGAGTGAAGCTTTCACCTTCCTAAATCAGGGACCTGCTGACGGGTCCTTCAGAACCATGGAGAGAGGCCAGAGGTAAGGGGAGACTCACCTGCTTTGCAAGGCCAGCAGGGTAAGGGCCCAGGGTGACAGCAGTGCTACCAGAGAAAAGAGATCATCACCCTTTCAGGTCATGGCAGCTGCTTGAGGGTGCAGCACTCAGTGACCTTCCAACACAACACCCCCTCCCTCCTTTTTTTCCTCCCTCCTCATACACCACTCCTTGCATGCTGACAGTGGGCATGGAAATGCACCCCGGACCACACTCCTGCCCCCTACTCCCCCATCTCTCTGTCAGTCCTCTTATTTCTTCTGAACATCCAAAACCAGAAGAACATTACCTGTTTGGCGTGAACTGGAGTTTTAATTCCTGATTTCTTGAGGAAAATACAGCCTTTGAAAGGAGATTCTGTGGGAATTGAAATTAGATCAGAACAGGAGAGGAGTTTATATTCCAGCTAGAGGGATTCCCTTCACCCTGGCCACCATGAGTGCTTGTGAGAGGGCTGGTCCCTCTCATGTGGTCCTTTCCCTCCACCTCAACTGCTGGTCATCTGTGTTCAGATCATGCCTGTGTGGGTATTACCATGGGAGAGACACTGATGATGCTGGTGCTCCCAGAAACCAGGGAAGGCTGGGGCTGAGTATGAGGCTCAGCCCAGTGGATTGAAAACTTTTTGCAATGAGCTACTTGGCCATAGCATCACTATTGATGGAAGCCAGAGGACTCTGGTTTTGAGGGGGTTGTCTATGGGCTTCCATAATTCACACAGTCACCTTGTAGACCAGAAATATGACTTTTTACTACCAGTCAGAGATGACCGATTTCTTCTTTTTTAAAGTTTTAATTTACTTATTTAAGTAATCTCTACACTCAACATGGGGCTTGAACTCAAAACCCTGAGATCAAGAGTTGTATGCTTTTCCAACTGAGCCAGGTAGGTGCTCCAGAGATGACCAATTTCTTGACCACAGAGTCATGCTAACTAAGATCCCAAGGTCCTATGTATCCATTGGATGCTGCTGGGCTCACCTGTGGTGGAGCAACCCTCTGGTCCTCCTTGTCTGAGGTACCTCCCCAATTTTAAGGTCTGTGGAATGGGAAATGGGAATCCCAAGGGGGCTCAGAATAAAGAGGTGGAGACTTTGGAGGAAGCTGTATTTCCCCAGAAATAGAGTAGAGAACACAGACATGCTGAGCCCCTTATGAACTGTTTTCTCTGATCTTTCTCCTCAGTTTGTGGACAAGGGCTTCCAATGCAGCCATGTCCAGGGAAGACAGTCAGAAGACTTGACAAGTACCTGCAAGGCACTGAGCAGAGGTTGTCAGAGGCCAGCCCCTTAGTTGCTGAGGAGGTCCTTGGGGGAACACTGGAAGCCGAATTCAGGGGAGCAGGTGCTCAATTCTAATGTTCTGACAACAGGCACAGCTATTTGGGTGTGGACCGATCAAATATTAGCAGGTGATAGGGCACTGGGGTCTGGCAGTGAGGTCCGCCGCTGCCTCAGTCAGCTGGCCCTGGAGGTGCCCCCAAGTAGACCCAGGCCTTTCTGAGGAACAAAGAATTTCAAGGCTTACTCACCCAGGAAACTGAGACAGAGGAAGTGTTGCTAGGCGCCAGCAGCATCAGCGAGCCTGGCTGGGTGATGGTGGCGGTGTGGCCGTCAATGTGGACAGTGGGAGGGTCGGGAGTGCTGATGGTCAGTCTCACATTTCCTCTGGACTGATTAGGAGTCTGAATGAAGTTAAAGCAGAAAAGGTGCAGACAGATGAGAGGATGGAGTTCCTTAACTCCCAGCTTGGAGGAATCGAACAGGATCATCTAAGGTGTCAGGGTCTCCGAGGTGGTATTATAGCTCTGCTGCAACTTGCTGCATGGCCTTGGAAAGTTTACTTAACCTCTCTAAGCTCCTTTAAGGTAAGATCACACTCTCCTGTCCTTGGGCATGTGTAGCAAGAAAGGACATAGAGTTTGGAGCCAGAATCCCCACTCCACCACTTGTAGGCTGTGTGGCCTGAGACAAGTTGCTTTACCTCTCTGTTTTCACACTTGTAAAATAAGGATAATCCTTCCTACTCCATAAGGTTGTTATGTGGATTGGATGAATTCAGTCATGTAGAGTGCTTAGGATAGAGCCCAGCAGCTCGTAATGCTACTGTTATCTGCTGCTCTCGTTTGTTCATCAGATGCCATATTCTAATAGCCTTTGGAGAGAGGGCACTGAGCATGGATTCTGGAGTCCAGGACTGGCTTTAAATCCCGGTTCTGCCGTTTACTGAGCAGTGTGAGCTTGGGCAACTGAATTCATCTTGCCATGCCTCAGTTTGCTCATATATGAAAATGGGATGAAGCATGAGGTGTCTCAGATTATGTTGATATAGGTGGAGGGGCCTGGCACATAGTCACTGCTCACTATTGTCTCACATGTGCACATCTGTCTGCCTCAGTAGGTGTGCCTTAGCATGGTCAGGGACCTGTTCAAGAGTGAGTAATAACGCTAGCACCCTGGCCATGGTCCCTGGGCAGGGTGATGAGCAAAGTGCCTCGCTCGAATCAACTCCTCTAACCTCATGGCACCTGTGACGTAAGTGCAGTGAATTTTGGAGCTCACAGTAGGTAACTCTGGCCAGATGGAACATGCTTATGTGACCCAACCCTGCCCCCATCCCAGACTCTTCCCTGAGATCCTGGCTGTGGTGCTGGAGGGGAAGGAAGATGGTAACACACCCACTGGGGGCCCAGGCTCCAGCTCTTCCAGTGACAACAGCTGAATGAGTTTGGCAGCTTGGAAAAAGAGCAAAATGGGTGGCTTTTAGAATCTTGTAGATCTGTTCTGAGCAGCTTCAGGGTAGGGGTGTCAATGGGATTCAATGAAGTATATATAATTGCTTTCAACTGAATGCACTACCTGCACATTAGTCATTGTCAACATGGGAGGAACCATTCACCTGGTTTCTCACCATGATATATCTGGAAATGTTAACATTTTGTTGTTTCAGTGATTTCCTCCTCCCAATTTTTACTGTGAAAATTCCTACATATGCAGCAAAATTGAAAGAATTTTATAGGAACATTTGTATACTTATCACCTAGATTCTTCAATAAACATTTCCTATACTTTCATTATCACACTTTTATCCATCTATCCATACTCCATTGGTTTTTGAAAATCATAAATCATGATAAAAAATAAAAAATGTGTAAAGTAAGAAGTACAAGTCTACCCCAACACCTCTTCCCCTTTTACTCCAAATCCTATTTTCAGGGTAACTACTGTTGGCATTTTGGAGTATATCCTGTTCTCTACACACATTTAAGCATGCATAGATGAGAACATTTTTTTTAAGATTTTATTTTTTAAAAATTTATTCATGAGAGAGAGAGGCAGAGACACAGGCAGAGGGAGAAGCAGGCTCCATGCAGGGAGCTCCATGTGGGACGTGATCCTGGAACTCTGGGATCACGCCCTGAGCTGAAGGCAGACACTCAACTGCTGAGCCACCCAGGTGTCCCAGATGAGAACATTCTAATCATGGTCATTTTTCTCTCAATATCAGTATATATAGAACAACCTAAGTCTTTTTAACACTTGCATAGTGTTCTACCTTATATGACCATAACTAGCTCATTTTACCAATTTCTTATTGATGGCCACCTAGGTTAACTTTATTTTTCACTCTGTAGCAAGTGAAGGTATAAAGAGCACCCTTGCACAAATACCTTTGCCCACTGGTGTAAGAATTTCTGTAGACATGGAATTACCGTGTTCACTTAACCGTCACAGAGTTGCCACACCTGTGTGGGAAGGAGGGAACAGCATGGGGAGCCTGGCTCCACTCCTGATCCCACCCGGTGGGTCACCTTGGGCAAGTCACTTTCCCTATGTGGGCCTTTGTGTCTTCATGTAAAAATTGAAGCAGTAACATTGTATCTTTGGATATGGGTCTTAGGATTTTGTATTTCCATGTTTATGGAGTACCTACTGGATGCTGTAGACATAGTATACCATCCATAGTTCCTGTCCTCAAAGTGGGGGAGACAGTGAACACAGAGAGTTAAATAAGTAAACACAAATACACCTACATGTATGTGTATGAGTATACATATGACTTTGGATATACAACTTTACTCACACACACACATAGTGTGATCAGTGTTTTGAAGGGAAAGGGACAGAAAGAAAAAGAGAGAGGAAGTGGGGGGAGACGGGGAGGCTTATTTTAGGTATTTAGATGCGTTAGTCAAGGAGGGACTCTCTGAGGAGATGATGTTTACACTGAGACCAACAGTGGCAGGAGAATGTTCCAGGCAGAGAGACCAGCACATACAAAGGCCCTGAAGTGGGTACCAGCCCTGTGTGGCTGGAGTGAAGTGGGTAAGGAGACAGAGCTGGAGAGGCTGGCGGGGAACTACAGGGAGGAGAGTGGGTTTCATTCAGTGTGGTGAGGAGCTGCTAGAAGCAACGATGTACTTGGATTTCTCCCTCATTTGATCCCGTCATTGACCCTGGGCACTTGCTCTTCTTGCAGACCTCTATGTGTGTACCTCCTTGTCAGCATTCAGGCCACCTCCCCGGAGACGTCTTCACTGACTGCAGCACCCCAGGTAGCCCTGTCATCTCCACTAGTCACTTGCTGATCCATTGCTCTTATTACAAATAAGATAAATTATTTTATTTATCTGTTTTCTTGTTCAGTTTCTGTTCTCCTCCTTGACTTTGAGCTCTGCAAGGGCAGGGACCCTGGGTGCACGGGGCCTGGCACATAGTAGGCTTTCAATTAATATTTGTGGCATGAATGAATGGATAAGTGTTATGGAGAGAGAAAAAATAAATGGACCTGGATGTTCAAGGAAATCTTCCTAGAGGATGGGACTTATATGCTGGGTTCTGAAAGCTGAATAGGAGTTCTCCAGGGAGGTCCAAAGAGAAGTGACTTACCTAGGTCTACCCAGAAAGGCACTTCTGCCAGCTGGGCCTTAGTTTCTTCATATGAAAAGTAGAGCAATAATGTCATGTACTCCCCTTTCCTGAGTACTCACTTTGGAGTCCTGGGGGTCCACACGGATCTCCTTGCTGGTGTAGAGGCAGGACAGGATATCATTGTAGGTTTCTAGCCCAAAAGCCAGGTCTGCCATGCTGCCTTGGGCTAATTTTGGAAGAGGTTGGGGGGTCAGGAGGGCAGGCCTTCGGGGTCTGTGGTCGGGGCTGCAGGGCGTCACAAGCTTCAGAAAAGAAGGGGAAATTCAGGGCAACAGTTCCTCTGGCCAGCAACTGGTTACAGCTGTAACCGATATCAAGGGCTCATTGTGTGCTAGGCAGTGCTGAACACACCTGCACAATCTCATTTCAACCTTACAAGGGTGCCATGAGATGGGAACTATCACTGTCCTCGTTTGACAAATGAGGAAACTGAAACCCAGAGGGGTAAAGTGACTTACTCAAGGTCCTACACATGGTCAGAGGTGGAGCTGGGTTTTGAACCCAGGAATTCTCCCCTTGCTTCTCCCTTATCTGATTCTATTCCCTTCTCTGTGCCTTTGTGAACAGTGCCTCCTGCCCATCCACTCAAATCCTTCCTGTCCACTTGACCCCCCTCCAGACCCTCCCGTGGGGAAGAGGAAGTGAACAGGAATTGGGCAGCCAGCCTCATCCCTTCTCTGCACCTCAGTTTCCCATCTGAGGGGTCCCTTCCAGCTGGGTGTTACGCATGATTCTGCACCCCTGAACTGCCCCACCTACCCTCTTGTTGGAGCCTGCTCCCTGCTCATGGACACGCAGCCCTATGGCTACTCCTGCTGTCCAGGAGTGAGGAGGGACTCTCTGGGCTCAGCATCAGCCCCCGAGGGCAGGGGCCTGCCAGGTGTCCCCTTCCTTCTCCTTCCTTCTCTCTCTCCTCCTCTTTTTCCTGCCACCTCCTTTTACCTGCTCTTCCTCCTTCTCCTCTTTATGCCTCCTATCCAGAGAAGCCCCGCCTCACTTTCCTCTTTGCCCATCCTCTCCCAGGCCAGTTGCTGTCCCCAGAGGGTCTGCCCTGGCTGGCAGGAGGAAAGGGGAGTGGCTTACTCGGACTTTCATCAGGATGGCTTCTTCTGTGAACTCCGTGGTGGTGACGTAGTACTGGAAGTCTTCTGGGCCTGAGATGGTTGGGGCTGCAATGATACCAGGACTCAGCTTCCCCTGGGGAAGGGTGGAAGGGTGTGGGGAGGCAGCGAGGGAGGGGAGAAATTTGTTCTCCTTCTCTGTGTAGCTCGAACATCCTCATGGGTTAGGTCTGTGCTTCTTGTGACAATGAACATTTATTGAGCAACAACTCTGTGCCAGGTTATGTGTGTTATTACAACAGTGTGATCTACTTTGTATGCCTAGGATTAGTCCCATTTTACATATGGAAACAGGCTCCAGGGGAAATGACTTCCCAAGGTCATAAGGCATAGTGCCCTTTCTCGCCCCCACTAGAAAGTAGGCTCCCTGCAGATAGGCTTTGTTTGGTTTCTGTTGTATTCTCAGAGCCTAGAACATACGTAGAGTGATATGCAGCAGGCCTTCCAGCAGTGAGTTGAGTAGAGTCGTGGCCAGGGGGCACACCTGCAGGGAAGGTATGATGGGGTCCTTGTCAGGTTGGGGGGCTCTCCCTTGGGGTCACACCCTTCTTCCAGGAGGCAGAGGAGGATAAACAACATACTATCTTCTGCAGGAGGAAGGGCAATGCCTCATCCAGGACACTTGTCACCAACTCCAGAGCTTCGTTCACCAGAAGGGGGTCCATCCTAGTGATGGGGGGGGGGAGCAGGTGGGGTCTGAGACACCAGGGAAGGGGTAACTGAGGCCAGGGGAAGGAGTCCATGGTATTGTTTGGGAACTCTAGAGTGGCTGCTTCCTTCCTGGTATCTCTTTTCTTCTCTTCCACCCCTATCCTTTCCTTTTCTGTTTTATTCCCTTCATGCCTTTACTCTCTTTCTCTATGACTTCTTCCTCTTCTTTATTTCTTCCTGATTGTCCCTCCCAGTGTCTATCTCTTTATTTCCTCTCTGATAAAGATCTCTGGGGTTTTTCAAGGAGGGAGAGTCAGGGAAGGCTTCTGGGAGGAGGTGGTTTTGTGCTAAGGTTATCTCAGCACCAGGGTTAGGCCATCTTTTCCCCATAGGCACCCCGTGCTGGCTGGGTTTTGTGGGCAATCCCATTTTACTGGTGAGGAAACAGGCTCTAGAAGTCAAATAGCTTGTACAGGGCCCCTGAGATAGGAAGCAGCCACGCTGAGATTTGACCTGGGTGGATGCCCACTCTCAGCCATGGCATTCCATGTGGAGGGAGGAAATGCTGATGGATGGGGTGTGCAGCTTGTAGCCATGGAGATGGTCCTATCCCTGATGCCCTGGGTCACTGAGAATGAGTCTGGGAAGAGGCAGCCCCAGCGGTGAGTGTCAGTGAAGGGCAGGGCAGCAGGAGCAGTACAGGAAGTGGGGGCATGGGTGTGGGCAGGTACTCACTGCTCCAGAACCTTGATGCTTAGGTATCCTGGTGGGGTGTGGCACTCCTCGAAGACCACCTTGGTCTTGTTCCCCGTATGTTCCAGCCGTACCCCAATGCGAATGTTCTTGATGACTTTGAGCCGCAGTATCCTGTAGGGGCAGTATGTCTAGGCAGGCTGCAAGCCACAGCCCAGTGTGGAGGCCAGAAGTCATAGGCTGGTGGCCTGCAGCTGCCTGCAGGGCTTATGAAAAACTAGGAGAGGTCATTAAAGATACAGATCTCATACTTTGGAAAATCTGAGAGATCTGACAATACCCGCTCACATCCTTGCAGTGGGGCAATCACCTGGGGCTGATGGTGACCTCGAGGTGGGCCACAGGTACTCCAGGTGCTCCAGTCCCCACTAGGCCACAGGTCAAACTGTGTGTTTACTGCACATCACCACAAGGGTGATGACACATTTATCATATAGGAGAGAAATATTTCTCTGTGTCCACATCTCTATCAAAAGAAATATTTCTTTGTGCTCACTTGTCTATTAAAAAGGGAAGCTAGACCAAGAAGTCTACATTTTATAAGAAAATGAGGAGTGGACATATTCCTAAAGGGCATTTAAGAAGATTTGTTTCATGTGTAGTCACCACCCGAAGCACTCCCTCTGTTGCTGCTGCTTGCAACCCCAGGTCAGCATCATCACCCACAGCTTAGTGGGTGATCCGAGCTCTCAGGGCGGCAGTGAATGCTCACAACAGCCAAGTGCAGGAGTGGACTGGATCATACACCCATTTTGTAGATGTGGAACTGAGGCCCAGGGAGCAGATGCCCTTTTCAAGTTGCCTGGATGGTGAGTGGGAGTGCAGTCCAGTTATGCCATACACTAAGGTGCTTGCACCAGACCCTCCTCAGATCATCCTGTTAATGTGTCTGCCTGTCACTCAGAGTGGCACATGTTCCCTGATGTAGGGGTCAGAGGGTTTTATCCAGTCTCTGCTGCTGACTCACTGTATGATCCTGGGCAGGTCCCTTTCCCACTCTGTACCTTGGGTTCCCCATTAGTAAAAATGAGTTGGAAACACGCCCAAGTGGCAAGAATTATTATGACCCTTCTGGTGACATAGGCAGGAAGCTTTGTGTAGCCCTGCATGGCTGCCTCTTGAGTCATAGCAATTAGGGGTTGGCCTGCCTGGCTCTGAGGAAGGTTGGGAGGGTGAACCCAGTGTACTCACTCCTGGAGCGAGAGGTATAGTTTGCTTCGCAATGTGACCTGCAGCAGGCTGTCGCTCAGGATTTGCAGGGTAACCTCAGGTCCTTTGACATCTTCTATGACCAACCTGTGAGAGGTTTGGGGGGTGTTGGTATGGCCTGGTAAGGCCACTGTTGTTCTGTAGAGTGTGTGTATCTTGGTTGGTTGGAATAAGGGTGGACCCCAAGGGGAGTCTGAACAGTTTTGGGACAACCCTATCCCTGATCCCCAGCCCAGATGAAGAACAATGGGGCTGTAGTTCCAGCCTCCAAACCTTGAACACCTGGCTGAGTCCCTTCCCTTCTTTTGGCCTCAGTATCACCCTCTACAAAATGGGGAGAATATAGTGGACAGGCTGTCTATATGCATTGAGACTGCCTGAATTCAAGTATAGGCATTCTGCAAGAGGGAAGCAAGCAAGTGTCAGAGAAAGCAAGATGGCTGGTGATCCCAACCGCCATCCCAACCGCCATCGGTGGAGGGGCCATCTGCCCTGCCAAGGGTTCTGGAGGGAGGACATGAGCCTTCTACTCCCCTCAGTGATGTCAGTTCCCAGCATCTCCCTGAGCTGAGAGGAGCCCAGAGCCCTTTTTGAACATTAGATACAAGCTGGCGAGTCATCTGGTACCCACTAGAATGGGCAGCAAAATGTCCCAAATTAGGAGAGAGGCGTGGGTGCAGCCGTGCCCACACCTTGGTCTTGGACTTTCAGCCTCTAGAACTGTGACACAATGAATTCCTGTTGTTTAAGGCACAGTTTGTGGTACTTCATTATGGCAGCCCTAACAACCTATACAATCAGAGAACCTAGATTTTGATTAAAATCCCTTGATTTGGGGATCCCTGGGTGGCTCAGTGGTTTAGTGCCTGCCTTCGGCCCAGGGCATGATCCTGGAGTCCCAGGATGGAGTCCTGTGTCGGGCTCCCTGCATGGAGTCTGCTTCTCCCTCTGCCTATATCTCTGCCTCTCTCTCTCCCTCCCTGCCTCCTTCTCTCTCTCTCTCTCTCTCTCTCTCTCTTTCTCTATCTCTTTCTCTCTCTCTCTCTCCGTGTGTCTCTCATGAATAAATAAATAAAATCTAAAAAAAAAAAAAACCAAACCCTTAATTTTTAAATATTGGCAATTCATTAAAATGGTTTTAATTTTTTAAAATGGAAATACTTAAAAAACACTATGCAAGTTTGCAATACCCAGGTATAGGCTGAATGTAGAGGTCTGGAGGGCCACCAGGCTGACATCCTTGATTTAGACTGTGCTTTGTTCCTTGGACAGTTATAAGTGGCTCGGAGAGATTTAGAACGCTAAAGATGCACTTGCTGAGTGTTTTCCAGGCTATAGAGAACCTCCAAGGACACCTGCCCGAAACGGCTGAGCCTGAAGGGGGAGGAAAGGCCAGAGGCAGCCTCTGCAGACTCACCCGCCTGCCTGGAGCAGCTCCCTCAGTAGTGGGAGGCTCTTCCCCGAGAGCAGGTCCCCGACCAGTGACAGATCAAGTCCACTGCTCTTCTTGGAGAGACCTTCTCTTACGAAGGGCAGGTGGTCTAGGATGGCGACACCTTCACTTGTGGCCCCCGTCACAGGAATCCTGGCCAGGCGGTCCAGGACGTGGTATTCGGAGAACAGGTCTGAAATGTCTGAGGACACAAGCCTCTCCTCAAGGTGGGGCTTACCTTTCATTTAGTCATTCAGCAAATGCCCACTAGCACTTAGAGTCAGAGTCAGCAATTTAGATTTTCAGCAGGTACTTATTAAGTGCACACACTGTTTTGGGCTCAGGGAACAGGAGCAGTGGGCAGCCTGGGCCTATAGAGTGTACATGTTAGTGGGAGAGACAGACAAGAACTGAGCACTCAGATAAGCAAACAAGGTAATTTTTGAAAGTAAATAAGTGCTTCAAAGAAAATAAGATGGAGCTGAGTTAGAACATGACTGGGGTGAGGTCTACATTAGATAGAGTTGTCAGAGAAAGCCTCTCTGAGAAGGAGGAATTTGAGCTGAGACCTGAATAAAGTGAAGGAATCCATTATTGCAAGATCAGGGAGGAGAGCAATGTAGGTAGAGGGAACAGTATGTGCAAAGGCCCTGAGGTGGTAATGAGTCTGGTGAATTTATGGAACTGAAAGTTCAGTAAGACTAGACAGTGGTGAATGGGGTAGGAAGTGGATGGGCAATAAGGAGTTCATCGTCAAGAGGGAGAGAGACAAACAGACAGATAGACAGGGTACTATAATACATCAGGTCATGTAGATGAGGCTTCACCAAAGGGCTGTGGGAGCCCAGATGAAGGACTCCTTCTGCCTGGGAAAACTGGGATGGACTGTTAGAGCTGTTAGAGCTTTGCCTTAAAGGATGAGTCAGACAGAATTCACTATGTTGGGAAGGAGAGAAAGAGAGTTGTAGGTGGAAGAAATAGCACAGGAAGAGAAAGAGGCTGGGAAGGATAAGAGGTCAGGGCAGGTGGCAGTGGAAGAGACAGGAAATGCAGGGTCTTGAATGCCAAGATGAGGAGCCTGGAGCTTCTTCTGAGGGCACTAAGGAACCAAGCAAGTGTTAGAGCAGGTGAAGAATGAGGTCAGGTCTGGGTGAAGGAAGGCAAATTCTGCTTCTGGTGATGGGGAGGCCAGAAAACAAAGCCTTGGGGAAGGAAGTGGTACCTTCTCCCATTCCTGCCCTTCCCTGAGATCTATCTCCTGAAGACCACTCCTTAAATTTTACCTGTTTCCAGCTGATTCTTGCTGATTCGCAGGAAGAGCTGGTGCTGGGCTTCCCCTTGAGCCTGGGGCAACAGCCCCCAGCATAGCAGTAACCCCCAGAACAGCAGCATCCTCCTAGTCAGGACCTGTGGACATAGAGCTAGGAACCCCAGTAGCCACCTCCATGTCCCCACTGGGGACCCGTTGTCTAGGGTCTCCTAGCTCTGCCTCCCCCAGAACCTCTGTCTAACTTTCCTCTCCTTGCCTTCCTCCCTAGGTCCAGATCTGCGTGTCCTGGTACACAGGCTATACTTCTCACCACCTCACACTAGTGCTTTTGTTTCCTTCTTCCAGGAATGCCCTTCCCCATTGTGTGGACTGTTTTCAAATCCAGGCTCTGTTACTTCTTGACTGTGTGACCCTGAACAACTTACATGACCTCTCTGTACTTCAGTGTTCTCATCTGTAAAGTGGAGATAAACATAGGTTGTTGTGAGGAATACATTCAACAGTACGTGCAGAGCACTCAGCAAGCAGTGTGCTCAGCACCTGTTAATGTGGCTGGGTGACACTGTGAGGTGTCAGAAGATGTACTACTCCCTTTGAACTATGGAGGTTTCTGGATCTTGGGGGAGGACAAGGGATGAAGGTCCTGGGGTAGGTATTAGACTGGCTGGGCTGGGCATCACAGGGAGGGGCTGGAAGCCACAGCTCTTTGCCAGCTCTAGTAGGGAACTATTTCAATATTTCAGCCAGGATATTCGTACAGGTTCTTATCAGCTGAACTTCAGCTCTGCCCAGATGAAATGCCCCAGTGACCAAAGGACATAGGCAGGGAGCCCTCCAAGTGGGCAGTCTCTGGAACTACGAGGCAGAGACCAGCTGGGATGCAGACCTCTCCAGCATTCGCAGGGCACACTGAGGAGCCACCACTGCACCTCCCATGCCACTCCCATGAATCAGCCACCGGGAGGGTAAATGCTGCCCTCAGAGAAGGACAGGAGGCTCCCCAAAGGCTGAGACTATTCTGAAGTACCTGAGAAAATCCTGGTAATGCCTTGAATTAGTAGTATCCAGTCCTATGTTGCTTGGTGGCATAGTAGCTCAAAACAGTGATTACTTTGGGTAATAATAAAATGTATTTATTCATTTGTATATGTGAGTTTTGGACAGGAAAATTTGTTCTTGTGGCATTAAATATTCACATTTTTGCTTACAGGCTGGTCTGAAATTCACCCCGATTCATCCTACCAGGGTTTAGTCAGTTCCTATTTTGGCATTTTTCTCAACCAGTTCACCCAAGTTGGACCTCTCCTCCCTTCCTGCTCTCCATACATCACACCGTCTCCCAGCTCTCTCCCTCTCTTGCCTTAAATCATCCATACCAGCCCTAACATCTGCTTGAGTGCTTACTATGGGGCAGGTACCATGCCGAGAACATTGTAAAGCTTCATCACTGAGTCCTCACCACAATGGTCTGGGATCATGGATTGCAAGTCCAATTTACAGATGACAAAACAGGCTCAGAGTGGAGAAATGAATCGCCCAAGGTCACACAGGTGGCAGAGCTTGGATTCCAACCATTAAGGACCTGTGCACCACTTCACATTATCATAGGTGCTCCAAGAGCATTTGAGAAGTGCCCTCCTTGTCCTTACCTCTCTAATAACAGGATTGCCCGGAATCTCCTTGGTCTCTGTCTCCAGCCTCCCAGAAAGGCACAATTTTTATAACCTGAGCTCTGAAGCCCGGCTGGGTGGGGCCAGGGCTGTGATCAGAGGAGCTGTTCAGTGGAGGAAGGAGTCCTCTTGGCATCAGGCGGCAGAGGGGCTTCTGGCCAAAACTGATAGCGCTCATCATTGAGGCCTGGCGGGCAGGCACTGGGCCCGGGGCCTACAGACCTCAGGGGAGGAGGGGTAGGAGAGTGGGGGCTCTGCGGGTTTGGGGGTGGGCCCTTTCCCTTAGAAATGACATCAGAGCTGCGGAGCCTGGGGCGGGGACTTCAGCTCTTGGGAGTGGCCCGAGGAAGCTGCCGATACAGGGATACAGGATGTGGCAGTCACAGAACCTAAGTGAGTAAGGGAGTGTGTTGGGGTGTGTGTGTGGAAGACAGCAGATGTGTGGGAGAGCCAGCCCTTTCATTACATCGTTCTGTGCCATGCCTCTGCAGCCAGACAGGCCTGGGTTCAAATCACCACTGTCACTCAGTAGCTGTGTAGCTGTGGGCAAGTTTTTCTTCTGAGCCTCACTTTTGACATCTATAAAATGGGACTAATAAATCTACATACTTTTTTTGGTATTTGCGAAGATTCATTGAGGGAACTCATATAGATGTCAGCAGCATAGGGCCTGAACCATAGGAAGGGTTCAAAAAAGTTACTTATTTTAATTTCCATCTTAGAGGGAGAAAATTGAGGCTTAGAGAGGTTAAGTGATTTGCTCAAGGTTGCACAGCATGTCCACCATGGCAAAAGTAGGATTTGAAATCTGGGCCCAGAGCAGGGACTGGCTACCTAGTGAAAGGGAAATTCAGTATGCAAAGGTCCTCTTACGTGGAAATCCTGGTGCCACCATTGTGAGTGGGCACAGCTGGCCATGTCAGCATGGACTCCTTCATTAACTGCTGCCATGGTCATCTGAATGGCACTTGTATTCATCTCTAGGTAGCTTTTAGATTTTCTAAGGATTCTCCCTGATTAACTCTCTTCCCATTGACAACTCAGAGGCATGGTCAGGGCAGGTGTTAAACTCTAGTCTTCAGCTGGACACTCAGGGCAGAGGGGCTGGTGGTGGAAGAATGGGTTCTGGGAGGCAGCAGCTGCCTGGGAAATGCAAGGTCGATGTTAGATAGTTCTGAAGTTCTCGCTTTGGCTAATGTCAAAAGCAAATAGCTAGAGTTAGTATGATTCAGTGGCATATTTTCAATGGGATGTACCTATTCTAAAATCTCAGTCATGAAATCATGGACTTTTTGGTTGGAAGATGCCTTTTTTTTTTTTTTTTTAAGATTATTTGAGCTGGGAAGAGAGGCAGAGGGAGAGGGAGAGAGAATCCCAAGCAGACTCCACGCTGAGCATAGAGCTGGACTCAGGGCTCAATCCCACAACCCTAGATCACAACCTGAGCTGAAATCCAGTGTCGGATGTTTAACTGACTGGGCCACCTAGGAGTCCCTGGAAGATGCTTTCAAAGTTGGTGGATGCCCCTCATCTCTGTTGATAGTGTCTCAACATTACTGCCAAGTTTCTGTGCTCCTTCTGCCTGGAGCACAGAAAGGCTCTGGGGCAATTTCCTCCTCTGAGTCACTGGGGCCTGGAGCAGGATGTTGGTGGAAGCATGTAGCTCTCCCTTCTCTTCCCAAATCTGGCCTCTCTAAACTGGACAGGAGGGAAGAATTTGGCTGGAGCCCCGTGGGTTGTCTGTTTACCTCATTGACTAATCATCTGCTGAGAAATGAGGAGTTTCTGGAGGGTCTCCTTCATGAAAGGGAAGCTGTGGGAAAGACATAGAGAGGTACGAGACACCAGGATAGTCTGTCTCTGAGCCTCAGTTTATTGATCTGTAAAATGGGAATGTTAATCTCGCAGGAAGTGCACTAAGTACTAAACTATGCCAGGGACTGAGTGGCTGTCAGAGACTAGAGGCTGTTTAGCTGTCACTGGTATTTTGAGGGGTAAGAAAGTGGGCCACCGTCCTGCCAAGGATTCAGGTGGGAGGCTGGGACAAAGGAGTGAGGCTTGGGTTCCCATCATCTCACTGGCTGTGTGCTACTTGATCTCATCTGTAAGACAGAGACAGTAATAATTCCTTTGGGGCAGGATAGCTGACTGAGATATCACTTGGTGTTTTTTATTTGCTGCTGCTGCTAAGACTCAGAAGGAGGCAGAGTTTTCCCTTCCCTAGCCCAGGAAGGCGGTGGAGTCTTGGAGCTTCTGGTCTGAGGGTTCTTGCCTTAGGGGTGCATTGAGGGCGGTTGCGTTTTGGGGCCCAAACAGAAGGAGGCTGGTGCAGAAGACAGCCTTTCTCCTCTTTATGGGAAGTGGAGAAGGGGGAGAGGTGATGAAGGAGCACAAAGTGGAGGGAGGTGGTGTGGGCTAGTGGTTGGGGGCTGGTTGGTGGTCATGTTGAGTTGTCAGAGTCTCGGTCTCTTCATTTGTCATGTGGGGCTGCCAGAGGCTGCGAGGAAGCCTGGACGGGGGAAGTCTGTGACACCCTTAGCACCATACCTGCAGAGCACATGCTGGTCTTGGTTTGGCTTCCCCAGAAGCCATCCTGAGAGCAGGATTTGAGGGCAGGTGGCTGATTTGAGCGGCGATCCCAGGAGATGCCGGTAGAGGGGGAAAGAGAGGTGGGGAAGGAGCCGGCCCAGCCCTTGGAGGTGTTAGTAAGCAAGTGATCCCCGTGGGCACCTGGGTTTGGTCCTGTGGGGTGCTGTGGGAGCCAGTGTGGAGTTCCTCCCTGCCCCGATGGATGAGGAAGCAGGTTATTTATCCACCAAACTCCAGGGTGCCCCTCCTCCAGGAACTGATCATGGGTGGCTGGAACCCGGGAGCCATGGCTGTCTTGGAGAAGTGCCCTCATTTGGCCAGTCTTTTGAACCCCTGGCGTCAACAAGGTCATGGGGTGGGACAGAAATGCCATCCCTGGGACCAGATGGGACCGTAGACTAGAAGCCCTGCTCCATCTTTCAGGCTCCTCAAAGTGCTCCTTCCCCTCACATCCTTATACAACCCTAGGGAGCTGGAAGGGTCCCGCCCCAAACAGGTGATCGACTTTCTCATCTTCATGGTGAGAGAGGGTTCAAATCCAGACTCAGTCATGATTCGGGAAAATAATGGAATGTGATGCGTGGGGATGTAGATGGCAAAGTGTCTGGGAGTTGGGGATGCGAGGGGAAGCTGCCACATGGCACCTGGCCCCAGAAGTGTTTGCTGCCCTGTGTAAACACCTTGAGTGGGGTCTTGTCCTGTCCTTTCTGTGTCCTTCTGGGCCTGGGTTGTGTCCTACAGATAGGAGAAGCTCCTTCCTGGCTGCATTCCCAGGCTGTCATCTGTTCTTATGGGCTGGTTTATGCCCTGAAGCTGGGTAATGCCTCTTCCTGAAACACCCACCTGCCCCTTCCTGGGAGGCCCCTTGTGTGACTGAAGGGCTCTGTGTCCTGGGGCAGGCCTGGAGTCTGGAGGACAAAGGCCCTGTTGTTGGTACTAAACTTGCTGGCATCAGGGAGACCAGGAGACAATGGCAGCCATACACTGTCCAAGTGGGAAGGGCTGTCAGTGCTAAGGCCTGACGTCCTGAAAGCCAGGTAACAACAGTGACAGTGACATCATTCACAGATGGCATTGTCCGAGTACCCTGTGCCAGGAACCCTTCTCTCTCATTTCATCTTCACCACCCCCTTCCAAGGTAGGGACTATGATTCTCCCCATTTTATAGAGAAGGAAACAGGCCCACAGAAGGGAAGCCACATCCCAGGGTCAAACATGACCATTGAGGGGTCATGTCAAAACTCCAAGCCTAGTTCATTTGCCTCCAGAATCACACTGTTCAGAGAGCCCTCTAGTCCTCACACTATCTAGATCAACAGAACAGGTGTCCTACCATACTACTGAGGCTGACACAGAAGGTAGAGGAGCACAATTGGCTTTCTTATCCCTTAGCCCAGGGAGGAAGCCATAACCCTGACATTGTCCATATATCGTCCAAATATGTCCCAGACATAGCTTGGACACGGCCCAGATCGGCTCAGGTGTGCCTCAACATGACCTAGAGGGGGCTTGGATGTCAGGTTCCCAAGCCTGCCAGAGTTAAAATAACTCCTGAGTTGGGACAAAGATACACTCCAGACTGTAGGAGTCACAGATAAATCTTTATTTATTGCAGAGAGAGGTGGTCTACAGAGCTGGCGTCCATACTTCCTTTGGGACCCAGCCTGCCCTGGATGGCCACCTTGATCCAAGTCTTCATGGGAGTGAGGAGAGCAGTCCGGGGTTCTATGAGGAGGCTGGGGTGACCACAAGGGCATCCTGGAGTTGAGGAGACAAGTCCATTCAGTGTTTTACCTCCTGCTTTGATGTGGTTTATGCTGGTGGTCCTCCACCAGGTGACCACGGGAGATTATGATCCTGAACTCACTCACTCACACACAATTCTTGGAAGGATCAAAGTCTGTGTGGGAACAGTGATGTTGTGCAGGGGTCTGGGGCGCAGGTAAAGTATCTGCATGCAGAGTATGGGATTGCATAGGACTGTTGTCCCCAAGCCCAAGTGATCACCAGAACTCTTCAAAAAGCTTCACAAAATGCAAATTCCTGGTGGCTGTAGTCACTGGGTGCCAGCCAGCTAACTTTTTAATGATGCTCTGCCTTTTTTATTTTTTGAAACTAAGTGTGATACAAGGAACGTGACCTATTAAGTTTCCCCCAATCTTTTATTATAATAATTTAAAAAGTTTTAATTTATTTATTCATGAGAGACACAGAGAGGCAGAAACATAGGCAGAGGGAGAAGCAGGATCCCTGTGGGAAGCCTGATGCAGGACTCGATCCCAGGACCCTGGGGTCACGCCCTGAGCCAAAGGCAAATGCTCAACCATGGAGCCACCCAGGTGCCCCTATTATGATGATTTTTAAACAGAGAGCAAAGTGGAACGAATTCTCCAGTGATCACTTGAATACTAAGCACCTAGTTTCTATTACTAACTCTTTCTGAACCATACTTGCTTTATCTCATATCTATCCATTTATTCATGCCTTCAGCTAGCTTTTAAAACATAAATTACAAAGCTATAAAAAGGAAATCAATGGGCTACTAGCTCAAAATAAATGAATAGAGCAAAACAGGAAACTTGGAAAGAGATCCAAAGAATGAGGCGATATCTTTCCAACCCAAAGTGCAAATGATGGGCTATGCAATGCAAGTTGATAAAAAAAAAAATGAGGAAAGTACCTAAATGCCCCTTAAGAAGAGATATGTGAAATAAACCAAGCTCTAGCCATCCAGTTGTATGGACAATGTTGTTCATCCAACATGAATCGAGCGTAATATGTATTTTAGATAAGCTGCTTATGTTGTAACTGGACTATTGTAATGTAGTCAGTCCATTAGTGTATGCCCTGTGTATTCATGCATCTGCTGGGTTTTATGGAGGAGGAAGCTGGGCTCAGGCCAAAGGACCTGCCTGAGGTCATGGCTAGAGAGAGGCAGAGCCGGGATTGCACTGGTCCTCGGGTTCCTGAGTCTAGAATTTTCAGCCTCTCTCTGTACTATCCCAGCACTTTTCTCATTATTCTCCATCACAGTCAGCTGAAGGGTGTACACAGATTTTGAGGTGGGCAGTAAGTCATACATTAACTGGCCTCTGAAACTAGTTAACCAAGCCTCCTACCCTTCTACCAAATGTGACCTCGTGGTATGGGGAGGCATTGTTGAGACTTCCTTTCCTCTTTGAATTTCTCCAGCATGAAATTCTGAGATGAAAGGAAATAACTCAGGAAGTCAGTGATACCAATCCACAGCTTTGGGCAAATCAGGACTAATATAAGTTAAAGGTTTGGTCCAAGGTGGCTTCTGGCCTTGAGTTGGATACCTTGGCCATGGAAAGGTAGGCAATCAGCCTGTGAATTTTCTTAATTCTAAATAATTCTGCTTTCAATATCTCCCCCACCTAGAGTGGACTAGAAACTCCAGGAAGGCAGAGGTTTTGTTCACTGTTGTGGTCAATGCCTGGTACACAGTAGGTGCTTAGTAAATGCCTGCTGGCTGGCTGACTGAGATGGGCCTACCTCACTGTCATTGGCTCCTGCAGAAATTGGGGCCTGGAGCACGTGTTAGGAGGGCAGGTGTGGAGTACAAACCCCAACTGTGCCACCTACAGTGCTTGTGTCCTTGGATATGGATTTGCCATTTTTGGGTCTCAGTTTCCTTATCTTTAAAATGGGGATTACGGCAGGATCTGCTATATTGATGGGTGTGAAGACTGAATAAGATGTTGTTCAGTGGCACAAAACAATTATGGGCTTTTAAATATTATTAATGTTAATATTGGGGGGTGGGAGTGATGCTGCTTCAGCTCCCCTCCCTAGCAGCTGTCAAGGAGAGTCATTGCTCAGCGAATGTCTATTGAGCATTTACCATGTGCCAGGCATTACTGACTGAATGAACAAGTGAATGAATGAATAACAAGGAGAGTGGAGAAAGCTGGAGGTGAATGCACCCCAGGCCAGGACGGTCTCACTCTTACACATACAGATGAAGAAGTGAGACCCGGAAAAAAGAAGAGGCTGGTCCAGGGCCCCCCGTGAGTGACCAGCAGGGTCAGCGTTGGAGTGCAGGCCCTGCCTCCCTGCCCAGGGCTCCCCCAGCGGCTGTGCCCTCCCTGGGGCAGAATGTTTAACCCCACTCACCTCGGTAAGAAAGCATGAAGCTGCCTCGAATCCCCAGGCCTTCACAATTGATATGGGGATTCCGGATCTTAATTTGCCTGAAATAATAAATGTGGTCAGAGACCGGTGGGCTTGGGGTGGGATTGAGCAGCCATGCGCAGGGAACTCGGGACCTGGCACACTCAGTTCGGACTGTCCCTCCTGCCTCTGCTCACTGTTCTCTGGCCCCAGCATCCACCCAGCCGCAATCCCCGCCCTATGCTTCCAGCACCAGCTGCTGTTGGCTCCAGAGGGCACCCCTCCCACTTCTGCTCATGAACCATCAGGAACTCCTGTCATTCACAACAGAGATGTCTATACATTTAGATTTCCTACTCTAATAAAATAAGAAATGAAGAAAGACATGGTTTGCATAGGTTACTAATTCTCCCCACTCCCTCAATCTGGGGCTTCATTAGAGTAATTCCACCGTTGCCCTTGGCTTCCTCCACTGTAACACAGACAACAGTGCAAACATCAGCGATGGTACAGAGATGTTGAGACCCGACTGTGCCAGGCACCTCCTTGGGCCCCTTGCAAACATCGTCTCCTTTATGCGCCCGAGGAGGGTGCTTTTATTTTCCCATTCTACAGACGGCAAAACTGAGTTAGGATGGAAAGGCAGCTTGTTCAAGGCCAGGTAGCCAACAAGAAGGGGAATCAGGACTCGAACCCAGGTCTACCTGAGGCACCTCGAGTGTGCTCTAGTGTCTGTTTACACCTCTGTCTCTCTCCTGCCATCAGCCCAGTGAGGCGGGGGCATTGCCTGGTTCACCTTTGTCTGCCTAGGTTCTGGCACTAGTAAATGGGGCTAGGAAGCTGGAGATGGAAGAGGTCATTTCTAGTTGGGTGACTGGGAAGGCTTCCTGGAGGAGGTAGAACTTGAAGTAGGCTCTGAGGATGGATGGAAAGTGAGATGCAGACATCACCCTCCAAGCCCTGGGGAATGGGGGATGTATAGCAAAGGGACGCACCGTTCTCATTTGGCAGTAGGACGGAGATGAGGATCTCAGTGGTGATGTTTTCTAAAACTTCAGGCTGTGAAAGAGAAGGTCACTGTTACCCTGGCTGAGGATCTCAAGTCCCCCAAGTCATTCCTAAAATGGGTCCAGCCCGGCCCCATGGCCAGGGCAATCAGGAGAGATGCTGGAATCCCAGGGTACTGCCATTCAGAGCTGAGAGGGTTCCCAGGACCCGACAGGCTGGGGGGCAAACAGGTCCAATTGACTCCCAGTGCATGGGGGGATATTGGGTAGCATTAGGGGGATGCACCCCCACCCTCAGGGGCTCCACTGCTGTGTTCTAGCTGAATTTGTTCCAAGGGAATTTCACCCAGTTCCCTGAGTTTTGACTTCTCCAGTGAAGTCAAAGTTCTGATTATCATGTGGGATATCACTTAAAAATTAGCCAAAAAATAAATAAAATAATAAATAAAAAATGAAAGATAATGAAACAAAACACGTGGACCAAAAACCAAAACAAAACCTTGCAAGAAGACAGGATTTAGCCAGTCTGAGATCTCTGAGCCACTCTGACTCCACTGGGGGAACAGAGGCTGACCAGAGGTCACTGAGGTGAAGTGAGTCTACATGAGCAAAATGAGAATGGGAAAAGAAGGGATTTGGTTTTTGATGAAAGATCAAAATGTTACAGAAGAAAAGTGAATGTGTATCTGTATATCTGTGATTGTGTGTTCTCAGCTGTGTCCTGCATATAGTAGGTGCTCAGTAAACACCAGAGCCAGGAGGTAGGACTTTGTAACAGATAACGTGGAGGTTGGCCAGCCCATCATGGAGCTGCCTATGGCAACCTGGTTCCAAGCAAATCTTGGTCAATGTTTCTTTTTTTTCAATGGACTATCTTGGCCCCTGTGCCCCAAGGATGATCTATTAATACTCACGTTGAACAGGCCAATGCCTGAGTTCATCAAGTGGATCCGATCAGAGCTGCAACAGAAGATGCCCTTGAGAATTCATTCATTCATTCAACAACTATTTATGGAGCACCTACTAGGTAGGGCTTGATTTGTCCCACAAGGCTCGAGTTTGCAACCCCTGAACTCCCTTTGGCATAGCAGCAAGAGGGCTGCGGGATGTGGGGAGAAGGTGGGCAGAGGTGCAAAAGGCAGCTGGAGCCCTGTGCTTCTGGGCTGGGCTCATGGGGGGTCAGCATCGGGGCTTGACTGTCACTTCCAGCATCTTGGAGTTGTCCGGAATGAGATGAGGGGATGGTGCTGGGCATGTTGTTCCCACGGCTGGGGTCAGCCTGTCCCATGGCTGCTGTAAGGCCGCTTTTCTTTCCTCCCTTTTCTCTGATATTTGGTTCCCACAGCAGGACAGTCCAGGCAAGGTCTCCTTTCTACACCTCCCAGAGTAACCTTTACTTCATGCTCATACATATGGAGGTTTGAAACACTGGGTGTTTAAAGAAAACCATTGGTCACAAGGTGGTGAGACAATGATTTATGTGTTTACCTGATTTCATTTAAGTTGAGCATAAGTCGGTCACCTTTGGTGTAAAACTGAGCTTCTGAGCTGGCTTCCTGCAATGAGAGAAGGCTGTTTCTTTCAGTACTTGTGTCAAACATAGGGGCAGAAAGGCTCTTCCAGCTGATGTTGTCAACCTGATAGGATATTATCAGCCGGGGCCCTTGGATAATCTATCTGAGGATGAAGGCGGTACTTAGGAAAACAAAATTGCCAGATGGGAAGAGAAGAATGAAGATGACATTGTTGGAGCACCTGAAACTGGCTATTTTTGGTTAGGCCATCTGGACTTTTCATTATATGAGCTAATACAGTTCCTTCTGTGCATGTGAATTAAGTTTCTGCCCGAAGATCCTAACTAATAAAGTCACAGGACCGGAGTTGGGCCTCCAACTGGGCAACGGGAGTGGTGGAAACAATTAGCAAAGGAAGAGGGTGCTCAGTACAGTGAACAGGCACAGGAGGGGCCCCAGATTGCTGCTCACACCACAGACAAGTGAACTCACGATGCCCAGGGTAAAGAAGGGGCGGCGGGCTTCATTGGTGGCGAACACTTCCAGCACGATCAGTTGGGCCACCTTGGGGCTGCCCTGGTCCAGAAGGAGCTCTGGGGTCTCCTGAGTCAGGATCTTCACCATCTGTGTGGGTCCCAGCTGATCTGCAGCCTGGAGAGACATCAGATCCACATGGGGCCTCCCAAGGGCTCACCAGGGCCCCGTGCAGCTGCTGTGGCCTGGCCCCCCAGCCACCTTCCTGGCCTCCCTACTTCCTCTCTTGCTGCAGCCACCATCCTTCTGCCCCATCCTGGAGTGGATTGTTGGTATCCCCATCTCACAGCCTTTGGTTTTGCTTCTCCCTCCAGCAGGAATACTCTTCTCTTTAGGGAAGCCCTCTCTCATTTCCTGGATTATATTAGGTGCCCCAGTCATGCCCTCGGAACCCCTGGAATCTATCCTTTGTTACCACACTTGTAACTGAAATATCATCTGTGTAATTGATGCCATTAGACTGAACGCTCTGTGAGGACAGCAGACACCAGCGCTGGAAGGAAACCGAGCAGTCCCACACGCATTTTACTTCCCGGAGGTCAGTGGACAGACCACAGCAAGCACCCATCAAACTGCTGATGGCAGGCGGACCAACCTTCTCACTGATTGTCTTGATGTTTGACTTCAACCGGCGGGCCAGCTCAGGAAGCTGAGGATGAGGGGGAGGCAGAGCAGGTCGGCTAGAGGGGACAGGGGAGGCATGCCTCCCATAGTCCCACTGCCTGGATCCCCACAACCCCAGGAAAGCTGGGTGGATCTGATGGCCCAGGCCCCAAGACTGTCGCTGGTGGAAAACAGCCTCTGCGTCAGCTGCTGTGGGGCATGGGATCCTCACCAGCCTGGACTTTCACTATGGGTTGTTGGTGTTTGTGGGTGTTGGGCCGAGGACATGGAGATGTGACCCAGTTCTTACTATAGTCATGAATGTGGTTGCTGGTGATCATTCCCTTTTTCTCAGCATACTAACTTTGGGCCAACCCCTCAGTTTCCCCACTGGTCCACTCTGGAGGAGGTAGCACACTCCAGTTGACTGGTGATAGTTATCTGCTGTGCTGGGTTGACAAGGATTCCAAGGCCATGTCGGCATCCAGGCTCGATAGTAAGGAGGGCCCTGATCAATCAGTGATGTCTGCCACGGGCCCCACAGTGGACAGCGGGCACGACTGGACAAACTCACTATCTAAGACGCCCTTTGGCTCAATGGGACTGTTAATTGGTAGAGGAAGCAGTTGTATTAGGTTCTAGAAAGTAGGACTAGGACTGAATCTTATAAGGAAACTTCTAGCTTTAGAGCTATAGTCTATCTGTTAGAGGAGGGAGTGAGCTCTCAATTACTGGAGGGACTTAAACTGAGCCTGACAAAGGATTACTACTCAGAGGCTTAGGGCAGTCCTTGAGCCCTTTTGATTCGGGAAATTCTCATGGTGTAGCGGAGGGGGCCCCGTCCTCTCGTGCCAAGACTTACCACATAGTCCACCAGGACCACGAGTTCATCTGGAGGGAGCAAGGAAGCTACCACAGCATTCACCACATCCTGCCTCACAGTGAGGCTGAAAGGGGTGGTGTCCAGGTAGGGGACCGTTAGGGAAACTGCAGACTCATTGAACCACTTGGTCACATTTCCCTGGAAGTCTGAAAACTTGGCCTGAGAAGACACAAAGCAGATGGTTGGCTGGAAACTTGAACTCCAAAAATGTACCCAATAATAACCTCGAAGACAATGACACCATTTGGCCTATTTCCCTTTGTGCGTTTGCTGACAGGGAGCTCAGCCTGGAATTCAGGTGGTGAGTGATCTCAGGTGGCCGACAACAGCGACTCCACCAGCACCCTTCAGTTAACCTCTGATTCTGTAAAACCCAGATGTCCTATTTGGCATTTAGGTTTTTGACCTCTCAGAGACCTCACAAACCCTTTGGATGAAGGGACAATTCAAAACTGCAACCAAAGTGATGAAAATGTTTGGTTGCAACAGTTGCCTGGAGTAACCAAGTAAATGGCTCTGGGCCTTACGCTGTCCAGGCTCTCCTGGTCCCTCAGGGACCCCAGCCCCAGGATGATTGCATGGCCCCACATTTCACAGAGGGTTCCTGCTGTTCCTCCTGCCTGCTGGGCCCTGTGCAGCCTCACTTCACCTTCCCCTTGGTGACTATTATTGTCTCCATTTTACAGATGAGGAGAGAGGCTCAGAGAAGTGATAGAATTTGCCTGAAGTCACACAGCCAGGGAGTTGTGAGGCTGAGAGAGAAACTCAGGTCTGTGTGACCTCCAGGGATGGGTCCTGATCCTGGGCTCTTGTTTCAAGGTCATCAGATATTTGGGGTTTGGCAGGGGCTTGCCTAAGAGGAAGGCTGAGAACCCCAGTGCCGACTCTGGCCTCTGACTGGGGAAACCAGAGTGGGAGGACAGATCTCTGGGACCGATGTTCTGTGTGGAGCCTTTGGATTCCACCTGCTGGTGTTCCTCCGTCAGGATGGATTACATGGGACTGTGCTCGGCCTGCTGAGTTTCTAAATCAGCCTGTGTGTCCTAGCCGTGAGTGGTGTTTTCTTCCCTGAAACAGACCAATGGTGTCTAATCCTTGGCAATTAAAGAAGAGCAGTGATTATCTCTACTTTACTTTTGAGGTCCCGTGACACTCACCCCCAGCTTGAGTTGGATGACATTACCCTTGATGGCAGGAGACAGAGGGTCAAACTCCAGACGGTCAGAGCTGAAGGAAATAGGCACTGCTCAGGGACAAGAAGAAAGTTCTGTGAGACAGGAGGGCAGCACTGGATGGTGTGCTTTGGGGGCTGCTTTTGGCTGAAGCTGCATTATTGCCTGGGGGTCAGTAGGGAGGAGCGGAAATAACGATGCTGACAATGATAATGATGATGAGAATGACTTTTATCAAGCATCTGTCAGGCACCACATACTGTGCTAAACCTTTACACTTACAGTTCACACTCAGTTTTCACAATAACATTAGGAGGTTCCCCCCTTACAGATGGGGAAACAGGCTCAGAAAAGCAAAATGAGTTGCTCAAGGTCATAGAGTGAACAGATTTTGAACCCAGTTGGTCTGATGCCAACGTCCTGGTTTGGAACCAGAGTGAACTATTGTTTATAACTCTGCCTCCTCCAGTGGACCACGATCTGCACCCCTTAGCAGGACAGCGTAGCTGGTGCACGCCCATCTGCGCCCTGGCTCGCTTGTGTTCCCCTGAGGATTCCCCTCATGGCCAGCAGGTGGCAGTGGTGTCTCAGCTGCCCTGGCTGTTGGGCGGAGAATGGGGAGGGCTGCACAGAAGTTCAGGGACAGGCGGAGGGTGAACCACCTGCTTGGACCACCTGCTCCCCTGGGGAAACGTCCTGCCCTGCCCCTGAGGAGCAGAGGAGCCAGACAGACTTCTGTTCGAGCCCCAAGAGCCTTGGCTACTCTATTCCTACCTCTGAACTTCAATGTTCTCATCTTAAAACCGGGGTAGATAGAATAGAAATACCTGCCTCATAGGTTGTACAGGACTGGTCCCTACTTAGGTTGGCTCATATCTGACTTACACCACACTTGGAACTTGCAGAACTGGGTTCAAGCTTTCCCCTATGACTACTTTCCTCTGTGAACTTGGACAAATGACTTAATTTCTCTGAGCCTCCACTTTCTTATCTATGAGGTGGGATGCTGATGGCTACTTCATGGAGTTATCTGAGGAGTCAGCGAGACCCAGCCCAGTAGGTGCTCTTTGGGTGCTCACCGCGTACTGCTTCCATTCTCCTCTTCCCCTCCTCCCTGGTCATCTTCTGGCTGAGCTGCTTCAGATCTTGAGACAGCGGATGGTAGAATTTTCTTCTTCCCACTAATTCCCACTCTGGGAGCTCTGAGCACAGCGCAGTTGTGAGGTCTGCACAGAGTCTTCCCATCTCTGCTACTCTCAGGGAGGGAGAAATGGCCTCCTTCCTGAGCACGCGTCTTGCCTCCTCCCTTGTCTTCTCTTCTCTAATAGGCTGCAGTAATTGCCGTCTCATCCACTCATTCATTCGTTCATCCATTCAGCTCCATTTGTATACAATTCTCTGTGCAGGGGTCCCTGGGTGGCTCAGCGGTTTAGCGCCTGCCTTCGGCCCAGGGCGTGACCCTGGAGACCCGGGATCGAGTCCCACATCGGGCTCCCTGCATGGAGCCTGCTTCTCCCTCTGCCTGTGTCTCTGCCTCTCTCTCTGTATCTCTCATGAATAAATAAATAAAATCTTTAAAAAACAACAACAACAAAACCCCACTGCTCCATGCAGGTAGAGCATCTGCTACCTGCCTGGAACTACCCTGTAAACTTTTAATCCTAACAATCTTGTGGTATAGGAAACCCCATTTTATAGATGAGGATAGGAAGGTGGGGTGGCTTTCCCAAGTTACGGAGCAAGTCAATGGCAGAGTTGGGATTTGAACCTGGAAATCTGACTCACACAAAAACTTGCACAGAGTAGGTACATGTGAAGTCACAGGTGTGGTGAATTCCTGTCTGCTCATCTTTGAGAGGGACTCCTAGATGCTCATTGCACTTGCTACTGGGCCAGGTTGCGGCTCAGCCTTGACTTGGGAGGCCTATGCTGGGCAGAGCCAGGATGTGGTGGCTGGCTCAGCAGTAAGGGAAAAAGGTGGGAGAGAGCAGAGCACCTACCCCTCAGCAGGTTCATGAGGTCTGCATGCATGTCCTCAAAGGCTGCCTCGAGCACGGGACACAGCTGCAACAGCACAAATGCAGAGGCTCCATTATCGCGGGGCCAGAACACAACCCCACAATGACCCACACTTGGCCTGTCCAGCCAGGCTTTTGTTCATGGGATTGACAACTTGGTGTTGTGTCCATTCTGCCAGCCATTTTTGCATTCAGAGCCCACCCCGGCCCCCAGCGTGGCCTGGGATCTTTTGCAGTGGTTTGTCCCTTACCCTGTGCCCAGGAGTGTACCTGGCTGGCCAGCTGCCCTCCCCATCAGACCCCTTGTCCTGTTCACGAGAGCTCATGTTTTCCATGAGAGGGAAATGGAGAATTTGTTTCCTAATTCAGTTCCTTAGTCGACCAGTCATTACTGAGTTCCTTCTGCATGTCAGACTCTAGAACGGGGGCTGGCAAGGCAGAGCCAGCAAGACTCATGAACAACCTATGTGCCTTTTGTGGGTTTCTAGATCCAACATATCCCTTTGCCTCCTGAGCTTTTCTTCCCCCTAAAATTTATAGCAGTTCTCACCAAGGGGCTGATTCTGTTGCCGAGGAGACATTTGGAAGTTTCTTTCTTTTTTTAGATTTTATTTATTCATGAGAGACCCAGAGAGAGAGGCAGAGACACAGGCAGAGGAAGAAGCAGGCTCCCTGCAGAAAGAAGGCCTGATGTGGGACTCGATGCCAGACCCAGGATCACGACCTGAGCCAAAGGCAGATGTTCAGCCACTCACTGAGCCACCCAGGTGTCCCCATTTGGAAGTTTCTGGAGACACTCTTAGTTGTCACAACTTGGGGGAGGTGTTATTGGCATCTAGTGGCTAGAGGCCAGGGATGCCACTAAACATCCGTCAGTGTGCGGGACAGCTCCCACAACAGAGAATTATATGACCTGAATGTCAATAATGTGGAGGGTAAGCAACCCTGGCCTCACCTAATCCTGGCTTCGCCTGTTTTGCTGAAGGAGGAGTTTAAGCCTTTGACTTGCTTGTGGGACTCAAGAGTCTTGTTCTCAGGGTGTCTGGGTGGTGCAGTTGGTTAAGCGTCTGACTCTTGGTTCCTGCTCAGGTTGTGATCTCAGGGTTGTGAGATTGAACCCCGCATCAGGCTCTATGCACAGTGGGGTCTAGTTGGGATTCTCTCTTCCCTCTTGTTCTGTCCCTCCTGTTCATGCTCTCCCTCTTTGTCTCTCATATAAATAATTAAAATCTTAAAAAAAACCCACAAACCCCAGAGTCTTGCTCTCTGCTCTAGGCAGCCCGTTTTCTGGGGTGGTGCGCTGATTCTGTCATTTGTCTTAGATACAATATCCCCAGTGGAAGAATCTTCCAGTTGACCACCCATCACAACTCTTGAGAAAGGACAGTGCACTTTGAGAAACTTTTTCTATGAAAGTTCTCTATGATCTTTTTCTATGAAAAGCCCATTCCCTGCTTCTAACTGCTCTGCTAACCCAGAACCCAGGGAGGATGGAGGACTGGGGGTTGGAGACCCCCAGCATTCACTGTTAGGGGCCAGCCTGTTCCTCGGGGGAGAGGTGTCGCTGGCGACCTTGGCATCATCTCTCAGAATTACCTCTCTTGCACTCCCACCAGTGTCTCTCAACCCTGACTACACATTAGAATTCTCCAGGAAAGCACCCAGAATCCTCTGGAGTACTATGGTCCCACCCAGGCCCATTACATTGGAATCTCCATCAGTACTTTTAAAAGCTTTCCTGGGTGGTTCTGATGTGCAGCTAGGGTTGGGACACACGTATTTACATTGAAAAGGGCTTCGGCATTTTCTGGATGGGCTCCTCACAGATTTAAACATGGTGTGCCTTTCCCTTCATTTTAAGTAAAATATTCATATGATCTTTGTACCAAACTCACTGACTCGTGGTGGAAAATAATGGTGATTAAGAGAACCCCAGCTTTCTCATATCATTCATTATACATGATTTTTCACCCTTAAAAACAGATATTAGGCAAACAGCATTTTTATGCCATATTTTCTAGTGGAAAATACATTTTTAGCTAATAAAATATGATGCTATTTAAAATATGATTTTGCTGGAGGCTGGGAAAAAATTTCCAGCTGGATGCTACTTCAAGAAACTCACACTTTTAGGAGCACCTGGGTGGCACAGTTGGTTAAGTGTCAGCTCAGGTTGTGATCTCAGGCTGGGGAGATGGAGCCCCACATTTGGCTCTGCACTTGGCACAGAGTCTGCTTGAGTTTCTCTCTCTCCCTCTGCCCCTCCCACTTGCCCTCTCATTCTCTCCCTTTCTCTCTCTAAAATAAAGAAAGAGGGACACCTGGGTGGCTCAGTGGTTGAGCACCGGCCTTTGGCTCAGACTGTGATCCCGGGATCCGGGGATTGAGGCCCACATCGGGCTCCCTGCATGGAGCCTGCTTATCCCTCTGCCTGTGTCTCTGCCTCTCTCTCAGTGTCTCTCATGAATAAATAAATAAAATCTTAAAAAAAAACCCCACCTTTAAATAGAAAAGAATTCATAAAAGAAAAAATATCTCACGTAAGAAAAGACAAATTTTACAGAATTCTTCACTTTTCAGATTCCTCTTAGAAATCTCTCTGGAATGGTTTAGTAAAGTATTCAATATGATGCAGCTATTACAGTAATTATGAATCTTACACAGTGGCATAGAACATAGGTATAACTTAGGGAATATCAAATTATATTGACACTGAGGACAACCACATACAAATATGAATGCATGTGGGTGGAGATTGGAAGGCGTATAGATATAAAGGAGGAAACGGCTGCCACGTTAAGATGGAAGGATTATGGGCACTTTCCCCCCAAAGTCAGTTGAGTTATTATATAATCTTTTCAATTCAAAGAAGTTTAATTATAAACAAAACATTAGTTATCTGACAAGGTGTTTCGAACCCCAGGAGGCTCACTGTGGTGAACCCATCTTGGAATTTACAGTGGAAATCAGTGCTCAAAGTTACAGTTTTAGTTCACCCATGACATACAAGGGACATCTAAATTGAGATGAACTTGTTTATTGACTCAGAAGAATAAACCCAGCAAGGCCTGGTGGGTGACGGACCCCTGAAGACCATGGGTTGTTACGAGACACCGGTATGCTTGAGCCAGCTTGTACCACTTGGTGAGGGCCATGTGTTAAATTTTCAGGAATTTCTGAGCCATGAGCTAAACCTAAACCTTATTAAAAATTCAATTATATAAACTTACAACTAAATTAATTATACTAAAAGCAAAGCTAATGAGAACTCAAAACTCATTACCTCCTAATTATTTTGTTATATTTTACTATTATTGCTCTGGAGGTTATTTATGTCAATTACATCTGTGTGGTGAAACCATACAATAGTGTGCTGCGGGGCATTTCTTACCAACTCTGCTTAGTGGTCTCACACGAGAAGCTTGAAATAGGCCTTGGAGCAAGAGTTTATGCCAGAGAAATCAGCAAGTGCTACAAATCAGGGTCCCTTCCACTCAACCTCCTCAGAGCCAGTTAATAATTTATCAGTACGTCACTGTTCAAGGTCTCCTGGGTGACTTTCGGCAGTTCTGTTACCTTTAGCTCCACGATCCACTGAAAGAATGGTCAGGCCTAGAAGTTTCCCACTCAGGGAGACACAGGTCCCTGAGCATCAACTTGCAGTTCCACCCAGCCCCACAGGGGGAGCCATCTTTGCAGGCCAGAGAGGCCCTGATTCCACTCACCTGAATTTTCACCAGTTTGGGCAGGGCTGGCACCAGGAAGTCCATGACCGTGTTGGCTAAGGAGTTGACCAGGAAGGAGAGCCTTCCGGAGAGGAGAAGGGGAGAGAGATTAGGAAGGGGCAGAGATGATGCTATTTTACATAAGGGAAGATAGAGCCCAGGGGGGAGGGTGACTTGCTCAAGGTCACACACCCTGTTACAGACAGGGCTGGGAGTAGACCCCCCCAGCCAGGTGTAGATGGTGGCAGAGAGTTGTCAGGGAGTAGAAGCTGGAGGTTGTCTATAGAAACGTATGCTGGGTACTGGGATGGTGGCATTGGCTCTCTCCCCATCCTCCCACTAAGGCAAAGTGGAGGGGAGTCCCATGCTGTGTGCCATGTGTGGTGCTGGGTGCTTGTGGCTGGAGCCTAATCTCATCCTCTCACTGTGGCCTCGAAGCTGAGTCATAGGGATGCAACTTGCCAGTGGCACACAGACAATAAATGAAGGTGATGCATTTGCTTGACGCCAAAGCATGTTTTTACCCTTGGCTCCCCTCACGCCTGCCTGAAGTGGTTTGAGGGGCCCTAAGAATGTGGCTCCTCTCCACTTTCAAATATTTCCCCCACTTCCTGGCAGGATGCCTGAAATCCCACCGACTATGTTTCTGCTCTTGATGTCTTGAACGTTCTTTGGTATCACGGATTCCCTGAAAGGAGCCTCAGCTCAAGAATCAGGATGGGTAAGTCCCTTTCTTTCTCTGGGCCACAGTGTTCTCCATCTGAGAATACCACCTGGCTTCCCTCCCAGGCATGGTGGGAGCCCGGCGGGAGGCGGCCACACTCACTTATGCAGCAGGCTGATGCGCAGGCTCCCCTGGCTAGTGGAGCAGTCAGCGAGGACGAGGTGGGCGTGGCCCCTCTCATTGGTGTTCACTCGGATGATGGCTTGGACCTCTGTTTCCATGTGCATCTCCACGATGGTCTTGACCAGGGGCCTGGGAGTAGAGGTGCCCACACTGTCTCAGCTCCAGATCAGAGCAAACCTGCCGGCTATCTCAGTCTTCTGGTTCTCTTACTTCCCAGCTCAAGCTCCTCTGTCTCTCTAAAACACACACACTGAACTCCGGCTCCTTCCCCAAACCCACTCCTTTCATGATCTTTCCCATCTTGGTTGCTGGCCACTCCATCCTGCCGGTTGCCTCTACCTACCTCTGAAACATATTCAGAATCTGAGCACTTCTCACCACCTACCTCCCTATGCCCAAACTGGTCCAAGCCATCGCTACTGTCTCCCTCCCCAAATTATAACAGAGACTTCTGAATGGCCTCCCTGCCTCCAAACACAGCAACCAGAGGGATTCTTTGAAAGTTCAATCATGTCATGTCCCTCCTCTGCTCAGAACCCTCCATGGCTCTCATTTCACTCAGCAAAAACCAAGTCTTTACTTTGGCCCACAAGGCCCCACAAGGATCTCACCTCCCACTATTCTTCCCCCCGCCTTTCTCCTCTTTGTCATTCTTTGGACAAAGCAAGTGTCTCAGGTCAATGGACTCTTGCCTCAGGACCTTTGCACTTGCTCTTCCCTCTGCTTGGGACTCTCTATCAGATATATGCATGGAGAAAAGGGGCAATGCGTGATCGATCCTGTGAGGGCTGCTGTATCTGACTGGTAGGACACTCACGTGTTGAGTCCAGCCACCATGTCCAGGGGGATCTTGACCGTCAGCCCCTGGCCTTCATCTGAGGGTTCCACCTGCAGCTGCAGGATGTTGGCTGAGGTGACTTTCAACCTGGATGGGATGTGGGAGAGATTAGATTCATGTCTCATGCTCAACTGAACATCATTCCCAAACTGGCCCCCTGACTCTTCCCTGTGTCCCCTGGTGCCCCTGCCAGTGGTGTCCAGCCAGCAGCTGGACCTAAGCCCTGTCCATGGCTCTTCCTCAGCATGGTCTGGCCCCCATTTGTCCCCTCCACCACTGTGAGAAATCCTCCCATGGCTCATTGCCACTTAAGAGATGAATCCCAGATCCTTGGGCTGACTTGGAAGACCCTCCGTGACCTGGCCCCACTGACCTCTCAGTCCTTACCTTGGGGTTTGAGTGCCAGCTGTTCTGGGACTCTCACCCCTTTGGGCCTTGGCCCAGGCTGCTCCCACTCCCCAGAATGCCATTTTCTTCTTTTCTCCTGGTGAGTGTGGACTCATTGGCTCACCTGTCACCTCCACTGAGAAGTGTCATCTTCCCCCTTCACTATCCCACCCCAGGCAACCTTCCCCCTTGGGGTCACCCTGTTAGGGTTCCTGTGTCATTGTTAGCTCCTCTGGGAGCTTCAGAAGGAGGGACTTTGATCCATTTTTCTTGGTTAGACACCGAGTTGATACCAGGTGATGCTTGTCAACTGGTCAATTGAATAGGCAAAGTGTGTGCGGAAGGAGCAAGCGCCCCGCTTGGTTCTGCTCCACGTACCAGATGATGTGGTTCAGGATGGAATTCACCACATTGCCTAGTATGGGGATGCCCCCGGCTGGCTTCTCCCGTATGCTGCTGAGCAGTGGCAGCTGCTGGAGGATGTGGATGGCATTGTGGTCCTTCAGCTCCTGTGTCAGCCCTGGAGGCAGATCTCAGAGATTAGGGTCCAGCAGGAGGGGCAAGACAGATGGCTTGGCAGTGGCTTCAGGCTGGGAGGGGGCATCACTCAGGGCTACCTGGACCCAGACATAAGGCTGGGAGAAGGATGGCTCCATCCTGACCATCTACTGTGGAGATGTGGCTTTGAGGATGATGGTCCAGATAGGTCATTTTCACATAAACACTCAGGTGGGGACATAGGTGGGACCATTTACCCCTTTGAGCATTGCCAGCTTCTGTGGGAGCATTGACCAGAATCCCTCCCACTAGCCAGCAGCAAACTCTCTGGACCCAAGAGGCAGGGAACCCACAAGGCCTTGTTGGGGGCTGTTTTGCTGCCAAAACATACTTGCTAATAACTCTCTGGCTCCCATGTCATGGGCCTGTTGTCCAGAGAGTCTCAGGTACTGAACTGAGATAGGAGAAGTCAGGAGTCTTCAGTTCTGGTCCCTGCTGGACTTTTCCCTGGGCATCCAGAGCCCATTTGGCTTGTGTGAAGAGCAGGTCAGAAGTGCTGAGTGCTCCAGAAGCAGCTCCAGAAGCAGTCCTCAGCCCATGACTGATGAGGATAGGAGTATAAATACCCCAGCTCCCTTAACTCTCTGGCAGGATGACCCAAGTGTGTCCCCTACTGTGTCCTAGAGTCCCTGTGTGTTACTATCTCGCAGCAACAAAGCCAACCTTTGGTCTACTCCATGGTAATGGATGTTAAGCTTTGTCAGTGAAGGGTCTAGAGGGACATGAAGAAGGAGGGGGCCCAGTGGAATCATAGAATTGAAGGGAGGATCTTAGAATCATGGACTCTTGGGATCATAGACACTCCCAGCCATCTTGAGTCTCACCCTAGACCTGGGATCCCAGCTGTGCCTTGCACACTCCCAGTGATGGGGAACTCCCTCCCTCCTTTGGAGGGCTGTTCTGCCTGCCCTCTTGCCTTATGGTGGTAAGGCCTGGGTGGCCCAGACTTGCTTTCTTTTTCTTTTTTTGGTGGGGGTGGACAGAAGGAGAGAGAGAATCTCAAGCAGGTTCCACCCTTAGTGTGGAGCTCAACATGGGGCTCGGCCCCACTACTCTGAGATCATGGCCTGAGCCAAAATCAAGTCAGACACTTAACTGACTGAGCCAGCCAGGGGCCCTGAAACTTACTTTCTTTGATGACTTCTCGGCCGAGGCTAAACACTGCAGGGGGGTTGAGGGCGGTTTCAGCCAAAGTAGTTGACAGCAAACCACAGAGGAGGGTGAAGGCGAATGGGCCAGCCATCTTTGTGGGGATCGGTGAGCAGCAGCAGGTGGCAGGTGAAGGAACCTGGAGTGAGCACAGTTGAAGGAACCTGTTAGCTGGGAAGAGAGGTGAAGGGCAAGCCTGCCATGCCTGGTGACTTGGGGCAGAAAGTCCAGAAGAGGCTATTGAGCAAAGTGGTTAAGAGTGTGGGCTCTGGAGCCTGACCATTTGGGTCTGTGTCCTGTCTCTACTGCTGGGTGCTAGTTGTGTGGCCTTGGACAATCAGCTTAGCCTCTCTGGGCCTGTTTTCTCTCACCTGGCAAATGGGCATGATGAAGTAGTGCCCTCCTTCAAAGGGTCTGGCACTTAGAACCCTCCAGAGTCCAACCGTAGCCAACTTCACCTCCTGCTTTTTTCCCTACGAAGTTCCAATCATTCCAAACTTCTTGAAGTTCCCAGAACATACCGTGTTCTGTCCTGTGTCTGTGTTCTAACTCTTCCTGTGGTACTTTCCTCTTCCTTATCTGCCTGCTGAACTCTTATTCATCTTTCAGAACTCTGCCTGCATGTCCCTTTCTCTGTAGTTTCCCTCTCCTGCAGCCAGAGACCCTGGACTACATGTGGAGAAATGTTGACTGAGGGGCTGCTGTCTGCCCAGGACAGGAAGTTTGGAGGCAAGAGGGCAATGGATACTCAGGTAGGATGCAGGGTGGCAGGAAAGGTGTTTGCTTTGATACTAAGGGGCCTTAGATGGAAATAGGTGGCTGCTTGGAGCCAAGGAGAGAAAGGCAGAGAGAGGAAGAGGCCTGTGGGTGCCTCCTGGGAGAGGACCTTGGGGTATTCTCACTCCTTGGCCACCCCCCCTCTCCACCATGGGGCAGTGCATCAGCCCCTGTCAGCTGGTCCTGAGCTCTCAGCTTATACCCTGGCTCTGCCTCCAAGCTTCAGCCAGGGAAGCTTCTGCCTCTGTAGGCTGTCCTGCTTGGAGGGAAGGAAGATGCTGACCTGGAGATCTGAGTCCTTCAGATCAGTCCTTGGCTCAGCATGTGAGCTTCTTGTTGCCAAAGATAAACAGGGCCTCTGGATGACATGTATCTCTTGGATGGAACAACATGAACTCTCTGAGCCATTTGCTGTAATGATTCAACGTCTGTCTCTTGGACTGGGCTGTAAGCTCCAGGAGGAGGTGTTTGGTCTAGCTGGACCCCATTGTACACTCCAAGTGCCTGCCATAATGCCTGGCACACAGTGGGTGTTTAATAAGTAAGTGGTTGCTGAGTGAATGAATGGCCTCTGGGAATCCTGGAAAAATGGGGAATCTGAGCCTGCTAAACTGAGCAGGTCTGGGCCATGGGGACTGAGAGTGGAAGAGAAATATCATGGGCCTCGGGGTCAGATAGACCTGAGCTGGAGGCCTGCCTCTACCACTTGCTGTGTGATCTTGGGCAAGTGCCTTACCCTCTCTGAATCTCAGTTTTCCCATCTGTAAAATAAGGGATAATTATAGTACTTATATCACAGGGTTGTTGGGAGGATTAAATGAGCCACAAGAGCTCAATGCGTGTTAGCTGTCATTATGATTATGACAGTATCGTTAATGCTGGGGTCAGAAGAAACCACCTTGCAGTCAAAGCCAGAAGACAGAGGTAATGCCCTGCACCCTTTTGCTCGGGAAGCCCCCCACTCCCACTCCATAATCTTTTTCTTTCAAGCACCTTGACCCTGTTGTTCTTCTCTATCTTTGCACACCAGTCGGTCCTCTGATCAGAGGTCCTCAGGGAGCCGACAGTAGGGCAACATTTCCTCCTGTGGAAAAGTGTCTCCTCCCCAAATCCAAACACCATGTACACAATCACTGCATCATATCTCACCTCCTGGCCTTTGCTTAGGCTGTTCCCTTTACAGTGGGATGCCTTCCTCTCTTCCTTTGTCCAGCCAACTTCTGCTTGGCTTCTCAACTGATGTGCTACCCCTTCCAGGAAGCCTTCCCTGACTGCCCTTTACCACAATGTCCCTGGTCTTTCCCTGAGCACAGCATGTACCACACGACCCATACTGGGAATAACTTGAGGGCCAGGTTAGTCTGATGCTCCTCCTTGTCCCCAGAATCACCCCAGCATAGGCTGGGCACAGAACAATTGGTGTGTGCAAGGTAGGTTTATGTCACTGAGATCAGGTTAGGGAAAGACTTAGCCAATCCAATTCCTTCATCATTGTTCTTTGGTCTTTTGGGCAAGGGGGCTGAGCACCTCTCTACCCCTGATCCTGACCTCAGAGGGTCCTAGTGGACTAAGGGACCTTACCTCAGGGTCAAGTTTTTGTCTTGCTCTTGACCTGACTGCAATAGGTATCTCCAGCTTAGAACCTTCCTGGTGCCCTAGGCTTTCAGCCCCTTCCCTACACTTTTACCTGGACACGCCGGAGTCCTCAGGATGCTCCTCTCCTCAACTGGATAGTGGGTCTGGAAGTCTAACCTTATATCCTGCATGCCCCAGTCTGGGAAGTCACCCTTTGCATTTGGTTCAAGGCTTTGGGCTGGGCTGAGGTCTCCAAAGTAAATATTTGTGGCTTCTGGTGAACCACATCCCTGTCTGGAGACAGCCTTGGGACTCCAGCTTCCTGGGGTTTGGAGAAAGGAGGGTCTGGGCTGGCATGAGGAGTGGGCGGGGCACAGGGGCACATGGCAGAGGAGCTGGACCGGGCACAGTGTGGTTTTGGAAGGGGCTCCCTGCCTTCTGGACAGCTGCTCCTGGGGGGACGATAGCAGTGAGGATGTATTAAGCGCCTACAGCATGGCAGGTACCACCCTGGGCTTTACACTGCTCATGTCAGTGGATTCTCGTCCCCACCAGGATCAGGATCATTATCCCAATGTTACCAAGGAGGAACCTGCCTTGCATAGTCAGCAAATGACAGAGCCAGGATTCAAACCAGAACTCGGACTTTAAAACCTATTAGGGGATGTCTCTATAGCTTGGCAGATACACAAGGTCCTGGGGACAGTCTGGGTCCAAGTCCTGACTCAGTGGAGGGCAACTTGGGCCACATTTCCTAACCTTTCCAAGTCTCAGTTTTTCATCTGTGAAATGGGAATAATAGTAGCACCTACCTACCAGTGTGCTAAGAGGAACTCGGTGGACATGCTTAGAGCACAGGTCCTGGCACAGCGTATGTGCTCAATAACTGTGAATGGTTGTTGCTGTTGTTATTACTTCTTGCAATAGCCTGGGTCTTTGTAGAGAGGCAATGATCATAGTTTAGTCCAGATAGCTGATCTGGGGGAAGGAAGTAATAGCCTTGCCCACCGCTTATTCCTAAATGCATCCAAGGATACGCATCTCCATTAATTAATTCACTCAACAGAATAGGTTTGGATCCCATTTGGGTTACTTTGCTGTGTGGCCCTGGGCAAAGTACTTCACCTCTCTGGGCCTCAACATCCTTATCTGTAAAATGGAGATAATTGTAGCTGCTCCTTCACCGGCTGCTGAAAGCACTTAGTATGTGGTTTTGGTCATTCATTCTGCAATAGTTACTTCCCCGCTTTGCCTTGCCCTTGCCTTCAGGAATCTCAGTGAGTACTTGTGGAATGAATGAATAACAAGACATGACTGTGCCCCAGAGGAACAAATGAGCGGTCCCCTGGGCCCCCCATCACTCCGCCTGGGTGCAAGCCTTGCCTCACTTAACCTGCACAAGTCACTCATGGGCAGGCGTCCTGCCCTGGGGTTCCCAGGGCCATCTGAGGCTCAGAGAGGTGGCTGACTTGCCCCCGGGTCCCGTGGCCAGGGCTACCAGAGCTGGGACTTGGGCCTAGTCTCTCTAGTCGGGACCACAAGATCTTTACCATCCTTTGTCCTTCTTCCCAGTGACCCCAGGCCAGTGTCGGGAGGGTGGGTTGCAAACACAGCCTTTTGATGTGATCTGGGGACTCATTCTTGCTCCTCCACTCAGTCTAGAAGCTGGGCTGGTGGTTCAGAGCTGAGAGGGCCGTTGTTGAATCCCATGTCCGTGTGTGTGTGTGTGGGGGGGCGGGGGAGTGGGGTGGGACAAGGGAGGGACGGTGAGTGCCCTGAGGCCCTCAGTGTGTGGCCTGGCCCTGGCCAGTCTCCCCTTCCTGGAGTTGTCAAGAGGAACAAAACAAGAGCATTTGCCATCCTGCCATGTTTGCAAATGTACCAAATACCTAAAGATGAGGCACTGTAGGAGGCAGGGAGGCATCCTGGTGGGGATCTTGCCAGTCCCTTGGGCACATCTCCGTCTCCCTCTCCGTAGAGGCAAATGCCCCTTCTTGGGCTCCCCGGCTCGTTATGCCTGCTGCCCGTGGACAATGCCCTCTGTGGGTGCCTGAGCCTGGCGCCAGGGCCGGGGCCTGCATCAGCTCCTGCTTCCTGCCTCTTGGCCCCGGTTACACTTGCTGAGATCAACAAGTACAACAGCTCTCTGTTGGGCTGGCACACCTCGGAGCCCAGAGCCAGCAGAGCCCTGTCCCTGGGGTCGCTCGGTGCCCTTACTGGACTGCTGAGGGACTTTTCATCCCTGCCCCTGCACCTCTTCCCAGCACGCAGGGCCTTGCTTGTGCTGTGTCCTGTTTCTGGAATGCCTTGCCTCGCTCACTCCCCTGAAACCTCCCTCTTGCCCTGTCTGGACAGCAGGACTGGAGAAAGCCTCCGGAGTCCAACAGATGTGGTTTACTCCTTGTTCTTGGGTTCATCAGCTGTGAGGCCGTGGGAAAATCACTTTTTCTCTCTGAGCCTCTGCTTCCTCAGCTATAAAATAGGACTGTTTCGAGGGTCACATAAGATAATGAAATATGCAGTACATCAGAGAATTCAGTAGATGGTAAATGCTACCATTATTATTGGAATATTAACATCACTGATCTTTAAGGCCTAATTCAGAAAGTAGGGTCTGCATAAAGCTGCCTTACTCTGTGCCATCTGGACCTGATTTCTCTGTGCCCTCCTTGAGGTCCCCAAAGTGCCAACTATTTACTCTGTTGGGGCTTGGGTCCTCTTCTGGCTTGAGAGCTGTCCACTTTATCCATCTACCCATCCATCCATGCATTCATCAATCCATCCATGCATTCATTAATTCACTCCAGTGTCTTTTCTGGTCTTCCTCTTTCCACCTTTAGTTCTGCCTACCCAAATCCACTTTCCACCCAACAGCCTGAGTTAACTTTAAAAAAAATTACTCAGATTTTGTCACACCTCTCTTTATTAAAACCCTCCAAAGGCCTCTGTGGCTCCTTTAAAAAGATTTTTATTTATTTATTCATGAGAGACACAGAGAGAGGCAGAGACATAGGCAGAGGGAGAAGCAGGCTTTCTGTGGGGAGCCTGATGCAGGACTCGACCCCGGGATCATGACCTGAGCCAAAGGCAGATGCTCAACCACTGAGCTACGCAGGTGCCTCCTATCTTTTTTTTTTTTTTAAGATTTTTAATTAAAAAATATTTTTATTTATTGTCTCTGTGGCTCTTGTATGAAAATGCCAGCTTTACAAGGTCCTGCATGGTTGGCTGCTGCCCCCTTCTCAGCCCTCATCTCTCATCACTTTGCTCCTCCCTCCTCTCACTCCTACCTCAGAGCCTTTCCACATGTTGAGCCTTCTTCCAAAAGAGTGCTCCTCTTCCAGCCTGGCTCCTCCTTATTCACCAAATCTCAGCTTCAGTGTCCCTTCTTTGGAAAGGAAGACCTTGGAGAGATCTTTCCTGGCCACTTTTGCTAAAATAGGGCTCTTCTTGCTCTTCTCTCTGACTGCCACTGATGGGTGTCCTCATTAACACTCAAATCTGAAAACTCAAGTGTTGTCTGAGACACCGCAGTTCCACAGATGATGCTATATATCAAGAAGAGGGGCCAGACCACAGTGCAAGCAGATAGCCAAGAACCTGTTGCACCACCCTCGGATCTGCCATGTGAAGACTTCTGACCAAGATCGAGGTGATAAAGGATCATGAGGGCAAAGAAGGAAGGTCTGGGAAGATTTTTTTAAAAAGTAGAATCCACACCCAGTGCAGAACCCAATGCGGGGTTTGAACTCACGACCCCGAGATCAAGACCTGAGCTGAGATCATGCCCAACTGACTGAGCCACCCAGGTGCCCCCAGTGAAGATATTTCTTACGAGACAGCTACAGCCCTGGTCCTTCCACTCACTCTCCCATTGACTAGAGCGGGGGTGTCTGCCCCTACTGTGGCCCTAGAGGAAAGGGGCCTTCCAGGGACCATTTAGGGGCTTGAGGGGTATGTCCCCTGGAGTGGGTCAGGCAATGGACTGGATTCTATCTTTCACCTGAGAGAGAGAGGTTGATGAGCTGAAGTCATAGTGGACAGAGTTGCTTCTGAGGAAAATGATGGCTATGGACAGGGTCAAAGTTTGTGTGTATGTTTTTCCAAGAACACTGTAGGACAGAGAACTGGTCTGGGGCTGATTTAAGTCTTTTGCAACACTATCCCCTGGACAGGTGAGGAAAGAGTTCCAGAGAGCCAGGGGCTGGAGTGGCATGCAGGGTGGTCAGCCATCAGAGGAGCTCTGCCCTTGTCTGGGGTTGCAGCTTGAGAGGCTGCAGGAAGGTTTGCAAATCCCCAGGAAGGTGCCCATGAGAACTCTAAACATTTTTTGGTTCCCCAGAGACTAGAGAGCCATCTTGCAATGTTATCAGCCAAGGGAAATCTGCTCCCTTTCCCTCTCCTTTCTGCCTGTGCTCCATCCCTGGATGCAGCCAAAGAGAGAGGGTAAAGGGTGTGTGTGTGTGTGTGTGTGTGTGTGTGTATGTGTGTGTGTGTGAGAGAGAGAGAGAGAGAGAGAGAGAGAGAACGAGCACGAGCCTCTCCTCCCCTGCCCAAACTAAGCCAGTCCAGAGAAGCCTAGGGGTAGGGAGAGAGTGTGAAATCAAAGAGAGTTAAATCAGACACACAGACACAGCAAAGTGTCAGAGTAGAAAAGGCCACATCCATTCTAATAACCAAACTGAGGCCCAGAGAGAAGAAACTACGAGTATTACCACCCCCATTTTCCAGTTGAGCAGGGGTTCTTGGAAAAAGGAAGTGATATATCCAAGGCTCCACAAGCTATAAAACGTGGAGTCAGTGCTTGGACCCAGTTCTGACTGTGGAGCTTGTGACTTGGTCCCTTGTCCCCGCCCACCCTATTGCCTGCAGCTGGGACAGAGCATCCTTTTCTGAGCAGTCCATGGTCCTGGGCACCTGGGTGGCAGGAGTTGAGCATCTGCCTTCAGCTCAGGTCGTGATCCTGGGGTCCTGGGATCAAGTCCTGCATTGGGCTCCCCGTGGGGAGCCCGCTTCTCCCTCTGCCTATGTTTCTGTCTCTCTCTGTGTCTCTTGTGAATAAATAAAATCTTAAGAAAAAGAAGTCCATGGTCCTGTGTGTCTCTGAGAACATGGCCAGGCTGGACAGATGAAAATTCGGAGGACTTACACACTGTTACTGTCTCAGAAGATGAGAAGGAAGCCTCCTTGAAGAATTCACTTACGTGGGCTCAGATCCTCTTTTTAAAAAGACTCTTTGTTGGCACCAAAGATGCCACCAGAATGGCAGAAAGATTTCACCCCTTGTGCCAGTTCTGTTGCCCGGTAACAGCTGTTGGAGTCCTCAAGGGTCTGGACTCAGCAGAAGAGCGTGATGATTGAGTAGCAATGTCTACCATAAGCTGTACAGATGCTGATCCTTGCTGCATCCCACCTGCATTCTTGTTGAAGATTTTGTATTCCTTTGCAAAACATCAAAGAGATAACAGAGCGAGGAGAAACTATCTAGACAACATGGAGTTTGCTAATGTTTTAGGACAAATCGGTTCTTATCTCTGGGCCTTGGTCTCCGCAGCTATTAGGTAAGGATGTTGGGCTCCTGGATGCTGTGGGTCAGGCTGGCTCTCACAACCTTTGCTTACAGTGGATGGAGTTCAGTAAATAAGCAGCGAGGAATGGCCTGTCCCTAAGGGCACATTTGTTCTCAGGAAGGCTCATGCCCAATGACCCAGGGCCTGTGTAGGTTCTGTTTGAGGGAATCATCCAGTGGTGCAGGCAAGATGAACAGTTAGGCTGTCCAGGAGAGCATTCTGTGTAACAGCTCGAAGTGGGACCAAGCCTAAATGTCCAGCAACAGGGGACTCAACAAATAAATTGTGGGCCACCAGGCAACTGTCACAAAACATTGTAAAGAAACTAATTGAAGGCTCTTAGCAAGTGAAAAAAGGAAAAAAGAAAAAAAGAAAAAGAAAAAAGGAAAGCTTCTTCTTTTTTCTTTTTGAAAGATTTTATTTATCTATTAGAGAGAGAGAGCACAAACAAGACAGAGGGAGAAGCAGGTGTCCCACCAAACAAGGAGTCCAATGCAGGCCTTGATCCTAGGACCCCAGGATAATGACCTGAGCTGAAGGCAGATGCCTAACTGACTGAGCCATCCAGGCACCAACCCCGACCCACCCACCAAATGTTTTTTTTTTTCATCTAGAAAAAATACCGGAAGGAACTTCACCAAAAGGGTAACAATACTTGTTTCTTGCAAGTGTCATCACAGGTGACTTGTACCATCTTCTTTGTGTTTTCAGAATTTAAAAAATTTTTACACTGAATGCATTTTTTGATCAGCAAACAGCTCCATGAAATGGCTTGAAAATGAGTAAATAAAGGTTGGGCAGATCTTTCTGGAAAGGAAGCCCCATTCCTTTCCCAGGGCTGCCCACAGCCCCCGCCGCTAAGGATTCCGGGGAGGCAGGGCACAGGGCTGGCCAGCGATGGGACAGAGAGATCACCTCTGCAACAAAAGCCCAGTCATGCTCCTCCCGGAACCACCACAGCAACCTCTTGAGCATAATCCCTCTTTTGTGGGACAGGAATAGGTCAGATTCAGTGCAAACACACACTAGCTAAGCCAGACTTCTAGCTCAGGCTTCGGGTCACAATCAGGGTCATCGCAGGCAGAGGGCAAAGGGCCAAGCTCCGTGACTCCCACCCCACTGACTACGGCAGCAGCAGCGTGACGTAGGGTGGAGGTCAGCTAGGTGTTGGGAAGTGCTCTAGGAAGGCGAAGCCCACGGGCGATGGTGCTGCAAGTGAAGTGAGCCCTGGCCTGTCATGGCAAGTGCTGTCTGTGACAGAGGTCAGCACAGGGCTTGTCATCAGGGCTGGAGTGTGGGACGCAGGCAAAGGGTGTCAAACGGTAGAGCAGGTGGGGGGGGTCAGCTCTGTGATGGGGGTCCACACCCACCTAGTGTGTGACAGTGCCAACAGCACAGAGGGCATGTGCTGCCCCACTGGGGAGGAGGGTAGATCAAGGAAGGCTTCATGGAAGGGGTGACATTTCATCTGGGCTTCAGGGATAAGAGTGCGAGGCTGATAATGAGGGCTAAGAGGGGAGAGCTTTCTAGAGGAGGGGAAGAGATGGAGGTGGGTTTTGGAAAGAGTGGGTTTGGGGGCTCATCGAAGCCTTGTGATGGAACAGGTGACAGGGAAGTGGGCTGGGCCATCTGATCCGGAAACCAGACCTTAGGTTGGAGGTGAAGTGGGGCTGGGGTCCTGGGAGCCCCTTGGCACACCCCTGAATGCCGCAGGCTGCTGTGGAGCCCCCTTGTGCAGGGGGACAGTCTGGTCTGCCCTCTGAAGCCTGGCCTCCGGGACCCTGCTTGTCTGAGCCCTCTGGCTCCAGCTGTCTCTCTCTCTCTCTCTCTCTCACACACACACATACACACACACACATACACACACATACACACACAAGTTGGTTTCTGTTATGTTGTCTCTTTGTTCTGTCCTCTTCTCTCAGTCTCTTTCTGTCCCTGTCTCTGTCCATCTCTTGTGTGCCATCTCAGAGGACCAGGAGGGAGCTGGGGAGCCCTTTGTTGGGCACTTGAGAAGGGATACCCCGCTGCACACGTGTGGCCTTGGCCAATGTGCGGCCAGAGTGGCCCTGCCCTCGTCACTGAGTGGTGGCTGACTTTGGCTCAGCAGTGGGCGTTGATGGGAACCCCCCTACCATATAAGCGCTCACCGCCTTTGCAGGCCCTGTTCTAGCACCTTGTGGACTCTTTTACTACCCTAGATGGCAGTGCTGCTGGGAAGATGAGCTTGTGACAGTGTGTGCCTGATTGACAAGCGCTAACTTCAAGCCAGGCCAGGACCACCCACCTGAGGGCACTCTTAACATTAAGAATTTTTTTCTCTTTCTTTCTTTCTTTCTTTCTTTCTTTCTTTCTTTCTTTCTTTCTTTCTTTCTTTCTTTTTTTTTCTTTCTTTCTTTCTTTCTTCTTTCTTCTTTCTTTCTTCCTTTCTTTTCTTTCTTTCTTTCTTTCTTCTTTCTTTCTTTCTTTCTTTCTTTCTTTCTTTCTTTTTCTCTCTTTCTTTTCTTTTCTTTCTTTCTTTCTTCTTTCTTTCTTTCTTTCTTTCTTTCTTTCTTTCTTTCTTTCTTTCTTTCTCCCTTTTTTCCTTTCTTCCTTTCTCTTTTTTCCTTGATATATTTATTTATTTATTAATGAGAGACAGAGAGAGGGAGGCAGAGGGAGAAGCAGGCTCCTCATGAAGCTGGGAGCCAGATGCAGGACTTGACCCCAGGACCCCAGTATCATGACCTGAGCTGAAGGCAGATGCTTAACTCACTGAGCCACCCAGGCACCCAACATTAAGATTTCTATTACAATTATTGTAGTCATTATTATGGACATTGTGTAGCTCTAACTTGATAAAGGAAAAACCACGTGCTTTTACAAGTTGGGGATGTTATGAAAACTGTCTTTTGGAATTTCCATCTGAAATTTCCAATTTCCTTAGAAATAGGGTCTGGCTGTGTGTGTGTATATAAGCTGGAAAATGGGGGTTGCCTAGGAGATGGGGGCCCCTGAATCAGACTTCTGGGAGCAGCTGAATATGCAAAAGGGGAGACTCAGTTTGGGGGGCTCAGAGGGTCAGCCTCGTCTTCCCCCAAGCAGTCATCGTCAGAGACAGATTCTCAGGCGTGGCCCCAGGAGGATGCGGGAAGGCTCCTTGGCTGCCCTGGGCAGACCCAGGGAGGTGCCTACACCTGTTGATGGAGACTTGCTGGGCTGGGGGTGGCTGTGCAGTTTAGGGGTCTGACCTCAAATATTTCTTCCTGACTCCCTCATTCTCTTCACTAGCTCAGGACCAGTGGGACAGACAGACACAGTCAGCCAGCAGGTCAGCTGACTGCCAGGTAACTGCATTACACATCCTCTATGTGGGGGCACAGTTCTGGGAGCAAACAGACTATCCCCTGCCTTTCTGGGGCTCACATTCTCCTGGGGAGTCAGTGAGCCAGAAACGGACAAGGAACTGTAAAAAAACATAACGCTCATTTGTCTCAGTCACCAGGACAGAGAACAAAAAAATAAAGACAGCTGTAGAATGCTGGAACTATACCATCAGAGTTTCATGAGGGTTGGGGTGGTTTTAGCATCCTGGGAACTCGATGACCTCCCCCAACACCACACACACACACACACACACACACACACACGCACGCACACCAGGTAAATCTCCCCTTGTTCTAATTCCACATTTCACATGCTTGACTTTGGAACACAATTTGGGGGGCTGATTATATATGGAAGGAGGGGCTGCCTGAGGTATGGACAGGAATGGCCCTACCATTTCCGAGTGCTCACTACCCGCCAGACTGAGCCTCTAGCCATTCAGTTTGCTACTACTCCCCTTGTTGTACAGAGAAGGAGATGGAGGTGGAGGCAGGCAGGATGACTTGCTCAAGGTCACACAAGTACTGGGACAAGAGGTCAGGATCTGAACTCTGGTCCATCCGATTCCGAAACTCATGCTCAGTCTTTCAGCCACCATCTCCCACAGACCTGTTGTTTGGGTACGTCCTCACATGCCTTCCACACCTGCCTTCACAGTTTGCACTATCTGCCAATGGCTAGGATTACTATTTACTCAACAGGCATTTTGGTAAGTGAAATCACGTTAGATTTTCTATTTCTGACAGGATACTGTAGAACACTACCCAAAGTGAAAAACCAACACTGCTTCCCATAAAGCAGACGTCACAACACGATAGCAGCTCCAGAGAATATTAATGGCTATAGGTAAGTTTAATGAGCACTTATGCACTGTTTGCTTGCATTATTAACCAATTTAATGATGTAACCCCACACCAATGCCTGGTGGTAGGCACGGTTTTATCCTCATTTTTCAGATAAGCTTTGGATGAGTCCCCTTCAGAGAGGCGACATATTTTTTCTAAAGTCACAGTGAAAACAAACAGAAACATGTTGTGGAACTCTGGCCAGCCATGTTGCCTGCTAAGGGTGCCTGGAGAGAGTGCCCAGCGGTTGGAGAGGTATTGAAGGTGTTCCAGCATTCTGCTCAGCCCTTCATATTGGAAGGTTTAAGAAAAAATAAAAAGGTGAATGACTTTGTCATTCCCATTGATGGTGTGGGAGGCAGCCCGGCTTCTGGAAGACCCACACCAAGCTATCTATCATGTAACAAGAAGTGCTTTGGAGCACTTTCTGAGTGTGAGCAAGCCACATTACAAATGTCTTACCACGTGGCAATTGTGTCCATTGGTACCAGCAGAGGCTCTAAAACTCAAACAAAGCGAATTCTTGAACATCTTTGCAGCTTTTCTGGACTCACAAACTCTCTGAACTGACAGAAGCTTGCTCTTTGTTTATCTTGGCATCCTGGGGCCCAGGAGGGAAGCAGGGGGGCCCACCAGGCACCTCGCTCAAAGTCACCCACGTGGGATTAGGTTTCTGGGCTAACATTTACTCACTTAGTCACTCGGCCTCCGGGAGAGGAGAAAGGAGAACCAGCAGACCCACCTGAAGGTGGGGGCATCACTGGGTTGGAAAGCTATATTCAGGATGCACTGCCTCACCCCACCCCACCCCTGCTTCCCACCCTGCTTCTCCCCTGGGAGAGGCCATTCCAGACTTTCCTTGCACAGAGAGCCTGGCTTCTGGCCTATTTCCACTCATTCTTCACTGCCTCCTCTTGCCTCCTGAGTCTCTGCCCCCACCAACGGTGTCTCTGGCCTGCTCTCCCCTCCATGGCCTGGCCTCACCTCTGGCCCCACCATTTCTTGCTTGGGGTGACTAGTTGCAACAACCTCCTCGCTGGCCTCCCTGGGGTTTGGCCTAGCCCCCTCAAATTTGCCGTCTGCATGGTTAGCCATAGCTAGACCCATCTGCCCCTCCTCATAACATTTTCTTATGAAAATTTTCAAACACAAGCAAAGTTAGTTTTACAGATGACAGCGACTATCCACCATGGAAATCCTGCCCATCCATCTTATTTGTTAGATGTGTTTCATAAGTTGCTGGTGTCATTCCCCTTCCCACTAAGTACTTCGGCATGTATGTCATTACCTAGGGTCTGACGTTTGTTTGTAATGGGCTTTCAGCTAGGAGGAAGAGTTCATCCAACACCAGCTGTTTCCTCCATGACGCCCCCAAGTTCAACCCAACAAAGTCAAAGTTGTGTGCTCGTGGGAAAGTGGGTGTCACATCTGCCCTGGCTCCAAGATTGGCTCCCTGAGTCTGTCTCCAAAAAGGTTGATGATCACATCACCGAGGTAACTAGAGGCTAGAAGGGTCTGAGGATCACAGTGGAACTGACTATTCAGAGCAGACAGGCCCAGACTGATAGGCACCTGCTGTCTCTAGCTCGATTATCACAGCCCTTAAGGAACAGGGCACACACAGAAAGACCTAGAAAAATGTTAAGTACAGTATGAATATATTTTTTCTTTTTCTTTCTTTCTTTCTCTCTTTCTTTCTCTCTTTCTTTCTTTTTCTTTCTTTCTTTCTTTCTTTCTTTCTTTCTTTCTTTCTTTCTTTCTTTCTTTCTTTTTTTAAGAGAGAGAACTGAGTGAGGTGGGGGTGGGGAGGAGAGACAAAGGGAGAGGGAGAGAGAGAATCTCAAGCAGGCTCCACACACAACACAGAGCCCAATGTTGGGCTCGATCCCATGACCCTGAGATCATGACCTGAGCTGAAATCAAGAGTCAGACCCTTAACCGACTGATCACTCAGGCGCCCCAGTAGGAATATTACTTTTGATTAAATGGTCAGCAGTGGCCAGCAGGTGTGGCACCAATCTTTAGCCAGAGAATTCTCTGGAATCATTAAAGAGATCATGGGGACTGCCTAGTCTGTGGGCTACAGTGGAAAACATTCTAGCATATAATGAAAAGCATAGATCTTCCATGTCCATTTCCTGAGATTTGACAAATACATGTATCTCTATAACCCAAACCCCTTTCACGATGCAGAATTTCACCATCACCCCCAAAATTTCCCTTATGCCCTGTAGCCAATTCCCCTGAGCCCCCACGGGGGTAGGTTATGATTTTTCTTTTAAACCATCTTAACTTACTTTTGTCTGTTCTTGGTCTTCACATAAATGGAACATACAGTGTGTACTCTACTGTGTCTCTTTCGCTCAGCCTAGCATTTCTGATACTCATCCACATGTAGCAGCCACTGGTAGGTTGGTCCTTTTTCTGGATGCACAAGACTGTATGGATGTGCCATCTGTGTCTTCATTCTCCCTCCTATTTGGCTGTCTCCAGTTCAGGATTATTGTGAATATAGTTTCTATGGAACATTTTTTTTCACTTTTTAAAAATGGAAGTATGGTTGACAGAGAATATCAGTTTCAGGTGTACAACATAGTGATTCAGCATTTTCCTACATTACACAATGCCTTACCATGAATGTGGTTATCATCTGTCACCATACAATTTTATTACAAGATTATTGACTATATTCCTTAGGCTGTATCTTTTATCACCATGACTTATTTATTTTGTAACTGTAAGTTTGTCCCTCTTAATCTCCTTCACTTATTTTGCTTATCTCGATATCCTGGGGCCCAGGAGGGAAGCAGGGGGGCTCACCAGGTACCTCGCTCAAAGTCACCCACGTGGGATTAGGTTTCTGGGCTAACATTTACTCACTTAGTCACCCGGCCTCCGGGAGAGGAGAAAGGAGAACCAGCAGACCCACCTGAAGGTGGGGGCATCACTGGGTTGGAAAGCTATATTCAGGATGCACTGCCTCACCCCACCCCACCCCTGCTTCCCACCCTGCTTCTCCCCTGGGAGAGGCCATTCCAGACTTTCCTTGCACAGAGAGCCTGGCTTCTGGCCTATTTCCACTCATTCTTCACTGCCTCCTCTTGCCTCCTGAGTCTCTGCCCCCACCAACGGTGTCTCTGGCCTGCTCTCCCCTCCATGGCCTGGCCTCACCTCTGGCCCCACCATTTCTTGCTTGGGGTGACTAGTTGCAGCAGCCTCCTCGCTGGCCTCCCCGGGGTTTGGCCTAGCCCCCTCAAATTTGCCGTCTGCATGGTTAGCCATAGCTAGACCCATCTGCCTTCCTGTAACATTAGTGTCATTTTACATTTCTACCTGCAGCATGTGAGAATTCTGGTGGCTCTACTCTGGCACCAGCATGTGGTGCGGTCAGTCCTTTTCCTTTTAGTCTTTCTGGTGGATGGTGTTGATACCATCTTTCCCTAAAGTGTGTCCCTGGCTTGGTATAGCTCTTGGGAGAAAGTCCAGCTCTCAGCCTCAGCCCTGAGTCCTCCGAGGTCCTGACCTTCCCTGGCCAGCCTCCCCTTTAATTTTCCTACTATGCTCACCTGAGCATGTGTTTTTCCTGCATGGATCAGGTCAGTTCATTTTTCTCTGCTTTCATGTGACTGGTTCTCCAGCCTGGAACATGCTCCTACCCTTGCTCACCTGATGACTTCCCAATTGTCTTTTTAGACCTGCCGTGTCACCTCCTTTCTGAGACTGTCCTGGACAGCTCATGAGAGGAAGTCATTTCCTCCCCAGTGCCATGAAGATGCTTTCCAGCTGTTTCTCCTGCAGCTCTGATCACCCCTTTCTGTAGTCGCTTCACCCTCCAGACTGGCAACTCCACGAGAGAAGACACCCGTCTGACTCATTCCTGTGTTTCCAGCATCGAGTGCAGAGGTGGCTACACAGGGGCTTGGGGTGCATTTAACAGCACTACCAGGGGCAGGGGGCGCCGTGTGTGTCCGGGTGCTGGCCTGAGGGGCAGCGCAGCAGCTCCCCACCCAACAACCCCACAGGGAAAGATCTCTGGCCCTGTGACACAGGCCAGAGAACCGAGGCCTAGGGAGGCCGGGAGGCTTGCCCCAGAAAACAGCCAGGATAGGATGTGTCAAAGAAGCTCGGGTGTCTGTGCATCTTCTCACCACTCAGGCATCTGCTCACCTGGCCCCCACCTATGGGCCTTTTGGCATTTTATTCCTGCTCTTTCCACTCACAGCCCCAAGCTCTCTGCATTACATCCTTGCACTTTCTGGCCTTCACAGCTCCCATTACGGCCTTAGGTGATCCTTTCTACTTATTCATTTATGTGCTGAATGTATGTCGCCCACCCTGGACGATGAGCTCATGGGCACTACAACTTTGTCACGTCCACTGTGTCACCCCAGCACCCTGCCACACTGTGTGGTGCAGTAGGGGCTCCAAAAGTGCTGACTGAGAATGGATCAATGGATGCCAGTAGCTGCACTTTCTTTTTTTAATTTAAGAAACAGATTTTAAGAAGATACATAAATAGACTTAAAGATTTGTGCATTTCATGCTATATAACTTTTATCTTAAAGTTAAAAAAACATAAGCAAATGTTGAGCTCTAGTTAATGAAACGAAGCCTGAAGTGTTTAAAGATAAAGCGAACTGCCATCTGCAATTTGCTTTGAAATGCATCAAAAATAGGATGCTTGGATGGATGGAGGGATGGACACACAGGTGATAGGGCAAGCATAGTGAACTGTTCATTTTTGAAACTAGGTGATAGACATGTAGGTGCTTATTATGCAATTATTTCAAATTTCCTGTATGTTTGAATATTTTTATAATAATGAAATGTTGAGGGAAAAGTCATACATGAATGGGATAATATTCCACCAGTTACAGAAGGATGTTGAGTGAAGCACAGATATATATTCTCCTATCTCAACCCACTCCATTGCCTGGAGCTTTCATCACTATACACACTTCCTCATCTATCCTTCCAGAAAGAGCTTCTCCTTTTACAGGAATCATAGAAGGATCAAATTACCTTGTGTTTTGCACCTTGTTCCCCTTATCCTTTGCTAACATGTGTTGGTGATTTTCCCACATCAGATATAGAGTTTCAGTATTTCATTTCATTGGACATATCATTCTGTAACTTTTCCCCTTTATGTTCAGTGATGGGCACCTCCCCTGCATGAATTCACTTCCTCCTCATGCCTCCATGGTCCCTTCCAGCTATTTCTACTGAGGCTTTGATCACTGTTAAGGAAGGAAGCATCTTGAGGCATGGAGGCAATTCTCTAGCGAAGGGGGTGGCTGTGAGTCGTTAGTGACCAACGCTGACTGTAGCTGGGGGTTGGTGCCCAGTAAGGAGGATCTGGGCGGGGCAGTGCCAGTGTGGGTGGGCCATCCGTGCACCGCTCAGATTGCCTTGCTTGTCATTCATTTTTTCTTTCTTTCTTTTTTCCCCCAAAGATTGTATTTATTTATTCATGAGAGACATACAGAAAAAGTCAGAGACATAGGCAGAGGGAGAAGCAGGCTCCCTCTGGGGAACTCAATGCAGGACTCCAGGATCAGGACCTGAGCCAAAGGCAGATGCTCAACCACTGAGCCACCCAGGCATCTCACCTTGCTTGTCATTTTAAGTGCATACTCTCTAGGCACAGCTGCTCCAGGATTCTGGGTGATCATTGTTATGGGCTGAATCATATTCCTCCTAAATTCCTATGTTGAAGCCCCAATCCTGAGTATCTCAGACTCTGACTATATTTGGAGACAGAGCCTTCAGATAGGCAATTAAGTTAAAATGGGGCCATTGGGAGGCCCTGACCCCATCTGACTGATGTCCTTAGATGAAGAGGTGATTAGGAGACACAGAGAGGTGTCAGGGGCACAGAGGGATAATCATGTGAAGCAGCCTTAAGAAGGCAACCATCTCTGAGCCAAGGGGAGAGGCCTTGGGGGAACCGATCCTGCCCACACCTTGATCTTGGACTTCTGGCTTTGTGGTTTAAGCCATCAAGTCTGTAATATTTTGTTATGGTTGCCTTAGCAGACTGAGGTAGGCGTAGCTTGTGGGAAACTCACAATACTAACTAGAGGCCCTGCCACTATGAGTCCTTGACTGATACTCAGAGTCCCCTCCTCTACTATCCATTCGAAATTGCACTGATCTTCTGTGCTTCCGCTGGCCCAAGTGGCTAACCGGCCATCTGAATGGATGCTATCATATCGGGAGCTCGGGGTTGGTCCCTGTTGACAGGTCATATGTTCAATGGCAGTTAACTAGATTAGCCTCAGTGCACCCGATCTTTAAATCTTATTTCTTCCAGGTTCCTGACTAAGCTATTAAGTCATTTGCCTCAGCCTGTGAGACTAAATATTTGGTTATTTTTCTCTTTTCTCAATGTGGATGACCAAGTGCGCTGCCTACAGGTTAACCCCCCGGAGAGGAGTTACTCTCATTGCTTTGCCAATGACACCCCTGAGCGGGGCTATTGTGAGCTCTGGTTTTTCTCCATCAGCTGGTAATGGGGAATGTTCCTATGGCCGTAGGTGTGAACTGAAGATGTGTTGGTGCAATACTAGGAGGTAACACAGGTGACATGAGCTGCATCATGCAGCTTGATTATGCCCACTGGATCTTCTTAAGCCCAAACTAGACATACCGCTTCTATCTGATGATGGATTGTTGTTGGTCCTGCCTGATTTTATGACTTGGTGAATAACATGCCGGGTGCATGATAAGTTCTGGTCGCAGGGTCACTTGATGATGCCCTATGATCAGGTGCCCCTTCTCTACCAGATATCAGTCACATGTCAGGGGCTGTTTTTCTAATAGTATACAGATTGCTGCTGAAGATAGTGTAGCCTTGACCCAGAATTCTAGCTGTCTTCTCTGTGATTCCCTTATTGGGGTTTGTCAGAAATTCCACGTGGTATCTTTATCAGAGATACTTCTAGTACCATGAAGTCACTAGCATGAAGTAGATGCTCAAAAAAATTCCCTTCTGTGGGGGAATGAAGTTCAGGGCAGGAGTTATAAGTGCCTGTAGGGTATATGTAGGATCTTTGCCTGTAGGTTAAGGTTGCCGGAAAAAATACAGGAAGTTTTGAAAATTATTTTGGCCAGAAAAAATACAAGTTTATTTGAATTTGAATTTTAGATGAATAATTTTTTAGCTTGGTATATTTATTTTATTTATTTATTTTTTATTGGTGTTCAATTTACTAACATACAGAATAACCCCCAGTGCCCGTCACCCATTCACTCCCACCCCCCGCCCTCCTCCCCTTCTACCACCCCTAGTTCGTTTCCCAGAGTTAGCAGTCTTTATGTTCTGTCTCCCTTTCTGATATTTCCCACACATTTCTTCCCCTTCCCTTATATTCCCTTTCACTATTATTTATATTCCCCAAATGAATGAGAACATATAATGTTTGTCCTTCTCCGACTGACTTACTTCACTCAGCATAATACCCTCCAGTTCCATCCACGTTGAAGCAAATGGTGGGTATTTGTCATTTCTAATGGCTGAGGAATATTCCATTGTATACATAAACCACAGCTTCTTTATCCATTCATCTTTCGTTGGACACCGAGGCTCCTTCCACAGTTTGGCTATCGTGGCCATTGCTGCTATAAACATCGGGGTGCAGGTGTCCCGGCGTTTCATTGCATTTGTATCTTTGGGGTAAATCCCCAACAGTGCAATTGCTGGGTCGTAGGGCAGGTATATTTTTAACTGTTTGAGGAACCTCCACACAGTTTTCCAGAGTGGCTGCACCAGTTCACATTCCCACCAACAGTGTATGAGGGTTCCCTTTTCTCCACATCCTCTCCAACATTTGTTGTTTCCTGCCTTGTTAATTTTCCCCATTCTCACTGGTGTGAGGTGGTATCTCATTGTGGTTTTGATTTGTATTTCCCTGATGGCAAGTGATGCAGAGCATTTTCTCATATGCATGTTGGCCATGTCTATGTCTTCCTCTGTGAGATTTCTGTTCATGTCTTTTGCCCATTTCATGATTGGATTGTTTCTTTGCTGTTGAGTTTAATAAGTTCTTTATAGATCTTGGAAACTAGCCCTTTATCTGATATGTCATTTGCAAATATCTTCTCCCATTCTGTAGGTTGTCTTTGAGTTTTGTTGACTGTATCCTTTGCTGTGCAAAAGCTTCTTATCTTGATGAAGTCCCAATAGTTCATTTTTGCTTTTGTTTCTTTTGCCTTCGTGGATGTATCTTGCAAGAAGTTACTATGGCCGAGTTCAAAAAGGGTGTTTCCTGTGTTCTTCTCTGGGATTTTGATGGAATCTTGTCTCACATTTAGATCTTTCATCCATTTTGAGTTTATCTTTGTGTATGGTGAAAGAGAGTGGTCTAGTTTCATTCTTCTGCATGTGGATGTCCAATTTTCCCAGCACCATTTATTGAAGAGACTGTCTTTCTTCCAATGGATAGTCTTTCCTCCTTTATCGAATATTAGTTGCCCATAAAGTTCAGGGTCCACTTCTGAATTCTCTATTCTGTTCCACTGATCTATGTGTCTGTTTTGGTGCCAGTACCACACTGTCTTGATGACCACAGCTTTGTAGTACGACCTGAAATCTGGCATTGTGATGCCCCCAGATATGGTTTTCTTTTTAAAAAATATGGAACGCTTCACGAATTTGCGTGTCATCCTTGCGCAGGGGCCATGCTAATCTTCTCTGTATCGTTCCAATTTTAGTATATGTGCTGCCGAAGCGAGCACAGCTTGGTATATTTCTTGCAATATTTGGGATGTGCTTACGAAAATTACTCATTGTTGTTTATCTGAAATTCAAACTTAACTGGGTGTCTAGTTTTGGTTGACAAATTTGGCAACCCTATTTTTTAGGGACCAAGTGTTTAAGAGCATAGGGTGGTGTGACAGGGCTCAGGGAAATGGTGAATGCATTTACAATCACATTGAGGTGGAGGAAAAAATCAGCATTTAAAGTAATTTTTTTCAAAGATTTTTATTTATTAATGAGAGAGAGAGAGAGAGAGAGAGAGAGAGAGAGAGGCAGAGACACAGGGAGAGGGAGAAGCAGGCTCCATGCAGGAAGCTTGACATGGGACTCGATTCTGGGTCTCCAGGATCAGGCCCTGGGCTGAAGGTGACACTAAACAGCTGAGCCACCTGGGCTGCCCTAAAGTAATTTAAGGTAAAAACGAAAAACAACGTATCAGATTTGGCTGGAGGCTCCTAAGTTTGCAACCCCTGGCAAAAAGCTTAGGCTCAAGAGTTTGCTGGAATTTGAATTTTGGATCCGCTGCTTACAAGCTGTATGATTTTGAGCCTTAGAGGCTTCATCTCGTGAGGATTAAAAAAAAAACAACACCTTGCATTGAAAGGGTTTAGCAAGGTGCTGAATAAATATTAATCTTCAAGATGTTTGCTGGGTTACCTTACAGCAGCTCCTCCTAGTGGTCACAGGACATGTGTGCGAGCACTGGTGCAAGGCTAGGATCCTGGGGACTTGGGTGCCCCAGCAGCCAGGCTGGTCAGGCGCTGGAGGACAGATCCCCAAGCTCCCTAGATTCCAGTTGCTCACATTTCACCTCCAGAACTTCTACTACATACCAGCCACCATTAACTTTATTTATTTTATTTTTAGAAGATTCTAGTTACTTATGAGAGAGAGAGAGAGAGAGAGAGAGAGAATGAATGAACAAGCAGGGGAAGCAGCAGGCAGAGGGAGAGGGAGAAGCAGACTCCCCAGTGAGGTGGGAGCCTAATGTGGAGCTCGATCCCGGGACCCTGGAATCATGACCTGAGCTGAAGGCAGATTTTTTTTTTTGGTATATATATATTTTTTTATTGGAGTTCGATTTGCCAACATATAGCATAACACCCAGTGCTCATCCCGTCAAGTGCCCCCCTCAATGTCCGTCACCCAGTCTCCCCGTCCCCCCGCCCACCTCCCTTTCCACCACCCCTTGTTCGTTTCCCAGAGTTAGGAGTCTCTCATGTTCTGTCTCCCTCACTGATACTTCCCACTCATGTTCTCTCCTTTTCCTTTTATTTCCTTTCACTACTTTTTATATTCCCCGAATGAATGAGATCATATAATGTTTGTCCTTCTCCGATTGACTTACTTCACTCAGCATAATACCCTCTAGTTCCATCCACGTCGAAGCAAATGGTGGGAATTCATCGTTTTTAATGGCTGAGGAATATTCCATTGTATACATAGACCACAGCTTCTTTATCCATTCATCTCTCAATGGACACCGAGGCTCCTTCCACAGTTTGGCTATTGTGGACATGGCTGCTATGTACATCGGGGTGCAGGTGTCCCAGCGTTTCACTGCATCTGTATCTTTGGGGTAAATCCCCAGCAGTGCAATTGCTGGGTTGTAGGGCAGACCTATTTTTAACTCTTTGAGGAACCTCCACACAGTTTTCCAGAGTGGCTGCACCAGTTCACATTCCCACCAACAGTGCAAGAGGGTTCCCTTTTCTCCGCATCCTCTCCAACATTTGTTGTTTCTTGCCTTGTTAATATTCCCCATTCTCACTGGTGTGAGGTGGTATCTCACTGTGGTTTTGATTTGTATTTCCCTGATGGCCAGTGATGCGGAGCATTTCCTCATGTGCTTGTTGGCCATGTCTATGTCTTCCTCTGTGAGATTTCTCTTCATGTCTTTTGCCCATTTCATGATTGGATTGTTTGTTTCTTTGCTGTTGAGTTTAATAAGTTCTTTATAGATCTTGGATACTAGTCCTTTATCTGATATGTCATTTGCAAATATCTTCTCCCATTCTGTAGGTTGCCTTTTAGTTTGGTTGACTGTTTCTTTTGCTGTGCAGAAGCTTTTTATCTTGATGAAGTCCCAATAGTTCATTTTGCTTTTGTTTCCCTTGCCTTCATAGATGTATCTTGCAAGAAGTTGCTGTGGCCAAGTTCAAAATGGTGTTGCCTGTGTTCTCCTCTAGGACTTTGATGGAATCTTGTCTCACCTTTAGATCATTCATCCATTTTGAATTTATCTTTGTGTTTGGTGTAAGAGAATGGTCTGGTTTCATTCTTCTGCACATGGCTGTCCAATTTCCCAACACCACTTATTGAAGAGACTGTCCTTTTTCCAGTGGGTACTCTTTCCTGCTTTGTCGAATATTAGTTGCCCGTAGAGTTGAGGGTCCACTTCTGGATTCTCTATTCTGTTCCATTGATCTATGTGTCTGTTTTGGTGCCAGTACCACACTGTCTTGATGATCACAGCTTTGTAGTACAACTTGAAATCTGGCATTGTGATGCCCCCGGCTCTGGTTTTCTTTTTCAATATTCCCCTGGCAATTTGGGGTCTTTTCTGATTCCACACAAATCTTAAGATTATTTGTTCCAACTCTCTGAAGAAAGTCCATGGTATTTTGATAGGGATTGCATTAAATGTGTAAATTGCTCTGGGTAGCATTGACATTTTCATAATATTAATTCTTCCAATCCATGAGCATGGAGTATTTTTCCATCTCTTTGTGTCTTCCTCAATTTCTTTCAGAAGTGTTCTGTAGTTTTTAGGGTATAGATCCTTTACCTCTTTGGATAGGTTTATTCCTAGGTATCTTATGCTTTTGGGTGCAATTGTAAATGGGATTGATTCCTTAATTTCTCTTTCTTCAGTCTCATTGTTAGTGTATAGAAATGCCACTGACTTCTGGGCATTGATTTGTATCCTGCCACACTGCTGAATTGCTGTATGAGTTCTAGCAATCTTGGGGTGAGTCTTTTGGGTTTTCCATATACAGTATCATGTCATCTGCGAAGAGGGAGAGTTTGACTTCTTTGCCAATTTGAATGCCTTTAATGTCTTTTTGTTGTCTGATTGCTGAGGCTAGGACTTCCAGTACTATGTTGAACAGCAGTGGTGAGACTGGACATCCCTGTCTTGTTCCTGATCTTAGGGGAAAGGGTCCCAGTGTTTCCCCATTGAGAATGATATTTGTTGTGGGCTTTTCATAGATGGCTTTTAAGGTGCTGAGGAATGTTCCCTCTATCTCTACACTCTGAAGAGTTTTGATCAGAAATGGATGCTGTATTTTGTCAAATGCTTTCTCTGCAACTATTGAGAGGATCACATGGTTCTTGTTTTTTCTCTTGTTGATATGATCTATCACGTTGATTGTTTTACAAGTGTTGAACCAACCTTGATCCCAGGGATAAATCCCTCTTGGTCATGGTAAATAATCTTCTTAATGTATTGTTGGATCCTATTGGATAGTATCTTGTTGAGAATTTTTGCATCTGTGTTCATCGGGGATATTGGTGTATAATTCTCCTTTTTGGTGAGGTCTTTGGTTTTGGAATTAAGGTGATGCTGGCCTCATAAAACGAGTTTGGAAGTATTCCAACCCTTTCTATCTTTCGGAACAGCTTTAGTAGAATAGGTATTGTTTCTTCTTTAAATGTTTGATAGAATTCCCCAGGGAAGCCATCTGGCCCTGGACTTTTGTGTCTTGGGAGGTTTTTGATGACTGCTTCAATTTCCTCACTGGTTATTGGCCTGTTCAGGTTTTCTATTTCTTCCTGTTCCAGTTTTGGTAGTTTGTGGTTTTCCAGAAATGCATCCATTTCTTCTAGATTGCCTAATTTATTGGTGTATAGCTGTTCATAATACGTTTTTAAAATCATTTGTATTTCCTTGGTATTGGTTGTGATCTCTCCTTTCTCATTCATGATTTTATTAACTTGAGTCTTTCCTCTTTTCTTTTTAATAAGGCTGGCTAATGGCTTATCTGTCTTATTAATTCTTTCAAAGAACCAACTCCTGGTTGTGTTGATCTGTTCTACAGTTCTTCTGGTCTCTATTTCATTGAGTTCTGCTCAAATCTTTATTAACTCTCTTCTTCTGCTTGGTATAGGTTTTATTTACTGTTCTTTCTCCAGTTCCTTTAGGTGCAAGGTTAGCTTGTGTATTTGAGTTTATTCCAATTTTTTGAGGGATGCTTGTATTGCGATGTATTTCTCTCTTAGGACTGCTTTTGCTGTATCCCAGGTTTTGAACGGTTGTATCTTCATTTTCATTAGTTTCTATGAATCTTTTTAATTCTTCTCTAATTTCCTGGTTGACCCATTCATCTTTTAGCAGGATGGTCTTTAACCTCCACGTGTTTGAATTTCTTCCAAATTTCTTCTTGTGATTGAGTTCTAGTTTCAAAGCATTATGGTCTGAAAATATGCAGGGGACAATCCCAATCTTTTGGTATAGGTTGAGACCTGATTTTTGACCCAGTATGTGGTCTATTCTGGAGAAAGTTCCATGTGCACTTGAGAAGAATGTGTATTCAGTTGCATTCAGATGCAAAGTTCTGTAAATATCTGTGAAATCCATCTGGTCCAGTGTATCATTTAAAGCTCTTGTTTCTTTGGTGATGTTGTGCTTAGAATATCTGTCATTTGCAGAAAGTGCCGTGTTGAAGTCTCCTACTATTAGTGTATTATTATCTAAGTATGTCTTTACTTTGGTTATTAATTGATTGATATACTTGGCAGATCCCATATTTATGCCCCATTAGGAGCATAAATATTCATGACTGTTAGTTCCTCTTGTTGGATAGACCTTTTAAGTATAATATAGCATCCCTCTTCATCTCTTACTACAGTCCTCGGGGTAAACTTTAATTTATCTGATATGAGGATTGCTACCCCAGCTTTCTTTTGAGGACCATTTGAACGGTAAATGGTTCTCCAACCTTTCATTTTCAGACTGTAGGTGTCCTTAGGTCTAAAACGAGTCTCTTGTAGACAACAAATAGATGGGTCTTACTTTTTTATCCATTCTGAAACCCTGTGCCTTTTGATGGGATCATTTAGCCCATTCACGTTCAGAGTTACTATTGAAAGATATGAATTTAGTGTCATCATAATACCCAATCAGTCCCTGTTTTTGTGGATTATTTCTTTGGGCTTCCTCTTTCTTTTACAGGGTCCCCCTTAATATTTCTTGCAGAGCTGGTTTGGTGGTCACATTTTCTTTCGATTTCTGCCTATCTTGGAAGCTCTTTATCTCTCCTATTCTGAATGAGAGCCTTGCTGGATAAAGTATTCTTGGCTAAATCTTCTCATTTAGTACCCTGAATATATCCTGCCAGCTCTTTCTGGCCTACCAGGGCTCTGTGGAGAGGTCTGCTGATAATCTAATATTTCTCCCCATAATTTAGGGATCTCTTGTCTCTTGCTGCTTTAAGGATTTTCTCTTTATCTTTGGAATTTGCAAGTTTCACTATTAAATGTTGAGGTGTTGAACGTTTTTTATTGATTTTGGGGGGGACATCTCTATCTCCTGTATCTGAATGCCTGTTTCCCTCCCCAAATTAGGGAAGTTCTCAGCTATGATTTGTTCAAATATGCTTTCTGGCCCTCTGTCCCTCTTGGTGCTCTCAATTATACATAGATTTTTTTCCTTCTGAGGCTATCATTTATTTTCCTTAAACTTTCCTCATGGTCTTTTGTTTTTCTCAGCTTCCTTCCTTGTGAAGGCAGATACTTAACTGACTGAGCCACCCAGGTGCCTCACCTTTATTTATTTAATATTCCCCCTTTAAATTGTCTTCCTACAAATTCTTTGATGCTCCCTTTAAGAGGGGGGACTACTTCACCCCAGGGACTGTGGATGGATTTATCTAGAGACCAGATACAGCCTACAGAGCCAGACAGCCTGGGTTTGAATCCTGACTCCATGTTTACCAGCTGCGTGTCCTTGGGCAAGTGACCTCATCTCTCTGGGTCTCAGGCTTCGCAGTGAAGTGGGGGCAATAACAACACAACCCTCCAGGGCTATTGGATTAATGAAATTAACCTACAACAAATGCTTAGAGCAGAGCCTGGCACCGAGTTTGGGGCTCAATACAAATCTGCTGTGGCTCTTCCTGCCTCTCCTTGCAATGCCTGTGGGGGTCATGGGATCATGTTGGGGAGCAGGGTGGGGGTTGGAGGGGGAGGGAGATGGGGATGAAGGACCAATCCTCTGATCTCCCTTCTGTGGGTCTGGCTGCCTTGCTCCTGCTCCAGCCCCACCTGCCCCAGCTGGTGACTTCAGGGACTTAATTTACCTTCTCTGTGTTTCTGTAAAGAGAGGCCAATCGTAAGAGTACCTCCCTCAAAGGGCTGTGTGGAGGATTAAAGGAAGTGATGACAAGTAAAGCTGCAATTGCAGAGATTATGAACCAGAACTTCATCCTGAGCCCTTTCTGAATTTCTCACTCACAGAAACCAAGAACCATCATGAAATAAGTACTGCTGTTTAAGCCACTGAATCTTGGGGTGGTATGTTATACAGAAGTGGTAGCCAGAACATGAACATGAGGGGACCCCTTTAGACTGTATTTTGTGACAGAACAGGGAAAAGACCGAATGTGTGCCATGGTCCATCCCAAGTGAATGCAAATTGCCTCTTAAGTGGTTATCTGGTGGGGACTGAGAAGAACACACTTGCCAGGTAAATAATACATACCAGGCACCAGAGGCTGCACTCATCTGTTCTAGTAAAAATATTATGACCAGGAGGGTTCTTGGTTAAGTCACTGGTAGTCCACTGTTATGTGCCGAAAGCCCATCTGGTTATGCGGATTGGAGAGTTGAGATGGGTGGAAGGAAACTTCCTTTACTTTGTCTTTCCTTCAGAATGAAATGAAAACCCTGGACACAGTGAATGAGGTGGCTCTCTGAGGGGTCTGAAACATAAGTGGCAGCAGGTGGACCAAGGAAGGGAGTCATACCTGAAAGAATGAATGACTCACAGGTGAGTTTCCTGGGTTTTTCTCCCTCCCATATCTTTTGTCCTGGACTCAAGAGCAATGTGAGGCATGGAACTACACACAGGCGTGAATACAAGAAGTTCCAAGAGAAGTCCTCTCTTTCTGATCCCAAGAAGTAGGAAGGGGGTCCCCTACACATAAGACAGTGAAGGAAATCCTCTTTATAAAAACACCACCTGCAGAAGGTGGGTTGGAATTTGAACCTAACTGGGTTAGCCTGAATCTAACTGGGTAATTTGCATGCTAACCCAAACCAACCCACCCCAAACATTCTCCATAGGATTTAAGTAAGATCCAGTCTCATAACATGATGTTAAAAATGTCTAGTGCAACTGGGTGTTATGCTATATGTTGGCAAATTGAACTCCAATAAAAAAAATAAAAAAAATGTCTAGTGCAACGACACACTGGAGATGGATCCAATCTGAATGAGAGGAAGAAGAATAGCTGAAAGAAATGAACAGAGCCTCAGGGAGCAGTTGGACTCTAGCGAGAGGTCTATTTTCATGTCACAAGAGTCTCAGAATGAGAAAAGAATGGTGTGGGAAATAAATGTGAAGAAATAATGGTTGACAATTTTTAATGAAGTCTCACTTTCTGGATGGTGGTATGAGAATCCTGGGAGGCCCATCCTCCAGGGAATCAAACATAACTGGTGAAAAGTATAAAAACCTCAGACTTCCCATCTCAGCACCAGCATGTAAAGAGCTTGGAGGTGAATACTCCCATCCTCACAACAAGAAAAGAACTCAACGTGGACAGTCAGCCACTCTCTTCGTCCTGTCAGGGAATGGAAGTCAGAGGGCAAACTGCCATCCCCTGGTCTGGAGAGATAGGTGAACACATCGAATTACAGCCAAGATCAGCTTACCTGAAGTAGAGGCTGCTGGGTAGGAATACTTAAAGTGTAATTATGACAAATTGCTGAAACCTGAGTGTAGACTGGCTTGAGAGTTAGAAACTCCCAGTCTTTAGATCTGTCATTTTGACAAACGTCCTTGGAAAAGAGGCTGTTTATACTGGGTGAACTCTGAGTCAAATAAAGAGAGCCTTGAGAGTAGGATCTTCCAGGGAACTAACGAGGCAGATCAAATAATGATGGTATTCTGGGGATGAGGTTTTGACGTTGTTCCAATACTTCCTGTCCAGAGGCTTCCAGGCTACTGATTTTCACCAAGACTATAGGCTTTGGGTTTTCAAGTCTTCTATGGAGAGTAGGAGATGGGACTAGGGTAAAAGAAGACACCACAAAGCACATTGTTCTTACCAAGATTCAGCAATTTTTATTGAATAAACACACCCCAGATTGCTGCAAGCCTTTGGTTAATTTCAAGAGTTCTGAAAAAGCTGGTTCTAACAATTTTAATTTTGGAGGGGAGCAGTGGGAAACTAGTATTCAGAGACAGGCAGTGAATGTGTGTCCAGAAGGGAAAGCAGTTTGGTCAGAGGGCAGCAGGACCAGGGTTGATGGTACCAGGTGTGTGCCTGTCCTTACTCAGCTTGATTCTTGGAATCTCAGCCAAGGGGGACACTCAGTATTGACCTAATGCCTGCCCAAAAGAGGACTTAAGAGTAACTAATGCCTGGACTCTTCTCAAACCCTGTCAGGTCCTAATTGCTAGTTTCCAGTCTGGAAAGTGGTGCTTCAGATCACTCGACTAGGTAGACAGACATTCATGATGATCATTCAGCTGCTTAGGAAATGTAACTATTCATCCTGAGCCCAGAAGTATTCTAGTTCTGTGGCTGTGGAAAATTCTTCCTTCCATTCCCTTGCCAGAACACACATGCTGGTTTCCTACAATAAACTTTGCAGTTCTGAACTCTAGGCTGTCTTCCCACTATGCCGTATTGGCTGGTGACAGCAGTAGGTGGGGATGGTGCTAAGTCTAGGCATGTTGACACATGTTTGACAAGGGTTGAGAAACACCAACCTGAATCTGCTCCTTGTCACAAGGTCAGTGGGGTCTCCTAGAGCACAAGGGAGAAGTTTTCTGTGCAGTCTGGAATGTTTCAGCCCTTGATTTGTCTTTTTGTCAAACTGTGGCTTGTGCAAGTCATTCACATATATCTCAAGGCCTCAGTACCCTCATTTGTGTAACGACATGGTTGCACTAGTCTTTTAAGGGCCACAAACAATGATGGCATATTTAGTTTTTATTTGAGGGGACAACCTTCCCCAGCCTGAGTAGTCCTGTTCTTTATTCTTGTCTCCAATTTTTCATAAATCTTCTTTGCACTCAGTCTTTCCTTCCTTTAATCCTTTCCTCTTCTCAGTTTCTGAAAATCAGGCTTCTTCTTCCAAAAATAGGACTCTCACCCATGGCATCAATAATCTTATCATATGCTTCTCCAATGGCCCTTCTCTATGTCTATGAGCAATGAACAATGTGGACCAGTTTGTCCTGCCTCCTACACTTCCTCTTTGTCATTTTTCATATCCTCTTGCTGAGAAAACAGAAAGGAAGTCAGTATGACTGGATGCCAGCGAGCAAAAGAGGAATGGTGGATGATTTGTGTATCCATCGGGTTCCTGGATATCTCCCCTGGGTCTCCCAGGCACTTCCTTCAGCATGGCCACAGCTGAAGGCATAATCTTCCTGCTGGAATCACTTCATCTTCCCACATCCCCAGTCACCTTCAGACTCTTCTACCTGAGATATGGACAGCAACCTGCACCTCACCTGCTCCCTCACCTACACTCAGGTCCACTCCTGAACATCTCTCAGATCTGATGTTTTGCTTCTTGTGTGGTAGACTTGTGTGTCCTCATCTCTGCCTAGAGTGTTACACCTACCTTCAACCCCTCATACACTCCTCCTGAGGACACTAGAGCAGTTACTCTGAAATCCCCCCTCCTCTGAACATCTCCGTGTCTAGCTTAAGACCATAAAGTTCTACAATGTAAGCTCCACACTCTGTTCTATGGCTCCAACCACCCAGGCCAGGGCTCTTCCCAATCTATTAGCCCTCGAATGAGGGTGAAGCATGACAAGGTCCCCGGTGCAGAGAAAGAGCAACTTTATTTGGTGAAGAACATGGGCTGTAACACATGTTTGGTGGGGAAGGAGGGAGAGTGGGGTTTCCTTGGAGAGAAAGCTCCTCTGGTCCACAAGCAGTGGCCGTGTCACTGTCCAGGACATGGGTCAGCCTTCTGTGAGCCCTTGGAAGCTGGGAAGAGAGTGGATTGAGCAAAGGAAATTGTTCTTTTGGGAGAAGCCACCATCCAAATGGAGACTCGAGGTCACTGACTCTTGTTGGTATGGGCCCATCATCAAACATGCCCTCCAGAGAAGGGGAGGGGGCTGAGACTCTAAGGCTAGGGTCTGGTCTTGTCTCAGCCACAAGGGAGGCCTAGACTTGGGGTTCGGGGACTCTTTCTATCCACATGTACTTATGTGTGTGTGTGTGTGTGTGTGTGTGTGTGTGTGTGTGTATGTATCCACAGCCATGCATGTTTCTCTTTGTGGCTGTGTTGTGGTGCTACCTGAGTCTCTCCACCTCCATCAGCATTTCTGTAGACTTCTCTGTGCATCTTTGGGAATGTCTACATGGCTCTTTGTCTCTCTTTGAACAGCACTTGTCCCAAGCCCCCTGCTGCCTCCTACAGCAGCACCCAAATCCTGGGGATTGGGGAAAGGCACTCACCAGTTCAACAGTAGCCGGGTCCCTTTCCCAGAAGGCTTAGACCTTGATGACAAATTCCAGCCCATGGATCAGTAACTCTGGAAGATGCAGGCCAGAATGACGATCTCAGTGTGAAGGAGTTGAGGGATATCCTACACTCCCCCTGAAGCCTGGGGCTGGGGAGCAGGAACTTTGGTCATCCAACTAAGCTCAGGCAAAGGTTGACAGGGACAATCCCTCGTTCTACCAAACAGCCCAGCTGTTCTCAGTGTCAGGGCTGATGAGGGAGGCAGGGCCCAGCCCTCAACATTATCTGGATAATTCAAGGCAAAAAGAAACCTGAAAAAGGGAGAGCTGAGGCTGGAAGGATCTAGCTCTCTCCTGTGGTGTGCAGGGATAGAGCTCCTTGGGGGAGATCGCTACTTCTGAAGAGGGAGAGAGAGGCCTTGGGAAGGGGTACTTACCAGCAATGGAATGTACCAAGGTGACGTCCAACTCACTGAGAACCTCATTGACCAGAGGGCATACCTGACCCAGGGAGCAAAGAGAGGCATTGGGCAAAGCAGTACCTGGAGGGAGGCCCTGGGAACTGCAGCAGCCCCAGGATGGATTCTCTGGGGGAGATTCTCTGTCATTTTTCTGTGTCTGAGACTGTTTGGTTCTAAGCCATCTCACAGATAGATGCTTACACATTCACACGGGCAGAAGGAGAAATGGAGGCATGTACGTGAAGTGCCCAATCACACACCGAGCCAGGGTTCACCATGTGATATGACACCTGTGTGCCATAATAGGGCGAACTGCTCCAGGAGGGGTAAATTTCGAATTGTAGGAGGCACCCAAGCATAGGCTGTAAGAATGCCTGTCTATAGCCACAGTGGGAGTGGACTGGAAGATTCTTGGGGCAGGGGACAGTTCCTTTCAGCTGTGGTGTGGACATGCACAGGGCTCAGCCCAGAGCAGGATCCAACCACTGCAATTTGCAGGATAGAAAGAAGAAACACGAACAAGTGAATCAGTGGACAGGTAGATGATAGATGGTATATACATAACAAACTGAGGGGCTCAGAAAAGCTTACTCCAGGGCCTTCTTTCAGCCCGAGAAGCTCTGAGACCCAAAGATCAGGAGCTGCCACTCCCTGCCCCCCGCCCCCGCTTACCTCGCCCTGTACCAGCTCAGGAAGGACTTTATTCAAGAAGCTGCTGAGACTGTCCACAAGACTTTGAACAGGGAGGGGAGCAAATCTAAAAGAAAAAAAAATCCATGGGGTGGTGCAGAGGCCTGGGGATGGTATGTGCGGCCACTGTGCCCACATCAGTCTCAGTACTAAGTGACCGAAATGGGGCCTTGTCCACTCACACCCTTGCACAGCAAACACCAGGGCGCCTATTCACAGGGAGTGGCACCCTACACAGCTTTGCACATGATAGGCACGTGTAGTTTAAACACCTAGTTCCAGCAGACACTAGGAATTCAGTAGAATTCCTATACATGGATGAACAGTGCTTAGTATATACTTGTCATGAGGGTTCAGTGAGATGATACATGTGAAACACAATATATGTGTTTAGGAAATGGTAACCATTATGGGATGACTTCTACATATTATGCATAATTCATTCTCCCTTTTAGCAGGTAAATGAAAGAAGTAACCCAGGTAGGCTGCATAGCTATTTTACCTCATACTGGGATAAAGCACTTTCATACTTATTATCTTAGTGGATTCACTCAAGAACTCCAATGCAGCTCTCATCTTACAGTTATCAGACCAAGCTGAGACTCTACGTGGGGAAGCACTGTCCAAGTTCATACAAGAGACTCTATGTGGGGAAAGCACTGTCCAAGTTCATACAAGAATCTTTCCACCTTTGCATGCCCCTCTGGTCAATGAGCTTGAACTCAGATTTTTTTATTGCCTAATGAGCATAAAATTGGCCAGCCCAGCTAAGAAGAGATAGTGGCTATTTACCCACCCATTTACCTATCCATCCATCCATCTATCCACCCATCCATCCATCTGTCTTCCCTCCCTCCTATTCATTTTCCCACCCTCCCATCCTCCCACTAATCCCCACTCCCATTGTTCCATCTTCCCAGCCATCTAGCCATCATCCCATCAATATTGTTCCTGGGCAGGAGAAGCCACCCCTCTGGCCTCACCCATTAAGCAGGGAGATTTGCAGGCTCCCAGGGGAGTGAGTGCAGTCACCAAGAATCAGATGAATCTTCCCCTGATCATTTTTCACAGCTAAAATTTCTGCAGTGATGTTTAACTTCACAGCCAGCTTTACCAGACTGCTGGTCAGGGGCCTGCAGAGGAGAAAGTTTGCTGCATTTGCATCTGTCAGACTCCCAACACCTCCCTTATGGCTACCCATGGTCATCAGGGTCTCCTTTGGAGAGCCACCCTCCCATCTTCCCTTGGGACTCACTCACGTATTCACATTGAGGACTATGCCTAGAGGGATGGTGACATAGAGACGATGACCATCAGGGCTCTGCACAAGTCCAAGTTCCAGCAGCTGGGGGTTAGTGATCTTCAATCTGTCCAATAAGCAACATTGGAAGGAGGAATATTAGTTCCTTTGGCCCCAAACCTGGAAACCACCTTTAACCCAACTGTACTCATTCCAGAAGAGGAGCTACCCATGAGGTGAGATGGGGGAGACAAGAGTGGCATCTTGCAGCAAAAACCACATGGTTCTGAGTCATACCATTGATATTGTTCCTGGGCAGGAGAAGCCACCCCTCTGGCCTCACCCATTAAGCAGGGAGATTTGCAGGGAGATTAGTGTTTCCCAACTTCTGCACTAGGTCAGATCCTGACACACCATGGCCCTCTCCTCATCTCAAGTCTCTGAGGTATTCAGGGTGGAGGCTGTGTCTGGATTGTTTGTATTCTGCACGCCAACTCAGAGTCTTACAAATAAGGAGGCTACTCCATATTGGTTCACTTTGTGGATGGATGAGTAGGTAGGCAGACCCATGGGAGAGTAACTGGTTATGTGGAAGAGAGGATGGACAAATGGATGGATGGATAAATGGATGAATGGATGGGGATGGGCAAGTGGAGTAACCATCACCTTCAGTGGCAAGTCAGTCAACAATGATTACCATGGAAATCAAGGAGCAGGAAGTAGGAGAGAATGGAGACAGAGGATGGAAGCAAGGCTCTTCCATGAGCCGACCTCACAACAACTGTGGCAGGTGATTACATTGTTTCCAGTCCTCCCGACAGTTTTTCTCTGTGGGTACCATGATCTCCATTTTACAGATGGAGAAACCAAGCCCAGAGAGACCAAGCATCCTATTCTCTGGCACCCAGCAGGTACGTGGTGCATTTGGAAATCAAACTCAAGGCTGTCTGTCTGTCTCCAAGTCAGGGGCAAGCATATGGGTGGGTGGGAATTTTAGAGATGGCTTTGATCCAGTCCTATCAAGGACCCAGCTTTGGAAGCTCCCTGGCATCAAGCTTCCCATTATTGCTATACTTGCTTAGAGAGCTCTCAGGAGTCTAATGGGAAACCCCACATCAGACTGTTCAGTGGCCATTACATTGAGGATGTCATCAAGGAGAGTAGCTTATATTTTCTTGTTTACATCAAAGGCCACCTGTGTTCTCCATAGGTGAGGAGAACAGAATTACCACAGTGCAGTGGAAAGGCCTCGCCTTTGAACTTAATTAGACCTAGATCCCTGGCTCTGTACCACTCTAGTTGTGTGAGCACAGGCACATTTCTGTGCTTCAGTTTTACCATCTCTAAATTGGAGATTAATTGCACTTTAAAGCATTGTCATAAGGACTATGGATGATGCTGAGGACACAAGATATGCTTCAGGACTGGGGGCAATCACTGATTCAAGAGGACTGGTGTTCTTGCCAGGCTGTGGGAAGGATCTCACACGAGTCCTGGCCTCATGTTCAGACCACCCCTCTCTCTCCTCTGGGGCCACTGCCTGGGGGCCCAGATCTCCAACAGAGATTTTCTGGTGTGTGGAGGACCAAGGCCTATGACTACTCACTCAATGATACTGTCCAGGAGGGGGACCATTGAAGTCACTTTCCCAAGCAGGCCCTCAAGCAGGCCACCAGAAGTGCCTCCTCCAGTCTTCAGGATGTTCAAAAGTGGAAGGTTTTCGAGAATGTCCAATAGACCCCCAGAGAGCAGGCCACTGCTGAGGCCTAAAAATGGGTACAGGGGTGGATCCTTGGGGGTCAAATCTGATAATTACAGATCCTCAGCCCCTCACCCCCAATCATCCCTGCCTCCCTCCCTGCATCGAACCATTGGACACACACACACACACACACACACACACACACACCCCTGAAAGAGGTTGTCACAAACTCTCACCATCTGTTAAGTCTCCAGCAAGATCTGTGGGACTTGGGTCCTGGCCTGGAGTCGCCTCCAAAAACAGGGTATGTTCCAGGGGCAAAGACAGGGCTTCCAGCAGGGTTGTGGTCTGGGCCAGCAGCCCACAGAAGACAATGAGGCCCCCAGTTTGAAACATCTTTACTCTTGGTATCTGTGGACAGAATGATGGGTCCAGCTAGCACGTATATCAGAGAGGAATTCGTCCACCATCTGCCCCCGACCTCCAGAACACCAGAGAGTGAATAGTAATAGCTAACACTACCTAGCATTTCCTCTGGGCCAGGCATTCATCTGCGTACTTCATGCTCAGTAATTGATTTTATCTTAACCACCCCCGAAGATGTGGGGATTTATCACCTGCATTGCACAGGTGAGGAAAGGACAGTCTAGTGAGTTTAGATGACTTCCCCCAAGATTGTAAACACAAAATAGGGACAGGATTTGAAGCCAGATTTGTCTGACCCAGAGGCCTCTGTTTAAATTCAGTGACCATCAGATTTACCCTCCATTTGGGCTTGCTTGCAATGGCCTGAATCATTGCCCCTAGTTTTCCCTCTTTAGACAAAGCAAATGAAAAAGCTGAGGGACTGAGCTTCTTTGCCATTATCTCCATTAAAATCTTTTGGCCCGGACCCAGATTGCGATGATTTGTGGAAGCCCTATTAAATCACAGAATATCAGAGGTCACATGTTCATAGCCACCATCTCATCCAGACCAATGCTGGAGAGATCCTGGAGCCATTCGAAGTCCTCATTGCATAACAAGAATCAAGGGGCCATGGGATGCCTAGGTGGCTTAGCAGTTGAGCATCTGTCTTTGGCTCAGGGCCTGATCCTGGGGTCCCGGGATTGAGCCCCACATCGGGCTTGCATGAAGCCCTGCACGAAGCCCTGCATGAAGCCTGCTTCTCCCTCTGCCTGTGTCTCTACCTTTCTCTCTCTCTGTGTCTCTCATGAATAAATAAATAAATAAATAAATAAATAAATAAATAAATAAATAAAATCAATCTTAAAAAAAAAAAAAAAAGAATCGGGGCCAGAAAGGGGTAGTGACTTCCCCAAGGTCACACAACAATTTGATGGCAACTTGGTGGTTGGAGATAGGTCTCTGACCTCTTCAAATGTACACCCTGATCTTTTTTTTTTTTTTTTAAGATTTTGTTTATTTATTTGAGAGAGAGCAGAGAGAAAGAGGGAGAGAGAGAGAGAGAGCACAAGCAGGGGTGAGGGGCAGAGGGAGAGGGATAAGCAGGCTCCCTGCTGAGTCCAGAGCCTAATATGAGACTCAATCCAGGACCCTAGGATCATGACCTGAGCCAAAGGCAGACACTTAACTGAATGAGCCACCCAGGAGTCCCCACACTGTCTGTTCTATACCTTTCTCTTCTCTCTCAAGCTAACCTGAACAAAATTTAGGTGCAACCCCTGACATCTGGCTGCCTTTTGCACTGTTTCCTCCCACATATCACCTCCTCTCATAGGCCTATTTGGCAGCCAGCAAAGGTGTTGAAAGCTTCTTTGGGCAAAATTCCATCAACTGGCTGATTCAGACAAAGCAGCACTATCGTTGCTGTGACTGGCTGGAATCGAAAGGGCTTTCTGGTCCAAAGAGCCAGTTGTGGCCTCCCTGGGGAGGTCAACTTAGATTGCATTCTCTGAATCTCTTTTGGGAAACAGACCTTTTATGAATGCAATGGAAGCTGAGGACACTCTTCCCAGAAAAGTGCATCAAAATGTACAAAATGAGGGTGAATTTTAGGTGGTTTGTAGATGATGGTCTGAGTCCACAATGGAAACCTCAAGGTAAAATTCCTGCCATAGAGATTTTGATTTAGAGTAAGAAGAACATGCTCGTGAGCGAACCTTCACACACAACCACATGCTCCCCATCACCACCAAATCCTCTTTTCTACATTTCCACATTCAAACCTTACATCAATATCACTGGTCTCTCAGGGGAGCAGAGTAAATGGCCATTCCTATTCCTCTGAAAATCCCTCTGAAAAAGACTCCAAGTGAGCGATCCTAAATGCAGCCAGCCAGTGCCCACCCCACAGCAAGGAGCCTGGCAGCCCTGCCACCCAGGATGGCGGAGCAGGTGTGGGATGAGCGGATCTCACCTGGGCTTCTCAGAGGTCCTGGTGGCTCTCCTGCTCTCCCCTTCCCTCTCCTGCTTGCTTCTGCCACGGAGGTAGCGTCTTTTATAGTGTGCAAATCAGGAAATGTGCAATCAGATGATGCGATCGGATGCTGGGTTTCTAGATAATTCAGAATTCTGTGATTTGGTGGTGTCTTTCAGGGCTCTCCAAAGTAAATAATTGCCAATCACATTAGTAGGTGGGACAGTTAAGCTACTTGATGGACAAGTTAAACAGAGAAAAACTTGAGATGGGGATATTACTCAAGACTTCATGGGTTCATGAGCAGAGCCGAGGCCGGGGGCCCACGCTCCCAGTCAGCCTGGCATCACTTTTGGAACATGGGGAGAGGCAGCCAGTGGGAGCCCAGGGAATGGGCCTCAGTCTCATAGTGAGGCTGTTTTCCATTCCTGGTCCAGTTCTTTTTTTCCATTTGAAGGATTCTTGCTCCCAGTGTCCAAAGCTTCAAACTGATTTTCCTACATCTGGGGTCTCCTCTTTTCCGAGTCTCTCTATAGCATGACAGTCATGTGCTGGGGGCTGTCCATCCTCATCAGAACTCTAGGAGGGAGGGCAGGCGGCGCTCCTCCTTTGTGAGAGCAGAAAACTGAGGCACCGTGGAGGCAAGGGCCCGAGACCCAGTGAGAATGGGGCAGTCAGAACTGCTCGCACTGGATGATCACAATGAAACACTGTCAACAGCTAACACTCGCTGAGCCCTTGCTGAATGCCAGCCTGGCTCTGTTCTTCACAGACAGCAACCCCACAAATCCTCCCAAGGTGTGGGCTGGGAATGAGTACCCCTCTTTTACAAGGGGAAAACTGAGACTTGCAGCGTGAGTGGACGCGTCCAGATGTGCGCAGCGGGCCTGGGGCCACGACCTTCACGCCGCAGTCCATTCTCTGAATCGCTGTGCTGAGACGCAAAGACGCCCACCGTTCATTCACTGCCCGTTTTGCTTTCAGACATGGCATGATCCCATGACATTTCACTTTGATATCCTGGAAAAATCTTTCCAGGTTGCCAGGCCAGAAGGATGCTGTGGCATCCCAGTCTCTACCCTAACTTTATCTTCTTCCCTTCTCCAAATAAGGCATTTGTCCCCACTCCTTGGGCCTTTGAATCCGTTTTGCAGATGAAACCATTGGGACATTGAGAGATCAAGGTCCTAGACTAGTGAGAGCAGCTCTTGCCCTGCAATACCTAACATCTTATAAGTAAAAGCAGAAAGGGGAGGAGGAAATGCATATTATTTATGGGGCACCTACTATGTGCTGGGTGCTTTCCCTGTTTCAACCTCGTCTTCATCAGCGGTGGTTGGGATGGTTGCCCCTCAAATATCAGATAGGGAGACTGAGGTTCAGAGAGGGAAACTACTTCCCAGGGCGCACAGCAAGTGAGTGGTGGAGTCAGAACTCACTCCCGTGTCTCATATCCCTGTAATCAATGAGCCGTGCTGCCTTCCCTCGTGCCAGGCTTTCACTAGAACTGCTCTCCTTCCTGGCAGAGTCTGGCCGATGCCTCTAAGGGGCTAGTGCCATGGCTCTGAACTCACTTATCCATTGAAATATTCTCTAGACTCTTCCCATGGCTTGTGTGTTGTCAGTCATCCTCAAAGGGGTCTCACTGTTTTGTTATCTTGGTACAACTCCTATGAGTAGGGTCAGATTGCTACTATCTTTGTGGGGAAACTGAGGTAGATAAGTCAAGGGACCGATTTAAGTTTGTGAAGCTAATTTCTGGACAGCTAACAACCTCTGGTTTGAAGCCAGGAGGCTGCATATATATTATGGCAGAGAGGGGATGGGTCTGGGTGCAGACTGCCCTGACTCTAATCCTATGACCTCAGGCACGTGACTCTAATCCATTCAACTTCAGTTTCCTTGTCTATAAATGGGAGGATGATATCTACCTCACTGGGCGGTGGGGGATGAAGTCTGGGGAGCTGGTGTGAATCTCAGTTCATAAATTCAAGTGCCCATGTCTGTCTTTCTCCTGTATCTGTAGCTTAGTTACCATTTCATTTTTTTTTTTTTTTTAGTTACCTTTTCAAATGCCACTTTCCTGGGTAACAGAAACTTCCCCATTTTCCTCTGGGGTTTTCTTTCTTTCTTCTTCTTTTTAAAAAGATTTTTATTTTTTATTTATTTGAGAGAGAGAGAGTGAGAGCCTAGCAGAACAGGGGGAGAGAGGGAGAGGGAGAAGCAGGCTCCCTGCTGTCCAAGGAGTCTGGATGGGATGTCACTACCTTTTTTGGCAAAGACCCAGGCTTTGAAAATTCACAAGGCTTCTCTTCACTCCTGCCAGAGATGCCCTTCCTTGGAGCCACAGGAGCTGCCCCGTCCTGCTGCCCTGAGGAGGGCAAGAGGCAGGGGGCATCCAGAGACATGAAAGGTCACGCTGCTAACATTTTGAGACAGTTTTCCACCTTGGTGACGTTGGTGCCTTCCCAAAGTGTTTCTCAGAAACCATAAGTGGTGCCCTTTGCTTCCTCAGTCAGGGTGCTGGTTCTGTTGCCCTGGAGCAAGATTAGGTGGAGGTGGGTGCATGGGGGACTGCATTGGAGGGGGACTTTCAGGTGGTCTTGGAAACCCCAGGGGTTTTATTGAGGGGCTGAGGCAGAAGGGTTAGCAGGGAGCTGGGGAGCTGGGTGCCCCAACTTTGATGAGAAAATAGATTTTCTTTTTTTTTTCCTGATCTTTTGCTGTTAGTTTCAGAGGTAGAATTTAATGATTCATCAGCTGCATACAACACCCAGAGCTCATTCCATCACATGCCCTCCTTAATGCCCATCACCCAGTTACCCCATCCCTGTACCCTCTCCCCTCCAGCACCCCTCAGTTTGTTTCCTAGAGTTCTGCATCTCTCATGGTTTGCCTCCCACTCTGTTTTCACCTGATTTTATTTTACCTTCCCTTTCCTGATGTTCATCTCTTTTGTTTCTTAAATTCCACATAGGAGTGAAACCATATGGTATTTGTCTTTCTCTGATTGAATTTATTTTGCTTAGCATAGTATGCGCTAATTCCATCCACATCATTGCAAATGGCAAGAGAGAGAATATATTTTCTTTTTTTTTTTTTTAAGATTTTATTTATTTATTCATGAGAGACACAGAGAGAGAGAGAAGCAGAGACACAGGCAGAGGGAGAGGCAGGCTCCATGCAGGGAGCCCAATGTGGGACTCGATCCCGGGATCCCAGGACCATGCCCTGGGCCGAAGGCAGATGCTTAACCACTTAGCCACCCAGGCACCTGAGAATTTTTTTTTTTCAGCAATTTGCTCAAGTTCCACTTACCACTTACCTTGGAGATGAATTTCCCACCTACATTTGCAGCTAATGATAATAATAGTTTCTTATGAGACCTGGAGCTCTATACCATCCCTCTACTGTCCAGAACAACCCTGTGAGGGTACATGAGGCTCAGGGAGGATGGTGGCCTGCCCAGGGTCAGCCCAGGGAGGAAAGCAGACCGTCATCCCGAGCTGCCGCTTCAGTGCTCTTCACTTTGAGAACGACTTTGTGTTACTGAATCTTCAGAAAGTTCTTGCTCCTGTTCTCTGGAGCCTTCTCACCCCTGAGAAGTCAGGCTGCTCTGGATCCCAAGCCCGGCTGGGCTGAGGCCTCTAGGCAAGATGCTTTTCCCTCTTGCAGCCTTGATTCCCTAGCCTACACCCTCCAACTTGGGGCTGATGCTGCCCACCCCCGGCTGTGGGTTAAGTGGGGTTATTGCCCAGTGCCTGGCACAGAGTCAGAACTCCGTAGGAGAGGGGCATGGGAGTTACAAGGCACAGACAGGTGCCTTGCTTGGAGCAAGCTTTTGGGCCCTTAGGGCTGAATTTCTGCTTAACATCCCCCCACCCTGCTCCCACTCCAGCCCCTGTATCATAATGGAAGCCTATTGTGCAACAGGGTCTGTAGGGAGAAAACATGATGAGTCCATGGCTCTATGAACCTCAAAACAAAAGGAAAATAGAATCTGAGAAACCCAAGGAGGCCCCTTGAGGAAGGAGAGGCCCCTGAGCCACCCCCGGGTCAGGAGGAAGACAGACAAAAGCTGCCTTCAGGCAAGCTCACTGGAGGATGGGCTCAGCCCTCCTCTGTTTGCTCTTTGAATCATGAGCTGGACAACCCCCCCCACACCCCGCCCCCAAACTCAAGGCTGTCAAGGGGAATCCTCTGTGAGAACATGGGCGTTTAGGGTTGCAAATCCCCAACGAAGCATTTCGGATTAGGTGGTCAGAGCTGACAGAGGGAGACAGGAGGCTCTCCCGCCCTATTCTCATATCTGAGCTGTTGACACTTCCTTGTTTGCACTTGTCGATCCAGCCCAGGGCCTCTATCATCATTTTCCCGTGTGTGTGTGTGTGTGTGTGTGTGTGTGTGTGTGTGTGTAGGGTGTTAGGAGGAAGAGAGGGAGGACTGGAGGCAGGATTCACAGTGGCTAAGCCTGGGCTCTAGAGTTTGGCTGCCTGGGCACATTCCGCTTGATCGTCTCCTCGCTGTGTGCTCTTGAGCAAGTGGCTTTCTCTCTCTGAGCCTTGGGGTCCTCCTGCATGAATTCGCTGTGAGGATTTGATGACATTGCTGAATAGAAGCTCTGAGCACCAAGCTTGGCACGTGCCAAGTGCTTAATATGTGTGTGCTACTGTGATTAATGGGTGTGTTATTTCCCCTTGATTTCTCAGTATGCTTTGCCTCCCTTTGGGAGGAGGGCAGGAATCAATACTTAAGAACTGAATTGTCATTAATCAAATAATTAACAATGATTTAAATGGCTTTCCATAAGCATTTCCCATGGACCTAGTGCATGCTAGACATACTGCAGATGTTTTTTCACATAGTCCTACAAACGTCCTACATAGTAAATATTTTTATTTCAAAATGTTTGTTATAGTCTAACAGATGTAAGAAAAATGCACGCAAGTGAATAGCTCCATGAATTTTCACAAATGAAACACTCTCCCCACAACTAGTGTCCAGATCAAGAAACAGGCCAGGGGCAACTGGGTGGCTCAGTGGTTGAGGATCTGCCTTCAGCTCAAGGTGTGATCCCGGGGTCCTGGAATCGAGTCCTGCATCAAGTTCCTCACAGGGATCCTGATTCTCCCTCTGCCTATGTCTCTGCCTCTCTCTGAATATGTAAATAAAATCTTAAAAAAAAAAAAAAAAACAGGCCAGTACTGGCTCTTCAGAAGCCCGCCTCAAGCTCCTCCCGGTCACCTACCCTCTCCTCAAGGGTAACCATGGTCTTGCACTCTGACAGCACGGATTCCTTTTACTGTTTTCGAGCTTCATGTAAATGGGAGATGCAACATGTGCCCTTTTGTGCCTGGCTTTATTACGGGCCTGAGATCCATCCGTGTGGTCGTGTGTAGTCGTAGGTCATTTACATGACCATAGAGCATTCCAATGGGTGACTCTCCCTTGGTATTTACCCACTCTTTTGATGGGAATTCAGGGTTCTTACTCAGGGAATATTAGGACCACTGCTGCTACAAGCAGTCTCGTCCACATCTCGTAGTGTCTGTGTGTGTGTCTACGATGCACCCACCTAGGAGTGGCACGGCTGGAGCACAGGGCAGGCCTCTGTCACGCTTTTGTAGCTGCTGTCACCTGGACTTATAAAGCAGTGGTGTAACTTACCACCCACCAGCAGCATCAAGGCTCCTGTTGCTCCATATCCCGTACGATTTCTAGCCTCGCTTTGCAGGTGAGGGAGACCTGAAGGTAAAGTGCCTTGTCCCAAGCACAGAGAGTGAGTCCTAAAGCAGATTCATCCACCACTAACAGCAGATATTTGCTGAGCTCACACTCTTTGCAACCCTGTGCTGGGGCCAGGGGGTCATCAGTTATTCTGATGTGCATGGTTCACACTCATGTGGGACTTCTCGTTGGGCTGAATCGAATTTGAAGTGAATCAGATCTGTTCGGTGCCAACATTTATGCTTTTCCACTCTGTCATCCTTTCTCTACATTCCATTGGAGCCTGGCCAAGTACTTGGCACGTAGTAGGTACTCAGCAATTTGGGGTGAATGAATGAGGGCATGGGAAATCTCAACAGGCCTTCCCTGCATTGATGAGCAAATCTATAGATGGGTTCCTGGTTGCAAACTACAGGAAAACAAGGTGTTTTCTCTGGTATTTCTGGGCTGATGAGTAAACCCAGGCATATTTAGTCTTAGGATGGAGCTTCATCAAGCCTGACTTCTGGAACCTTAACCTCGGGGCCCAGGAAAGGAGACCTTTGTACCCTTCAGAGCTAGAGTTTATTATGGGACAGGACAGGACTCTGTGGGCAAGGTTTTGGGAGTGGGAGGCCCACTCCAAGGAAGACTTAAGGTCCCAAGATGTGGAATCTCCTTCTGGATCAGTGGGTAGCTGGAAGACGTTCAAGTCTGGCATGTGGAGGGTTGGCTGGACTCATAGTTGGTTGAATTTATGAGCAACAGCCTGTTCTGTAAGGAGGAGAGGCAGGATCAGTTACCAGGGTGACTGCCTGTCCAGCCTCTGAAGGAACCTTCATCTGTCCATGCCAACCAGAGCCAGTGCCTGAGGCACTTGCATTAAAAGTCTTTCCAAATGGGGATGCCTGGGTGGCTCAGTGGTTGAGTGTCTGCCTTTCATTCAGGGTGTGGTCTCAGGATCCTGGGATCGAGTCCTGCATTGGATTCCCCACAGGGAGCCTGGTTCTTCCTCTGCCTATGTCTCTGCCTCTCCCTCTCTGCGTCTTTCGTGAATAAATAAATAAAATCTTAAAAAAATTCTTTCCACATGATATGTAGTTATATGCTTCTCATAGTCTTCCATTCACTAGATTGTAAGCTCCGTGAGGGTGGTGACTGTATCTGTCTATCTGCAGATGGAGGGTGGTCTGGTCTGAGGTTCGAGGGGTGGGCAGTGCTCCCTAAAGGGGAGTGGAGACATTGAGAGGAGCTATAGTTTGTAGTAATCTAATCTGGAGGTTTGGGTGACTTGGCAGCATACAGACTGCTTGTAGGGTGTCCTCTGCTGTCCTAGCTCTCTTGGGGAACAGTAATGGTCATTGTCACATGGCCACCTCTAAGTGTTCTCAGAGCACATGCAGACACCCCTCAGCAAGCCTCTCTGTGGGCTCCCCTGGGGCACCTCTTCCATTTGCCAATCCTGTCCTCCTTCCTACATGGATGTAGACACTCACCCATGAGGCTTTTCATCAGTTTCACGTCCAGCTGTCTGAGGATTTCACCGATTAGAGGACACACCTGGGTCACCAGCAGAGAGAGAAGAGTCAGGCCAAGGACTAGGAAAACAAAGCTAAAGAGCCTGCAGCTGGAAGTTTAGACTCTATTGCATTTCCACAAGGAATCATGGCAGCAAGAGCAGCTCCCCTGTATTGAACACCAACTGGATGCCATGCACAACACTTTCATGTCTGCCTGAATCCTCATGATGATTCTATGCGATAGAGACTGTGATGATTCCCATGATACAGGTGGGGAAACTGAGGCATGGGGCAGCCGAGTCACTTGCTGAGGACACACAATCAATAAATGACAAAACTGAAATTTTTAATTGAGATTTTTCAGGTTCTAAAGCCCAAGATTGGAAACTCTTTTCCGAAACAATATATATGTCCTGACCCTCAGACTCAAAGAACCCCACGGGGACAATATTTTTCACAAACTTACCTGACTTTCTACTGGGTTTGGGATAACTTTTGCCAGGGTCCCTCTGAAGTTGTGGAGAAAATGTTTCATCTTTGGTGAGATATCTCTAGAAAGAGAGGTAGATGTACAGAACAGAACAGATAAATCCATGTAGTACCCATGCCAGGGGCTAGGTGTTGAGTACACCTTACACAGTCATTTAGTCCTCAGCCAGCTGTCTACAAGAGGCATCACAGTCAGCAGTAGTTGAAGGGGCAACTCAGAGAGGTGATGTAACTTGCCCAAGGTCACACAGCTGGTAAGTGCTAATTAGAATCAGGTTGGCAGAGCACCAGAGATCAGTCCTTTCCCTGCACTGTCCTAGCCATGAATGCCTGGTGTGATTTAGGCATTCATTGAACATCTGATGAATAAATGACTGGACACCCACTGAAGACCTAGTTGCTTTCAGCCTTCTGGAATTACAGAGAGAAATCATATCCAGATCTTGCCCTTGAGAGACTCATAGTCTGCTGAGGTTGATAGACTTGGTCAACCAGTATATGGATCTGTTATACTCTATTAGTAATTACACCAATACAAACAGCTCTATTTTTTCTGTCATGATCACTACTGTATCCCTAGCATCAAGCATGCCATATCTGGCTCATAGTAGGTTCTCAATAAATACTTGTTGAATGAATAAGTGATGAGGAGGAGTTCTAGGGAAGAAGGGAAGGGCATTCCAGGCAAAAGGCACGCATTCCAGGCAAAGGCACGGGGCTATGAAAGTACTGGGCGTGTTGATGGAGGGGTAGGTCCTTCAGCGACACAAGATGGTAGATGGCTGCAGAGTGGCACAGGTAGGAGGATAAATAGGGCCCTGAATGACATCCAGGAGTTTACTCTTCATTCAGAGGGTTTTGGAGAACCACTGGAGGGTTTGGAGCAGAGGTTGGGGACATGACCACATTTCTGTGCTAGAAAGTTATTTCTCCTGCAGGGGGCTGTATGGAGTGAAGGAGGCAAAGTCCGAGTCAGGGAAAGCCAGTCTGGGTCTTGTAATGGTCTGGGAAGTGGTCTAGTTATCAGGGTAGTGGCTGTGGGGATGGAGAGAGAGGAAGCTAGTGGAGGCTGCCAGGAGGTCATTAACGTGAACCAGTGAAGGTGGGCTGCAGGGTGTGAGGAAGATGAAGAGTCTGGATCCTGGGAGGGTGGCTGGGCCATCACTGGGATGCTGACTCAGGGAGAGAAGTAGATCCTGGGGAAAGGGTGAGATCTGTTTTGGGCTCATCTAGGAGGTGGTAGAGATGTGCGGCTGCAGCTAGGACTAGCCAGGAAGGGGCCCAGCCCTGGGGAGGGTCCCTGGGGCCTTACTCAGTTAGGACTGTCATGTAGATGCTACTCGGCTCCACATGGCAATCTCCTATCACCAGATCCCTCCGGCCAAACTCATCTTTCTCCAGCCAGAACTCCACAACGAGGTTCATGCACACATGTGTCTTTACAATCTTGTTATTGAAGGGCCTGGGGATGAGAGAGAGGAGGGGGAGAGAAGGGGCAGGAGGCAGAGAGGAGGACGAGGTGGAAACAACCAACACAAAGGGAAGAGTGACTCTTTCAATGAAGCAGCCCTGCCTGTTGACTCCTACAGCCAGTAACTAAGGAGAAAATGCTGTTAGGCAGAGTGGCTCCTGAAAATCCTTTAAATAGATTGGCTTCCAAATCCTTGGAAATTCAGAAGTGGAGGGCTCATCTTATTTTAAAAAAATCTCTACCGTAAAAAAAAAAAATCTCTACCGTTTAGCTGTGGTCTCCCTTTTCTTGGGAGCAACTGATGGTAAAGGACCGTCTGAACAGATGGAAGGAAGGTGATGATATAATTAAAGTGTTTCTCTCTCTCTTTTTTAAAAAATCAGCGTAAAGAGGGCTCATCTTATTTTAAAAAAATCTCTACCGTAAAAAAAAAAAATCTCTACCGTTTAGCTGTGGTCTCCCTTTTCTTGGGAGCAACTGATGGTAAAGGACCGTCTGAACAGATGGAAGGAAGGTGATGATATAATTAAAGTGTTTCTCTCTCTCTTTTTTAAAAAATCAGCGTAATGAACTCACATAGGTTTAAATGGGCAAATCACCAGTGATTGCCAGTCACATTTCAGCTGAAGAAACCAGTGCTCAGAGACTTGGAAGTGACATGCCCGAGGTCACGTAGCAAGTGAGTTCAGAAACCAAGATTTGAACGAGGTTGAAGTCAGAAAGATCTGGGTTCCCCAGGCTGCCCAGTTCCACCCTCCCCCCAACTCCCAGATTCCCACCGACCCTGCTGCCAAATGACTCACAGTCTCAAGTCAATGTCAAATTCAAATAAGATGTTTGCTGAGAACCGCTCCTTATGGAAAGACATCTGGATCCCACTGTAGTCTAGCTGAATGTTGGTGATGTTGGCGCTACACAAGGAAAGAGCAGAGGCCCTTCAAGTGTGAGGGAACTCAGACTCGAGGCCTCAGAATGATAAAAAACGCTGGTATGCCGTTCATGTAAAGGGCCAGGCGGTAGGCTTTGGAGTCAGATCCTTTTAAAGATGCTCGGAGGGCAAGAGCCACCCACAGGAGCCCCGGGCTGCTGCACGTTGTCCCAGAGGGCCCTTAACAACTCCACACAACGAATGTGTGCAGCCCACAGCCAACTACAGGCCCACACTGGGGCTGTTCTCAGACCCAGCCACTGCCTCCTAGCACAGTGCCCCACCACCTGCCCAGGTGCCCAGGCTCAATCCCTGGGAGCCTTCTTTGCTTTCTCCCCAGCCCTCACCTTCACATGCAACCCATCAGTGAATCATGTTTGCTCTGCTTACAAAATATACCTGGAATTTGGCAACTTCTCACTGTTATCCCTATCACCCGGTCCAGGTCACCATCACTTCTTGCCTGGAGTTGCTCTAGTTTCTCTCTGGGCTCCTTTCCCTTTCCATGAACTTGGCCTCCCTATAAACTATTCTCCATGTGGTAGTCACTAGGCAGCCCTATTATTTAACCTTCTCTCTGAGTTTCTCACTGCTCTTGGAATAAAATCCAAACTCCATACCATGGTGCCTGAGACCTGCAGGGTCTGGCCCTACCTGCCACCACAGCCGCACCTTCTTCCACCCTCCCCCTTGCTCATCCAGTCACACAGGCCTTTTTCTCAGACACACTAGTCTCTTTGCTACCTCAGGGCCTTTGCACTTACTGCCCTCCCATGTCCTTCATGTGGCTTGCTTCCTTCTCTTCAGTCTTCCTAGGGATTTCTCTTTAAAAGGTCTTCCCGATAAGTCCCTCACTCTCACCCCTTACCTTGCTAAAGTTATCTTCATAACATATCCCCCTACTTGAAATGAGTTACTTACTTTTGTGGCTTATCTCACTAAGTAGGACGTAAGATCCAAAAAGTGACCATATGTCTTATTCATAGCTGTATTCCAAGTACCCAGCCCAGGTCCTGGTACACAGTGGGTGCTCCAGGAATACTTTGTAACAACTAATAAGGGAATGGAAGGAGGTGATGGGGGATGCATGCATCCAGGGAAACCCTGTTGGCAAGTACCAGCGCTCATTAGAATGTCGAAAGTAAGGGGCAAAATGAGAGGGAAGGGAGCTCCAGGGCGCAGCAGGCTGGAGCTGGGGCAGTGCACTGGAGTGGCTGGAGCCTGGGAGGCTGAAGGTGCCATGTCCTCCAGGGGAAGCAGTGGGACTATAGGCAAGCAGCACGGGTCCAGCTCTTCTGGGTTAATCGGAGCGCCCAATGCCTATGCGTCCACTCTGTGCAGCAGAGAAAGCTCACAACTTCCAGAGGCAGGGACAATTGTTATGCCCATTTCACTGATGAGGACTTAAGGTGAAGCTCAGAGATCTCCAAAACCTTACCAAGAGTCACTCAGCTCTCAAGCATTAGAGTGGGGTTTGAATGTCTGACCCTAGTCCTGGGTTCTTTGGCACCCCAGACATTTACCTAGGCCGTGCTCTGGGTGCCCATGTTATAGATGAAGCCTCTTTGCTGTTTTGTACTTTTAAAATGTCTTTCAGGGCCCGAGTGATCTAGTAATCTCCCCAAGGTTGGAGGCAGGCCCAGGATTTAAATGTAGGAGCTATTATTCCTGAAATTTTGCTTTAATTCCCCTGCTATGCTGCCTCCCCCAAACAACCCTTCATATTGGGCCCTTTATCCCCTCCTTGCAATATTCCCACTTTCCCTCTTCAGCCCCGTGATCCCTCAGCTCTGCCTTCTGACTCAGCTTTATAGAGTCCCAGGGCCAGTGGTGGGGTTCCAGGGCTCACCTGCTTTCTTGCTGATGCTGGAGGCTCATGCTGCCTATTAACCAGCCCACCATCCCTGGAGCCATCTGCCCTGAGGCATTCAGACTGTCCATGAGGCGGATATTCTGGATCCGGCCCTCTGCATTGTACTTCATGAGGCCCTGGGCAATAACTGGAAATGGACAAGGGACCAGTGACATTCCAAAATGTCATGGAAAAGGTAGGGGGTTTGGAGTCAAGAGGCCCAGGTTGTGGGCTGGTGTCCACTTCCTGCTGAGTGATGGGTGCTTGTCACCCTCCAACTCCGCTCTCTACTTGGAAATCCGCATTCCTCATCTGGGAAATGGTGCTTTGCAGGGTTGAGGTGGTGACATACCTGTAGAGGGTCTGACAGACAAGAGCTGCTCAAACAAGATTTACTGGTTGAGAGTCCACCCAGGGCTGTGTCTCTATATCTGGAACACAGAACCTCATGTACAGGATGTGCATCACAATAAATGTTGGTTGAGGAGAACAAATAAGAAGAGAAGAAATGTAATTTCTCCCACACTGTGCCCTGGAATAAGCTGTAGGATGAAACAGAGCTACCAGCAGAAAAGAATGAATTCTGAAAAGGAAGGGGATTCTAAAAGTGATGGCATGCTGAAATCCGTGGCCTATTGGGCCCAGCTCTGATGAGCCTCTGAGCATACCACAGGACACGTTTATTTCTCTGACTTGACCCTCCCTGTAATCAGAATCCACACTGCAGAGCTGCAGAAACCATGGTTCCCCCTCACTCCCTTCCCTCCAGCTCCCAGACTCCCCTTCAGTATCCCATGTTTCTGTTGCCTGCAAACAAGAAAGTGTGTCAGGAGTTGAAATGCTAGGTCTATCACCCTCCTGAGTCTTGATTTCCTCATCTGTATAATAAGGGCAGTAATAATACCCATCTCACATGATTCTTGTGAGAAATATTGAGATTAATTCATCTAAAGATATTTGTATAGATACCATTTGTCCAAAAAAGAATATTATTGAGCATCTATTGGATATCAGGCCTTGTGGGGCATACCAAAGACACAAACCAGTTTTCTGTCTAGTAAAAGAGACATACATTGACCAAATAGTTTCAAGGATAGAGTGACACTACAAGTATGCCTAGAAGTCTTAGTAGTTCTTGGTTGATGATAAGAGACACTAGTAGTTGCCAGTCCAATATCCATTTATCCATCCATTCACCTATGCATCCATCTATCCACCCATCTATCCATCCCTCCAACCTCCATCTACCATCTATCCAATATCCATCCATCTATTCATCTATCCGTCCTCCCATTCATCCATTCTATCATTCCCATCTGAATCCTGTTTTCATTCAAGTACTCTTTCTAATTCCTGGTCCAAATGAGGCCTTTGATAATCTGAGCCATCATTGCCCAGTGACTCTTTCAGATATATTTTATTTTATTTTTTTAAAAGATTTTATTCATTTATTCATGAGAGTCACACACACACACACACACACACAGAGTGAGAGAGAGAGAGAGAGGCAGAGACACAGGCAGAGGGAGAAGCAGGCTTCATGCAGGAAGCCCCATGTGGGACTAAATCCCAGGACTCCGGGATCATGCTCTGAGCCAAAGGCAGATGCTTAACCGCTGAGCCACCTGGGCGTCCGTCTTTCAGGTTTAAAGTGGGCATGTGACCCAAGTTGGCTTCATCACACTAAACCAAAGATCTTATGTTTTATGTTTGAGAGGGAGTTTCTTTCTCTGTCACCTACTGGAAGGGAGCAAGGCCACCTGATGGCCACTAGCCACCATTTTCCTACAATCCTGGGAACTAGAGACCTGAGGATAAAAATAGGATGATAGCAGAGCTAAAAAAAAAACGGACAAAATTGGGGTGGTATATTTGAGTTGCTAATTGAATCAGATCTGAGATTGTCCTCCTTGTGAGTTTTGATTATGTGAAACAACATTTTTTTTTCATTGTTGAGGCCATATTGAGGTAGGTTTTCTGTTCTGTGTAGCTAAGTACCCTAACTGATAGTGAGAGGTAGTTATAGTAATAAATATATTCACAGTTGAAAAAGTACTTGGTACATGCTTTCCCTCATTTAAATCTTCACGGCAGCCCCATGAAATAGCATTCTAACTGCACCCATCGCAACCATGAGGATGCCTGGGACCTCAAATATACATGAATGTATTTCATAACCTAAATGGAATGGATTTGTTTGTGGTAAACCACAAAATGCAAAGTTGTGATGGGGGAAGTGGGAAACATTATCTAAAAGCATTAAGAAATAGAAATAGTAATTGAAGATGTCATTCTCCAAAAGTTTTTGATCTCGATGGTTTTGGGGAAGAGTTTTACTACACTTTTTATAAAGAGATAATTGTGAAAGAAAATGAAAAAAGACAAAGATGCCAAATTAATTTTATGAGGCTAGCGAAACTTGCCCAGCTTCCAGAACAGTACAAGGGAAGAAAGGTACACATCAATTTCATGTATGAAAAATTTGCTAAAATCCTATAAAATTATTAGCTAACAAATTAAATAGCTAATAGTGCATTATAAAAATACATTACATTATAAAATATATTTCAGTATGATACATTATAAGTATATTCTAGTATATGATAAAAGTAGTGCAATATAAATGTATCATTCTAGTTAATTATGAAAATTTCATGTTTATTCCAGAAATGCTGGGATGGGTTCAGCAGAAGAAAATCTATTAATATAATCTATCACATTAATGGCTTAGAGGAAAGAATGGAGTAATTTTTGATGCAGAAAAAATTTGTTAAAAGCCAATACTGATTTATGATTAAGAAAAATTTAGAAAACCAGGACTATAGGGGATTTCCTTAACATGATAAAAAAGATCTCAAAAACCTAGAGAAGATGTCAAACTTAGTGGAGAATTCTAGATACGTTCCCATTCCTATAGGAGGCCTTAGCTATACTATAAGACAAGAAAAAGACTCAAGAAGTATAAGGTTTATAAATAAGGAGAACTGTCATTATTTGTAGTTGCTACAATCCTCTGGATTAAAAATCCAGCAGAATAAATAAAACAGACTATTAAAACTGAGGTCAGTGAGATTTTTGGATAGCAGATTAATTTTCAAAAACCAACAACTTTCATCTGAACAAGTAATACCAACTAGCAAATATAATAGAAAATTGGGCAATATTTACTGTAGCAACAACTATACATTTCTCTAGGAATCTATTTAACAAAGATAGGAGTTTAACAAAGGTCATAGGACTTTAAGATTCTATTAAAGGATGTAAAATAAAATCTGAAAAAACCCTGAAAGATAGACTAAGTTTAAAGGGTATATAATGGTCACCATTATACTAATGGGTGACCTCACATTGCAAAAATGTCAGTTTGCTCTAAAATAACAAATTCAATGAAACCCAAATCAAATTTCCAGATGATATTTTTTTTTCTTTTAAAGACTCAGCACACTCTAAAATTCAAGAAGAAGGTAGTATTTAAAATATTCTGCTATTGGTGTAGAAATAGTTACACAGACATAGAATACAGAGTCCCAAAGGGAATCCACATGCTTGGGGAACTTGATCTTTCGTAGAAGGACTGAGAAAGCAGACTCCTTACACAGACAGAAGTGAAGTTGGAGCTGTCACTTACAAGCATAAGTGACATAAAGGTGGCCTCCAGACAGGTAAAATTCCTGCATGTGAAGGATAAAACCACAAAGCTATTAGAAAAAACAAAGTAGAAGATATTTGGGGGTAGAGACAAAGGTTTAGGACTCATCAAACACAAACCATAGGATGAAATTGTGATGAGTTTGAAAAATCTTCCTGTTCATTGGAGGACCTACAAAAAAGTTGATGACAATTTGGGAGAAATGTTAGCACTGGTTAGACCTGACAAAGGACCAGCGTCAAAAATAAATTAACACTCTGGGGTGACTAGGTGGATCAGTGGTTGAGCATCTGCCTTCGGCTCAGGGTGTGATCCCAGGGTCCTGGGATCAAGTCCTGCATCGGGCTCCCTGCATGGAGCCTATTTTTCCCTCTGCGTATGTTTCTGCCTCTCTCTGTGTGTCTCTCATGAATAAATAAATAAAATCTTAAAAAAAATAATTGCCACTCAAATCAGAGAGCATAAAAGAAATCCCTCAGAAGCAAAGAGAAACATGAACAAGAGATAAGAACAGGGAATTTGAATAAGTCAAATGTCTAACAAAACCAGGATGAGATGCCTAAACTTCCCATGGATCAGATGAAGTTAAGCTAAGACAATTCAGTGCACTCCAGGCTGACAGAGATTAGAAAGGTAGTGTTGTAAACTGGATTGTGTGGCTCCTCTCGCCCCCAACTCAATATATTGAGGTATTAGTCTCCAGTGCGACTGTATTTGGAGTCAGGGTCTTGGAGGAGGTAAGAAGGTCAATCAGGGGTGCTTGGGTGGCTCAATGATTGAGCGGCTGCCTTCAGCTCAGGTCATGATCCTGGGGTCCTGGGATGCAGCACAGCATCGGGCTCCCTTCTCTGTCAGGAGCCTGGTTCTCCCTCTACCTCTGTCCCTCCCCTTACCTGTGCTTGCTGTCTGTCTGTCTGTTTGTCTCTCTGTTGAATAACTAAATTCTTTTTTTTTTTTTAATTTTAAAAAGAGAAGGTTAAACGTGGTGGTCATAAGGATGGGTCCCTAATCTGATAATACTGGTGTTATAAGAAAAAAGAGAGACAGGGATGCCTGGTTAGCTCAATGGTTGAGCATCTGCCTTTGGCTGAGGTCATGATCCTGGAGTTCTGGGATTGAATTCCACATCAGGCTCCCTCCCTCTGGGGAGCCTGCTTCTCCCTCTTTCTAGGTCTCTGCCTCTCTTTCTGCATCTCTCATGAATAAATATAAATAATCTTTTAAAAAGAAAAAAGAGAAATATCAGAGTTCACTCTGTGCACACACAGAAGGCCCGTGTGAGGAAATTGGGGAGAAGGCAGAGGCCTGCAAGTCAGAAGGCAGAGAGAAGAAGAGGGGTTTCATCAGAAACCAACTCTATGGGCATCTTGATTTTGAACTTCCAGCCTCCAGACCATGAGAAAGGAAATGTCTGTTGAGTCTCCAGCCTGTGATTTTTTGCTACAGCAGCTGGAGTAGAGCGATACAGATGGATACCCTCCGGTGTTGGCAAGCAGGTGTGGGGAGACAGGTATGCTCGTCTATCACTGGAGCGAGTATAGACCAGCACAGCCATTCTAGAGAGCAATCTGGCAGCCATTAGTTGAATTGAGTTTGTATCCACCCTAGGGCCCAGGCACCCATTCCACTTCTGGGAATATCCCAGAGAAACTCTTCCACAGCTCCTAACAGGCACACATGCAAGGATGTTCATCTCAGTGTAGTTTGTTATAGTGGAGAATTAGAGACGATGCAGGTGGAGGACTCCCTTGGACATCTCAGTACCAGCCACAGAGGTCAACAGCACAGTGTCCAATGAAAACAGTAAAAAACAACAAGATCTATGTGGCAATACCATCTATGCAAACTAAAACCTTCCTTTTTTTATAAGGACATGAGCATAAGTAAACACATGTGTTAAACACACTTCAGGGCCTGCCGAGGAAGGGCAAATGGGAAAGAATAAGAGGTAAACAGGAAAATGACAAATTCAACACAAGAGGGCCTTGCCATGATGCATGTGACAATGATGTGTTATGAATTGGCATATGATCAACTCATCCTCAGTTTTCTGTACTTGAGGGTTCAGAGAAAAAGGAAGAAAAGAGAGTGACTGACCCGAGGTCACCCAGTAGGTTGATACCTTCCCCACCCACCCAGTGACAGTAGGCAGAGTGTGGGCTGAGCTTACTTCTTGCCAGAGCTGGTTTGCTGTCCATGTGGGCCTTGGCCAGGGCACGCCAGGGCTGCTTGTGCAGTGCTGAGGGTAGGGACAGCAAGCTGAGGAGGACCAAGAGCCTCCAGATTGGACACATCCTGGGTTCTGGGACCTGCGGGTGTCAAGAAGGGTCAGATGGTACCCAGGCAGGTGGTTGTGGGGGTGGCTGTCTGAATGAGTGGACTCATAGTTTTCTGTGGGAAGACACACCAGAGTTAGTCCTGAGCATGCTGTGGAGATGTGTCGTGATGGGCTCTGGCAGCTACCACTGGGCTTTGCTCATATGGTGAGGGCAGCAGGTGGAACCCTGTGGGGAGGGCCAGGGATCCAGAGGGAGGCCGTGTTGCTTGGAAACGCCCAGTAGAGCCCACTGTTGGGTCATCCAGTGGGAGTCTTCTCCCAGACGCTGCACAGGCTGGGTGTTGGGATTCTACAGTGAATGAATGAGGACGGCTAATTTCAGGCTCTCCAATTGGACTAAGACTTTCTTTCTTTTTTTTTTTTTAAAGATTTTATTTATTTATTCATAGAGACAGAGAGAGAGAGAGAGGCAGAGGGAAAAGTAGGCATCATACAGAGAGCCCGAGGTGGGACTCGATCCAGGGTCTCCAGGATCACGCCCTGGGCTGCAGGCGGTGCTAAACCGCTGCGCCACCAGGGCTGCCCCGGACTAAGACTTTCTTAAGGCCAAGATCATTTGCGATGCCTACTGTGATGCTTGCTTGCCAGGAATTAAGTATTAATGAATGTTTGTTGACTGACTGAACACATGAATGAGTGAGAAAAGCTGATCTCTGAACCACCTACCAAATTACAAGTTTCTGGAGGGCAGGGTGTGAGTCCTAACCCTCGTGTGTTCAGTGCCTCCCATGTTTACCACATGGTAGTTAACAATAAATGTTTGTTTGTTTTTTTAAAGATCTTTTTATTTATTCATGACACACACACAGAGAGAGAGAGAGAAAGGGAGAGAGAGAGAGAGGGAGAGAGAGACAGAGACACAGGCAGAGGGAGAAGCAGGCTCCATGCAGGGAGCCTGACATGGGACTTGATCCCGGGTCTCCAGGATCAGGCCCTGGGCTGAAGGCAGTGCTAAACCGCTGAGCCATCCGGGCTGCCACAATAAATGTTTGTTAAATGATATGAATGAATGAATGAATGAATGGTTGGTTGGATGGATGGTTTATGAATAAGATTTATAGGAGGCAGACAGAGTTTTAAGGCCAAAGCATTAGGTTTATTTCATTGCTCTGGAGTTGGGGGTCAGACAGAATTCAGTTCAAATCCCCCTGGGCCCATCCTGTTAAGAAATGACACCATAATCCATCCAGTGGCTCTGACGCCAGCCTTTGGAGTCCCTGATTCCTCTTTCCTCATTGTCCACAACCCATCTGTCAGGAAATCCTGTCAATACTTTCAGAATCTGACCACATCGAGCAGCTCCTATTCAACCATCATCACACTGGCCTGGATTATGCAGGGGTGTCCTTACTGATTTTGTGGCTTTTCCCCTTGCCCGCCTACAATCTTTTTGCACACAACAGCCTGCACAGTCATTTTATTTTTTAAAGATTTATTTTTATTTGAGGTGGGTGGAAGGGCAGAGTGGGAGGGAAGGAAGAGAATCCTAAGCAGACTCCCTGCTGAGAGCAGAGCTCGACATAGGACTTGATCTCACAACCCTGAGATCATGACCTGAGCCGAAACCAAGAGTCGGACACTTAACCAACTGAGCCACCCAGGTGCTCCCTGCATGATCATCTTAAGACATTAATCAGACCAGGGCCCTCCTCCACTCAAAATTCTCTAAAACTTCCCACTGCACACAGAGAAAAAGCCAAACCCCAGCAGTGCCTCCCAGGGTCCCCTGGAGTTCTCTCTGACTTCACCTCCTACCACTCTCTCTCATCGGCTCCCCTGTATCCACACAGGCCTTGGGGGTCTGGGCCTCACAGTTCAGCTGCTGGGAGCTCCAACACAAAGGCACTCTTCACTCCCTGTGCTCTCTGTCCCGGGCTGTAGGGAATGTTCAGGGTCCTTCACAGATCTCACGAAGCCCTGGGGCCATCTTTGGGCACTTCATATCCAGTTTTGTAAGAGATCATAACGAAAGCATTAGTTCAGGGTGATGGCTTTCCGGAATCGACATCCTTGCAGAGTTCACACTCTCCTTGGGGATGTTTGTAGAATATCAGTTACCTTGAAATGTACTTTTCCAGTCTTCCTGGTCTTGTGTAACCAGTTGGCATTTTGCTATATTTTATCAAGAAAATTGGAGAAGAGTGGGCATTGTCGGGAGGAACAAGCCTGTTGTCCTTGGCTCTTTGGAGGTCTGAACTTGGAGTGACAGCCTGCCCCATCACAGGCTGGGGCTCTCAGGGCCACTGAGTCTAAAGAGATGATGAGGTAGAGGGTGTAGACTTTCTAAGCCTGGTGTATGGCAACAGAGCAGGAAGGCACTGCTCAGGGGTGAGCCATGCATTTCCTTGTCCTTGTGGCACTCTCGTCCCTATGGGGAGACGGGTAGTCTTTAGCCATCCTTGCTGTGAGCCTGTGAGGGTGACATGTAGTCCTGGTTGTAAAGGGGAGGTAGGAGGTGCTATGTGAGGGCCCATGGAGGGGAGACCTGGCCCATGAGGAGGGGGTTATTAGAGAATCAATCTCTGAAGAGAGGGAGTTTGAGTGGATATTTAAGGGTAACATTAGCTCACATGTTGTCTCCCCACCCCCATTGCTCCCTACTTTTCCTCAGCAGCTACCTCTGAGGATGGTGGCTCTGCCATTTATTTGGTGGGCTTTGTTCACTGTGCCAAGCCTGCTCCATGTGTGATCTCCTTTTACCCTCATAGCGTATGTGACAGGATGTGGACCCAGTGAAACCCAGCGGCCCATGGAGCTCCCAGCCAGGATGAGGAGGAGCTGCCTCCCCAGCAGGCTCTCTGGCCATCTCCAGAGTGGTGGATGTTGTTTCCTTTGGAAGGTGGAGCTGTTGGAGCCCCAATCCTCATCTATTAGCTGTCTCCCTTACTATTTCAAAGAACTTTCTTTAGAGTAAACTTCTTTACCTTTTTGGGAGGCATTTTTTAATTGGAGTTCAATTTGCCAACATATAGCATAACACCCAGTGCTCATCCCATCAATTGTTGGGGGGCATTTTGAAAATGTGATGAAAACCTTTGTTCAGAAAAAAAAAATGTACGGAGTTAAAAAGTGTTGCTCATAGTAGCAAGATTTCCATCATCCTCCTAAGGCATGCCCTTTGTTACCAGTTAAAACCTCTGCTCTTCTGGGTAATTGGCTTTCAAGGAATTTAACTTGGATAGAAATTTATTTATCCAGTCAGCCATTAGTTTCTGAGGGCCTATGATGTGCCAGGCATTCTCCTTGGCTCTAGGCAATAACAGACACCCTGCTTCTCTAGCAACTTCTAGTCTGGGGAAAGAATCAGAAACTGACAAAATAAACAACACGTGGAATAATTACAGATCGTATAAATGGAGTGAAATTGAGAATAGGAGAAAGGCCACTTTGGGTGACGAGTGGGGAATGTCTCTCATTTGAGCTGAGTCCAGGAGATGGAGACTGCCCTGGGTGTAGATGGGATAGGGCATGGATGGCAGACAGAACTGCAGGGACAAAGGCCCATGTGCCCAGACTCCCGTCCCTGGCTCCAGGGAGGGGGTGTCTAGCATGACCAGGAGGCAGGAGTTTCCTGTTGCAGAACCAAGGGCCAAGCAGGGTTTTGTATATGAGTGCCCTCCTATACTCAGCAGAGGTGTTCCTCCCCTGAACCCTGCAACCCAACCTCCCACCACTGTAACTCCTTGGGCTTGAAGGCAGCTCCATGTCCCTAGCCAAAGGCAGAGGTCCTGAAAGTCCAGGGTACAGCAGAATGGGTGGAAGAGGAAGGTGGAAGATCCCTGCACCTGATTCAGTGGGTTAGACTGGTTTAGTTCATTGAGAGTCACTCTGCTATAGAATGGAATTCATTACACACACAGGCATTCATTTATTCCATTTTTAAAGAAATATACATTTTTAACAATCATAGAGGTCTAAAGATGGAACATTACCCCAAAGACAAACTTCCTTGAAAATGGGGTGAGGGGTAGAAGGGAAGCGGGGTGCCTTCTGAGTGGAATATTGAATTTGACAAAGGATGATGAGGATGCCTCTTCTGGGTTCAGGGCTGACCTGAATCAAGGAAGGGAAAGTGGAAATGCCGGAGTTTCTTGGTACCTTGTATTGCTTTTTGCGGGACAAGTGGGGCTTGTAGAAATACAGATGAGCAGTTGAGTCTTTCCCAGGAGAGGGGAACTAGGAATAAGCTTCTGGGGGAGTCTGCTGCATATGGCACCTGAGAACCACTTAGCTGAAGTAAGAACAATGATGCCAGACAACATTTGTTGAGAGCTGCCTGTGCTCAAGGGGCAGTCTAAGTGCTTTACTTGTAATTGCTTCTTTAATCCTCCACACAGCCCTTTGAGGGAGGTACTGTTATGACTGGCCTCTCTTTGCAGAAGCACAGAGAAGGTGAATGAAGTCTCTGAAGTCACCAGCTGGGGCAGGTGGGGCTGAGGCAGGAGCAAGGCAGCCAGACCCACAGAAGGGAGATCAGAGGAGTGGTCCTTCATCTCCATCTCCCTCCCCCTCCCACCTCCACCCTGCTCCCCAAAATGATCCCATGGCCCCCACAGGCATTGCGGGAGAGGCAGGAAGAGCCATAGCAGACATGTATTGAGCCCCAAGCTCGGTGCTCAGTGCCAGGCTCTGCTCTAAGCATTCATTGTAGATTAATTTCATTAATCCAATAGCCCTGGAGGGTTGTGTTGTTATTGTCCCAGTTCACAGACATGAAGCCTGAGACTGACAGAGATGAGGTCACTTGCCCAAGGACACACGGTTGGTAAGCATGGAGCCAGGATTCGAACCCAGGCTGTCTGGCTCTGTAGGCTGTATCTGGTCTCTAGATAAATTTGCCTACGGCCTGCCCTTCATCCTGGGCTCTGTGAGCCTGTGGCATTTCCTCTTGTATTCCACAGAGGCCACTAAAGACTCCATGGGACACGCATGGCAACCATCAAAGATTTTCAATGAGCTGGAGTTCTCAGGGAGAGTGAAGACTGCATGTTTCACCATAACTATGAACACTTTGAACCACTAGTGGGCAGGAACTGGCCCCATCAAGCCCAGGGTCCTACAATGAGGAGTTGTTCTCAGGAGGAAAGGACAGTGGTAGGCCATTCACAATGACCAGCTATTCAGAGCCACGCCTGCCTTAAATGCCAGCCAGTGGGGAGGAGGAAATGTGCTTGAGTTCTTCTCCTTAAAGCACATATCAGACCTCATCATTCATTGTAAGAAGCTTAACAGGAAAAGTTAAAATAATTAAAAACAAAGCAAGCAGGAGTGTCTTTGTGGTTCAGTTAATTGAGCGTCAGACTCTTGGTTTTGGCTCAGGTTCTAATCTCAGGGTCTTGGGATCAGATCCCGTATCTGGCCCTGCACTCAGCACAGAGTCTGCTTGATATTCTCTCTCCCTCTTTCTCTGCCCTGCCCTGCTCATGTGCAAATGTTCTCTCTCTCAAATAAGTAAATAAATCTTTAAAAAAATAAATAAAAATGAAACAAAGAAGTAATAAAGAATAGAATAGAAATTAATGAAATAAACCCAAAAAACATTAAAGAAAATCAGTGAAATTAGAAGCCAGTTTTTTTAAAAGATTAATACAGTTGATAAAACTCTAGTCAGGTAGATTTGGAAAAAGAGAGAGAAGACACAAATGACCAGCTTCAGGAATGAGAGGGCTGATAGCGTTACAGACTTTACAGGTATTAAAAGAATAATAAGGAAATATTATAAATGACTTTATGCCAATTAATTCTATAATGTAGATAAAAGGAACAAATTCCTTGAAAGACACAAACCACCAAAGCTTCTTGAGAAGAAATAGATAACCTGAAAAGCCCTGTATCTATTAAAGATATTGAATTTGTAGATAAAAACCTTACTACACAGAAAACTCTAGGTCCAGATTGCTCCATACTAAACACCACATTATACCCAAGCTATTCCAGAAAATTGAAGAGGAGAGAATATTTATCAAGTCCTTCTCTGAAGCCAGCCTTACCCTAATACCAAACCCAGACCAGGGTCAATACTACAGGCCAATATTTATCATGAACGTGGAGACAGAAATCCTCAACAACATATTTGTGACTTCAATACAGATTTAAATGTAAAAAAAGGAAAAGGCATCATGATTAAGTGGGGGTTTATCTCAAGAAATCAAGTTTAGTTTAGTATTTGAAAATCAATGTAATATATCATAAAGAAACTTGATATGGCGGGGGGTGGGGGTGACTGGGTAACGGGCACTGAGGTGGGCACTTGACGGGATGAGCACTGGGTGTTATTCTATATGTTGGCAAACTGAACACCAATAAAAAATAAATTTATAAAAATAAAAAAAATAAACTGCATGTCAGGGGGAAAAAAAAGAAACTTGATATGTAGTCCCTGAAGGATATCTCTGATTGCATATTAGATATCCCATGTTTAGATATTCATTTCTACTAGGACTAAGTAGCAAGGCAGGAGCTGTTTTTAAAAATTGAAACAGTTGGGGCCAAGATAGGGCTTTTCTCCAAAGCTCTAGAGATCTGTACTGTGTTTCTCTTATTAGAGCTTGCCAGAGCATCCATAAACATCCTTATTTGCCATGGATACTTTGAAAGTATAGTTTGTTCTGCCTAGGTTATAAGGACAAGATGTTAGAGAAGCTTGCACTGTTTGCTGGAGAGCCTATTTTTGCTGATTCCTACTGGAACTGGTACCTTAAGAGTTATTCAGTAAATGTGTCAGAATAACAATTTTAATTGTGGTATGCATTACCTTAAAAATGAAAACGGCTCATGAAGCTTTGTGCTTTTTTGTACTTGAATAAACTTCATGAAAGTGCTGGGGATCTGGGCTTTTATGAGATTGTATCTCACCTTCTTGCTCATGTGTATTTTACTAATGCCTTTAATTTTGCTAATGCTTGTTAATTGCTGCTCATCAAGTTTAATTAGCATAATGTTAATGTATTGGACATATGTGATATTCTGTGACATCAGTATGATCAAGAGTTTTGTAAACTATATTATGAGAGAGAGCAGGATTGCTGACTAGTGCTAGGAAAAACTGTGAAAACAGTACTGATAGCACTGCCAAGTAAAAGCAAGCTGATTTTGATGGTCCCTACATCTTGGAATAGAGGGAAAAACATTTTAAGGGCAATAGTAAATCCCAGGTGTCAGGGGATGGGTTCACTTTAAGGACAGCGAACAGTCTTGTTAAAGATGAGATAAGTATTGTGAGTTTCTTTTTTCCTATCCTGTCAACTTGGCTAGGCTACAGTCCTGTTATTTAATTAGATGCTAACCTAGGTGTTGCTCTGAAGGGAGTTTTCAGCTGTAATTAAAGTTCATAGTGAGTGACCTAATGTAAGGGAGATTATCCTGGATAATCCAGTTAGGACTGATTCAATTAGTTGGGAGGATTTACAAGCAAGGCTGAGGGGAGAGAGGGAGAAAGGAGAAGAGAGAGACAGGGAGAAACAAAGAGAAGAGGAAAGAGGAGGAGGAGTAGAAGAACAAGGAGGAGAGAGAGAGAAAAAAAGAAATATTTCTTGTGGACAGTAGCTTGGGTGCTTGATTCTCACTTCCTCATAGCTTCCTCATGGGTCTTGGTCTTGCTTAAATAACCCCTATAATCATGTAAATCAATTCCTTGTAATCCCTCTCTTTGTCTCTTTCTCTTCTCGCATTAATCTTGCCTGATACAAGTATCAGCATCCTTCTATTTATTTTTATTTTTTCAGCATCCTTTTAATTTAATCCTCAGATTAAAATGATGGTCTTTGTCTCTCCAATTTCCCCCAGTGATATAGTTTTGCTTTGGTTTATTATCGGGTTAAAAGAGAAAGCTCTGGGAGTTTCCATTTAGGCTTTCCTCTCCCAAAAGCTCTCCCTCTGTGGATCAGAGAGCCAAATGGGGCTTCTGCCAGTTGCTAATGATGTCTCTTCCAATTATACATTAAAGAATTGGGGAAATAGTCACAGAATGGGTCCATGTAATTATCAGGCCCATTCTGAATTAAACTCGTGCCAAAACTCCATTTATCATTTGACAACCATAATCACTTTGGTGGACCATAAAAGTATTTTCAGTTTCTGGAAAATAGCATAATTTCTGAGCCAGTATCTCATATCCCCAAAAATTCTGGATATTTTTCCACAGTGTACCATGATTCAATAAATGTCAACAGGCCAATTTGGGAAAGACTTGTAGGAAGACTTACAGTATAAGCTGTGGCAATATTGCAAGATCCCTTGCCTCCCCTTCAATCAGGAGTTTCCTGAATGTGAACCAGCCTTTAGTTGGAAATTGGATGAAAAGCTCTGACTTTCCATTTTGGCAACCCAAGGCAAGTTTCTGGATTCCAAACCTGGAGATCTTCCCAATCAATTAACATTTAGTAGGTGGACCATCCATTTCCTTTATAGGAAAACTGTGATCAATTAGCAATTGTCAAGTATTCTGATTGCCAATTCATGATTGGCTATCCATTCCAATAAGCTTGCCTTCTTGTTTCCGCCCAGTTAAGCTCCACCACTTGCTCTTTGCTACTCGTTTGTCTCATCATGCCCCATTGAAATCAGGGAGTATTTCTCAATGGCAGCATTTTCCGGGTAATAGAAAACAGACACCACAGAGCTTTTTTTTTTTTTTTTAATTTTTATTTATTTATGATAGTCACAGAGAAAGAGAGAGAGAGAGAGAGGCAGAGACACAGGCAGAGGGAGAAGCAGTCTCCATGCACCGGGAGCCCGATGTGGGATTTGATCCCGGGTCTCCAGGATCGCACCGTGGGCCAAAGGCAGGTGCCAAACCGCTGCGCCACCCAGGGATCCCCACCACAGAGCTTTTCAAGGATGTGAATGCTGTCCAAACCAACGTTTTTTGTTTTTTTTTTTCCAATTTTTTGGTGAAGAGATTGTTGTTTGGGCTCTCTCAGCAGGTTTAACGGCAGGGGCACATATGTTTGCAAAAATAACTACACTCTAACAGTACAATCACTCCAAGTCTTCGGGTTCCTTACTTATATTGAACCCAGAAAGTCTTCAACCTCATTGAATGAAGGCCGTTTTTGAGTTTATTTTCCAGTAACCAACACAATAAGCTATCAAAGCCATTTTAGGCTGTGTGATCTAATATTAAATCTGGAATCTTGGATAAAGGCACCCATCAATTAATCACATACAACTCAGTTTATATTCTTTTTTTGTCTAACATATTTAGAGTCAATTACTGATGTAGAGAACAAAGGCAAAAGAAAAAGAATTAAACTTCTTTAAAACTTATAGCCCATTGACAAGTACTTGGGACAGGCAAAGTGATCTTCCTTAAGGAGCTTAGCTGCCTTGATATTAATACTTTGCTAGAGGCAAAAAGCAACCTTAACATTAGCTCAATCCCTAGGATCCTGTAAATTTTCTCTTTTTTTTTTTAAAGATTATTTATTTATTTATTAATGAGAGAGAGAGAGAGAGAAGCAGAGACACAGGCAGAGGGAGAAGCAGGCTCCATGCAGGGAGCCTGACGCGGGACCTGATCCTGGGTCTCTAGGATCAGGCCCTAGGCTGAAGGCGGCACTAAACCACTGAGCCATCCAGGCTGTCCTAAATTTTCTTTAACATATAAAAATCCCTTTGGAAATTTCCTTTATCTCTACCCCCCTACCGAAGATATATGTTAGTCATCATTCTCCAAGCATAAGTCCCACTGATATATATCTGAAGGGTCTCATGACTAAGGTTTTACTAGGCAGTAGTAAATTACCTTTTCCTAACAACAGCTAGCCCCTCAAGGTCCTGGAAAATTTGCTTCCAAATTCCTTAGAGACTTACACTATCCCTGACCCCCTCACAACTTGAAAGTGTATGATCAATCACTCCTCACAGCCTTAGTACAGCCCTTACTGTCCCTGGGTCCTGTCTCCACGCTTTAATAAAACCACCTTTTTGCACCAAGGACATCTCAAGAATTCTTTCTTGACTGTCTGCTCCAGAGCCCCAACATTTTCACATCAATTGTTACACATATACCCCATGTCTGCTGATATAAATGATCAAAAAAAGTAATTATTTTGAGTATATAAGTTATTTTATCCTTTATTCTTGTCCTTCTGGAGCATGCTGAGATCTGAACCAAGTTATGGGTCCAGTGGCAACAAAAGGTGGTTGGGATGAATTTTAAGGATCTTGGAGGAGAAACCCCATGGAACTAGGAAGTAGACTTCTGAGAAAGGGGCTCCCGTTGATTGGTGCAGTATTCTGAGGAAAAGAATAAAGCTGGGTTTGGAGCATTAAAAAAACAAACAAACCAGCAACTTGTAAACTGAAACCAACTTTCCCCGATTGGGTGAAAAACCATTGCCGGGTAATGCTTAGAGGAATAGGAAGCAAACAGGAGAGAAAAGTTTTCTTTTCTCCTCCTTCAGCTTTGCAACCTCCCTCAAGTGAAGGATCCTAACAAGGAGCAAGCTAGTAAAAGAGATAGGTGGTTTTCATACTTCCAGACCCAGCACAGCAAAACAGAGTACAGAAAGTTAGATTTATAACCAAGAGATAAAAGCTTAATAACCAACACAATTTATTTAAAAGAGTAAGTGGATGTAATGTATGTGCATACAGAAGAGTGCCAGGCATGAATCAAGGTAGTGATAAGGAAGAAAAAGCGGAGGAGGAGCAGATGGGGAGTAGATTGGAGTGGTCATGCAAAGTTAATTGCTAATGACTTGAGGAACATGAACACTATTCAGTTCGCTGATGTTGGCCTTGAAGGAAGTGATGGATAACCTAAAGTAAATTATTTTGTGTTGAGGGATAAGGCAGGTTATCCAAAATTGAGCACTGGATAAAGGTGAGGAAGTAGAAACAATGGATAGCAATATGTCTCTTGAGAAGTTTGGTTACAGAGAGAAGAAAAATGGGGTTACCAGAGCTAAGTTTTCTTCCATAAACCACAACTTTGTAGGTTGCCTGAGGGATCTATTGGATGAGAACAAAACTCACTTCACAGTGAGGGGATTGTGGCCCAAGGCCACAAAATCATCCAGAAAACATCTCAGAGAAGACAGGAAGACTTGTTCCTTAGTTTTGGGGAAATTCCAGACCAGAGTGTTGAGATATTTCTGAGACAAAGACTAAATTAACCTAGGAACCCTCCTCTATTCTGCAAGTTTTTTGTCATCATGATCAGACCCACAGCCATCTCTGGCTATCTTTCCCCCCGCCCACATGGCACTATGGAGGGAGGACAACCCATAGTTCAGAGTTGCAAAAAAGAATTTATTGTGAAGAGATTATAAGGAATCAGCACATGAATTCTGGTGAGGAGTTACAGGAAAATAGCCTCCATACCCAGAGAAGTAGGGGATCCTTGGAGTTCAGGGTGGGGAAAGAAATTCCAGGCGGCAGTTGAGTAATCAACATGAACATCTATATAGGTGAGGGTCTGGAATGTGGAGGACATTCCAAGGAGGAGGTCAGCAAGCGAGACCTAATTTTGTGTGAGATAATAAAGATATTAGTCAACTTCATACCCCTTTTTAAGGAGGATGTAAACCAGAGCTGAGAGCCTCTTCCTCTGCCCATCTCACTTCCCTCATACTGCTGTCCACTATCCATGGTGCTGAACCATATACCAGTTTGGACATCCATCCACTGCGTCTCCCAGGATAAAAAATTCTGTTCCCTGTACTGTCTCTCATCAACTAAGATGGATCTTCCTTCTCACCTTGACTTACTTCATGACACAAGGATATAAAATACTGCCAGATGTTCTGCTTGATCACAAGACATATTTCTTACTTTTAATATTGGCAACACAGTCACATTTACAAAATACTTTCTGGGTTGAAGCAAATATGTCTGTGGACTAACATGACATGGGGGCACAATTTGGAGCTGCTGTGATAGATGGCAGCCTAGATGTATTGGTGGGTATAAAATGAGATGCTCTAGGCTTTTCAAAGTGCTGCAACTGGCAGCAAGTTAGTTAGAATTGCATTGTCCAGTATGGCAGCCATTAGCCATAGGTGGACGCTGAGAACTTCAGTTGCAACTAGTCCAAATAGAAATGTTCTGTAAGTATGAAATATACTTGTAATATATGTTATATATAATAACATATATTATATAACATATAATAATATATAACATATTATATATAACTTATAAAATATATATACACAGGAATCAAAGACTTGGGACAAAAATAGAATGTAAAATATTTCATTAATAATTTTATATTCATTAAATGTTGACATGATAATATTTTGGATATATTTGACAAATGAAATATATTGCTAAATATGTTCCCTTTTCCTTTTAAAAATTTCATCACTAGAAAATTCTAAGTTACATGTGTGTTTTGTGTTATATTTCTATCACACAGTATTAGTTTAGAATCTTACATAACTAAGCCACCAACCTAAAGACAGATTCAATTGTAGTGTTGGTCTTCAAATTCTCATGTTCCCTTTCATGGACTGCACCTTCTTCTTGGTGGCTTGACCCATCACATGAACCCTTGTTCTCAGAAAGCATGTATAGTTCACTACAAACTTATCCTTATTCCTCATGCTTCCATCCTCCATGACTCCTACGACCAGTCACCTAGAGCTTCTTCCTGTGGTTCAGAGCATCAGGTCCTTTCCTACTCCTGTGTATTTGCACATCAGGTGTTCTCTGTCTTTAATGTATTTTCCCAGGAAGAAACTCTTAATCATTCTTCAATGCCCAGTTTAAAGCCTGCTTCCCCTTGAAGCCTTTCTGGAAGTCCACAGGGAGTGCTGCTGGATCTTGCCTCTCTACTTCCACAGAATCCCAACCAGAAGACCCTACCGCATATAAGATTGCCTATTTATTTGTCTTATCCTTTACTAGGCTGGACTCTAGTCAGGAGCCATGTCTAATTCATTTTTGTAATGCTGACACCTGGGATAAAAACAGGGAATAAGAAAAAGTCCTTGCTTTCATGAACCATACATTCTAGTAGTAGAGACAGAAAAGAAACAGTATAGTAAAAGTCAGATAATAATGAATTTTATGAAGAAAAATAAGTAGGGAAGTAGGGAAGAGAGTGGTCGATATACTTTTTTTTTTTTGAGAGACCTGAGATGGTGACACTCGATCAGAGTGTTTTCAACATAGAATAGTTGCAAATAAATACATGATACATTAATAAAACTTTTTACAAAAGCTTTGTAAAGATACTTCCTACAACTGGTGCCCTTCCACATCCCAGTCACATTGCTTTCCTTTCCTGCTTCCAAAAGGAAAACTCATTCCTGCTTCAGGGCTTTTGCACATTCTCATCCTTCTATCTGTGATGTTCTTCCCCTTGGTCTTGGCACAACTCCTGCCTTATCATTCATGGCTCAGTTGAAAGATCTCAAAGAGCCTTCTGCGTGACTCTATTCTCTTAATTTGATGCCTCCCTCCCTGCCTCCACCTGTTATTCTCAGTCTCTGCTTTGTTTTCTTCAGTGTATGCACCATCTGCTGGAATTTAGTTGACTATGCAGTTATTTCCTAGTTCTTTGTCAGTGCACTCAACTAGGCTAGAAACTCCAGGAGAGCAGAGTCTTGTGTTGTTCATAGCCATATCCTAGCAGTTAGCACATAGTAGAAGCTTAATTGAAATCTTATGAATGAATGAAACATTTATAATGACCCTAAAGGCTAAGTACCATCACTAAGGAATGGAAATATGCTCTAATCTCTCACCATATTGGTGCAAACGTGGTTCCTTTACTTTGGGGATATTTGAATAGTGGCATGGTACTTGCCCTGCTGCAGCAGCAGACCTAGAAGGCAAAACAGATAACTTAGACAGTGGCAGTAAAGGAGGATCAGAGAGGCCAAAGGAGTTTTCTCCTACTCTGAATGGGAGCAGAGCAGGTTTAGGGAATGAGGCAACCACTAGGAGACATGAGGTTGGGGCTGGAGGCAATGCTTAGTCACTGGCATCTCTGATCACTTCATTGACAGTTCTGGGCCTTGGTTTCTTCATCCATAAATTGGGAACAATCACTCCCTCCCATGCTAGTAACTTAAGAGCTATACGTTGAAATGAGACAGTGAAGGGAGTTGGCGTCACAGCAGCTGGTCCCCATTTGCCTGTCCACCTCTCTAGAATGGCGGCCCAATTATCAGCAGAGTGAAGGCATTGGTCAAGCTGCCCCACTCACATTTAGTTTGGGTGAGCCTGGAAACTATACCTTGGGAGTTTAAAGAATAATTCAGATCAATTGCCTCAAGCTTCCTACTTTATAATAGTGAGCTCCCTGTCAGTGGAGGTATGTGAGCAGAGGCCAGAAAACTACTTGCTGGGTAGGACTAGTGAATCTTCCGTTAATGAAGGAAAAGTCCTTTCAGCCCAGAAATTCTATTGGTTTTCAGATTCCCACTGGGGGCCTCAGCTGCCTGCTTTGGCTTCTGGCAGACCTGGAAACTTCAGGTGCCTGGAGGTAGAGACTACTAGAAGGAGGTATCTTTGGGCTGAAACCAGGCCAATTTTTTGCTCAAAATGCAACATCATCCAATCTAGAAGGGTAAAGGAAGAATCAGGCAGCTTTTTTTTTTTTCCCCAAAGAAGCTCCCATTTATATCTCAGCTTCTCTAAATTTTGGGAGCCAGAATGGAATTGAAACCAACATGTGTTTGATTAGTGGTAGAGGTTCAATGGCCAGTGCAGGCAGAGTGCTTAACCCTGGACATAGTGCATAGGACTCTCACAGTCAGTAGCAGCTGAGTTTATGAGGATCATTATTAGCAGGGACCATTCTGCCTCCCTGAGGAAGGGAATGTTTATCTGGGAGGAGTGTCAGGGGAGAGGAGATGTAAAGGGTAAAGGAGGAGTCTGAGCTTCCTCCTGGAGTGTTTCTCTGTTTTCTCACCACCAGCACTTACTAATCAGTTCCTTAGTCACTTGCGGATTCAGGTCATAAAGACACGAATTAATGAAGGGACACATCTGAAAGACAAGAAAGTATGCAAGAGTCAGGAGGGGGGTGGCTCCACCAATGGAGGCTGAATATTCTGGGGGCAATCAGGGCAAGATTTCCTTCAAAGCCAACCAACCCTAGGGAACAACCCGGTAGTGGGGTTTGGGGGACAGACTGCCCTGGGGTCACATGTAAGTTGAGCTATTTGGCAGCTCTGTGACTTAGGTAAGTCATTGGTCATCTCTGGAACTTTATCTGGAAAATGGAGATAATACTGTTATTTAGAATATGAAAATTCATGTAAGATCCTTAGCACAATGCCTGTGTCTTAATGAGTATTAATTGTTAATTTTATGATTACTTATACTTATTTTACAGATAAGGAAACTGAGTCTTGGAGAGGCTTATCAACTTATCTCCAGACACACAGATGCTGATTTTGACTTGAAGAATTGAAAATATCCATAAAACACTTCACCAGTGCTGGTTGCGGAATGGGAACTTGTTAAACACCACTTCCTCTCTCCCTAACTCTCCTTCCTGGAAGATTTCCTTCCAGTTTATTAAGAAGATGCAGTCCACCAAGTTCTGGGTTCCAGACTAAAAAACTGAACTAGTCTGGGTTTGTATACTTACTTTTGCTCCCAAATTATGGATTATCAGGTCTCCCAGGATTCTCTCTATGTTTTCTACAATATTTTTTTTCATTGGGGTGACACTAAATGAAGAATGAAAATAGAACAGATTAAATTCTCCCAAACTCTTCTTTCTTTACATCATTTATGTGTTAGAGTTGACCCTACATTATTTAAAGTCTGCTCACTGTTTCCATGGCACTCCATGACCCAGGCTTACCTTCTGCTCCAACCTATCTGAGAGGGCTCCCTAAAATTAATCTTTCAATTTAAATCATCCTGCCCTCATCATTGTTCTGCATTACCCCTCTCTCCTTGCCTATTTTGTTCCTCTCTTCCGGAATGCTTTTTTCAACATCTACCACCCTTTTAGGTCCTGATCATTCTATTTCTGGCACTTTCTTGTTCTTCTAATTATCAAATGCTCCAACAGATCTTTTCTCCTTAGCCCAATGGTCATGCCTTCATGGAAGGAGTAATGTAATATCATACTTCAGGTGTAGAGGAGAAAGAAGCAGGATATAGCAGTGTAAATGTGTCTTCAAGTTCCTGACCCAGTCCATAATCTCTACAGGTGAGGGTAAATCTCATTCTCAGGCAACATGTTTGCTTTACATATAAATCAGATAATCTGACACTTCCAGCCTGAGGACTCCGATTTCCCTGAAAGGAAAGACTGGTTTTCTTCACCATGTCAAAAGACATGGAGCCACACTGACAGAATTTCCCTTGGGGGAAAATGGCTGTGAGTCAAGGATGCCTTATCTAGAACAGGACAGGAAGATGTTACCAGACCTGTAAGAGCTCAGAAAGGACTTCACACTCACATCTTTCTTGAATCAAAATAAAGAATTCATGAATGAAAAAGAGATGGTATGCAATAGGTTGGTGATGACTATGGATTCAGTTAATCATGAACACGAGCCTAAATTTAAAACATTTTTACAGATTTTGTAAAAAAGAGATTATACATTTATAAATTTAAAAGATAACACTTAGTAAAAGGGCAAACCTCTGAAAACAGTTACTCTGAAGAGGAGGTGTCACAGACCAATAAACAAATGGTGAAATCCTTGCTCTACTGGTAGTCAAGGAAATGGCATCCATGGGATTTTCGCTGAAAATCCCTACTGAAGGAAAAGTTGTAAAAATAGGAATAATTGGTCCAGATTGGCTATGAGGTGAAACTAACCAACGCCAGCCAGAAATACCTCACTTTAATTCTATTGGTGAGGTATTTGGTAAGGGGTTTGGAATGCCTTAAAACTATAATGTATCTTCAAATTTAAAAGTCATAAAACTATTTATACTTTTTCAATAATCTTAGGAATCTATACTTTCCTGCACCAAAAGGTTCAGGATTATTATAATAGCAAAAAATTCAGAAATAACTTAAATGTCAGCCAATAATCGAGTGAGCCTGCTTTGTTCGTCCTGGGTACTATTCAGGGAGCCACTTTTCATGTCAGTAAAAATGTTATTTTCATAATAAACAAAAATTTTTAAATGACATGAAGTTCTATTTGTAAGACACCCATCCTCGTATGCACAAAAGACTCATTGGAGAAGGTATTGTTTTGCTGGTGACATCTTTCAGGTGAAGCCTCCTTGGTGCTACATCACAACCGGTTGCATGCAGAGAGAGAAAAATGGAGAACTTACAAATTTTCAGATTGGATCCATACAGTGTCAGGTGCAATCCTGCAATGCCCAAAGGCGAGTTGATATCTGCTATCTACATCCTTCTCCAAATAAAGCTGGACTTTCATATCTGTCCATACATGGAATATGCAGGGATTAAGAGCTGGAAACCTGTGGGAGGGAAGAATTAAGGCTAGTAGGAGAGAACCTCAGAGCTTACTTTCCTTCCATTTGTTTCCAGAATGAAGGTTCTCCTGTGTTTGCACAGGATCCTCAAAATCACCCTGTGAAGATCATTTCCTGATTTTTCTAAACAAATTTTTTAAAAGATTTTATTTATTTGAGAGAATGAGGAAGAGAGAGAGAGAGAGGGAGCACATACATGAGTTGGGGGGAGGTGCAGAGGGAGAGGGACAAGCAGACTCCCTGCCAAGCAAGGAGCCTGATGTGGGGCTCAATCCCAGGACCCCAAGATCATGACCTAAGGCAGATGCTTAATTGACTGAGCTACTCAGCTGCTCCATTTCCTCATTTTTCTAAAGAAGTGTTTCAGGAGAATGGGAATGGCTTTCTCCAAGTCAGGCATGCTGCCAGTAGCTGAGCCACGTAGGTCTGTGTTTAGGTTGTATAACTGATACCTGCTATCTCTGGCTCAAGGGACAGTTAGAAAGGAAAAGGTTGATTCTAAGCATAGCATCTTATCAAAATTGAGAAACTGTGACTTTGGAAAGTACCCTTCTGGAGGTCACAAACTTCACTGCCTCTAGGGCCAGGCTTGAGATGGAAATAAATAAGGTAGACCAGGGGCTGGTTTCACAGGGAGAGGTGACAGTTGTGATGAACTCAAGAATGCCTGTTCTCCCTGAATATACACCGTGCAAACCAAATAAAGCAAACACTTATGTGGACACTCTCTAGGCAATGGTGCCAAGGGGTGTTGGGGTCTAGAGCAGATTCTGCGTCATTGTCTTAAGTTGTATTGGGTCAGAGCTGGGTGGGCTCAGGAAGTCTAAATAAATGAAGGTGGGGCTTTCTGGATAAAGCAGTGAAAGGAAACTTGCTCAAACTGCTCTACCTTCCCTAGAGAGACCCCAGCTTGGAAACATTCAAGTATTCCATATGCTCTAATCCTACTCATAGAGAGTGACCCACTTCCAGAGTGGGGGTATTTTGCGCCAACCACACAATGAGACTTGCTGAGATTATACCGACACACCTTAGTTATGGCTGCTACCCTCACGCACACATATGTGCAAAAGTGACTGGAACTATACAAGCGGCTTGCAACTGTTACTTACTTTATTTGTATGGAAAATGCCAATGGTATCCGTAAGTCGACCTCCTTGAAGTTGGGGGAGTTCTCAAGGGAAACCTGAAGGAGTCGAAGGTCTTTCATCTGTACTCTGGGTGAAAAAAACAGCACAACAGGGAAGGTTGTGGCTATAGCCATAGGTGGACCCCACTTTGTGCGAAGGCACGTCCCCTGCAGAGCAGAAGCTGAATGTGCAAAGATGGTTACTGACTCATTAATCATGTAATTTATTACATAGCTGTTATATGGGAATATAGCCCTGAGCAAAAAGAAGCTCTTGCCTTAATGCATCACAGAATGCCCATATTTAGCTGTTTGGTCAGCACCAAGCAGGCTGGAATAAATGAGTGAATAAATAAGTAGAAGATGGAAAGTTATAGACAGCTCATGATTGGGAAGAGTATGTATGCATAAAACAATAAATGCAGTAAGTGAATACATACAGAATGTGTCAGGTGATGGATGGGTTGAAGAGATCGCCTAGCGGGATCAGGTGAAGTGGATGACCCTGGGACGAGTGATATTTTAGAGTGTCAAGGAAGGCTTCTCAAAGCAGGTGACCCTGGGGTGGAGTCATGAATAAAGTTAGGGTACAGGTGGTGAGGATAGCCAGGGGAAGAAAGGGCCAGGCAGAAGACAGAAAAAGTGCATAAGCCCGGAGGCTAGAAGAGCAACAGGTTCAGTGTGGCAGGTGGGCAAGGGGGAGGGGAGAGGGCAATCAGGGCCAGATTGCAGAGGGCCTTGTGGGCCAATGGTAAGACCTTTGGGTTTGACTCCAAGAGCAATTAGAAGACACTGGAAGGCTTGAGCAAGGGAGTTACAGTGTCTGGCCTACTTCTGAGAAAGATGCTTCTGGATACAAGTCGAACAGAATGGAGAAGAAGGGGCTTTGCTGTGGAAGCAAGAGGACCTGGGACCATAAGTCAGAAGGAGATGATGGTGGTTCACACCAGAAGAGGTGGAGAAAATGGTCAAATGCCTGGCTGTGTTTTGAAGGTATTGCGGCAGGGTTTGCGGACAGGCTGCATGGGTATAAGTGAAGAGGGGGCATTGGACAATGTCAAGATTTCTGGTCAGAGTGACTGGATAGGTGGTTTCATTAGCTAAGATGGGCTGCGCTGGGGGAGGAGCAGGCTGAACGGGGGTGGGAATCAGCAGCAGCTTTGAACCTAGAGGGACCTGGGTCTTCTACACTCTGGTGGTCAGATGGCATTGATTTTTGTTATGGCCACATCATGACTGCAGAGATTGTTGTAACTAGTACTGCTGACCAGGAGCTTACTGAGGACAAGGAGCTGTGTAAGCACGTAGCGTGTATTATTTCACTTAATATTTACTGTGTATTATTTCACTTAATATTTACTGTGGTCCTATGGGGTCAGGTGCTACAGTTCTGCATTTAACAGGCGCAGGAGTTGAGTCTCAGAGAGGAGAAGAGACTGGAGGTGAGTAGGCATTCTCTTCCCAGACAGAGACATAACTTCAGCACCTCCCTAGCTTCTGCCTCTACTCCCAGTGGAAATTTCTTCCCACCAGTGGGTCTAAGTCCATTGAAGTGGGAAGGGCTGTTAGTTGAGGAAAGGGCCTCTCTAGAGTCAAGAAAATGCCGGGAGGGTGCTAACCAACCAACAAACCAGGACAGTCTGGACGTGGGGGATTCTGATCAGAGACCACTCACATTAAATTGGTGTCTCTGTTGGTGAGCAGGCCACCCAGGATGCTCTGGTGGCTTCTTGCAAGACTGAAGACATTCTTCAGTGACCCCTGGAAGTCAATTGTTTGCAGGGTGGAAAGAACGTTCATGCCAAGGAGTCCTTGTGTCAAAGCTGAAAAACATATCCGCCCCCGACCCTCATTAGACATGTAGATGCCAAAGATTCTCAGATGCAGCCTTGACCTCTGAGCATGTCCCACACGTGGAGCTTACTTCTCATTCACCTAGTTTTCCTGGACTGCTTGATGCTGGGCCAAGTTCTAGGCACAATCATTCGGCAAATATTTGTGGAGGCCTACTATGTGCCAGGGCCACACTAGGCTGCACCAGTGAGAACAGGCAGCACTCTCTGCCCTCATGGAGCTGGCATTCTGGTGGGATGAGGGAAGAGAGATGATAAAGTAGTGAATAAAGAGACACGTGTGAGTCAAGTGCAGATAAGTGCTGTGAAGTGGCTGGTTTCAAAATATTCAACAACCACCTGGGCGTGGGCACCAGCCAACCAGAAAAGACATCAACCATAGCTCTGTAGCCTAGTCTGTGGCTCCTGAGCTGTGCCAGGGGTTGACTCATTAGGTTTTGGTTGGTGAGGAGGCTGAAGTCCTGGGGCTGAAGGTGGGATAGTTGGGGTGATGAGAGAGGTCACCTGGTGAGTCTCTGAGCAGGAGCTACTTCCCAAGGAGTTTAGAAAAACTTTGCAATATTTTAACCACTGCAGCCATACCATGCATTCTGCTGAAGCTACTTTTGTCATAAGGGAAAAATAAAAGGCAGAGTGAGGAATTGAGAGTATTGGGTGAGGGCAAGTAACTCGTGCAGGGATGTCAAGGAATGTCTTCTGCAAATGCAACATTTTAGCAGAGACTTGAAAGAAGGGAGGGAGCCATGTTGGTAGTTAGCAGAAGAGTATCCCAGGCAGAGGGAACAGCGAGTGCTAAGGTCCTGAGGTGTGCTCTATGTGTTGAGGAGGCTACTGTGGCAGGAAGGGAGCCAATGAATGGGGGGTGGTAGGAGAGGTGAACAGAGGCCAATTCAGGTGGGGCTGGGCCTTTTGATGGTAGGTTTTAATAGATAGACAAGGGCAAGGAGACAGGACAGACAGGGATCTTGGAAAACAGGATTAAACATGGTGATATAGTGATGATCAGAGGAGCTAATGATTAATCTATTAACTGTGTCCCAGGCATGATGGTAATTGGAACTTAACCCACACTGGTTCATGGCCTAGATTTTTGGGAGAGGCCTATGGGTTTGACAAGGCCAGATGTTATCCAAGGCAGGACAGTCTCACCATTGGTGATCTGGGAAGAAATTCTGGATAGGTCCTCTTGAGCAGAGGATGAGGCAAGCAGCCCACAGAGGAGAATTAAGAGGCTGGAGACCTTTAGCATCTTAGGTCAGGTACCTGTGAGGGAGCAAGCAAAGGGGGTCAGCTGTGGGGTCTGTCTTTGAGAGAGTCTCCCCAGAGCTTGGGCCTATGGTGGCTGCAGAACTCATGTGTACTAATTTTATAGATGGAGCCAATGAGTTTCAGAGAGGAGACATGCTTTTCCTCATAGTATAGAGCAAGAAATGAAGAGTCCAAGAGATGAAATCACCTGTCCAAGGTAACACAACCTATATCTATGCCCAAGGGAAGACAGAGCTTCTCCTGCAGGGATACAGTCTTCCCCACTAGAGCTGCTCACTGCCCTCTGTGAGAGGCTGCACATGTTATAGTTACACGAACAGTCTCCAAAGCCCTCCACCTCTTACCAGGTGTGGGATTGTGGGATTTAGGGCAAGTTGCTTTACCACATGACATTGTGTGGAGGACATTTTATAAGAGGCATTGGTGGTGATATGCACTGGTTTCAGTGACTGACAGACTTGGGATGGAATCCCAGCTCTGCCACCTACTTGTTGGACAATCTGGGCAAGGCAGATTCTTGGAGGTTCAGTTTCTTCATTTGGAAAATGTGAATGATACACACACATACCTTCCTCTCAGCCTTGTTATAAATACTGAGCACAGCTCTCTACACATTGGAAGAAGTGCTCCATGAATAGTTGCCATTATGTTGATGAGTTTTTTAATTATGATGGTTCTCATTTGGTGATTCAGAGGACTTATCTTCCTGAGTTGGTAGGAAACAATAGACTCAGTGGCATGGACATGTCCCTCAGGCCAAGGGATAAAGGCTGGTTTGGAGTATGTGGAGACTGTGGTCCAGTTTGTAGTGCTTCTGGGTTGAAACTCTCTGCTTACATCACATGCTCTCTGAGCTGAGATAGGTCCTCAGGACCTTGACACTTACCTCATTCTCCATTATGGGTCAAAGACATTCTGCACATGTTGGTGGGACTTTCAGGGGCTTCAGTCAAATGACAGCACAAATGGCCCCTTTTGGGACCTGAGACTAATAGGTGGATGCTGGTAGGGCCCAATCCTCTCTTTAGACACCTGACAAATTCCAGGAAGACAGTCCCAGTCACCAATCCCATGTAAATGACCCATTTGGTCTAGTATTATAATTTTGATGATCTTTTTTTCAGACAAGTAGAAAAATTAGAAGAGATATATACAAAGAGAAAAAAGTAAATAAAAATCATTTCTTGGAGATTAAATTTTGTTGTGTCTTCTATCAGAAGTTTTTCTTTACATACTCACATGCACACATTCATACATGCATTCATGTAACATGAAAAAAAAATAAGATTGCCCTGCAAGGCTCCTATAGAATCACTTAAATAATAACACATCACAAAAAAAAAATAATAACACATCACAACAGTCTTTCTACTTCCTTATCTGCAGAATGTTCTAATGTATGGATTGACCAATGTTTATTTAATCAGTCTCCTCCTTGTGGCAGTTTTTGGATTAATAACCCAAACGGCCCTAGGATGAACATACTTGGGCATTTTTCTTGGCTCATTTGCCATATTATTTCCCAGATATTTTCTGGAAATAAACAACCTTGAAATTTATTTGTTCTTGTTTTTGTTTTTTTAAGGATACAGCATTTCCTATGTTGGAACTTCTCACCCTGAGCCCTAAATGAGTGGCTAAAAAGTTCAAATTCATTCATTCATTCATTCACTCATTCATGAGAGAGAGACAGAGACAGAGACAGAGAGATGAGTGAGCAGGAGGAGGGACAGAGGGGAGAGAGATGGAGGGGGAAAGGATTTCAATCAGACTTTATGTGGAGCCTTGTGGAGCTCGATCTCATGACCCTGAGATCATGACCTGATCCAAAAACCAAGAGTGAGATGCTTAACCAACTGAGCCACCCAGGTTCTCCTAAGTTCAAATTCTAGCTGCAAGGTTCTGGTTTTGGTCATGATGTAGTTACCACACCAAATTTCCCACCAAAATCCGCTATAAAAGATAGAAATATATGAAACAGGGGCAGCCCGGGTGGCTCAGCGGTTTAGTGTCACCTTCGGCCCAGGGTGTGATCCTGGAGACAAGGGATCGAGTCCCACGTCGGGCTCCTTTCATGGAGCCTACTTCTCCCTCCGCCTCTATCTCTCTCTCTCTGTCTGTCTCTCATGAATAAATAAATAAAATCTTAAAAAAAAAGAAATATATGAAACAATGGTTCAAGGGTATCAGTGAGAAACTACATAGGTACAATTGGAGAGCCTGTGATTCTTAGGAATCTTTCGAGGTGATCTCCACATTCACCCCAACTTCTGCCTCATTTCCCAATTTGCCATATGGGGAAATAGAGTTCAGACAAAAGGATAAGTCTCACTAGGCTGAGGAGGCAGAAGTTGGACAGGGGCCTTCCAGAGCAGTTGGGACCTGAGGAACAAAATCCCAGAGGGAGGTACCACAGGGAAAGAACCCCAAAATCAGTGTACAGACTTCCCTCAACTCCATGGACTTAAGCTCAACGGTGCAGTGTGAGACTGGTGATATTATGATTCATAATAAGAATTATATATTTGGTTTTTGCCCCATTTCTGGCACAGAGCTCCTAAAACCCTTGGAATTTCCTAAGTGATGATAGTAGTAAAGATGTCTTTTGTTATGTTAATGAGGTAACTTTTGGAAAGCACCTAAGGATGGGGATTGGTTTCCTGGGGAACCAACCAGGTGATTAGAGGGGTGCACCTTTCAGTCCCACCTTCCATGCTTGGGCTTTTGTGGGGAAGAAAGGAGCTAAAGATTGAATTTGGTCATCAGTGGCCAGTGATTTAATCAGCCATGCTTATGTAGTGAAGCTTCCATAAAAACTCCAGAGGTTGGGGTTGGGGTCCGGAGTGCATCCAGGTTGGTGGACATGTGGAGATTCAAAGAGAGTGGTGCACCAGGGAGAGCATGGAAACTCCATGCTTCTTTCCTTATAACTTGTGCTATGTCTCTTTTTCACCTGGCTGATCCTGAGGTCAAATTCTTTTATAATAAACCAATCATCTAGGAGATAAAATGTTTCTCTGAGTTCTGTGAGCCTCTCTAGCAATCTAGTCAAACCCAAGTAGGAGGTTATGGGAACTTTTGACTTATAGCCAGTCAATCAGAAGCACAAGCAAGTCCACCATATGGACTTGAGCTTGGCAGGTGAAGTGAGGGCAGTCTTTTAGGACAGAGCCCTTAAGCTGTGGAATCTCATGCCATCTCTGGGTAGGTAGTGTCAGAATTGAGAGGAGTTGCAGGACACTCAGCTAGTGTCAGAGAATTGCTTGGTTGTGTGGAGGAAAACCCACACACATTATGTTTGGTGTCAAAATCATTAGACATCAGTAGACATTGGTAGAAGATAGCAACTGAGAGTTAAAAAGCTGAGCAAAGATTTCAGCATCTCCCCTAGGTGGTGCTGGGGAGACACTGGTTTGAATTCAAGCCATATTAAGATGGAGTGGCCTTGACGGACACCTTGAACTTTTAGTTAAGACCTAGAAGATGATGCTGTAGGAGAAAGGGCCATGCCCTAGAAATAAAGGCTCCCTCTGAGGAGTAAGAGCAAAATCAAAATAGTTTCACTCTCATAAAACATAAATGTAAGTCTCAGCAGAATCAAAGTAATCCACTTATATTCTATTGGCTATCTTCCTTCCTCTTTGGAAAAAGATGGCACCATTCAGAACTCTATAATTTTTATCATAATGTCTAGCATCCAATAAAAATTACAAGGCACGCACACACACACACATACACACACACACACAGGACAAATGGACTGAAATCCAATAAATTAAAATGTACGATATAATGGACCCATAGGAGATTCAATCATTTAAATATTGGGCAGAAAACATGGCAAGAAGCCCATAGAGGATGAAAAGGAGACCTGAGACTTTCAGCATCTTGGAGGCAGTACCTGTGAGGATCCCAGGTAAGTAGAGTCAGTTTCGGGACCACTCTGATGCCCTGGGTTTCTGTCAGTTGATTCTGGATTGGCTGTGTAGTGGGGCAGACTTTATAAATGGTGAGTGACCCCCCTTTGCTGGAGAGACGTGGCACTGGGTGATGGACAGCTGGAAACTGGTGAGAAGCCCTCAATCTCACCACATCTGTCCAACATCTCCAAAGCAAACATTCTTGCATAAAAGGCCTGGGGGAATTTAGAGGGTAGGGACTCACTTGTGCCAATTGATGTGCCAATAACATATTTCAAACTGTACATCATGAATCTCACCAAATGCAGAGGCACAGAGAATGTAGGGAGCATTGAGAGAGGCTGGAGATTGTTTTCAAGACTCTTATTCATGGCCCTGTCCTGCAGATTTTCTCATCTGTGCCATGAATGAAGTGGACCCATGGACTGTGAAGGGGGAAGCCACTCAGTCTGCTCTGAGTGAAGGCAAGGGGAGGATGTACCTTGGCTTCAGTTGAGAGACACTTGGGTTCTAACCTGGATCTACCTATTCCTTGCTGTTTGACACTGAACAGCTCCACTCCTATGGCTTTTTGGGCCTCAGTTTCCCCATCTATAATAACAGTAGCTGGCATTGATGGGCAATTTTCACAAATGCTTATGGAATTCTCATGGCATCCTTATGATATAAAAACTATTATTAGTCCCATTTTACCAGTGAGGAAACCAAGACTCAAGAGAAGAAATATATATTTCTTATTATGAATCATAATATCACCAGTCTCACACTGCACAGGTGAACTTAAGTCAAGGTCATAGAGCTAGTCTATAGTAGAGTCCGGCTTTGAGTCTAGTTCTGCATTATGCCCCAGCTTGTAACCTTGACACCACACCTCAAATTCCTCCTTTTAGAGCAGAGCTGAGGCCTTCTTGTTGGGGAATAGTAACAGCTCTCTGTTGCACTAGGAAGGCTTGTTCCTCAAGGCCTGAAGGACAGATATGCTCCATCATTTCCTCCAAAAACTGGAACCCCACTTAAGCTTTAATTTAAAAAAAATGTATTGAAACATATATTTCAGATTACTCACATGATCCTTGTTTATAAGGGAACATTTTAAAATACAGAAATGCATAAAGAAAACAATATCTCTATTTAGAGATAACTTTTGTTAGCACTTCAGTTCATTGTTTTCTAGTCTTCATTCTATGTGACTGGATATACACATAGATGTGAGAATAGTCAGCCAGCTTACCTCGTCATAGCAGGTCTTCCTAAAAAGAGAACTGAACAGTATACTTTCTTGTCTGCTACATTAAGTCACTTAACCATTCTGGCAAAAATCAGACAGATACACAGAATCTAAACCATGGGGACCTTGTCATGCTCATCTCCTACCAACCATCCCTAAATGCCATCTACGTCCAATGCCACTTAGTCATTGTTTCCCTGGTGCGCCCTGCCCCTCCTGCCTCAGGACCTTTGTTCAAGCTGTTCCTATGGCCTGCCGGGAAATGGCAAACACTCCATAAATCTGTGTTAAAAGAATGAATGAATTAAGGACCCATTCTTTGAAGACTTGTTCTAGTCTCACCCTTACCGAAAAAGTATTACAGATTTGCCTGGTAGAAATTAGTCTCTCTCTGACTCCAAAGCTGGACATTTTTCTCCTTCTTCAACCCCAGATCTGAGGATGCCAGCTTTTGCCTCTAATTTGTCAGCTTTTAGGGACTGTGTCTAAGTTTTTCTAAGACTCCTTATGCTCTTATACTACACACTTTGCACACCACATCTCATTTTATCCTCTCTAAACCCTATGAGGTGTTGATGCTCCAACACTTAAATTATGGGCAAAGAGGCTATGCTCTGAGAAGCTGAGCATTGTGCTTTCAGCCCCTGGAAGAGCCAAGAATCACACCTAAGAGGTAGAGCCAAGGGCTTAATCACAATTCAATTTCATCCAATATGTGTTCTACTATGGATTCGTGTTAGAGCTGGAAGGGCATTCTAATCTGGGTCATTTGAGAGCAGGGGTTCCGAGCAGATGTTTCAGCATGACCAGCCATTACAACCTCATGCCTCCTCTTTGTAGAATGTGGATGAAGAAGTCCAGGAGAGAAGGCAGAAAGGGCAGGCAGGGGTCAGATTCTAGGGGAAACATAATGCCAGGCTTGGAGCCTCCACCCTGAAGATTTTTTTTTAAGATTTTATTTATTTATTTTAGAGAGAGGGGGAGGGCAAAGGGAGATGGAGAGAGAAACTCATGCAGACTCCCTGTTGAGTAGGGAACCTGACGTGGGGCTCCATCTCATGACCCTGAGATCATGACCTGAGCTGATACTGAGTCAGTCACCTAACTGATTGTGCCATCCGGGTGGCTGTTTTGTTCTTAATAGACTATTTTTCTTTCTTTCTTTTTTCTTTTTTTTCTTTCCTTTTTAATAGACTATTTTTCTGTGTAGTTTTAGGTTCATAGCAAATTTGAGCAGAAAGTGCAGAGTTTTCCCATACCTCCTGCTACACACACAGCCTCCTCCATTAGCAACACCCCCACCAGAGTGGGGCATTTGTTTTAATGATGAGCCCACACTGACACATCATTATCGCTTAAAGTCCACAGTTTACATTAGGGTTTGCGCTCGGAGTTAGTTGTACATTCAGTGGGTCTGGACAAATGTGCAATGACGTGCATCTACTATTATAGTATACAGAGCAGTTTCATTGCCCTAAAAATTCTCTGTGCTCTGCCAATTCATCCCTTCTTCCTTCTGAACCCCTAACAATACTGATTTTTTTAAAAAACTATCTCTATAGTTTTGCATTTTCCAGAATGTCAGATAGTTGAAATCATCCAGTTTATAGCCTTTTCATTTACTAGGCTTCTTTAACTTAGTAATATGGATTTAAGTTTTCTCCATGTCTTTTCATGACTTAATAGCTCATTTCTGTGTAGTGCTGCATCATATTCTGTGATCTGGATGTACCACAGTTTATTTATCCTACTGAAGGACATCTTGGTTCTTCCAAGTCTTGGCAATTACTAATAAAGCTGCTAAAACCTCCACGTGCAGGTTTCTGTGTGGACATATATTATCAATTCCTTTGGGTAAATACCAAGGAGTGTGATTGCTGAATGGTGTGGTGAGACACTCTGGAAGCTCCAATCAGGGTTGTGAAATGCAGGTCCACAGGTACCATTGTCAGCACAGCTGCTCCCATTAGTCAGTTGGATGGGCAAGTGTTTACAGGACAATAGGGACAAATGTGACTTTGCCGGCTGACCTTGGATATGAGCTAAACGGAATCACTTTGTTCCTTCTTCTGGAACCAAAGGTGAGGTCTTGCCCCTTCCTGCAACACTCCCAGCCATGGCCTTTGCCTCCTTTCAATTCATCCGACATAACACCTGCCGGAGGAAACTTCTAGAAACTGATAGCTGAGGGTGTCTCTCCCCTGCCCAGAAACCTTCCATGACTTCCTAGTACCTAGCCCAGTGGTTCTCAAAGTGTGGTCTAGAGGTGCCCCCTAGAAATTTCCTGGGGCCTGCAAGGTCCATCGCGGAGACGCGATGGGTAGCCGGGGGCACGCGCTGGTTTGCTGTCTCTGTTCTGGCCAGTGAGGTGGAGGAGAGGTTAGAGCGGTGACAATGGAAAGTCGCCCAGGCTTCATGCAGGGAGTCTGACATGGGACTTGATCTCGGGTCTCCAGGATCACGCCCTGGGCCGAAGGCAGTGCTAAACCGCTGAGCCACCCGGGCTGCCCAATATTAGTTTCTTTTATGGCAAATATTGATGAGTAGAATCCATGTAGACAAAAACTCTTTGAGATCTTTGGTTTTTGAGGGTTTGCTAAGGACAAAGAAATGTAACCCCTGGCTGAGAAGATCACGTCTAAACTGCCTCTAGCTTGGCATTCAAGGCCCTGCCCTTCACTTGACCTTCACACATTTATTCTCCAGCAGCATTCAGATCCTGTGGGTCCCCAGATGACACTAGGTTGATTCTCACCTCCCAGCCTTTGTTCATGTGGTCGCTTCTGCTTGTAATGCCCTCACCTCCTTTGTCTCCCTGCCAGGCTTTTAATTTCAGCTCAATCAGCACCTGCTCTGGGAGGCCTTCCCTGAGTGCTCCTCACGGCACCCACCTGCTCCAGAAGGCTGCGTGCCTGAGTCCTGTCCTCTCCCTTCCCATGGGCATGGAGCTTTGCAGGAGCTCCCTCCATGCTGCTGCACTGGGGGTGGGTTGGGGTGGGGTTGGGGGCTTGGAGGTGGGGTCCCACTCTGGGCACCCCTGAACTGCCTAGCACAGGGCCTGGCTTAGTTGGGTGCTCAATAACCTTCCTACTTTTTTGAAAATCCATTTTATTTATTGTATGAACATTAACACAGAAACAAGTCACCCCATCAAATGAAATCTGTCAAGCTGTTGCATCCCTGTTTAGTTTCCCCACCCAGTTTCAGATTTGTGCATCATTGTGATACCAGCTAAGTATAGTCCTAAGATCTGTATTTTCACTCAGCTGAAAAACACAGTATTTCCCCGTGTTAAAAAAAAAAAAAAGAAAAAAAAGTAGTTCTAATCTATGGGGTTGATGTAACAAATTACTCTCCTGATTTGAGACCTTTGGCTTTTCCAGTTTGTTGAAGTTTATTCTACTCCCATTAAAAGAGCAAATATTTAAAATTAAAGTGTCCATCTGCTGGCAAATATATGGTGAAATGTATATACTCTCTCATCATCGTGTAAATAGAAAGATCCGGTTTGGTAAATTCTGTGATGTGTTCTTGGGGTCATAAAATTTTCCAACACATAAAGTAAATAATTCTGATCCTGAGTTGTTATCCTCAAGGAATCATGCAAACATTGGAAAGATCAAGCATTTATTTAACTGGATTAAGCCTTCAAAATTGTAGCCTGCATTAAAGTTTTACATTCCAGTTTCTGGATGATTTGGGATCCAATCAGGTTTTGTGTTCTTTCTTCCCATATATTCCCTTATGACAGTTGTTCTCTCACCTCTTCCAAGGGTCTTCCTCTTCCTTGATGCCTCCTTCATGGGGTGTCACTATCTCCAGGAAGACCGCACCCCTCTTTGTGGTCTGGGCCAAGTAGGCCAGGAGCCACAGCTGGTCCCAAGGGTGCCGGGCTGACAGCAGGAGAATGCTCCCTCACTTTTTCCCCACGTCCCCTTTCCTGTCCACTGTCTGCATCAGTCACCAGTGGAGCTGAGTGGCCTTGCCTCCTACCCCATGTTCTGGCTTCACTCACCAGGAGCCCCACATTTGGTCCATAGTCCATCACGTATGTCCTCAAATGCCAGGGATCTGGTCCTGATAGGCAGAAAACAATGACAAGTCTCCTCCACCCTTAATCCTGGCTTGCTAGAATTTTCCTGTAAACCTATCCACTCAGGTGTCCCAAGGATGGTGTCTGATTGTGTACAGAAAGAAGGGGTTCATTCATTCATTCATTCATTCATTCATTCAACATATGTCAGTGCTTATACTGTTATCTGATCCCTCTCTGGATACTGCAGCTGCTGAGAAGAGGGAGGTATTTGCCCTCAAAAAGCTTGCAGGCTCTTGGGGCAGATTAATGAATAAAGAAGGTGAAAACCATTCTAGTCAGAGCTGATACTTTCGAAATGCTCTCTCTCTGTATTGGACAGTGATGGTAAGGTAGCTTGGTTAGACCTCTATGTTGGGAAACACAGTGTCTTTTTTGGGAAAGACCGAGGAGCAGCCCTCACTTAGCTGGAAGGTGACTTCTGAGCCAAGTTTTAAAGCTAAGTAAGATTTAGCCATTTGGAGGAGAAGGAACACTGGCCCTAGTAGATCTAACAGCATGGACAAAGACTTGACACTGACTTAGATTGGTTACTGCCCAAAGAAGCCATGGATTTTGAGACCTCCTTTGTGTATTTTTTGTGGGAGGTGGGTTTGTCACAAAATAGTGAGAAAAGAAAACTCACTCTTCTTCCCTGGCTGGAACGGAAGCACCAGCTCTAGAGGAGGATGACTTTGGATTAAATCAGCTTTGCCTTTGACCAGCTGTGTGGCCTTGGGCAAGTCACTTCACCTCTCTTAGCCTTTGTTGCCTCATCTTCCCCCAAGATCCATACACTGCACCACTCAGAAAAAAACAAAAACAGAATTTAATGAGTTGGTGTACATAAAGGTTCAATACAGGGTTTCTCAACACTATTGACATTTTGGCCTGGATGATTCTCTGTTGTGAGAGGCTGTCCTGTGCATTGTAGGATGGTTAGCGACATCCCTGGCCTCTACCCACGAGAAGCCAGTAGCATCTCTCACTCAATCTGTGACAATTAAAATATCTCCAGATATTGCCAATGTCCTGTGGGGGTGTGTGGCAAAGTCACCTTAAGTTGAGAATCACCAGCCTAATAAAGTGCCTGGTATGTAGTAGTGGCTCAGTAAATGTTTATTTCTTTTCCCCTTCAAGTCTGGAGGGAGCACTAATTCTTATCCTGTTGGGGCAGGGCCTTTAGTGACCACCTTGCAAGTAGGGAAATGGCTTAGAGAGAAGTTAGCAGCCTAATGTCACACAGCATGTTATTGGCAGAATGAGTTAAATAGAGAAAAGAAGCCTTGACAAGGAGACTCCAAAACACACTGGTTCAAATAAGCTAGCTCATTCCTTTACTGTCCCAGGGCCCAGAGATGGGTGGTCAGGGGCTGATGGAGCAGCTCTGCTATCTTCAGTTCAGGGCTTCCACCTCTAGATCTCAGGCAGGTGTTCCACCTGCTTCTGTTTCTAACTTGAGACAAGAGAGCTCAGGAGGAAGTGGACAGAATGCCCCCTTCTGTTTTTAAGTAAGCGCAATGCCCAGTGTGAGGCCTGAACTCACAACCCCAAGATGAAGAGTCGCAGGCTCTGTAGACTGAGCCGGTGAGGTGCCTTTTTCTCTTAAAGTGCAAAGTAGAATTTGCCGCCTCACTTCTGCTGATTTGCCATTGGCCAGATCTTAGTCACATGGCTACTGCAAGGGAAGCTGGGAACTGTAGTCTCTGGCTGGGGGGCCATGTGCCCAGCTAAAACCTGGTAGGGAAGAGAAGAATGATCTCTGGGGGACCATTGGCCTTCTTGCCATAAACACAGGGTGAAAACCCAAGATCTCTGGGGACTGTGGTTCTCTCTACCACATCAGGGCTTTCATCAATCAACAAACACAGGGGTATGGTTATAACAGCACTTTCAGCTATAGAAGGGACGCTCATCGCGCTCACTAGCGGTCAGGCCCCAGTTGAACGAACACCTCCCACCCTCACAACAGCTCAGCAAGGGAGGCTTGTTTTGCTAATTCCATTTGACAGATAAGAAAACTGAGATTCCCAGAGACTAAGGAACCAGCTCATGATTTTAGGGCTGGAGAGTGGCAGAGGCTGTGTAGTGCTTAGATGTGCCTCCCGGGTCCCCAACCCCATCCCCACTCACCCAGTGCCCAGCAGCCCCTCCCCCACAACCTGAACCGAGGTCTTCACAGGATTGCTCAGGAGAGCTGGCCCACGGCCTCTCCAGGCCACTCCAAGGGCTCAAGGGTCCCCTGAGGTGAGGCAACCTTCTTCAGAGGGAAGGCCTTTATAGAAGGGGTGGCAACCTCCTCCCTGTAGGACAAAGAGGAGACTGGGCCCTGCCTAAAGGGAGGAAGAACAGCCTGGAGAGGTTCTCATCTGTTCTCAGCAGAGGAAAAGCAGTGCCTGCTGGGGGCCGGAGAGGCAAAATATGTGGGCGACGGGATGTCACCTCTCTGAGCAAAGGCTCTCATAGTTATGTGTTCAAATCCTGACTTTGCCACTTGCTCACTGTGTGACCTTGATAAGTCACTTTGCCTCTATGAGCCTTAGTTTCCTCATCTGGTAAATAGGGACAAGCATAGGAATTGGTGAGGTCATGTGTGCCTGCAAAGGCAGCTCTCCATGATGGTGGTGGTATTAACAGAAGCAGAGTGGTGCTGTCTTGACCATGGCCTGGCACAACCTGGGGTGAGCTGAGTTCTAGGGTGTGGATGGAGGGGCATTGGCCAGAGAGAGGAGGTGGTCTCCGTGGGATAGTTGAGCACCCTCAAGGCACTTGGCTTCACCAGGCAGACAGGGCCTTCAATGCAGCTCGGCAGGTGGGTGTACAGGCTCTCAGGGCTGGTGATAGGAGTTGGAGTGAGCTCTGCGTCTAGAGACTAAGAGTCTGCTCACAGGTGCTGCTTAAATGGATCTCTGTTTCATTGGAACCCTAGCCCTTCTGAGGGACGGGCTGGGATGCAGCCTAGGGCCTTGACCCTATGTCCCTCTGCACTATACTCCTGAGCCCACAGACCAGGTGTTCCCCATTCTCCACAAGGCCTCTCAGAGTAGAAGGGAAGGGAGAAGAGCACTGGGTGGGGTTACCCAAAATGTGACTGTCCCGTTCTCACTGCCTGCCCGGCCCAGAGTAGACACTCACTAAATGCCTGCTGGGCACATGAATGGATAAACCAAGGAGATGTGACCCTGGGTGGTCTCTTGCTTTCTCTGTGCATCGGTGTCCCCATTTGTAAAACAAGCTGGATAGTTCCAGATGTCCCTTCCAGCTCCCACCCTGGTCTCTACCGCCCTAATTGCCTGACCCCTCATCCCAATGGAGGGAATAAAATGTGCCACACAGGAGGGTGCAGAAATGGTTTTTTATTGCAGGGGATGGAGGGTGGTGAGCCGTTCCTACTGTGAGGAGGAGTATCTGGGAGGGCTTCTGGCTGCGCTCAGGCTGTCACTCTGGTTGGAAGGTGGCTGCATCTGCCCGGATGGAAATGCTATAAGGGACACCATTGAGCCACTGGAACCGATCTGGAATGAGACCACAAGGGATTGTTGTGGATACCTGCCAGCCACCAGACACTGCTGCCTGAACTCTTTTCTACAATATCCTGCAGAGTCTAAGGCTTTGGAGAAGGGGCTGGCACTGTGGTTTGGGGTGTGTCTCTGGCACCTGGCACTGACCTATCCTCCTCCCCATATTCTCCTTAACGATCCATTATGAACAGTGGCAGATGTGAAAAGACTGATCAGAGGCCAAGACAGGAGCCAGGGTTCAGGGCTCAGTATCATGGGTCGGGGTCAGGATCATGGTCTGAGATCAAGGTCATGGCTCGGTCTGCGACCGATGTTCTTGCTCAGTAAATAACTGAGGTCAAAGCTCAGTTTGTAAGCAGGATCCAGGCTCACAGTCTGAGTGAGTGAATAAGGCTTAGGGTACAGAGTATGACCAGGATCAGACCAGAGTCACAGTTCAGTCTATGACCAAGATGAGGGGGCTCAGCCTGCTGCTGAAAAGGAAAGAGAAGCCAAGCATGGAGGGGCCTCAACCTCTTATGGAGTACAGAGCCACCCCTTACCTTCAGGTGGGCCTCACCAGCAGTCCTCCTCATCTCTCTCTTCAGGCAGCATTAGGCACGTGGTCTTCCTTCTGAAATTTATCTGAAGGAACAAAATGAATAGCAGGTCTCGGTCTCCAGTAGAAACCAGATCCCAATGGCTGCCACTCTCCAGTGGGTCAGTCTAACAGGCATGGGACCTCGGGTATGTCAGCCCACCTCTCTGAGCCTCAGTTTGTTCATCTGTAAAATGGATATAACGACAATTCCCAGGCCACAGTGTTGTCACAAGGATCCAATGGGAAGGTGTATGCAAAGCTGGAGTAGAGTGATGGCCCAAGAAACCGACCTGTGGCTCTTTCCATAGAAGGGCCGCCTCCAGGACCCTGACACCTTCATTTACTCCACTTCCATTGCTCCAGCATCCCTAGCAACCTCAGCCTTGCCTAGAGACCAAAGGCCAAAGAAAGTCCCCACCATGGCTGGAGGAGGAACCATAGCTTTTCATAAAGAGGGAGAGGGAAGGGCAGGTGTTTACTAGTAATGCCTACTGGATATTAGACTCTATGTTCCTTCTTTTAATCCACTCATCACCTTCCAGTGTTTAAAATCTTGGTTCACCCAGAAGGAAACAGGCTCAGAGAGGTGCAGCCACTTGAACAAAACCCCCCAGTTGCTAAATAGCAAAGCCAGGATTTGAACCCAGATCTGGCTCATCTTTCTCACATCATTCTGCCAGGCAGATTCTGCGGGTTTAAAGAGCGGTGATGGTAGAGAGCTCACAGAGGCCCGGAACTCCCTCAGTTTGGCCACACTCTCCCAGCTTGCTCAGATGCTGGGTCTTCCTGCTTCTCCAGAGCCCCCTGACCACCCCTGCTGTGGCTGGGCACAGGGCTCATGCTTGGTCTTGGGAGGCTGCAGAGGGAAAGCCCCTTTCCACCCCCGGTCCCCAGGCTGTGATTTACCAATGATGTCCTGAATAATATGCCCATCCAGGTTGGAGAGTAAGGTATGGATCAGTGGGCACACCTGGGGGGAGGGAGAGAGAGAGAGAGAATGAGTGAGGGAGGGAAGGAGAGGAGGGCCAGAGCAGGAAGGAGGACAGATCATTATCAGCTGGGATCAAACTGCCAGCCACCTACCAAGATCTCAGAACAATAGAAATCTAGAAGCCCAAAACTAGAGAACCATAGGAGGCCAGAATTCTAAATCCTTAGAACATTGGAATCCTAGAACCTTGAGAATCTAGAGTGTTAACATCTCAGAAGCCTACACTCTTAGAAACCTTGAACTTTGGAACCCTGGAATTTTAAGGAATCAAAGGGGGCCCTGGGAACCATAGAGCAGAGTTTCTCACAATGTGTGTGTACAATTCCCTGAGGATCTCATTAAAATGCAAATTCTGATTCAGCATGTCTGGGGGTGGGTAGGAGGGCGCAGCACAGAGTGGCTGCATTTCTAACCAGCTCCCGGGTGAGGCACCCTTGCTACTGGTCAGAGGACCATATTTTGAGTAGTGAGACTCCTCCAGTTCAATGAATGACAGAACCACCTAGAGGGTTTTTCTTTCATAAACCCAGATTCTCAGCCCCCTTCCAGAATGACTGATTCAGAATCTCTGGAACTTTGGACACATAGTACATATGGTTTTGTATGATGCACAGATGAAAATACTGATTTTATAGGTCTCTATATTTTTAAAATTAATTACATAAGTGATATTAATTTCTAATTATGGTGGAGATACAGTTTTCTTTTTAAAATTAATGTTTTTAAATAAGTTTAAGTAAAATCATGTTGTTTAAAGGAGGAACGCATTAGCTAAAAAGGCATATTACGGGCAGGTAGATATGGTGAATGGACCAAGCTTGGGACCCAGTGATTTCAGCTCATGTCAGCCGTCCCCTCCCACCCCCCCGCTCCTCTCTCCTTCTCCACAGGCTGAGTAAAGGGGCACAGGTTCTAGCTGACAGCCCAATGAGAAGTTTGCACCCCAGAAGAAAAGGTGCCAGAGAGTACAGTTAGGGCATACCTGTGAATGGCATACCTGCCTCCCTTTCCTCCCCCTCACCCCCAGGCATGTCTCTGGGCCCCAAGGAGAGGGGGACTCACATCCTTCTCTATCAGGCGGGACAGGGTCTTTGTCAGGAAGCTGCTCACGGTGTTCGCGGCCTTCTCGATCAGACCATTGTGGCTGGAAAAGACAGGCAACTGATAAAGCCCAGTTAAGGGGGCAGAGCTGCCACACAGTGGGGTGGGGAGAGGGTAGGAGATGGTGGACCACCTTGAAATGAGGTAAACCCAGGAGTAGTGCAGTGACTTTCTAACCACAGGCTGAGCCTCTATTCAGGGGCACCACACTTCTGTCCAGAGGCTCACTTCAACCTTAAGACCCCACTCTTTCATTTGACACATCCACAGATCACTGCCTGCATGCCAGGCATCGAGCTATGCTGAGGACATGGGGATGAGCAAAGCCCAAGCAGCTCCTAACCTGGTGCCTAAACATGAAACAAGTCTTGCTATGGCTGGCTCCTTCGCTTCAGCTCCCAGCATGACTGGCACCTCCTCAGGGCAGCCCTCCCTGTCTGCTTGCCTAAGGGAGGGCTTTCTATCATTCGGTCCTGTTACGTGCACTGCTCTGCTGCGGGCTCATTGTAACCTGACATTTTCCTTGAGGGCTCTTTACTGATGGACTGGACGCTTGTCTGTTTACCTTTTCCTCAGGACAATAAACTCCAGGAAAACAAGGAAAACTCCTTGTCTGTTGTCACCAATAAATTCTCCAGAGCTCAGAACCTATCTGGTACATAACAGATGCTCAAGCATTTTTGGCTGAAAGACTGAAGTAAACATAGAATTAAATATAGAATAATGGGCACCTGGGTGGCTCAGTTGGTTAAACATCTGCCTTCGGCTCAGGTCACGATTCCAGGGTCCTGGGATCAGTCCCGCATTGGGCTCCCTGCTCAGCAGGAAGTCTGCTTCTCCTTCTCCCTCTGCCCCTCCCCGCCCCTCATTCTCTTTCTCTCAAATAAATAAATAAAATCTTTGAAAAAAATAGAATGACAGCTTGTAACAAGTACTCTGAAGGGCAAGAGTAGATTATTTTGAGGGAGAACCTGAAAGTTGAGAAATAAGTGCAGGTGGAGGGGAAAAGGTTTTTCTAGAAGGTCAGATCAACGTGGGCACAGGTCTAGAGGTGAGAAAGAGCTTGTTGGAGACCTGGAGCAAAGGCCAGTGTGTCTGGAGCAGAGTGAGCAAGTCCGGAGCCAGATCCGACTGAGCTAAGACAGTCATGGGGAGTGCTTGGCGTGAGCGGACGTGGAGCAGCAGAGAGGGGTGCCATTTCACAGATGTGGACATTGAGACCCAGAGCAGCAGGAGGAATTCCCTGGGACTGCAGACAAGGCAGGATCCAGCAGGGCTCAGCGCTATCAGTTTGCACCCCAGCCTTCCCAAATAACATCAGGTAGTGGAGTTTTTCTTCGGTTTGGGGGGATCCTTGCAAACTGTGATCAAATCCCTTGAAGGGGTCGGGTGGAATGACCTCTGCTCAAGGCCCTCAGGGCTGAGAGCACAGACCCCAGCCTTGTTTGCCTCAACGCTAACCTGCCCCAGCCCTCAATTTCCAGATAATTCTCCTCCAACAGCCACCAAGCCCTTCCTCCCTCGACCCTCTTCCTCCACCAAATCTGCTCTTTCAAGCATACAGGTTAAGAAGTAGATTTTGTGGATTAACAGGGATCAGTGATTTAAATGGAGAGGATTCGGTTTTCAAGATCTCATTTCAGGAACTTTCCAGTGAATGGAGGACTCTCTGGGGACAATCCCAGAAATTAGAGCCCACGGTGAGCATTTACTTCTCTTCCCTCTCCCACATGGAGGCAGGAAGGAAAATACAATTTATTATTATTATTATTATTATTATTATTATTATTATTATTGAAAGGTATAATGATAAAGGGGTCACTTTTTCAAGAAGAAGTAAGAATCCTAAATGTGCATGCACCTAACAACAGAGCTTCTAACAGCAGGAATCGGAATTCTGACAGAACTGCAAAGTGATCAGAGGCCAACACTCCTGTCTCAGGAATGGAAAGAACAAGAAGACAGTCAGCATGGATATTATCATCACTGAGGGCTTAATGTGTGCCAGGCTGTGTGCTAAGCACTCATATTTTCTCATATGGTCAACAACCAATGAGGAGGCATTATTGTCACTTTCAGTTTACAGATGAGTAAACTGAGACTCAGAGGGGCTAACTAGGTCACAAAGTGGTAAGTCAGCATCGAGTTGGTATTTGAACCAGGGTCTGTCTGACTCCAGAGCCTAAACTCTTTCTCGCCACAGGGTGCCACTTCGTGGGTATAGGAATAAGGCTGAAGCTAGGGGTCCTCAACTCCTCTGAGAGCCCAGCTCTGCTGAGATGGATGGGCCTTACCTGTCCAGCACGGTGAGTGAGATGCTGTCCTCATCACTGCTGCATTTTCCCACGATCACTGTGACGGCACCAGTCTGGGCATTAGTTGCAAGTCTGACGCTAGTCACGAGGTCCAAAGAGACCTTCAGGTTGACCACCCGGTCAATGAGAGGCCTGGAGGAAATAAGATTCCCAGTGAACAGAGGTCTAGAAGGCCCACTGGGGTTCTTCCACCAGTATGAATATTTACTCTCCAAGATGTCTATGGATAATGTCAGCACTGTCTATATTCCTAATGCGATTAACATTTACATTAAGGGCTTCTTCACCTGGCCACAGATTTGGTTCATATGACAGTTTTATATAGCACCACTCTAATAATGAAAATAATAATAATAGTTAACATTTATTGAGGGCAAATTATATGCTAGGCATTTTAAAAAAATATTTATTCATGAGAGACACACAGAGAGAGGCAGAGACATAGGCAGAGGGAGAAGCAGGCTCCCTGTGGGGAACCTGATGCCAGACTCAATCCCAGGACTCTAGGATCATGACCTGAGCCAAAGGCAGATGTTCAAGCACTGAGCCACCCAAGTGCTCCTATGTTAGGCATTTCTAAAAAGCAGTTTTTGGGCGTGCCTGGGGGGGGCCCAGTGAGATAAGAGTTTGACTTGATTTTGGCTCAGGTCATGATTTCAGGGTCCTGAGATTGAGCTCTACGTCAGGCTCCTTGCTCAGTGAGGACTCTGCTTAAGATTCTCTCTCCCTCTTCCTCTGATCCTCCCCCTCCTCTCTCTTTGCTCTCTAAAAATAAATAAATCTTTAAAAAAACATATTTTTTTCCTGGATTAATTCATTTCATCATTACAGTGATACCATGAGGTAAAATTACTATTATTATCTTTATTTTCAAAATGGGGAAACTGATACAGAGAGGTTAAGTAACCATCCTGAGATCTCATGGCTAATGAATGATGGAATCTCCGTGTCTTCAATTTGTCTTCTTCCACATATGCTCATTTTTCCTATCTCTCTCTTTTAAAATAATTAAAATAATTTAAAATCATAATTTCCCACATGTCCTTCACTATATACTGCACACTACTATGTGTGTTTAGCCATAATGATCACTGCTTTTTTCAAGAGAATCTCAAGAGACAAAATAATGCTGGTGGAAATTTTGCCAAAGAGTTATAAATGCTCATGCCTTCTCAGTTTTTCAAATTTTATAATTAGATAAATGTTATGATTTCAGAAATATTTAATAGGGGATTGTTTTAAAAGAGACTTTGTTCTGGCCAAAGTTCATTAGAACATTTACTTCAGATTTTAGAGCTGGAAAGTCCACTTCATTTACAAATTAGGAGACTGAGGCCCAACGCCACACAGTAGCATGGAGAAGTGCCTGATTCCAGTTTGGAGATCCATTGGCCATGGTGCACTTCCTCTCCCAAATCCCAGACCCTAATGCATACTCACAGGGCCAGGGTGACATTGGCAACAACGGGGATCCTTATGTTAAGGCCTTCACCATCAAGAGTCAGTTCAGCTTTGATTTTCAGGATGCGGGAGTTAATGATGTTCAATCTGTGCAAAAACCACAATTTCCCTTTGTTATTCCACATGACAGCCATGTGCTGAACACCTCTCTACACCAGCATCATGCTGAACATTTGGGCCTCACCAACCTTACCTTCTCTGGCCTTCACAATAGCCCTGTTCAGAGGTTTGGTCCTCTCCATGTTATGACATGGCATACTGAGGCTCAGGCAGATGTAATTTCCCACAAAGGTTCCAGGGAGGAATAAGTGTCAGAGTTGAATTTGAACCCAGAACTGTTTGACTCCAAAACCCCATGTGTAGAGCCAGCTATGTGGTATGAACTCCAGTTTTCTCTCTCCTGAGGAGATTCTGACTTTTATCCTCAGCTATATTTGGTGAAGAAAGTCATGCTCCTTGGAAAAGGGACCTCAGGCACCAGCAAACAGGTGGAGTTAAGGATTAAGAGGATCCTTGCCCTGATCCTAAAATTATGCAACATGGAAGCCTAAATCCATGAGATGCCCAGATTGGCCCTGCAGTCCTGCTTCTAATTTGCTCAAGCTCTGATGAAGTTGGCCTCAGACCACCTTGATTCTGTGGGGAGGAACAAGGTTTAGCTACCTTTCTGTCTTTGACCTTAAACTCACCTCCCCAAAGATGGGTGTTCCCTTTTCTTGGAGCAAAGATCTCCACCCTGAAACATCAACTTACCCCAAAGTGTCATCCTTAGCTGGAACAATCTTAGAAAGAGCATCATTCACCAAGTTCTTCACTTCCTGCACCTTTTCCTCAGCCAGATGCCAAGCCTTGGATTTCTGAATTATCTTCCAGTCAGCCTTCAGTTTTTGAAGAACAGCTAACAAAAACGATGGTCATTTAGTGTCATGCATCACTTACGGAGCAGTGACTCTGCACCAGGCACTAGGTAAGACTATTTGCCTGTTATTTCATTTACTCTTCATAACTACCCAAATGAGATAGATATTGTTATTATCTGCATTTTTAAATGAGGAGATAAAGGATCAAAAGGTTAAGAAATGTGCCTAAAGGGGACGCCTGGGTGGCTCAGTGGTTGAGTGTCTGCTCAGGGCATGATCCCAGTCCCAGGATCGAGTCCCACATCAGGCTACCTGCATAGAGCCTGCTTCTCCTTCTGCCTAGGTCTCTGCCTTTCTCTCTATGTCTCTCATGAATAAATAAAATCTTAAAAAAAGGGAAATGTGCCTGAAGTCATGAGTCTGGAGAGCCCTTGTTCCTTCCATGCTGCCTTCATACTAATATATACTCATCACTCGTAAACAAAGTTATCACTCAACTAACCAGGCAATTGATGTTGATTGTACAGCAGCTTCTAGTGGTGACTTGAGAAGAGGTCTATTGCTCTAAATGAGATGTTCACACGAGTTTAAGAAACTAGGTCAAACAAAATGAGAGAATAAACTAAGAAATGGAAAATCTAGAAGGAAAAAGTATGGCTCCAACTCAAAAGTGACAAATGGGAGTCCCAGAATGACAGCTTTGCAGTAGGCTCAGATAGCAATAATTCATACAGGAACAGGAAAACAAAGTGTTCTAATGGGAGGGCTCCAGAGAAAAGAGGGATTAGATAGTCATAGCAGATGTAGAATGGTGCATATAAAAAGAATTAAGGCTATGCAATAGGAAATAAATCAAGTGAGAAACAAGACAATTATTAATCCAAGGAAAAACAAAAAGGTATACAAGAGAAGCCATGTAATTATAGTTCTGCAACTTGGCTCTGCAATGGACAGTATCTACCTAGTTATGATGGTGCAAGTGGAGACTACCAATTTCAATAAAAGTATATTTGGTCCTATAATTCACTAGGTGACCTTGATCCAGACACTTCTGTTTCTGAACTCAGTTTTCCCAGCAGTGAAATTAGAGAGTGGATCCTTTCTATATCTTTGGAGGTTGCCTAAGCCCTGACAAGGTTTGAATGGTAGCCATTTATAGCATTTACTTCCTCCTATAAAGAATGTTTGTCAGTGTGCTGTTAATGTTTCAAGAAAATGAAAAGAAAACCAAATTCTCTTAAGAAATCAGAATAAAAACGAGACATGATTAAATAGAAAGCTAGGTAGCTCTAAGGCTACTAGACTGAGGTATGGCTAATTTTCAATGAATTAATACAAATCAATAAGAAAATTGAACAACCTAGCAGAAGAATATTCTATGAATATGAACAAAATATTTATGCCAAAATATGTAAATAGTTAATAAAATATGAAAAAAATGAGTGAATTCTTTCATAACTGGAGAAATGCAAAGTGAAATGAGTTACAATCTTTTATCTATGGAATCACCAAAACATTTAAGTTGCCCACACAAGTGCTGTCAAGGGAGTAAAAAGAAGGCACTCTTCCAAGACTTCTGGAGAGAAGGTTAGTGTAGGGGATTTGTCAACATCTCCTATATTTTAAAATGTGCATACCTTTGGAACTTTTTAGGAATTTATCCTATGCACATATTAGGAAAATTTGCCATAATATAATGTGTAAAAGGATATTCATTTCAGCATTGCTTGTTCCTAGAAAAATAATGAATGAATGAAGCAGGAACTGAACAGCCCCCTTTTTTCAGTAAACCACCCTTAAACAGCAACCCCTGGTGGCAGCCTCTGGTAATGCAGGCACAGTATTCAGGAGGCAAGCTCCTAGGTGCCACTGATCATCCCTCTTGTTGACTCACATTCAAGTGTATTGTCAACGGTCTCAAGTCCTTTCTCAACAACAGGTTTCAGTTTGTCCACAACATTATTCAGGTCGTCGCCAAGATTTCCAAGGAGAGACGCGGAGGTCCCAGTGAGCAGGCCGCATAAGAGAACAAGTTTCCAAAGCTGAAGCATCTTGTCTTGACACCTGGACAGTCATAGGAGGAACAGAAGTGAGAATTACCCAGAGACAAAAGAAATCTTTGATAAGCACCTATCATTCTTACACTTCACATTCCTTTAAGATAGATATGGCTAACTTCTGTTTTACAGATGAACTCAGGTCAGAAAGCTAGAGCAACTTGCCCAGAGGCACACAGCCAGTGAGTAGAAGAGCTAAAATTTGAAAAGTCACAGTTATCTCCAAGTCTATGCTCTTCACACGAAGGTCCTTTACGTATGCTGGCTCCTCTACCTGGAACATCTTTCCTCGTCTCTGCAATTTTGCCTAAGTCATTTCCTACTGACTCTCCAGCTTCAGGAATATGTCATGCCTTCTGTGAAGCTCACTCTGGGCCCCTTCTCTTCCCAAAGTTGAGGTTAGGGTGTCCCACCACACCATCCTACTGTCTTTGTCTTCTTTTCAGAGTTCTAGGTGTCAGTTAGTGATGACTTATCTACCTTTCCCACCAGGCTGTGAACTCCTTAGGAGAAGGACTACAACTTACTTTACTGTAGACTCTCCAGCCCCCAGTAAAAACCTGGGTCTAGGAAGTACAATAAATAAATATTTGCTGAATAAAAGTATGGGCAAATAAATGGGCACCATGTCACGACCCTACGTTGTTCATCAGTTTGACACTTCTCCTAACATAATATATCTCTTAATATGCTATATTCAAAATATTAGTGAATCCAAGTGGCCCCATCCTTCTGCCTCTTGCTCCCAAAATATTCTGAAGATCTCCATGTGGAGTGCCATTGGGGGTAGGGGGAAGCCCATCACTCACAGGTTTGGAGGAGGATGTTCGTAAATCCTTGCTCCTCTGCACGGTCTCCTGGGATTCTGCTAGGTGTTGGTGGCCTTTATATGGTGGTGACAGGATGGGAGGCTACACACAGAAGCAAGTGCTGGTTCCAGGGCCATCCAGAGAGATTCCAAAGAAAATAACCCTGTCCAGGATGAGCAGATAGATTTCCGACCCAAAGGTCACTTAGGATGCTTGAGCTGAAATGGATGGACGTGCAGAAGCCTTTCTGCCAAGACTATGACCAGGTTCTCATGGAGCCTCCAGAGGCCAATACAGCAACCATCATGAGTGGGAGTTGGGGTGACGATGGAGTACAGATGAATAGGAGAATGATCTGGTGGGAGGATCCATAGTGATCATGCAGCTAATTCTGTCCTCACTTGGGAACTGAGGCACAGAGAGGGGAAACAACCAGTTTGAGGTCACCCAGTAAGAGAAGTTCAGTGGTGGACCTCACAGACAGTCAGGGTCAGTGACCAGGGAGGTCACTCTGCCCAACCCTCCTCTGGTGTCTGAGGGTGGAGCCAGCCTCAGTGTGAATGTTTGTGATGACGGAGAGCCCACTATCCCCCAAAGCCTGCCTGCTCCATCTAGTTGGTCAGGAGTTCCTCCTCAGAGTGAACAAAATCTGCCCCCACATTACCCCCATATATGTGGGCAAAAGCGAGGCCTGGGAAAGTTAAGAGCCTTACCTGAGGCTGCACAGCCAGTGTCAGGAGATACATACCACCAGGTCTCCCTCTGCCCATTTGCCACCATTTGCTTCACTCTCAACACAGCTGCCAGAGAGGTGTCACTTGCAGAGTCCTCACCATGGCCCATGGAGCCTGTGGCATCTGCTCTCTGCCTTTCAAAACTCACCTCCTACCTCTCTCTCCCCAGCCCCTACTGCTCTTCCTTCTGTTCCAGAAAGATGCCAACCTCTTTCCTGCCTTGGGCCCTTGCATAGGCTGTGCTCTCAGCCATGAGCTCTTCTCCCCATCTGTCCCCAGCCCTAGATGCCACCTCCTCAGAAGCTCCCTAACTATCTAGCTGAGGCGGCCAGACTCTCTGAACTTGCCCACCCTCAGCGACTTGTTGGCTTTTTTCATCACAAATAATCACAATTGGATTTCTTTTTTTTTGTTTTAATTGGTTCCCTGCCCCCAGTAAATTGTTAACACCCTGTGCTCTGGGTTCCACTGCTCTGTCACATAGGTCCCTAAGACCCTAATCTGTCCTTAGAATGTTTCAAGCCTCTCCTTGGAGCACCTCGTAGAGCAGCTGCCACTTGAGCAGGTGGTGAGGTCCCCAGCACCAGAGACGCTCAGAAATTGGAATAGGTGACTGCTGAGGTTCTGTGTGGTTTCACGTAGCTGGAGCCATGATTCTAGATCTCCTTGGCCTAGTGCTTAAAGAGCGATGTTGTAAAATTTTATGATTCTTTCCCTCAGGTTTCCTTTCTGCCTGGATCTGGCTGCCTTGCAGGGATGTGGTTCCCTCAGGCTTCCCACTTCTTTCCTTTTCTCACCCGCCCCCCATCCCCAGAGACCCCACCCTTTCCCTGCTGTGGCCTCCTGGAGCCATCGTGGCTGTGCAGGGCCCCTCCTCAGCATGGAGCGCATCAGGACAAAGCCAGCCTCTCCCCCTGGCATAGCTGCCTCTCACGGCTGAGCTCTGAGGTGATGCTGACTAGAAGCTCCCGTGCCCCCGTGCGGGCCTTGGGTAGCACAGAGGCAGATGAGTGAGTAGTTGGCCCTGTCCTCCCCTGAGCAGCTCAAAGGTCCTGCTGCCTAAGGAGCCATACTCTCCCAGTCATTCACTCCTCTGCAGCTTCATTGGCTCTGATCTCACGAGGATAGGACCTTCCGCCACAGCCTCAAGGGCCCCCTTCTGCTGAAACATTTGGGGGATCCCCCAAGCCTGATGTACACCAGGCTAAATTTGCCAAAGTGGGGAGAAACCAGGCCCCCTTCTTCCTGAGGCTCTCCAGATCCTACTTCCAACAGTGGTGCGGAATACTTGAACAAGTCCACATACACACGTGTATAGACACACACACACACACACACACACATACATGCATGCATGCATGTGTATGTGCCCATCAAGAGCAAGATGGCACAAGCAAGACTCCTATGAAGAAAACAATGGTTCCTTGCCTGCAATGAGAAATTACAGAAGCCCAGAGATCAGTGTTAACCACTGTTTTGCATGAAAGAGCTCACTTCCCACAAAGGGGGATTCATTTCCACAGATAGCCTGGGTCTGTTTTCTTCCTTAAATACTTTAGACACAATGAGCTGGCAAGGCCCACTGGAGAATGAAGCCAATACTAAGGAAATGAGAAAATATGTCATTTGAGCACCTAGATCCAACCGTGCCTGAAGTCATCTATGTCCCTGGACTTTTGAGTTCAAATGAATTTCTTCTTCCCTTTTTTTTTTTTTTTTTTTTTTTGTTTAAGCCCATGAATGGCACTCTTGCCACTCACAGCCACAGCAGTCCCCAGTCAGGCACTCATCGCTCACACTGGCCTCCTCCCTTCCGATGGCAGCTTGAGGCTCACACACTATCCTTGAAACATTGCAGAGCCTGAAGCCAGAGGGAGCTTAGGGTGCAGAAGTTTAACCTCCTCACTGGGAAGTCTGGGGAGCCTGGCACCCAGAAAAGGAGGGGGACTCGTCCAAGTTTGCACAGTGACCTTGGACCCCGCTTCTCTTCCTCTTTTATTGAATATCTTTCAGTTTTGATTTTGGGCAATAGCCTTACTAAAAAGATGAAACAAAAGGACTTAGGAAGTATGTTTACCCTCCAGGCCCTTGAGTCTCATCCCTAGCTCATTCGCCCCAGGGTGGTCTGTGTCCTGGCTACTTGGTGGGGCTGGTGGTTGAACACAAACCACTGGACTGGGTGACCCAATGGTGCCCTGTGCCTTGTACCTTGAGTCCTGTGAGCTGTGGCCCCCACCCCAACCTCCGAGAGCCCCAGCTGAGCCTAGACACGACCCTCTCAACCCTGCAGCTCAGATGCACAGCACTCCACAGTGTGGCCTGATGGTCCTACAGGAGCTGAGAGCCCTAGAGCAAACTGGTGATAATAACAACTACCACTGATCTGGCACCTGCTCTCTATAGGTGATTCTACTTTATCTTGTCTCAGCCCCTCAGCAACCTTGCGTCACTTGCCCTGGGTTTCAGATGAGGGACGTGGGGCTCAGAGGGGAAGGACCACTTGCTCAAAGCCAGGCTGCGGACAGGAAAGGGCAGGGCTGGGAAGCAGTCACCCCAAGTCTGTGTCCTGGCCGGCAGAGGGGCCATGCCTGGGGAAGGTGCCTGGGGTACCCCGTAGCTGCTGTGTGCCTGGCGCTGCGCTCAATGCTTTAGGGGCACTTTCACCAGGTGATCCTCATGACAACTCCCCTAAGGAGCCTTGGAGAGCCCCCTTACCAGTGGAGGAGACTGAGGCTCCGAGAGCGGGGATGGCTTGGCCAGGCCTTACACAAACAGGAACTGGGTGTTTGGGTCCCAGAGAAGGTGCTTCCACCACCCCTGTCACACTGAGGCCAGCTGGCGGGGCAGGAGAGTCTGAGTTTGAACATCCTGTTTATCCCTCCGAATGTGCTGTTTGAGTTGGTTGTAACGCCTGGTGCCTTGGGCCCGTGTCAACTGGAACAAGCCACAGGAAACTCCAATGTGCCCACTTGGCATCCGGCTGGGGAGCACTGGCCAAGGGCTCAGGAGCACCCTGTGCATGTCTTCTCTGCTCCCTCACGTGCAACCCAGCAAGGACTCGGCAGGCCTGTCCTTCACACGGTCGTGGCTCGGAGGGTGGGAAAAGGCTGGTGGCTTCAGACCTAGCTCTGCTCACACTGCCCATAGCTCCACCGTAAGAGCACAGAGCAGGGGGAAGGTGGCAGCCTGGCTCCCCAAGCCTGGGGCTAGGGCCTGGAGAACCCTTCCAGTATAGCCTTGCAAGGTGGCCTTGGACCAGGTCATCAGAGTCTCCTCCTTGGCTGCCTGACACTTAGTTCTGCAAACGTCTAGGCCTTCTTCCTCCCGCCATGGGGCATGGAGCCGATGGCAGTGCTGAAATCTCTGAAGAGAGTTTTTCCTGCCTCAGGAACACAGCCCAGACCTCAGGCCTGGCATTGGTCCTTGGGAATCAGAGGGGTGCCGAGCGGGTGCTGAGAGTGGTGGGCCGAGCCTGGCTGTTGCTGGCTGAATGACCTGGACTGGGGCACCTGGTGACTCAGTCGGTTAAGCATCTGCCTTGGGCTCTGGTCATGATCCCAGAGTCCCGGGATCGAGCCCCACATCAACCTTTCCGCTCAGCGAGGAGTTGGCTTCTCCCTCTGCCCCTCCCCCTGCTCATGTGCTCTCTCTCTCTCAAATAAATAAAATCTTTTAAAAAAATGAATGACCTGGACAAGGGGTATCATTTTGCTGAATTTCTTCTTGCTGATCTGGGAAATGGGACTGACAACAGGCCTTGCTTCCAGGTACATTGTGAGGATGAGGAGGACAACCCACATGGTAACAACAATGATGATGATGATTATAGTTACTGCTGGCTTCTGGTCACTACACTGCTCCCCACCTCAGTTTCCCCACCTGCATGTAGCCGTGCCTCGATGGCATTATGGAGAAGATTGAATGAGGCCGTGCATCCAGCATGCGTAATGCTCAATTGATGGCAACTGTGCTTCTTATTTTTGTGCGCAGTGAGGTCCTGATGAGCTAAAGTGGGTTCAGCCCTCTGACGTGCCAGTGCAACCAATTCTGGCTCTGTTATCTGCTGGCATATGGACCCAGACAGGTGCATTTCCTCACTAGGCCTCAGTTTCCCCTCCTGGACCAATTTAAGGAAGTCTGAGTACTCTGGTCTCGTGGATGACTCTCCCTGAGTGTAGCATCCTGCTACACTTCCTCCTGAGGAAGTAGCATCCTGCTGAGAAGCCCTCTGGGGGAAGCTCTTGGGCTGGGAGGGGACGGTGGATCGGTGATGCCTGCCGCCACTCAGGACGGACAAGCAGAGCCTTGGTGGTGGCTCACGGTCCCTCCAGCTTGGTCTGAGCACATCTAGGCTGGAGTGGACCTTGGGTGTGTGTCTCAGCCTTTCCCCTTGTTGCCTGTGTGACAGCAGGCAAGTGCCCTAACCTCTCTGAGCCTCTATTTCCTACCATAGAATGAGAATTAGAGTGGTCTCTACCTCAGAAGAGCTGCTAGCAGGGGCTAAAGGAGGAAATGTGAGCAGAGAACCCAGCTCTGCTCCTGCTGGAGAAGGTTCTCCATGGATCAGAGTTGCCACCATCATCGTTATTAGTGCAATAAAACAGTAGTGCGTGGTGATGTAGCACAGAGTTTAGGAGCCCAGGGAAACTGGGAGTGTGACGAGGGACACAACGGGCCTGGGTGCAAATCCTCGCTCTGCCATTTACTAGCCCTGCCATCTTACCCTCTCAGAGACTCAGCTTACTTGTCCGTAAAGTGGGCACAGTGGGTGTGCCTACCTCGTAGGACTGGTCTGAAGAGCAGACAAGGTAACCCGGACATATCCGGTGAGCACTCTGTAAAGACCTGTGGCTCTCATTCTCCCACCGGAATGGAAGCTCCAGGAGGCAGGGATTCTGTTTTGTCCCCTGCCGTGCCCTCAGTGCCATCACAACCCCTTGTTGAAGAAATGTTCAATGAGTTGCTGTTATAATTTCTACACAAAGGTCAAGGACTTTGCCCACAGGCAGCTCCCCAAGGGAGAGCCATGGCGCTCTGTCTTCTAGTACTTTCCATGGGTATCTGCCTCTCCCTAGACGTCATGGTACCACCCATCTCTCCTTTCTCTCTCCGGTGCCTGCTTGCTCCTGGCGACCCTTGGTCTGGGAAGCGGCTTCGAGCGTGGGCTTGACTGGCCAGGCCGACCTCTCCCCTCAGCCCTGTGGCCTTGGCCATCCCTGGCCTCTCGAGCCTGTTGTTTCTCCGTGTTGGGTGCTAATGCCAGGCTCCGTGTTTGTCCAGTCTGCTGTGATGTGCCATGAGAAGACGTCAGTCTGGGGCTGGCTCGATGCTGGGGTGCTGCATCCGTGCCCCCTTTCACCCCAGCAAACACTCTCCAAAATCCCCCGCCCCAGGACATGAATGTGAGGGGGCACGTGAAGGGTCTCTGATGGTGGGTGGAGAGGTTGGTACTCTCAGAGGTCATCTGAGGTCCAGGCCTGCTTGTCTGGGTCATCCCGGAAAGAGAAGTGATGACAGCTCCTCTGGCGCATCCTGTACCTCTCTCTCCCCTCCTCAGGGTACAGGCAGTTCTTGCATGGCAGGTATTTGCCTTTTGGGGACAAGGGCCCCAGCCTGGAGGGTCGAGGGATGAATTTCTCATTGAAAATCTCCAGTGAGGCATTAAGGATTAGCTATCTCAACTCTGGGTCATGCTACCTTGGTATGACTACTAATCCCTACTGTCGCAGCTTCCTGGTCCCACTGACCTAGCCCTTAACCTCTGAGCTGGTATCTTTTTCCAAACACGTTCAATTATTTGGCAAGAAAGGTCCTAAAAAGTCATCCAGCCCACTGAGACCAGAGAGGGGGGCGATGAGGCTGGGGTGGCAGAGGGGTGGGTGGGGGGTCCTGGACTGAGAATCTGCTCACTGGCTCCCCCTCTCTACCCTTTCCCCGGGGGGATGGCTGATGTAGAGGTGCACCCAACTTTCACCCACTGAGGGAAATTCCTTTATTTTACTGTAAAGAGGCGGAAAGGATTGTCGCTTTTCCTTTGAATTCAGCCAGGTACGAATAATTCATCCAATTTATAATAGGCCCCAGCTTCCCACACTTGAACTGCCCACTCAGGAATCCTTGCAAATAAGGAAGACCCAAGGAACAAATGTTTTCTAACACATTGTCATTTTCACACCTGCTGTACACAACAATAATAAAGTTGTCACGATGTTACAGTCTGAAGACCTTTAATTATACATGTCACAATTTTGTCGTTGCTGTTTTTCTGATTTTAGAGGAAATGCATTTTGTTTCTTCAGCTCTTAAACATTTTATTCATTCATTCATTCATTCATTCACCTATTTGTTCATTCATCTAACGTAAACTGTTTTGAGCTGGGACCACTCTTCCATTTGATCACCATTTATGGGGTGCCTCCTGAGTGCCGTGCCCTGTGTTAAGTCTGAGATGAACTTGTCCCAGAGATGGGCCACCCCTCCAGGGCACTCAACCACTGCCATCAGCTCATGAGTGGTAGGAACGCATGGTCTCATGTTTGCTCACTCCCCCAAACAACCAGAGGCAGGTGCTATTTTGTTCCCATTTTATAGACAAGGAAACCGAGGCACAGAGAGGTGAAGTGAATGGCTCAGGGTCACACATGTAATGAGTACTGGGGATTTGAGCCCAGGGTGGGAAATATCAGAAACGGAGACAGAACATGAAAGACTTCTAACTCTGGGAAATGAACTAGGGGTGGTGGAAGGGGAGGTGGGTGGGGGTGGTGTGGGCTGGGGGTGACTGGGTGATGGGCACTGAGGTGGGCACTTGACGGGATGAGCACTGGGTATTATTCTATATGTTGGCAAATTGAACACCAATAAAAAATAAATTTATAAAAAAAATAAAGTGCAAACAACAAGTTAATTGACAGGCTGACCAACTGGCTGAATAGATAAATGGAGAGGATGAGATCCAGAGCCCAGTGAGAAGTTTCCAGAATCCTATCCCTCTCTCCATCTCTCCCATCCACCCTCCTATCCCTTCAGCCATCCACTCATCCCATCATCCATTCATTCATCACATATGTATGGAGCTTCTATGCTGGCCCTGCCCCATGCCGGGCTCTGGACCCCAGAGAGCACTCACATGTGCATCTACCCGCAGACCCCACCAGCAGAGGATAGAGGCGAACGTACACACCAAACAGGTAACATACTTGAAAATGTTTTGTACTTTGAAAACCCCTTTGGGATCCCTGGGTGGCTCAGCGGTTTAGCGCCTGCCTTCAGCCCAGGGCGTGATTCTGGAGTCCTGAGATCGAGGTCTGCATCAGGGTCTCTGCATGGAGCCTGCTTCTCCCTCTGCCTGTGTCTCTGCCTCTCTCTCTCTCTGTGTGTGTGTGTGTGTGTGTGTGTGTCTCATGAATAAATAAATAAAATTAAAAAAAAAAGAAAGAAAAAAAAACCGCTGCGAATGGTCAGAATTTTTCCTCTCAAGGCTTCACTGCTATCCCTGGCACAGAGCCTGGTCCTGATGAAGGCCCTTTATAAACACCAAAATGGGCTGAATTAAAAAACAAAACAAAACAAAAACAAAAACCAAAACAAAAACAAATTGGGCTGAATTGACCACTTTGGGACTTGAAAGAGGAAGTGATAAGACATTGTGATATAGATGGAGACAAGACGAGGCAGACATTGGCATAATTTCCACACCTGGGGTAGCTTTTAGTATTTTTGCCTTGCAGGGGCTTTAGTAATTACTCAGACCTCAGTTCAAGTGTTAACCCTCCTACTTTCTAGCTGTGTGATCCTAGGCAAGTTACATCACCTCAGCCTCCAGTCCTCATTTGCAAAATAGAGATCAATTTGCTGAAAGTGGTGTGAGAACTAGGTGAGGTTTAAGTCCCCGGCCAGGGCCTGGCACACAGTAAGTGCTCAGTAAAGACAGCTCCAAGTGCCTGCTCAGGGGGGAGAAAACGGAGGGGGTGGGTCTCTATCCTGACCCTGCTTCTACAGCTATATGATTTTAGGCAAAGCAAGTCAGTTCTCTGAACCTCCTCTCAGGTTCTGATCCTGGCAAGGAGGGACCGGGGAACAGTAAGTAAAAGAATACAGAGTCCTGGGGCACCAGGTGGTGGCTGCTTAAGTAAAAGGGGAGGACAAAGTATGGAGAGAACAGCAGAGCTGCCTGCCTTTCCTCCTGGGACTGTGATCTAGTGGGAACTCCACGTCCCACCATTGCCAGGCTCTCGTCTCTTCCAGAGCATCCCTAGAGCCTCCTCTCTGGCCTCTAGGACCTGCTCTGCATCAACGCCTCCAGTGCCTGGAGCCGGGTCTGAGGATGTCACACCTCAGACAGGTCTCCCCATCCTTCAGGGTGCCTCTTCTAGGAAGCCCTCACTGGCTCACTTAGCTGGCCCTTCTCACTCTCTGCCCTGTAGGTTTTTGGACAGGTCTCTTCCTTGCACACACACACGCACACACATACACACACACACGACTGTCAACTCCCGGAGGCCAAGGTCTGGCTGGGATTTGCTTCACTTCCTATTATGGCTGATGCAGAGTGGACTGATACGTGTTTGTCAGTTGCATCCATTGGGGTTCTTTGGGTTGCTTGTAATGGGAAATTCAACCCTAACTGACTTATGCGTGAAAGGGAGTCCTTGCTCACATAACTTGAAGGTCTGTGGGTTTCAGGCGTGGCTGAATCCGAGCACTCAAAGGAAATTTGGGGGGCTGCTTCTCTTCAGGACGTGGCTCTGCTTTCTTCTTCATTGGCTTCATTCTCAAACTGACTGCCCCTAAGAGGTGGCGGAAACAGCCACTGGCAGCTCCGGGTCCATGCCCTGTCTTAACAACCCTAGCAGAAAGAGGGTATTTCTTCCTTAATATTCCTTCAGAAGTCTAGGGCTGAGCCCCATTGGTCCACCGTAGGGTTACATGCTGAGCTCTGAAGAGTTCACAGTGACTGGGGCGAAGGAATACAGATGGGCCGGTATGAACACACATACCCATGAGAGGAGGCAGGGGCGCAATGGACAGAGGGGTAGGAGGACAGTCAGGGGAGCATGGCCAAGGGAAGAACAGGTTTCAAGGAGGAGGAAGTAGTGTGGGTGCCCAGGCTGAGTAAGATGAGGCTAACAAGGGCCCACAGGTTCCTTCTGCGTGGAAATTGTTGAGGACCTGGTGGGGGCTGGGTTGTGGGGTGGAAACCAGGGGATAGAGGGCTAAATGTGCCCAAGATGAGCCTGCAGCCCAAAGGGTGACCCATGGGCTCTGCAGGGAGACTGTTGGCAATGAGGAACCTCATCCGCCCAGACTAATCACCCCAGGACCTGCATTTTAATGAGGGTTCAAGGCTGAGAAGCTCAGCTCTGGGGAACTTGGCTGAGAAGGGAAAGGGGGGTGGAGCTGGAGGGAGTGGGGTGTCAAAAGAAAGGACCTGGATTCTTCCTAAGGTGGGAGACACTGGACTGTGTTTAGTTGTATGCTCTTAACAAGGGGAAAAAAAGTTAGCTTTCTGTTCACAAAGTGAAACTTCATTAATATTTCACAGGACATTGTTTCATGTTTGCATAAATCAGAGTCACATCAAATGTGACCTGACTGTATTTGTTGCCTGAAAGAACAGACATCCTGAGAGCCTCCCACTCTGGGTCTTTTGGCACCTGAAGGCCTCCCCGGGGTTATTGCTGGACCAAGGAAAGCAGGTGCTGGGGGTTCTGGGAGAACACCAAAGGCCACTCTGCTTCCCTCCTGTCTCCCCACTTGGCTCTGCATGACTTTGCTCCAGGCCGCCAGGGACCTTCAGGTTCACAAAGATGTTTCTGGAAAAGGAGGTTGAGAGAATGGATGCTGTCACTGGTGTCGCTAGGCAGAAGAGCCTTGTGAGCCACCCCTGTCAGTGTGTCTTCAAGCCATGGGCCCATGTGACATGAGGGAGGCCTAGAGGGACTTGAGCTGGGGGTCGCTTTGTTCAGGGTGTGGGGCTACCCCTGGACTTGGGGCCCTCCTCTCACTGTGGGCTCCTTATAACCCAGCTCTGGTACCTTCAGGATTGGGGTCTCTTGGCTGCCAAACTGTGAGTCATAGAGCCAGGGGGTTGCAGAGGGGTCTTGGCTTCCTGCATCTCAGTTTCCTTTGGTACCAGTGGGGAAACTGAGGCCAGAGCAGCCTGGGAGCCTTGATGCAGAGTTGTAGGCCAGGACAAGAACCTAGGGCATCTCACTTCCCTGAGACCTTGGATGACCCCCACCTCCTACTGCTCTCTGCCAGAGACTTGGGTGGAAATTCCTGTGTGGGAATGGGACGGGCAGCTAGCCTCTCTGGGCCTTGTTTCCTTATCTGCAAAACAGAGATATTAACAGCCACCTCCTAAGGTAGCTGTGAGGACCTCATGAATGATTTATGTAAGGCGCACAGCACAGGGCTGGACACAGAATAAAACAGATAGCTAAAGTGGTGCCTGGGTGGCGCAGTGGGCTAGGCGTCCAACTCTTGATCTCAGCTCAGGTCTTGATCTCAGGGTCGTGAGTGCATGGGGCTCCACACTGGGCATGGAGCCTACTTAAAAAACAAATAGCTGCAGTTTATTAGCTACCATAATGTTACTGCTATTATTAGCCTCATTTCTCAAATCCCGAGGTTGAGGTGCAAACAGGTTTAAGTATCCTCGTAGGCTGTAGAACTGGGATTTGAGCCCAGGAATTCTGAGTCCCCAGCCCTCACTTTAGTCATATCACTTCTCCGAGCCTCAGTTTCTCCATACTTAAAATGACACTGATCCTGAGGGATGGCTTTGAAAACCAAGCAAGGTCATGAAAGCCAAGTGGCCAGCACAGTGCGCCTGACCAAAAAAATGCTGTTTTACCCAAGGATCTTCAGACGCGGTGTAGGCAGCGTGGTTAGCGGGGACTTGGCTCCACCTGGTGGTGTGGCCTGGAAACTGCACCCCGTCCCCCAGACGTCCTTCCGGTCTGCTCTGGTTGCCCCTTCTGGTTGCTCCTTCTGCTGGCTCCGGGGGATGGGGGAGGGGTGGGGGCAGCCAAGGCTCCTGCGGCTTCCACCCCTTTCGTTGTAGGGGCACGTCTATGGGGCGCAGGGGTGCCGCGGAGGGTTTGTGCGTTCTCACACTCCCTGAGGTTCGTGTCCACATCTTTGCCCACTTGCCCCCTCTGCCTCATCATTTTTAGACTGTTACCCGGTGGTGGCAGTTTGCTACGCTTCATGCATTTTCTCAGGATTATCCTGTAAGATACGGGCTATTCTCACGCCCATTTTGCAGAAGAGGAAGCTGAGGTTCAGAGAATCAATGGAAGAGCAGGATTTGAACTCCGGTCTGCCTGACTCCAAAGCCTGTGCCCTTCACTGTTGCAACAGGGGCCACCCACTCCCTGAAACAACCCCCTGACGGGGGCACGATGGTCACAGCCTGGCCTTCCCCTATTACAGCACCTCCCTGTGGTTCAGTTCTTAAGAAGCTTTTCTGCTTAACCAGCCCCACACTGAAATACCTTTCTGGAGAGATATTCCATCTTACCAGTTTTGAGCTTATCCAAACCCAAGCTCTAACAAAGGGACTATTTGCAGCTTGGCTGTGGGAGATCATCGGTGTGTGAATCAAGATGACAGCCCCTCAAGGTGGGGTCAGAGGGTTCCACAGGGACTCTCCAGGGTGTAAACATCCTTACCGTAGTCCTGGCAGGGGTGCCATGCTGATCCTAGAGATAGGAGGACCGCTGGGTTTCTGCAACTGGCAGCAAAGAGAAACATGAAAAGATGCCTCCTTGTGGTAGTCATGATTTTTCCAGAGGCCCCTCTGGCCTCTGGTCTTATCCTCTTCCATTTTCCCAACATTTTAGAGACTGTGCATACTTTATAGGTGAGGAGAGGAGAGGCCCAGAGAGAGGATGGGACTGGTGTAAGGTCACCTGGAGAGCTGGAAGCTGAACTGTGGCTTGAAATCAGGTCTCTGGATGCCCAGGCCAGGGCTCTTTTTGGCCATCTTCCCTGGCTTTCACCACAATCATGGAGAACTCCCAGGGAAGCAGCTAGAAGGCTCTCTGATGAGCCAAGCTACCCCTGGCTCTTCAGGGAGACTATAGGCTGCCCTTCCTGCTTGAGGGGGGGGGGGTCTTGTTTCCTTCCGTGCCTCTTCCCAGAGACCCAATCTTGGTGAGAAATCTAGAGGAGGCAGAGGTGGCCTGAGGTAAGCTATGATGATAGTTCTGAAGCCTGGCCAGGGCTGCTCTCTTTTGTCCACTGCCCTCTCTCCCTCCCCACAAAGAACATAGGGTGTTTGGGAAATAGCCTGGAAACACAGTGACATGATAAAACCAAAACAAAACAAAATTCCTCTGAGACTCCGAAGTCAGTTGGTTTTATTAGAAAGCTTCTCACAATGGAGCTGTGGGATATCTCAGGAATCTCACCACAATGCTCTTCACCATAATGTGAGTTAGCTTGGAAACTTAACCATAATACTAAGAACAACCTCATTTTAATACCAAGAGAATGAGCTAGCCCAGAAACTCAATGGTAATACTTGCACTATGGAATGAGATATTCCAATAATTGACTGCAATAATGAAATATTTTAGGGACTTCATAGTAATCTTCCCAATGGGGAAGGATATCTCAGAAATCCCATAACGCTGATCATTATGGAGCAGAAAATTTCAGGAATTTTATTGAAGGGTTAACTATTATAGAGTGAATGACTCTCTTTCAAAACTCTTCACTATGGAGTAGGTTGGTTCAGGAGCTCTACCTTAATGCTGATGATTATGGAATGGGCTATCCCAAAAACTCCACTCGAACACTGATCACTACGGATGGGCTACTTCAGAAAAATCTACAAAAATCACAATGGAATAGGAGACCCTAGAATTCCAGTGTGACACTAATCACTGTGGAGTGGGCTGTCTCAGGAACCCCACTGTAACACTGGTCACTGTGGCATTACTATCTAAAAATCCAGCTTTAGTGGTCATTATGGATTAAAATATGGATTCTGTGTCAGGTGGGCTCTCCATGGCCCCAGGATTTTACACATGCTTTCAGAACCCCCAAGAAAGGACTGCTCAACACTGAAGAAAGCAGTGAGGTCGAGGGGCAGTGGGGATGTATATAAGAAGAAAAACTTACTTTCAATCAGCCAGTTAATGAAAGATGCTGGGAAGTGTTTGTCCTGGGGAAAACCAGAAAGCCTCCATTAATTGAGCACCATCTGTATGCCAGGCCCTTAGCCTCTCATTTGATCCTTCAACAAACTCACAATATAGGGATTGTAGACAAGGAAAAGGAGACTTGGACATGTGAACAGCTTTGCCCAGGTCTTACAATGAGCTGGTGGCAGAGCTGTTCCTAAAATCTGGACTCCCAACTCTGACCCTGGACACCTGAGTGTTGGAAGGTATGGGGGCTGAGCTTCCAAGGTCCCTGAAGGTTCTACTTTGTGGAACAAAACACATTCCTCATAATGAGAACTTCCCATGAGTTGAGGTGCTGGCAGGATCATGTTCATGCATAGAAGAAGCTCAGAGGGGAAGGATGCAGGAGAGGCCACCATGGGCCACTCCCCCATCATGGATCACTCCTCCACCATGGACCCTACATATTGTGATGCCAGGTAACTAACTTGACTGTTTTTGTTTTAAGTATTTAAGTCAAAGGGAAAGGGAAGTAAACCAATAAGCTTTGAGTCCCTACTCTGTGCTGGACAAATAACCAGACATCTTCTCATCTAATCATTTATATGATGATATTTCATGTGTATCAAGATACCATTGATTAAGATACACATTGTTTAATGTGCCACTAAGAACTTTTTAAAATTGTCAGCTAGACTATGACATACCACTGAATCTAAGACATATGCCAGTTTCAGAAATGTTACAATATGTGGGGGGGGGGGGAATGTGTATCTTGGAATTGATGATCTATGATCACTTCACATTGGTCTGATAATCATTCTCATATGATAGATGAGAAAGTTGAGGCATGGAAAGTAAGGGGATCTGCCTGAGGTTGCATAGTCAAGCAGCAGCCAAGCCTGCCTGCCTCCAAAACCATGGCACATGCACCTCTCTTAATAGGGTAACTGTAGCACATTTGTCTGGCCAAAGGAACCACAGTGAGTGATGGGATGGGGCCACCAATGAGCTAGTCTCAGATGCAAAGATATAGCTAATCTCAGAAGATTCCTAAGGAGAGAAAATGTTGCTTGTACCTGAAAGTCCAGGCGGTAATAAGGCTCAGATGATGGTGGCACTTGGGTGAGAGCAGAGTAAAGGCTCCTAAATAATCCAAGGGAGTGAACATCTGAAGGAGACAGAGGGACAGAGGTGACAGTGGGAAGGAAGACAAGAGGAAACACAAAAGATCAAGTTGACTGAGATGCAGACTCATGAAATGAGTCTTTCCTTTGTCCTCTGTCTTATACAGACTTATCCAGCAGAGGGAATAATTCCAAAACTGCTGGAAAAATACATTGTAGCTCCAGAGCCCTACCAGCTTCCAGGATGAGAGAGTGAAACATTCTTAACTTGGCACATAGTAATCTGTCCATCCACCCATCCATCCATCCACCCATCCATCAACTATCCATCATCCTTCATCTTTCCTACTTCTCTTATATCCACTTATCATTTTTTTCTATCTTTCCTCTATTCTTCATCTATTCATCCATACACCTAAATTCCCTTTCCTCCATTCTCTTTTCCATCATATTCTGCCGATATCTCCTTGTATTTTCATTCTTCAATCCACCCATTCTTTCACACATGTTTTCATCTTTCTATTTTACCATTCTTCATATTTCTGTCCTTTGTTCCATTCATCCATAGTCCCCCCTTTCATCTCCAGTTCATACTCCAACAAAGTATATATGAAGTAACTACTCTGTACCCAACTAGAAACAATGAGACAAACACAAAAAAGACTATAATAGAGTCCCTCCCCTCAAAGAACTTCTGTTCTAGTGGAAGAAACCAACAATTACTACACAATATGATAAGCATGCTGGATAGGTGTGCACAATGTCGTGGCAGTCCTGAGGAGGAAGTCAGTCATTCTACCCGGAGAGATCTGGAAAGGCTTTGGGGAGGATAAACCATTGGAATCACACCTTGAAGGGGTGTGGGATTTTTCCAGGCAGATGGAGGGTGTAAGAAGTCATTTAAAGCAGAGCTATGATGTGTCAAAAGGGCCTGGAGATCAGCTGGCTGGAGCAGTTGCAGGAAAGACCTTGACTGCCAGCTTTGGGGGATTGAATTTGATCCACCTGGTAATGGGAAGCTACAGAAGATTCTGATCAGAGGTGTAGTTCAGAAAAATATCTCTGGAAGTCATGAAGGGGAGAAAACAGGAGTGGGTTGGGTGACTACCTCAATGTTCCAGCAAGAGAGTAATGCTCAGGCCCATAGCACATCTTACTTTTCAGAATGCTCAACTGTTGATTGATGATGTAGAACCAGAATCGGACTACTGGACACAGCTGAAATACAGATGAGCAGAGGTCCCTGTGATGGGGGACTTGGGCCACCCTTCCAGCAGCCCAGCCCAGCCCAGCCCAGCCCAGCCCAGCCTCTGACTGGCCATGTACAGTGGAATGATTTTATCAGAGCTTTTTGTAAACACAAATCTCTCTCTTTCACAGGTGAAAACTACTTGGCACACATTAGTCCCTCAGTAAATGTCCCTTTCTGCCCTCCTTCCCCCCAGCATCAGGGACCCAGACAGAGAACAGGGCAGCAAAGTTCTGGGAGGCTGGAGGGTCCAGGGATAAAACTGTATTGCATGAGCTCCCTCTCTCTACCTTGGTTGTTCCTCTGTACCTCCAGCTGATCTGCAGGGTCTGTTGGGCCCACTTTGCCAAACTTACCATGTTAGGTAAGGAGTTCTGCAGAGTCCGTTTCAGCATGAATTTTGTCACTGAAGAGAGCAGACTGGGAAGGGGAACAGGGATATTCAAGATAACAACATTATAGCTAATGGTACAAAATGTTTTTTCCACTCCAGAGATTAGTCTAAGCACTTGGCATCAGTAACTCAAATTACCATAATAGTTAAAAACTATTGAAACAGATGATTTGCCTCCCCACGCCATGCCCTACTTCCTGGCTGTGTGACCTTGTCCAATTTACATAACCTCTCTGCGTTTCTCCTGTATAATATGTAAAAGAGAGTTGTTGTGAAGATTCAATAAATGAAAGATAGAGATGGGCTGGAGGACAACCTATCAGCAGTTGGGCAGCTAGCGCCTCCCCAACAGATGGTAGCTTTCACATTCATTGTGACTTGATTTAAGGCACATAGAAGGCATTTCCTCTTAGAAACCATGTTCTAACATAGTGGTTGCCAACTGGCAGGTCTCAGGCCAGAAGAGGCCCACAGGTGTGTTTTCTTTTGCTAGGACAGTCTTTTAGAGTTTTACAGTAAATTTTCAAATTTAAGAAATAGGTAACTTTACATAAAAACCCAAACTTCCAGGTCCTGTTTAAGATACAGAAATCAGATAAGATTGGACCCACCTTCTCAAATGGCTACAGTCAGCTGAAGCCAAAGAGGGACTGCCCTCTTCAGATGAGGCATATAATGTCTGATTTGCCACAGTGCCCGCCATTCTTTATTGTATCCCTAAAATTGAAATTGAACTTGGATGTTGTATTTCTCTTAACTGGAGCCCACTTACTAATTTCTGCTAACTTCCTACCCCTAGTGGGTATTTAAATTTATAATATTTGTTCTAAGGCATTGAATTAAGAATCTGGGAGTTAGAAAGGACCGCAGACAGCAGGCAGTTGGGTTCTCAGGCTAGCCTTTTTTTTTTTTTTTTCAGGCTAGCCTTTTTAAACCTTGAGTTACAGCAGCCATCTGTGATTTACAGTATCTTTCTCAACCATGAAATAATGATTCTAGAGAGCATCCATTTAGATGGTGATTAAGTTTCCAGCCCAGCCTCTGAACACCTTTTTAGGGACTGGTCTGTCTGAAATATAGTGCTACAGGATCTGATTAACCCTTAGCCTATTGCTCTTAAACTAAGTAAGCATGCATTTTTAGATCTCTTCTAGTGAACCAAGCTGAGGCTTTTAGGGAAGACCACAAAAGTGTTTTTGAGACATCAGTTTATTTTTTTACTCTCCAATCTATCCCTCCACCCCTATACCCATCCATCCATCCATCCATCCATCCATCCATCCATCCATCCATCCTCCCCACCATTCATCCTTGCACTCATCCTCCCATTCATCTTCCTATCCAATCAACTACTCATCCTTCTCTGTCTTGTTCTCTAGCGTATCTCCAAGAACAACACTGTAGTGACTGGCTCAATATTTGTTGAGTAAATAAATGAACAAATGAATGATAAATATAAGGCAGCTTCTGCTCATGTAGTCAGACATACTCAATTACAACATAACATGAGAAGTGATATGACAGAGATCCTGCCCAGGATCTCTGTGTGAGCACAGACAAGGGATCATGCAATACTGAGGGCCACTTTTAGGGAAGACGTGTGCTTCTAGCAAGAAGCTAACCTCTCCTGTTTAGAAATATACGTTCCTTGGTGGAAAAACCTGGGCAAAGGTTGAACTGAAATGAGAGATGCTCTGGTGGTATGGCTTGCTGTGTCCTGGCTGTGGTCCCCAGTGAGCCTGGAAGCTGCCACTGTGCATACCATCATCCCCCACTGCACCCTGCACAGTGCTCAGCCTTCCCTGCATGGTACCTACTGTGCTCGCATGTGGATCCCGGTGAAGACAGGCTGGCAGTTCTGCAGAGTGAGTGAGACTTGGCCAGATCTGGTCTGGGGCAGTGCTAAGGGAGCCTTGATGGTCACATCCAGCATGGAGCCATTGAGGAAGCTGAGCAGCCTGGACACCCAGTAGGAGGACAGTGTGAGCTGAGTTGCTGGGTTATCTCCAGATGGGGGCCTATGCAAGAGCAACCTGGGAAGTCATAGCCAGGGCACTCCCTCAGTCCCAGGCCAGTCCTAGGGGCAAGTCACTGGGCTTATTTTCCCCACCTCTGCAGTGCAGAAAACCCTCCCCTTCCAGAACAAATGTTTGGAGCTGTTCTAAAGGCTTCCCTCAAGCTTGGAAATAACCACTGGCATTTATGGGTTTGAGAGGTGACCTATACACATTTTTAAATGGTGCCTGCTTTTCAGTATATATTGTTAACTTAATTTGTTTTTGAATATATATTAGGAAGTAAGTTAAAGTAAATTCTTTGGTTTAATTTACTTTTTAATAGGTAATAAAATTTCACAGTTCAAGATTCAAAAGATGGAGAGAATGCACAGTGAAAAACCCACCTTCTGCCAGTGATCCCCAGGCACCCAGCAACCCATTGGGATCACACACATCACCAATGATTTCAATGTCTCCTCCTAGAGATATTATGTGCACATCCCATCCACATATATGCTGGGTTTTTAAAAAAGATTTTATTTATTTATTCATGAGAGACACAGAGAGAGGCAGAGACACAGGCAGAGAGAGAAGCAGGCTCCCTGTGGGCAGCCTGATGCAGGACTCCATTCCAGGACCCCGGGATCATGACCTGAGCACTCAACCACTGAGCCACCCAGGTGCCCCCAAACACGTGTTTAATTTAATGTCTCTGAGTTTTTGTTTCTTGTTCTGTGAAATGGGCATAATAGCAGGGCGTAACTTTCTTCTAAGGTTATGGTGAATAATATACTATATATATTAAAAATATATTTTATATACATTTCATAAAATAATTCATATATAAATATAATTCATAAAAGCCTCAGCACAGTCCCTGGAATATATTAATCACTCAATAATATTAGGTATGCTTTGTCACTGTTGTCATCTCTTTGGAGGACAACTGGCAATACTTACCAAAAGCTATAAATTATACGTCTGAGAATTCCTAAGTAAATAATCAGATATCTGAACAAAGATTTATAAGGCAAGATAGTAATCATAGAATTATTTATCAGAATTAAAATTGGGAGGATGCCTGGGTGACTGAATCGGTTAAGCGTTCTAGTCTTTATTTCAGCTCAGATCATGATCTGGGGGTCATGAGATTGAGTCCTGAGTTGGACTCCATGGTCAGTGGGGAGTCTGCTTGAGCTTCTCTCTCTCCGTCTCTGTCTCCCTCTGCTCCTGCCCCAACACTCACATTCTCTCTCTCAAATAAATAAATAAATCTTTAAAAAGAACAATGAAAATTTGGAACAACTCAGGTATTTAACTTGAGTGGAATGGTTAAAATGTATCATGGTACATCTATGTGATGGAATATTTATTGCCATTCAAAATGGTGCTGAAAAAGGTTTGGGTAGGAGCAAACTAAAATGTTAATGGCCATTGTCTTTGGGCTGTGAGTTTAGATTTATACTTCAATTTTTTCTCCAAGTTTGTTACAACAAAGCATACAAAAGTGGCAGAAAAAGTAGATTTACTTTCATACCTAACTTCCTATTAACAATCATTGCTATGAAGCTTACATGTTTAGAAAGATATTGTCAAGGGCATTTTGCAGTTGTTTAAAAAAATTTAAAAACTACCCATACCTCCAGGGATTCCCTTCCATGACCCCTTCTCTAGCCATGAATGGTTACTTAACCTTGGGAAAATGATAGTCAGTCTGGTCTGAAACTGCAGTTGGAGGTCAGAGAAAGGATGGACCTTCCACGATACCTGGACGATGTCAAAGTCAGTGATTTTGAGCCTGCAGAATAGGAAGTGTGAGAGAAAGTGAACCAGCAGAAATTACCAGTCTTTAAACTCAACACCCAAACTGCAATGTGGCCTTTCCTCCATCCTGAGCCCTCCCTTCCTTAACCTGGGTTTCCATTCTGAATCCTATCCCTACTGGACAGGGAAAGTATTAGTCAATAAATGAAGTGTTTTCAGTTCATTAAAATGCTAAGGGAAAATCAAGACAGATTCAAAGCATCCCTGGGAACTGTCGTGTTAGCTTATAACAAAGATGCTGTTTTAATCACTGGGGTATTAAATAATAGCTAAGATATCAGCTGAGAAAGGTTTCCTCTGTACCCTTTTCCAGTGACATTTGTAATTCAGTAGGGGCTTGGACAAGCTTGCATAAATCCAAGAGATGAAGCCATACAGGAGAGTGTTGGGCAGTGGGTTGACAGTTTGGAAGAGGAAGCAATGTCTGATGCTGCCTTCTCAATGTCGACTTTCCAAGCAAGTAAGTGAAACTCTGATGTTCACAGCACAGGGTGTTATCTTTCAAATACCTGCAACCTCTACTAATTAATGCTTTGGAGAACTATTTTATTGCTAAAAGACTCAAACTCACCAGCTGTTGAGTTTCCCAAAAGGAATTGTGCTCTTCAGAACATCGTTGATTCCAACAAGACTCCCATGGCCACAGAGCCCCCCAAGAGAACCCTTGCAGAGCAGGCCCTCCAGAGCCAAGGACCCAGCTGCCTCCAGGAGGTGATCTTCGCCAGCATGTAAGGTCCTGCTGCCCAGGAGGATCCTAAGTAGCATTTCCCTCTTCTGGACCAAGTTCTGGCTGTTGAGAATGATGGCTCCCAGAAGTCCTTCCTGAGCCAGGAGATCTTTGTTGAGGACATTTGTTTGGCTGAGAGGGTCTCTAGATTCCATTTCAACACCTTTTCCTTGACTATGATGAACCAGGGGAGGCAGCACACTGCCTTTGACTGGACTCCTGTGTTGGGGAGCCCTGCCATTCACTGGAGTTCCGATGTGGCCAAGATTTCCAGATTGCACTTTTATATTGGGACCAGAGGGGCCAGAGATGCTGTATCCAAACTGATTATGAGCTAAGGATGACCCAGCCTCAGACTTGCCATAATCATTATGTGTCCTAGCTCCAAAATGACCATAACCAAAAGATACTGCAGCCCCAAATTGATTATAACCTCTAGATGGCCCAACTCCAGACTGACCATGACCATTAGGTGACTTAATTCCAAACTGACCATAGCCGAAAGATACTCTAGCCCCAAACTGACCAGAATCTGGAGATGACGCAGCCCCAGAATAAGTATAATGATTAGATATCCTTTCTCCAAACTGAACATTTCCTTCTGATGACGTAGGCCCAGATTGAATATAAGCATCAGATGGCCCAGCCTCAAGCTCACTATTCATTGACAAAGCCCCAGACTGACCAAACTCACCAGATGACTCGACTCTAGGCTGATCCAGTCCACTTATTGATCTAGTTTCAGACTGACTAAAATGACCAGATAACCCATACCCAGGTTGGCCATATCCTCCATGTGATCTTGCCTCAAACTGACTGCCACCAACAAATGTTCCACTCCCAAGATGACCATTCATTGACCTTGCCCCTGATTGACTATTCTCTCCAGATGACTCTGTTCCAATTTGACTATACCTGTTAAATGACCTATCCCCAGGTTTACTACTCATTAACCCCACCCCAGACTGACCAAAACCACCAGTTTTCCTTGACCCAGGCTGACCATTCACTGGCCCTTTCCCAGATTGACCAAAACTACCAGATGATCCAGGCCCAGACTGACCATTTAGTGTCCCTGCCCCAGATAGACCATAGCCACTGGATGACCTATCCCCAGTTGGACTATTCATTGACTCTGCTCCAGATTGACCCAAACCACCAGATGATCCAGGCCCAGACTGACCATTTAGTGTCCTTGCCCCAGATAGGCCATAGCCACTGGATGACCTATCCCCAGTTGGACTATTCATTGACCCTGCTCCAGATTGACCCAAACCACCAGATGATCCAGGTCCAGACTGACCATATTGTCCAAACGACCCTGTCCCAAACTGACTGTGGCCACCAGATGACCCAGCCTCAGTTTGACTATAACCACTCAGTGGCCTCCTGCTAGTCAGACTGGTCATAGACCCTATTCCAGATTGATCCAAAACTCCAGATGACCAAGACTCAGGCTGACCATATATTGACTCTGCCCCAGACTGACCATACCTTCCAGATGACCCACTCCCTAGGTGATCAGAGCCAACAGATAGCCTATCCTCAGTTCGACTATAATCACCAGAGGACCTATCCCCAATTTGACCATAATCATTAGATGATCTATCACCAGACTGACCACTCATTAAGCCCATCCCAGACTGACCAAAACCACCAGTTTTCCCTGACCCAAGCTGACCACTTACTGGCTCTTCCTTAGACTGACCCAAACCACCAGATGATCTAGGCCCAGACTGACCATAACTGGCAGGCACAGCCACCCTAGATATGACAGCACTTTCTACAGAAGCATCTGTGGGAAGGCCACTGCCTGAGACATTCATACTTCCCACACCTGTCTTCCTATCATCTTGACCAAACTGTCTGGGGGGAGTCACTCCTCTGTGGCCTAAAGATCTTTGGCTAATCACATCACTTTTGTCAGTAGGGCCTTGACCCCTCATCTCACTTTGACCAAGGTAACCCACAGTGACCTGATTGGCCACATGGGTTCTCATGGGTGGAATAGGACTCGGACCAGCCATTCTCACTGGGGGTGCGGTCAACAGGTTGGTTTTCGGAGTCAGGGCTGGGAGCACACTAGATTTCTTAGGCTGGAAACTGTACTCAGTGACATCTTCAGTGTTAGGGTCCTTCAGAGAAATGTACTTCTGGTCATTCTTAGGGGAGTTCTGTTCAGAGAAGCGGGCATCTCTTCTGCTACTTGAACTGCTGGTGACTTGAAGCTGCTGGTTGCTCCCACTGAGAAGGCCTGTGCCAAGCACACCACCATTGCCAAGCACCCGGCCGGTCTTGAGAAGGCCTGTGCCCAACAGGCCACCGCTGCCCAGGAGACCTCCACTTCTACTGCCTGCTGGGACAAAGACGCATAGGTGAGTCCAAGACCACATCCTCCCACTAGCACCACAAGAATGAGGAGCTCAGCCCACAACTAGCTCTGTGACCAAGCCCAGGAGCCAGAATAAGGATTGCCCTCACAGATTTAGAACTGAGGGCACCCTGGTGGCTCAGCAGTTTATTACTGCCTTCGGCCCAGAGTGTGATCCTGACACCCCGGATCGAGTCCCACGTCGGGCTCCCTGCGTGGATCCTGCTTCTGTCTCTGCCTCTCTCTCTCTTTTGTAAATAAATAAATAAATAAATAAATAAATAAATAAATAAATAAATTCTTTAAAAAAAAAAAAAGAACTGAGACTAAATCCCTTACTAGATTTTTTTGAGCTTTGACTCAGGAGGCAATGACAAGTCAGATACAAGGTGATCACACTGGGGTCATTTGTGGTGGAACAGAGAAAATGATGAAGTTATGCTCTGAAAAACAAGCACTGTGGCTTCATGGGGATGGGGAGCAGGTAATCACTTAGTTTTTGACAGCTCTCAGATCTTGGTGTTAGTGTTCTAGGAGGCCTTGGGAGGCTTCTGAACTTTGAAATCACTGGGATTACACCTCTCCCCTTTTTATAAATAATTTTTTTTTACTTAACTATTTTTTTAAAGAATTTATTTATTTATTCATGAGAGACACAGAGAGGGGAGAGAGAGAGAGAGACAGAGACACGGGTAGAGGGAGAAGCAGGCTCCATGCAGAGAGCCCTACGTGGAACCCGATCCCAGGTCTCCAGGATCAGGCCCTGGGCTGAAGGCGGCGCTAAACCACTGAGCCACTCGGGCTACCCATTTTGTAGGGAAAGTGTCTGTATCTTGCAACCAAATAATCTCTAAAACAGAAATTGGTATCAGGATTAGGGTTCCAGATAAGAAATCTTCAGAGAAAATATGGACCAGACTCTGGAATTGAGGCATATGAATAGCTTCCAGTCTTTTATCAAAAGATTGGGAGCTATAAATCTATGCTATGTGGTTCCAAAGCCATTGGCTCAGCACTTGGCTGCAATCTCCTGGGACTTAGGTCATCAGAGACTAAGACTGGAAAGATTTGCCTGGGAACAATGTGTAACAGGAGAATATTATAATCAGAGAGTAGAGAGGCAATGTGTGATTTGTATTTGATTTAGGAATGCCTAGGTGGCTCAGTCAGCTGAGCATCTGCCCTCAGCTCAGGACTGGTACCGAGTCCTGCATCAAGCTCCCTTTTCAGTGGGAACCCTGCTTCTCTCTCTCCCTCTGCCACTTCTCCTGCTCATGCTCTCTTTCTCTTTGTCAAATAAATTAATTAAATCTTTTTAAAAAAACCCATATGATCTAGACTCCAAATTGTATTTGAAAAGGATTAGGAACCTCTGGGAAAGGCAAAATTCCTCCTGTATCACCTGCATATCTAAGAACTTCTAATGAATCAGTCTTGGTGACAGGTGTCAGCTTGTCCAACAGAAGGGAGTTTGCTTCTGAAATCTTCTTGGAAGGAGCTTCCAGGAAGGATGGGGCAACTTACCTATTTGGGAGCTAGAACCTCCAAACTGAGCATGGCTTGTGCCAAGCAGGTACCAGGGGAGGAGGAGAACCCACAAAAATGTCTTCATGTTCATTCCAAGTCCCTGTAGACATAAGAGGGAAACATTGATCCAGGAGCCCTGGCATCTTATCTGATTTTCTCTATCACTTTCTACTTGCCTTAATCAAGCCACTCAATTTTTCTGAGACTAAGTTTCTTTATCTGTAAAACTGCCATATTTTTACTTGCCCCATCTCTTGAGAGGAAAACAAGACATTGGCCATAGAAGCACTTTGTAAATGTGCAGCAATTCCTCTGCACATGTAGTCCTAATAATGACTAGCACTTACTGAGCATGTTATGTGCCTGACATTGTGCCAAGCACTTTGTCTGCATTATTCCATTCCATCTTCACAAAAACCTTATGTAACAAGTGCTTTTATCATGCTTGTTTCATGGGTGGAGAAATGAGGCATGGGGAAACAAAATAACTTGCCCTAGATCACACAGCTGGGACTTGACAGTAATAACCCAGAACCAGGCAGGCTGGCCCCAGAATGCACACTATGGTATGCATACCACACTATGGTATGATGCTTCCATTGGTAGACATGGTTGAAGCAGGAGTCACCGTTTACTGAGGACCTACTCTGTGCCAGTCTCCCATGCCAGGGGCTTTCCACCCTACATTTCACTTAGTGAAATCTTAACAACCTTGAGGGGCATGCACTGTTAACTCCAAGTTATAGACGAAGAAATGGAAGTGAAATAATTTTGCCCAAGGTCACTCAGTGGTAATGACAGAGCTAGAATTATGAAATATGGTTATTGTTTGAATTTGCTCTAATACTTGAGCTAGTGGATGAGATTGCTATGGTAGATTGCATTTTCCAAAGATGACCACAACTATATATTTATTCTGTCCCACATGTTCTTCATACAGTATTATTGGCATTTCCCCATGGGGAGGGGGTGTTCTGTATTCCTTCTCCTATAGTCAGGGTGAAACTGGTGCTTGCTCCAAAGAATGCAGCATAACCAAAGTGATGCTTTGTGATTTCTGAGGCTAGGTCATTAAAAGAACACAGCTTCTAGACTGGACTTCAGTCACTATGTTGAGAGATAGCCCGGGCCACACAGGTAGGCACTCCAGCTGACAGCCCCAGGTAAGGACCCAGCTAATAGCCGGCACCACCCACCAGACATGTAAATGAGCAAGTCTTCAGGCAACTAGAAACCCAGCCAATACCTAATTCCAGTCTCATGAGACTTCAAGCTGGAACTGTCCAATTGAACTGCTCCTGAAATCCTGATAGAGGCCACCAAGTGTTGGGGGCAGTTTGCTATGCAGTAATATCAGATGAAAAGGAAATGATAACAATAACTACACCCATCCCTTATCACAGTCATCACAGAAATCTACTTCCCCTTGGGTGTCACCTCCTGAAGGAAGGCTTCGATCTGATATCCCTGGATCATAGCACAGGGACTATCTGTATGCAGTAGGCATTAATGGGAATAATGAGAATATTCTTCTCTACCAGTTTCCTTCAGTTCAGTCCCGTCACTGGGGAGGCAATGAGACCATGGCACGGTGGGTCGTGAGCTGTGCCAACCTCCTCAATTCCAGAGAAAACCAGCAAAGACTCCCCTTTGGCAAGGATGGAAGTAGATCAGAGTGGGGGCTTGTAGGTGGTTATGGGGGACAAGAAGATCTGCCTTCCAATTCTGGCTCCACCATCTAATTGCTGGGTGACTTTGGCTGAGTCCCTTAGCCTCTTTGAGCTTCAGTCTCCCCAGCTGTAAAATGGGGCCAAGAGCAGACCGTTCATTACAGGCATGGTACTGGGCCAATGAAAAACCCTTGGTGATGGCAATGATCATGGAAAGATAATTGCTTAATAATCGAACGGAGCTTGTGGCCTCTTGAGAATCACCTGGAATTTATTTTTCATATTGTAGAAACTGGGAAGGAATGGCCCCTATCCACTAACCCTAGGCCTGGGCTTTTTTTCTGCACATGTTGGAGGTGGGGAGGAGACAATGTAAACAGAGCAGGGAGGGGAAAGGCAGGGAAGGGTCCTTAACAGTCTTTCTTGTAGATCAAGACTGACAATAGTTGCTTTCCATAAGTCTAGCCCAGGAGGCAAGGAATTCAGATGCCTTCAGGACCCAGACAAGCAGCTCAAATGAGGGAAGAAGGCTGCCATGCACTAGAGGGCAACTGCCTTTTAAAATGTGTAGCTCTTACGAGATACCAGCCAACTGTTGCCACAGGAGAAATGTGGACCCCTTCTGGTTAGAATCTAGAATTTTCCAGAAAAGCAGGGATTTTTTTTTTAAAGTTCTTATGCAAGTGCTTGTAAAATGGAGGGTCCCTTTTGGCAAGGTCCCCATTTTGTTCACTGCCATATTCCCAACTTCCACAGTAGGGCCTGGCTCATCACGGACATACCAATTTGTCAAGAGAGTGATTTGAAGCTCTTGATTTTAAGCTACTGGCAAATAAGTCAGATTTTAAAAATTATTTAAATATGCTTTGTGGAATAAACACACACACACACACACACACACACACACACACACACACCCCTGTGGATCCATCCCTGGGACTGCCAGTTTGAGAACTCAAATCCAAAACTACAGCTAACTGAGCTGGATGGAAGGAAAACACCCTAAGGAGCTTGGGATTGGAGGTCACTGGGGTAGGGCAGGCCCTGGGCATGAGGGGCACATACAGAATGTTGGGTTGGGGCTCTTACCTGATGGATGCTCATGGTCTGAACATGAGTGAGAAATGCTGGAAAGAGTGGCCTGTGGCATTCCTCCAGGCCTCAGGTTGACCAGGGGGCTGAGAGATGGAGTCACCATCAGGACCTCCCAGGGCCACTCTGCAGCCTGAGTGAGGGGCAGCAGGCACAGCCAGCACACAGACAGGGAGGACTAGTTTCGGGCCTCAGTGTACCCCAGGGAGTGGAGGGCAGGAGAAAGGAGGTACCAGGGCTTCTGAACTGGATTAATTTGATTTAGAAGAAAGGAAATGTGAGAGAGAGCTGACAGATGCAGCAACAGGAGTGGATCTCACGGGCAGTATGTTGAATAGAAGCTGCCGGTATGATTCCACTTACGTGGAGCTCAAAAACAGACAAGATAAAACTCACACATGGTGATGGAGGTCACAGGAGTAGCCCCCTCTGGCGGGCAGGTCTGACCAGGATGGGAAAGAAGGGAGCCTTTTGGGTAATGGAATGTTGTGTCTCTGGATCGGGGCAGTGATGACATGGGTATACACCTAATAAAAAGTCATCAAGCTTTACGTTGTACTGTATGTGACTTAAACCTTAAGTTAAACCATGTGGAAGAAAGAAAAACAGAAGGATGGCAGGCAGGCTGGAGGGCACTCCTTGCCCCTCAAGGGCTGAGAAGCTTGTCATATCTATTACGCCATTATGGTTTTTACTACCACGTTTCAGTGGCTCTGAGGCAAAATTTTTTCCACATGACTGTCCCCGAAGTCAAGAGGCGTCTTACAATCAATGTATTTAATTCATAGTGTGCCTGCTTTCTTGGTAGTACATACAAAGGAGTGGTGTCACACTGCCAGTGCTGCCCTTGGAGTCCCTTTGGAGTACTCCCCCGCAGATGACGGGGGTGGGAATTATGTCCCATAAATTGGACAGAGTAATGGAATAACTACAGTTAATGATCATTGTTTGCAGACACCCAGCTATCAGTCCTCACCCCACTACTCCCTTGGAGCCCCTGTAGGAGCTAGGCCCTGTGATGGCTGGTGCCCCCTCCTCACCCAGGGCCCGTGGGGAGGCAGCCAAAAGAGTCCCAGACACGGAGCACCTGTTCTCTCTGGGGCTAACAGTGATCCTCCAGAACAGTGACAGGGACAACCGCAATGTGCCAGTGGTTTCCTTAGGCCTGGTCCTGGGATCAGCACTTATCTCACATCATTTCTGTGTCCCCTCTTACTGGGTAGAGAGTGTTCTGAATCCTTAATATTTACCACAAAGGAGCAAAGTCAACACAGCATGTCCATAAGCCCACACGTTTTTGGTCTTTGGATGAGTGGGCTTTGAATTACCCATAGGTGTGGTGTTGGCTATTTGACAGACATCATATACCAAAGGTGGAGGGTCCCCATTTTGCAGATCTGGATACTCTGAGGCCTCAGAGTCACTGGGGTGGGTGAGTGTCAGAGCTGACACCAGAACCCAGGGCTCCAGCTCCTTACCTGGGTTATGGCTCCCTTCACCTAGGACCTTCGGATCTCAGCCACCTGTCCCTGGAGTGAGGGCCAGAGGTGGAGAAAAGCTTAAGTAGCAGGTGGGTGGAGGGGGCGGGCAGATGCCCTGGGGGACCTGAGCCGGGCTCTTGGAAGACTGGCCACTTCTGGCTGATACCAGAACAGAGGGGGAGGGCTGGTGGAGAGCAGGGCAAAGGCTCAGCCCAGGAGGCCTGAGGAGATGAGGCCATGAGGCCATCTGGGCCGCCAACTTGGGCGGGGAGCTATCATTTCCTGAAAACACCACAAATCCATGCATGTGTATCTGAGTGTGTGTGTGTGTGTGTGTGTGTGTGTGTGTGTGTGTGTTGTGTCGTGTATGCGATCTGCGCATGTGGGCCTGTGTCTGGAGGGGCTCTCTGCAGGTGTCCATGTGTCTGTGTGTGCATCTGCCAAGTTCTGGGAGGAGGTCACAGTTTCCACCTGATTCCCTGAGGCCCCCTAAGCACTCCAGAAGTTAGCTTCTATTTTAAGGTGACTTCCTGTGGAGTCTCTTGGTTTTCTCGAGGAAAATCACTGATGTGGGGAAGACTGTCTGCCCTCCTGTGGATGTCAGAAAGCTCTAAGTTTGAAAGGAAACTCACATTTCTGGGAGGACAACTGGATTCTTGAGAAATGCTAACCTTTCCTTGAGAAATCTATTTCTGAGATACTTTGGTTCTAAAAAAATTATTTTTTTAAAAAAAGATTTTATTTATTTGTTCCAGAGAGAGAGAGAATATGAGGAGGAGCAGGGGGAGAGAGACAAGTTGACTATGTGCTGGAGCCCACTGTGTAGCTCAATCCCACGACCCCAAGATCATGATCCGAGCTGAAATCAAGAGTCAGTCCCCTAACTGACAGAGCTGCCCAGGCGCCCCTATTTGTTTCTAAAAGAATTCTAATGACAACTCAGTGTTTCCTCAGAAAACCAGTGTTCCATCAGAGTATAGTGTCCCTGAGGGAGCTGCGCTAATCCTGTGGGAATTCCAAGGATTTGTCAATGTTCCTAAGGAATTTCGGTATTCCTGGGACAATTCCAATTCTGATGGAGAGAAGTATGCCAATTCCTCTGGAAATGCCAATACTCATGCTAGAATGCTTCCTCCTGCCAAGGGTCACCAGAGGGGCATCAGAGCCCCCAGGTTGGACCTGGAGTCGGCATGGGGCTTTAGGGGCAGGTCCCAGCTCTGCCATTGGCCGATTGTTGAACCTTGAATGTGTCACTTCCCTTCCCGGGTCTTCGATTTCCCCCTAGGCACTGGCCATAGCAGCACTTCTCTGGTGGTCAGGAAGGGTGGCTTGCATGCTCTAAAGGGTGGTGCCATGGAAGGGCTGTTATAGCCACGAGGATGGTGGGTCTTGCTGTTGCCATTCACTCATCCTCAGCGTATTTTTCCTGGGTCCCTCCTGGGGTGAGAGGAATGTCAGAGGAGAGGAGGTCTTGGCCCAGAGAGGCAGAGGGGTTCAACAAGGTCATACAACAAGTCAGTGCTGCGCAAGAAGGGACCCAGGTCCCCGGATCTCCACAGGCCTCTCTTAATCCCACTTCCTCATCCCTCCCAGGCACCCAGGCTGTACCCAGTGCCCTCAGGGTGTCACTGGTATGGGCATCTGGAGTCAGTCATAAGGTAGCCTGGCCAAAGGACACCTGGGCTAGGCAGGCTGCCTGGCAAGAGCTGGCTGGCCTCCTACCCTGCCTGCAGGATCTTGGCCCATTTCACACCTCACTCAGCAGGAGGAAGATAATGGTGGGACGATGCCAGGACTGAGGGATGGGACAATGTGGCCACACTCAGGCAGGGCTGAAGGCCTCAGAGCCAAAGAGCCAGGGTGCCCCTTGGGTAAGTTCCCTCTGTCAAGGCCTCAGTTTGTACCATCTGTAAAATAGGAATATGGGGGTCTGGAGACCTCCATCTGGGGAGCCTGGCAGGGGGTTTATCTACTGAGGATGGGACAAACCATCCCAACCAGCCTCACCCCTAACCTGCAGCCGGCTCTTCCCTAGAGTATGGATGTGGAATCTGGTGGGCTGTCCCTCTCTCTGTCTGTTCACAGCCCCGGGGATTTATATGGGGTGTCACTCTAGAACCCTGGAAGACACACAATGATTTTTAGTTGGAATAACCTCCTCTGAGTAGACTCCAAATCTTTTTGTTTGTGCTAATAGAATTAAAAAAAAAAAAACAACCCTGTGCCTCTTGCATCCTCTTTATTGAAGCAGAACATACATACATAAAGTGCACAAATCCTAAGCACAGAGCTAGAGGAATTAGTGTAAAGTGAAGCTTCCCATGTTACAGGCTGACTTGTGACAACCTCCTAAATTGATAGGTTGAAATCCCAACTCCCAGGGTCTAGAATGTGACTTCATTTGGAGAGAGTTTTTAAAGAGGTAATTCAGTTAGAATGGGGTCATGAGGGTCAGCCCTAATCCAATCTGACCAGTGTACTTACAAGGAGATTGGTGCTCAGAGGGGAAAAGATAAGGCAAGGGAGTGTGAGGGGTTGAGATGAAGGGGAGAAATTTTTGATATAGAGGTCAGAGAAGGCCTCACTGAGAAGGTGACTTAGAGCAAAGACAGCAGGAGGTGGGAAAGGAAGCCATAATTATACCTAGGGGATGAGCAATCGGGGCAGAGGGGACAGCATGTGCAAAGGCCCTGGGGATGGGAAAGGTGCTAGTGTGTTAGAGGAATAGTTAGGAGGTCAGCAAAGCTGTTGCAAAGCTAACAAGTGGGACAGGGGATGGGGATCCAGGCAAAGAGGGAAGTGTACTTCACTGCACCAAAAATATGTATCTTGCTTAAAAGTTTTTCAAATTTTTTTTTACCTCAAGGCACTAAGTATTTAAGATAATCTTTTACATTGCTTTCATTATAACTAACATTCATGTATAGTCTATTAATAATAATTGAGTACAAACTAATATTGATTCCGATTTGGACGTTTTAAGGCAATGAACAGTGATTTTTCTCAATTTGTTCTTTTATCTGTGAATTAATTCAGTCATGAGTAAGAAGGAGGCATGATTCAGTGACCCAGAAGAGACTTAATTTTCAATTTTGGAGAACTAAGCACTACAAAAAATTGTTGTTTATTTGTTTGGCAAATGGGTGGACACAGGGAGTTTCATTAAGGCAGTGTTGCTCAATTCTTAGAACTGCTTCCAACATGTATGCCAAAAATCATGAGATGGTGTGTGATCAAAGATTGTGATTTGTTTCTCAATAATTCTAAGTAGATTAAGACTGGTAGCAGAAATAACACTCTTGTTGAAAGCAAACTGAAAGCCATCTGGCTTGCTTCCCAGACAGTGGTGGGTCACCACAGCCCCTTTGTTTAGAGGCCTGGAAGGTGAGGCTCCGAGCCCATGCCCTTGAGTAGGGACTGGGGACTGGAGTAGGGAGAGAGAAATATCTTTCATAAGGAGGGAGAAGGAATGTTTGTACAGGGAAGGTGGGAAGCTTTGTGAGAGGAGCCATTCCTGAGAGGAATGTTCTTGAGAGAACACAGAAACATTGGGGATCAGGAAATGGGCAAATAGAGTCCCATAAAGAGTCCCACAGATGAACCCATGGAAAGTTCTCTTGGGTCTCTGCTCCATCCCATTGGACTCGGTATGGCAGTGCATCTGTGGGCTCTGGGATGAAATCCTGAGTCTTCCCTTCACTATCAGCAGGTTCTCATATTAGTTAACTAGCTCAACTAAGCCTCAATTTCCTCATCTATAAATGGGGACAAGAATAAGGAAATATGGCAGCTGGCATGTGGCAAGTGCTCAGAGAATCTTAGCTGCTTCTGTGAAAATGATATTACTTTATCATTATTATACTCATCAATTAGAGGCTATCTTGGGAGTGAGAAAGGCTGGAAGGGCAGAGCCTCTGAAGCTCACTCTCCTGCAACTCAAGCATCTCCCCCTCCCCAAGAGCTGCTTTTCTATCACCCTGCCCAGAAACCGTCATTTGACCAAAGAGCTCAGTCTGAACACTCCGGTGATAAGGACTGCTGATTCTCACCCTTACATGCCCCTCCTCTAGGCACTTTGCATGACCCCATGTTTGGCTCGGTTTAAATGTCGCCCCATAATCTCTGTGGCTTAGGTTAGAAGCACGTGCTCTGAAGCTAGGACAGCCTGCTGTTGAATCTTAGCTCTGCTCTTCACACACGGGGTAACCTCAAGCTATGCCTCTGAGCCTCTGTGTCCTCATCTGTCAGATGGAGTCACGGCTTGTACCTACTGTGAAGGGCTGTTGTGATGGCTGGGTGAATCACCTGCCAAGAACTCATCTTGATGCCAGGCACCAAGCAAACCTGAGCCAAGGCTGCTGTTAGGATGAGGGCACAGAGCCTTGTGCGCAGTATCAGGAGACCTGGGTTGTCACTGAGCCCTGCCTTTTCCTTGGTAGGTCACACCGTTCCCATGCCATCTGTGAAATGGGAATCCCAACCCCAGCTTTGCCTCCCAGACCCCAGATGAGAGTCAAATGAATCACAACTATGATGTACTTTGTAACCTTCCAGCTGGGAAGGGTCTGCCCAAGACTGGGAAGGGGCCCTGGGGTCTGTCTATGGCTCTCTGGCAGTGCCGTGGAGAGATGATAGGAACCCAGCATTCAGAGGCTGCGTAGGGGCCAAGGTCCCAGCACTTGCAGCCCTGGCAAAGATTTCCAAACTCAAACTTGGCCCCTCAAACAGTACAGATGCCTAAATTCAAAGGGCAGTAGGGAAGGGAGGCTGTCTTACTCATCTTGCACCCCAGAACATAGTAGTTGCTCAATAAATGGTTATGAGATGAAGAATCAGATGTGTGGCCCATGCTAGGGTAGATCTGGGCAGGGACAGGAGGAGGGAGACTTTTCTGGTGCAGAAACCAGGAAATGAGGTCCTGAACCAGGACAGTGACAAGTGGCTTGAATGATCCAGGCAACTTGGAAAGGGTGGCTGTGGCAAGTCTGGGAGGAGGGAGGATGGCAGGTAGAGTGAGGACAGAGAGGGCTCTTAGGATGCAGCCTGCCAGGCAGGATGGGGGAGATGCAGAATTCCCCAGGGGGGCAGGTGACTGGTGCTAGCCTGCAGAGGAGATGGGGCGGGGGCAGCAGGGCCAGGGACGATCAGCTCAGCATTGACAACAAGGGCTCCTTAGAGCTGAGCCCTGTGGCTCCCCTAGGGCAACTGCCTGACTTGTTTTTATCAAGCCCAGGCCATGCCAGTTTCTGCATTTGCCCTTTTCCAAGTCACCTTTTGCCTGGAAAGCAACTGGGGCCAGGAGTTGACAGTTGAGTGGACTCCCTGTTGTGGTTACCTCTACGCAGGGGAGAGGGCCAGACTCCCAGGACTTAGGGGATCACTTAAAACGCCCTCAAGTGGGCACCTGGGTGGTTCAGTAGTTGAGCATCTGCCTTTGGCTCAGGTTGTGATCCCGGGGTCCTGGGATTGAGTCCCGCATTGGGCTCCCCACAGGTTCCTCCCTCTGCCTGTGTCTCTGCCTCTCTCTGTGTGTCTCTCATGAATAAATAAATAAAATCTTTAAAAAAAAACCCCACACACAAAACAACACCCTCAAGTAAGTCAGGCCCGGTGGGGTTCAGGGCTGGGCATCAAATACCTGGGTCCCAAAATCTACTGTCACCTGCTTGCTATGTGCCCCTTGCTCTCTCCCAGCCTCAGTTTCCCTGATTGCACAATTAAGCTAGTTGACTAAAACAATGTTTCTCCAGATCTTTTACCCAATCCACCCATGAAGTTAATTAAATTCAGATTCCAGTTCCCCATCTCGAAGTTATGGAATCAGAAGCGCTGAGGAGGGGGATGCCTGGTGACCTGCATTTTTACACGCTGCCCTGGGGATTCCATGTTCACCAGGCTCTGACTAAGACTCCAGCCTTTCCTGCTATGGTCTACCTCGTCCATCTCAGCATAGCCCATGGCAACATTAGGTTCCTCTCCTCCTCGAGAACTATAGCTCCCCACTGTCCATAGGAGGAAATCCAAACCCTTCAGCCGAACGTCCAGGCCTCCACAATTCGGTGCCCACTTACCAGCTCCATCTTTTACTAATCATCTGCTCTGATCAGACTAGTCATTTCTCTATTCACCAGATGCTCTGGGCTTTCCTCCTGTGCTTCTGCCCTCTTTGATGAAGTGAAAGAGACCAGGTTCTGAAGTCAAACCTGGGCCACATTCCAGTTCCTCTGCTCACTTGCTGTGTGGACTTGGGCAAGTTACTTAACCTCTCTGAGCATCACATCCTCATCTGTGAAGTGAGGATAATACCCTTCTTCTCCCAGAACAGCTTCAAGGATTTTGCAAGATAATGGGTAGGAGATGCCTGTCACTGCTCCTAGAACTTGCTAGACACTTAATAAATGGTGGCTCCTTCCCCTTGTATTCTCTCTTTGTTGACAAAGAAAGTGGTTTCAAAGAAGTGGCTTTGAGAAGACCATGACCAGAATTGTGGGGATGGACAGGGCAGAAGGATTCTTGGGAGTTTGTATTCAAAGAAGAGGCTCTCTCATTTGGGATGGTGCTGGCACAGGGGAGGGCCACACTCACAGCAGAAATGATTCAGCAGTGGAGAGTGTGGGAGCCACAAGCCATGGGCCAGGGAGTGTGGTTCATCATGTGGTTTGTTGCTTTTCAGATGACATGATCATCTTGTGAGCAACCCTTCCAGGAGACCCAACATGGGTGTCCCACCAAACGGACCACTGGACAACAGAGATGATCACCACCTCCAGGCAAAGCCAGCACACAGAGAAGCACACATGGGGTCTCTTTCTCAATCTCTCTCCCTGGTCCTTTCAGCCATTTGTGTGTGCGTGTGTGTGTGCTATGCCAACTCCTTGTTGCCCCTCATAAGATCACCGCCACCACTGCTACCAGCGGATTGTCTACTGTCCTCATGCCACTCCTGCAATCATCCAGGCACCTCTTTCCCCATGATAAATGAGCAAAACTTGTGTGGCACTTAGCACAGTTCTGAGCAGTCTCTCCATGGCCACTCATTCAACCCTTACAAAGCTGTGGAGAGGTTAAGGTGCCTGCCTGTGGCCACAAGCTGTGGATGGCAGGATTAGACCAGGTAACCTTGCTCCAGGCCATGCTGCACTCATGTGTTAAATTCCCCTCTGTGTCAGAGATAAGGAACGAGAACGTGGGACATGCACACGTTCCCTACAGAACATTCTTATCTGTCCGGGAGTTTTGCTTGTCAGATTTTAATGTTTCTAATGAAGACCAGGAATCCCACTATGCCTCTTAATGTCCTAAATGAGTTAACAGAGGAGGATGGGGTGTCACCATGGGCCACAGATTCTGTTCTGAGGAACTCAGCTGAAGGGATCAGAGCACCTCCCCCCTCCATCCACTGGCTGAGGGTTAGCCAAGCAAGTACAATGGCCGATAGCAGCTCTCATCTTTCCCCAAATCTAAGGGAATTGAGTTGGTTCTGGGGCCTGGGTATCTCAAAATCTGAGGATGCTGGCTTTAGGCAAAAGGCAGGAGTCTTGTAAATAGCCCCTGGGTCTTCCTGGCACCATATTTAATGGGGAATAAAAGTCCATAAATCTCCATGGCTGGCTTCTCTCTCCTAGGGTCCTATAAATTCATCTGATTGTGATAAAAAGGAATCCAAGCATCAGCTTGCCTAGGGATGTACAAAATCTCTAATTTTGACAGATTCTAAAACAATCATGTTTGATTAACCAAAAGTCCTTATAACTGCTCCTCAGAAAAATCCTTCCCATTACACACATGATCGTTGACAAAGAACCAATGTTGACACCGTTCTACCCCAAAGACTCATGTTGGGGTGGCAGGAGGTGGTTGGCTGATGTGGGACTCTGGTCATGTTTGGGAGTGACAAGCTGTAGGTTAAATGAATGTCCTCTCTGTGCCTGGCTCAGGACTGGGTATCCACTCGGTGCATGTTTACTAAGGTGACCTTACATCCCTTCTGCAAAGAACAGGCCCAGCTTATGCCTTATTACTAGTGTCCCTTTCTACTCACAAAACTGTCCCAGTTTGAGAGGCACCTGGGGGGCTCCGTCAGCTAAGCATCTGACTTCAGCTCAGGTACTGATCCCAGGGTTGATCCCCGAGTCTGGCTCTGTACTCAGTGAGGAGTCTGCTTCTCCCTCTGCCCTTCTCCCTGCTCATGTGCTCTCTCTTTCAAATAAATAAAATCTTTAAAAAAAAAACCTCTCCCAGTTCATATAATAGATTAGATGGCTACACCAATGTAAACCTCATTATGATCCATGTGTCAGTATTTTGGGGTTTTAATTTGAGAGCAGGGTGCGAGCTTCAGAATGTTATTGATCTAGGAAAGAACCCCAGCACTGCCACCTACACACTGTGGGACAATGGGAAGTTAGCTTCTCAAAGCCTACACAGTCTCATCTGTGTAATGAGAAGGATGAGGGTTCATACTTGTATGATGGTAGTTGTGAGCTCAGCACAGTACCCAGTACATAGTAAGTGCTCAATAAGTGGCTGTTGTTATGGTGATGGCATTGATGATGGTGATGGTTCCCCTTTGTTGATTCAAAGGACTTACCTTCTCAGATTATCAGAAAAAGGCCCAGGCTGCACAGTACAGACCAGATGGGCTCAGCCTGGGAGCCAAGGAGTGGCCTCGTGGCCTTCAGAGCTATGGTCCCCTTCACAGTGCTTCTAGATCAGAACCCTCTGCTTACATGGGGAATGCCCCTCACTGGGATTGGTGATAGGATCTTGGCACTCCAGCCCCAGATGGGACCTGGGTTCAACCAGAAACTGGCAAGGCTTGCAAGGGCATCAGACAAATGCCAGGCTAGAAAGCCTGGGATCAACAGGCTCTACAGAAGGACGCTGGCAGAAACCAAGCTTCTCTTTGGATGCATGCTAAACAAAGCAAGCAGGTGGAAGGGAAGTCCTCGGGTTTGAGGACTGGACCTGGCCTCCATTGCCATTAACATCACATGTGGCAGAAGAACAGCCCAGTTAACCCACAGAAGCATGACAAATAATAAATTGTTGAGTTTTTTTTTAAGCCATTAAGTTTGGGAGTGGTCTGTGATGCAGTCATAGGTATTTCCTAAGAATATATTCCTAGGTATTTCCTAGGAATTACCATCCTCAAAGGCAATTTTATTAAACACACCGCCATCCTGTGCTGTGTGCACTACTTCAGTCTGGGGGATGCCTTCTCATTTCTGAGCCTCACTTGGCTCAACTGAAAAGTGGAAGGACTGGACTACAACAGGACTCCTTCTAGTAGGGGACCTACACAACTGAGACAGTAGGTGTGGGATCGGAGATCAGGGTGGTGAAGGTAGGGGGGAATACAGTGAATTTCAGAGGCAGTAGGATTGCTCACAGGTTGCCATGGCATTGTGACAAAATAGCCATTTTGATGACCTGGAAGGGCCTTTGTGACTGCTTTGACTAAATGAGTATCACAGAAGTGAAACTATGTGACTTCCAGAACAAGATTATAAAATGCCATACAGCTTCCGTTTTGCCATCTTGGGAGTAAACCCAGCAAGCACATGGACAGGACATGTGTAGGTGTTCCGGCTGACAGCCACCATCGACCACCAGACAGGTGAATGAAGAAGCCTCCAAAAGATTCAAGCCCCCAGTTCTGAAGTCACCCCCAAGCTGTTCTTCCCAGCTTGAGGTCCCAGACAGCTTGGAGCAGAGATAAGCTGTCGTGACCCACAGAATCTGTGAAGAAACGAAAATTATGTTTTATGCCACCAAGTTTTGAGATGGCCTGTTACTCAGGAATAGTAGTTAAAACTACTAAGGGAGTTCTTCGTGGGGGGCTTCGTGGGGGTGGGGTTGACAAATAGAATTTGCTATTTGTCAACTACAACTGAGGTAGAGCATCCATGAAGTCATGGGAGAAGTCTCACTGCAGGTCCTGCTATGAATCTGTTCAAGGACAACCCCCACCTCCCTCGCTCACATGCCCAGAGCTGGAATGCAATGCTGAGGGGCATCCTTGGTTTACCAATGAAACCTCAGTATCATCCAAAGCTTGTGGAAATGCACAGTAGAGGCTTTTCTCACTTTTAAATTTAAAACTACAGCTTGGAGACACTTAGCTGACTCCGTCAATGGGATGTGTGACCCTGGATCTTGGTGTTGTGGGTTCGAGGCTTACATTGGGTATGGAGAGTACTTAAAAAATAAAACTCTTTCTTTTAAAAGTAAAACAACAGTTCATTTGGTTTTGTCATTGTCAACTCAGGATGCGGTGGTGATTTGATCAAGTTCATCACAAGCTGAAGGAGGAGGGGGCAGATTAGTCAAGCCCTGAACCATAGGGCTGAGTGTGAAGATCCTCTCCTGTCAGCTGCACTGACCCACCATGCCTGGCTCCTCTCGCTTCCCCAGAAATCCAAAGCATTCTGGACCATGCATTCTAATTTGGACTCTCAACCCCATGCTGTGCTGCTCAAATTCTGATCTGATCCGACCTCGTCTCTTCCTTCCTTCCCTATTCTTCCAAATCTTTCCATTTTCCTATTTCTAAAGAATGCCCGAGCGTGCCCTTTGAAGGTTGAGAAACCGTAGCCAACGGAAAATGAAACGAGTTCTTTCTAACCCAAAAGTTTCCCCCAAAAGTCTTAAAAAAAAAAAAAAAAACCTAGAAAATTAAATCGCAGAGGGAGTTAAACTTGGAGCATGCGGGTGTGCTTTAACGTCTGAGGAAGGTGTGCGGGACCTACGGAGGGCTTCGGGGCCCTCCTGCAGGGGATGGCGCTGGAGAAGGGGGTGGGGCAGACCTGCAGGGCCTTGTGGGCGGCGCTGGGGGACCTGGATTTGGCTCTGGATGTCACGGAAAGGCTCGAAGCAGGGCAGGGCGGTGTTTGCACGCGTGCAGTTTAAGAAACCCTCTGGCTACGGAGAGTAGTGCCAGACTGGAAGAGAGGAGACCAGTGAGGAGGCTCGAGCAGTGGTTCAGAGGAGAAAGAACGGGAGGACCCACCGCGCACGCAGAAATAGAAACAAATGGATTCGTGAGGATTGACAGGAGGCGGTTCTAACAGGGCGGCAATTAGGGACGCAGGATCCACCTGCGGGGGAATCAAGTTCCGGGTTCTCTCCAGGCACCGCCCCCCGAGGCGGGACTTCCTCCGCTCTAGCCTTTCCCGGAGCAGCCTGGACAGGAAGTCCCGCCCCACTCCTCTCCGAGTCCCCTCCCCTCGATTTCAGGAGCTGGGATTTGGGCGTTACCAAGGACACGGGAACGGAGACAGGGGAGGAGTGATGGGCTGTGAAGGCGCCCACAGGGGTCTCTGATGATGATGTGTTTATTCCCCAGAAAGGTGGATCTTCCTTGACCACCCAATGCTGCTTCTTCCTCCCCTTCCCTCCTTGATATTTGTCCCTGTTTATTCCCTCCTTCTATGGCCCTCAAGACAATCTCAAAATAACCTTTAATTTACTTGTTCAAATATCATTGTTTATTAAGCCTTATCATGTAAGGACTAGAATCTAAGCTTCAGGAGGGCAGAATGGGCACTCAGAGAAGCAGCGATTGAATGAATGAATGAATGAATGAATGATGCAGCCAGGAATAAACCCAACATAATATTGAGTTATAATAAACTATTAGGAATAAACCTAATGAGAAAAAAAGTCTTTAAAAAAAAGTCACGGGGGCGCCTGGATGGCTCAGTTGGTAAAGAGACTGCCTTGGGCTTAGGTCATGATCTCGGGGTCCTGGGATGAGCCCTGCCTCCGGCTCCCTGCTCAGCGGGAAATCTGCTTGTCCCTGCCTCCCCACTCATGCCCCTCTCTCTCTCTTTCTTCTACACATAATAAATAAAATCTTTTTCAAAAGATGACTGCGAGGCAAAGCTATTTCAATTATGCTAAAAGGGGCTTCAATGTTTCTGTGCCCTCTCAGGGCTAGAAGCTGAAACTGCTCTAAATGTGCCCTATGGCTCTAAACATATCCAGAGCTGTTTGGGAGAGCAGCCTCTGCCTTGCTCTGGGAGGGGTTCCTTGGACACTCTCTTGCCAGCATGTCAAGCGCCCTTCCTTGTCCTCAACTGAGCCCTGATCAGAGCCAAGGGTTCTGGAGTGCCCACACTTTAGAAACCAGCACTAACCACAGCAAGCACAGATTGAGCACTTACTGTGTGCCTGCCTCAGTGCTAAGCACCTCATGGGAAAAAAATCTCATTTAGATAGCTGCACACTTAGAGTGTGATAATGATTATCAATATCCACTCTACAGACGGGAGAACTAAAGTTCAGAAGGCTGAGGGCCTCACCAAGTCAACAAAGTGACAGAGGTTGAAGTTGAGCCTCATCCTCCCAACTCCAAGATTCTTATTCTTTTTTTTTTTTTTTTAGATTTTATTTATTTATTTGACAGAGAGTGAGAGAATGATCGTAAGCGGGGGGGGGGGGGGGCGGGGAGGGAGAAGCAGACTCTCCACTGGGCAGGGAGCCTGATGCAGGGCTCAATCCCAGCACCCTGGGATCATGACCTGAGCTGAAGGCAGACACTTAACTGACTGAGCCACCCAGGGGCCCCCAAGGTTCTTGTTCTCTAATGACCTCCTGATGCCAGAGTTGAGCTTAGTGATGCATAAAGCTGTCATGTGGCAGTGGAACCTCTCTGTAGAATGTAGCATGATGGTTTTTAATGTGAAGACACTGGCTCTTCCTCTCACTGTCTGGCAGACAGGTTTTCCAGGAGCCTTTGGGTGGGGGTTAGAGGAACAGGTGCTCTGAGAGGACAATACATGGGCAGGGGCTAGGTTTCATTGAAGCTCTCATCATCATTGGGCTTTATTTCTAGAAACCAAGGGCATGCTTGTAAAGAACCAGGCTTTTGAGCCTCCTTGCTCATTTTCTGGGCTGTTGCTGCATCTGTGCCTCCTTTGTTTGCAGCTGAAGGCATGAGATGCCTTGCATTTCTGTAGACTCTCTATGCAACAGAAGTTTCACTATTCCCCTGCCCCAGCTATGTCTCCAGTCTCATCTTCTCAGGAGGACACAGGAGAGTGTGGAAGACATTACTTGTGCTCACCAATATATCTGGTTTTCCTCCCCTTCCTCACTATAAGAAAGGATCACACTTCCTTCCTCCTGAAGGTCAGGCAGAGTCATATGACCTGCTGCAGCTAATGAAACGTAAGTGGAAGTGATGTGCCTCTCTTCTTAGTAGATGCACTGAAGTAGTGCTGGGGTGTGACTCTATGCTTTCTTTCTGCTGAGAACTGCACACCTTTAGGGCCAAATTTAGCCTGGAACTTCTCCCTGTAGCTTATGAACAGGCGCAGTGTGGTGGGTGGTTAAAGCATGGGCTCTGGAGCTAAATCATCAGGTTCCAACTCCAGCTCTGCCACTTTGCAGCTGTGTGACCTTGGGCAAGTCCCTGCATTTCTTGGTGTCTCGATTTCCCCACCTGCAAAATAGGGACCTACCTTATGGTGCTCTCATGAGGTTAAATGAGATCAAGTCACAAAGCCTGAGTACAGGGCTCAGCAGGTAGAAAGCCCTTGATGAACATGTGCTCTCAGAAAGATGGGACAGAGAGTCTTTTTTTTGGGTCCCTTTAACCTCTCCCCTGGGACCTGGGATACACCTGTCCACCTTTCTGGACCTGAGCAAGTCATGTTGGGAACACAGAAAAGGAGAGGATAGAGAGGGGCAGCTGGAAGCCAAGAAAAGAGTGAAGACCCTTGTCATCATGGCACACAGGAGCTAGGCTGGCTATAAGGCAATGCCTCTGGCAGTGTGAAGCCTGAGGATTCTGACCTTGTTGCTTCTGAGTCTGGGGCCCCCCCATGTGCTGAGGTGTGATGAGAAAACTGAGGCAAGAGGAATCAGCTAAACTGAGCCCTGAACCAAGGCAGTGAGAACTGAATTAAATCTCTTCCTGTCCATCTGTAGGGTCCTCAGAGGTGTCTGATATTTTTCAGTCATGAGTTGAACCATCCTCCATCAGCTCGTAGCTACAACTGCCAGGTGCCCCCAGTGCAGCCATGGAGGGAAGAAACACCCAGACCCTGAGGGAGGGTCCTCTGTGGAGACTTGCCCCAACTGCAGGGAAATTGGCATCTTTTATTGAAAGTGTAAAGTGCGCAGTGTGGAGTCTGGCATGGAGTCCAAGAGGTCTCAATCCACCAGGGGACCTCCATCCCAATGCAGGGGCTGCCCATAAGATTATTTGCCAGAAGAGTCACTGGTTGGTTACCTTCTTGGGTTGGGGGCAGGTGGGAAGAGGGTTGGGAAGCTTGGGAGGGATTTGTTGTTTGGGGTGGAAGGGACTCAGAGCTGGAGACTGTGTCAGGCAGAGCCTTTCCAGGGCTAGCTCTGGTTTCTTCTGGGGCTGCAGTAGCATCTCTGCCTCTGTCATTCAGGCACTCAGCACCAGAAGGTCCTTGGAGGTCAGAACAGAGAACCCAGTTAGTGGAGGAGATGGCTTCTGCTTAGAACCTCAGCAGTCAGCTGTCTGTGGATTGGGTAAGGCACATTTCCGGGAGCAAGCAACCGTGAACAATGAAGATTTATTGGGATTAAAGGGACCCGAGGAGCACCCTGGCCATGTCATTAGCTTGCCCAGTACAGGAGACCTAAGGCAAGACCCTTCCCTCCCTGCCTCTCATCTCCTTCTTCCCCCAAATAAGGGAACCAGTCTTGAGCCTCAGTCCACATTCTTCCAAAATCAATTTTCATAACTAAAAACATCTACAACAAAGTAAATAATGGAGTTAACCCATAGAATGAAATAAATACCCATAAGTCTGTACTGATATAAATCATTGGGTAAATAAACTAATGGAGGAGAAGGGATGGCTCTTACTTGTAGAAAAATTTCAACTAATAAATGTGGAAGGAGTGATAGCAATAGAAAGTCTCCATTAGGCAGATTCCACAATAATAACTGTTGCAGACAAGAACCATCAAAGAATGGCAAAATGAGTGGGAGAAAGTGTGGTGAGAAATAGGATATTTGGGTAGTGTCTCCAACTATCTCCTCATGAGATATTTATCAGTTACAATGGGAAAAATAGTAACTTAAGTGGGAAAACTGGCAGGGACTTCCTTGACCACATGATCAAAGTCAGTATCCCCAGGAATAAGACACTGACATTGCATGCCCCCCATGTGGTGCGCTGAGAGGGGCACAGCATCCCTTCAGTGGCGTTCTTGCCAAAAATAAATAACCTCAATCTAATCACGAGAAAACATTGGTCAAATCCAAGTTGTAGGACATCCCACACAATGGGCCAGACTCATCAGAAATGTCAAGGTCATAAAATACAAGGAAAATTTAGGAACTCTCATACATCAGAGGACACTGTTGCATACTTGGATCGACAGCCAAGTGCAAAGCAGGATCATGGATCCTGAACCAGACAAAGTACAGTAGTGGGAAAACCATTGAGAAAGGTCTGTAGATTAGTTAATAGTTTTATATCAATGTGAACTTCCTGATTTTGATCATTATACTCTGGTTATATAAGATGCTAGTGCCACACAAGAAACTGAGTGAAGAGTATTCTAGTACTCTCTGTACTATTTTTGCAACTCTCCTATAAGTCTAAAATTGTTTTTAAATGAAAAGTTAAGGGGTGCTTCGGTGTCTCAGTCAGTTAAGCATCTGCCTTCAGCTCAGGTCATGATCCTAGGGTCCTAGAATTGAACCCCACATTGGGCTCCCTGCTCAGCAGGGAGTCTGCCTCTCTCTCTCTCTCTCTCTCTCTCTCTCTCTCTCTATCTCACCCTCTGCTCATGGTCTCTCTCTCACACAAAAACAAATAAATAAATGAAAATCTTTAAAAAGATAAAGTTAAAATAAAACGTTAGATCCATATAATAATGATGAGAAGGAGAAGAGGAGGAGGAAGAGGGGGAGGAAGAAGAAAGAAAAGAAGGGGAAGGCATCTAAGTAGCTCAGTTGGTTGAGCGCCTGACGCTTGGTTTCAGCTCAGGTCATGATCTCTGGGTCAGGAGATGAGCCCTACTCTGTGCTCAGCAGGGAGTCTCCTTGAGGTTCTCTCTCCCTCTGCCCCTGCTCCTCCCACCATGTGCACGTGCACACACTCTCTCTCTTTCTCTCAAATAAATAAATAAATACATAAATACATAAATAAATAAATATTTTTTAAAAAGAAGGAGAAGAAAGTAGTTATCATTTATGGAGGCTGTGCAAGATCAAGACTGGGCTGGGTCTTTTTTTTTAAGCTTATTTATTTAAGTAATCTCTGCAGCCAGTATGGGGCTCGAACTCATGACCACAACTCACATGCTCTACAGACTGAGCCAGCCCGGTGCCCCAAAGCTGGATCTCAGTGGTTCTGCACCTTTCAGATCCAGCACCCTCGTTTACATTTTATCACAGGTATTTGTGTTGTCTCCTTTAATATTCTGAAATGAAATTCATAATCTATATAATCTACTTACATCCCTTGCTGGAATATAAAGAAATAAAATCATTCCCACTGATTTAAAAAAGGCCCTTACATTGGGAAGGGGCTTGCAATACAGCCCCAGTCGAGAACCACTGGTTGGAACTGCGTCTATTATTCCAGTACAAAACCGACTTCTCACCAGCTGAGTGACCTTGGGCAAATGGCCTACCTTTTCTGATACTCGGGTCCTTCATCTATGATGTGTGGGCAAGCAGTGACCAGGCCATGCTGAGGCCCAAATGTATGTAAAACAGTACATGGGGCAAAGTACATGCTTGGGAAATGGGATGATGATGATGGTGGTGGTGGTGGTTGTGGTAGTGTTGTTGTGGTCATGATAAACTTGTCCCAATCCCATCTATATTTCTCTGCCCCGTTTTAAAAATGAATAACAGCATTAAAATGCTGTATCTCATTTAATTTCAAACTTGATGAGTGGACATTATTTTTCCCCATTTTCAGATGAGACTGAGGCTCAGAGCATTGCTGAGGTCCTACAAGAGCTCAAGAGATAGGACCATCCACAAGCACTGTCCTACATCTGACCCCTGCCCACACTGCCCCTCCAAGGTCACTGCCCACCTCCCCTCACTGCCCCCCTGAGGCAGTAGGGTGACACCCCTGGGCTGAGACCCAAGCCTGGCAGTTGTGTGAGGAGCTGGGCTCTCTGCATACCACTGGACGCAGTATGGATGCGGCCACCTTTTGAAAGGAAATTGTCATTCTGGAGCAAAGGCCCATTCTTTCCATTTCTAGGAGTATGTTCTAAGGAACATATTGAATCCTGAATCCAGAAACAGGTTTGTGAACCAGGATGTTCACTACAGGATTCCTTATCATAACGAAGACACTGATAATGACGGACACTTCTAGGGTGTTTTTTATGTGCCTGGGGCTGTATAAGGCACTTTACAGTAGAATCTCACTTTATTCTAAAAGCAGCCCTGTGGGGAGGTGCTATGATTAACCCCTTTACAGAGGTAAAAACTGAGACGTTAAGTGGCTTGTTCAGGGTCGCTCAGCAGAATCAGAATTGGAACCCAGGCCACATTCTTTAACACTAATGCCCTACTGAGCAAAGTCATATTTAAAAATAAACCTCCAGAAAGATTGGAATGAAAAAGAGCTAAGTGGTCATTTTTAGGTTGCAAATATGTATCCAGGAGGATAAATGTGTTTGTTTAATCTTTCCTGTATTTTCCGAATTTCAGGTAATGAGCACATGTGGCTTTCATAGTGGCAAAAAGACCTTCTGCATTTGAATGTCAAGGCACCTACCAAGATTATATTACTTCAGGAATATTTATCCAAAGGCCCATCGTCCCACTGTCTGGGAGAGATCTGCAGGGGCCAGGACTGTACATTTTATTCTCTGCTGTATTCCCACCTCTTTGCACATCGTCTGGCACTCAATAAAAGTTTTTCCAATGAACTACATGGCACTTCCACTGTGGCCAAGCCCCTTACTGCTCTGAGCCTTAATAGTCCCATCTGCAATATGGGAGCAATGACGTCTGTCATAAGGATGAAAGGTATGGTGGATGGGGAAAGGGTTCTTAAGGGTTCTTCAGCCTTGTTTCTTGTTCCCTTAGTGCCCCCCTTTGAAGGAAGAGGCCCCTGATGCCCCACCCTTCCACTCCCTTCTCCTCCTCCTCCCAACTCCTGGGCATGGAGCCAAGAGCAGAACAGAATGCTTCTCCCCTTACCTCCAAGACGTCGATGTCTGCATTGCTGAAGTCAATGTTGAGGATTTTGGGGAGAGGGACACCAGAGCCCAGCACAGCTGTGAAATGAAACAACAGCCAAAGGGTCAGGCATAGTCAGCATGGCCAAGAGGCATTACAGGAGGCCACGGGTATTTTCAAGGAGACCAGCCATTTCTTTTCCATCTCTAGGCCTTTGTCCTAGCAGGTGCTTCTGCTCCGAGCACACTCCCTCACCCTTGCCTGCCTGCCCAGTTTCTGAACTTTCCAGGAGACTCTGGATGTCACCTCTTCTGTGAGGTTTCCCCCACCCCAGACCAAGCAACCCTGGGCTCCTGCCATTCCCTTGAACTGCCCCCTATCTTTACAGAAATTAGTTCTCTGTTTCCCTATCTGTCGCTTCTACCCAGATTGTGAGTTTTTTTGCAGGCAAGGACTATGTCCCCAGCATCACCCAGCCCTGCACTGGGCACAGAGGAGAGGACAGGTGTTTGCTGAATGGAAGCATCTGTACATGGAGCCCAACAAGTGACCGTCATGGGTGTATCATTTGCTTTTAGATTGTCAGAACTTACACAGATTCATTTTGTTTCATGTTCTGGGAAAGAAGGAAAGAAGGAAGGAAGGAAGGAAGGAAGGAAGGAAGGAAGGAAGGAAGGAAGGAAGGAAGAAGGGAAGGAGGCAGGGTGGAAAGGAAGGATGAAAGGGTAGGTGAGGGTAACTGACTCAAGTGAAGTTAAACAGATTTGCTTAAATAAATAAATAAATAAATATAAATAAATAAACAGATTTTCTGCCTCCAACAGGACTTTTCAGATAATGAAGGACATTGCGAATCTAACCCAGAGCAAAATATTCAGAATTTCCCAAACTGGCTTGGCCATGGAACCCTCTTCTTAAGAGTACCTTAGGACTAATTTTTCATGGAACCCACTTTTGAATCATGACCCTGATCCAATATCTCACTTTTGAGAATGGTAAACTTCGTTGGAGTGAGAATGAGGGACTTGCTGCCAGATTCATACCACCTCTTGGTGACCAAGCTGGGTGGAGAGTCTCTCCTCTTGCCTCAAAGGTCAGCCCAGCTCAGCCTGGCTCCTGACATCATCCTCTCCCGCCAGGGAACATGCATGGCCTTGGTGACCAGGGCTTTCCTGTGATTCCAATTCAGCCTCCTCTGGTGACAGCTTCCAGGATAAACTTCTGTTTGACACAGAGAGCTCCCCAAATGCACCCCGGCTGGTAGAGCTGATACCAGGCCCTCTCCATCCTCTTCTCTAGAAAGTGAAAGTGGGGAAAGGGAGGGTGGGGGTGCATTGGCGGAAGTGGTGGGGGTAAGGTTTCCAGGTACAATGGGGTTCAGCTCTCCTAGCCTCCAGTAGCCCCCGAGTTCAGGAAGCTTCCTGATAACATCCCTGAGGCACCACAGAGAGGAGGAATCATGCTCAGTCCCATCCTTTTGTGAAGCTGGGCAAAGAATACCCTCTCACTGATAACGTGGCTGCCTATAGGTCAGATGCTGGGTTAGAAGGCTTTGTCAGAGCAACTTTAGCTTTATCTGTACTGAATGAACATTTTTTACAACAATAATGTGTTCATATAGTCCCTGTATAAGTAAAATTAAATACATGATTAAGAATTAATCAGGGACCCAACAATGTGAATATACCTAGCAATATTAAGCTTGTACCTAAAAACAGGTAAGAAGGTAAATTTCATGTTATATGTGTTTCACCACAACTAAAAATAAACACTAAAAAAAATCAGGAAATACCTTGGATTATATTTTTTCTTTAATGGAGAAAAAAGGAGTTTAGAAGAAAGTATAACCAGATGTTGAGATTAATTGCCTCTGGGAGGTGAGATGTTACTTTCTAAGCTGTTCTGGGCTTTCTATAACTTACACACATATCATTTTCATATGTAATCAGAAGTTTACATAGATAACCAGAAAAACAAAACAATCGGCCAGATAAGGAAGAAGGGGGAGGAGGAGAAGGAAGAGGGGGAGAAGGAGGAAAAGAAGAAGGAGAAGAACACAGCAGAAGCAGCAAACAAGGAAGTTGATGGACCCAGACAACATTTGCATTCAGAGGGTTAAATAAATAAGCTTAAAATGAAGGTCTCAGAAATACTGTTGAGGCAGAATGGTTGTGTGTCAAATATGCCCAACAAACCAGCAGCCGCCAGGTCCCCAAGTCATACACGTTCCTAAGCTCTCACCGTTCATGGCAGGCAGAAACGCCAGGTCAAAGATCTTCCCGACCAGCACCTCCAGGAGGCCAACCTGCAGGAAAGAACGAGAACTCAGCCCAGGCAGGGGTTCACTTGCTCGGATCCCCAGGGCTCCTTGAGGCCCAAGCAGGAGGAATGGAGCTGCTCAGGGAAATCTGGCAGCTGCTGTGACTCCAGAACCACCCAGTTGGACAGCAGCAAGGCACATCTGTCCACCTGCTGTCTGTGCAGTTGAGGAGACTGAGATCCAGAGCAGGACAAGCTCCAGTCCAAGACTTATGGTGAGGCAGGGACTGGGGGAGGCCCAGGGCACGTAGTCTCTGGTAGCTCGCTCTGCAGCCACCATGGTGTCATGCAAGGCCCTTGGGCTTGGGCTGTGTAGCCAACGCTCCAGGTTCCCAGCCTGGTTCAGTCTCTACAGGCCTCTGGTAAGTTTCCCTCACCTCTCAGACCTTCAGCTTCCTCAGCTGTAAAATGGGCCGGCAAGCCCAGCTTGCAAGGATGCAGCAAGGGGTACAGGCGGGTCAGGTAAAATGCCCAGCCTTGAGACTTTTCATGTGTGTGCACTCCTAACTTCCCTAAGCATAGGTTTCCACATCTGAAAACAGGAGGAAATAATACTTCCCTTGTATAGTGGTTGTAAAAGCCAAATGTAAACTCCTCTATGTAAAGCACCTGCCTTGGGGTAGTACCACATGGTAGGACAGTGACAGGAGCAGGGGACTTTTATCCTAGCGCTGTGACCTTGGACAAGTCACCCAACTTCTCTGCATTTGGCTGCCTTATTTGGAAAATGGGTTAATAATTGTACCCAAATCATAAGTTTGTTGGGAGGATTAAATAAGAGAAATTTGTTTAAAAAAAAAAAAAAAGGCTTAATTTGGTGCCCAGGGCCAGTCTCTGTTGTCCCAGAAATATTCTCTAATTTCACACTATGTGAGTTTCTTTTGCTGCTTGGACTCCAGAGATTTCCGTTTTGGTCCCAGCTTTGCCCCAACAACCAGCTGTGAGGCTTGTCAGTGCCCAGCCCTGGGGCCCAGTTTCTCCATCTATAGAATGAAACTGGTGACACCAACTCCATGGGTTGTAGAGGCCGGGGTCAGAAAAACTCAAAAATAGGCAACACAATAGATATTTGAGTTCCTTTGCCCATGTGGAAATCTCACCCAAGCTCATTTGGGAAAGCAAGCCTCTGTTAGTCGTCAATTTGTAAAGAAAAGAGGGGACATTTCTAGAGATTTCGGTGGTGTGGGGGACCCAAGAATAAACAAAGAGATGATGAAACAGGACCAAACCCTAGAAGCTGAGCATCTCCGATTAGAAAAGCAGAATTCCAGAGCGTGGTGGTAAAGTGTGGTTAGAAATAAACCCAGCCTGCTTGCTAAGGCTCAGAGTGGGTTGGCATTGCTCAAGATTACATGGGAGTGACAAAACCAACCCCCGCCCCTGTGTGCCACGCCCCCCATCCAGAGAGGCAGGGGTCTCCCATGGGACATGACTGACCCTATCACCTCCCCTCCCTGGAATGGAGGGATTTGGGCCAAGTTGTCTCCATGGGAATAGTCAGTAAAACGGAGCAGCCTCGCAGGCAGAGTTGGAGCTGTGAGTCAGTAACTCTGTCCCCTCCCTGCCTTTGTGGGCCTCAGTTTCCCCACCTGTAAATGAGGCTTGACAGAGATGATGCCAATGCTTTGGCATCCGCAGACTCCCTGGGCCCCAGCCAGCATCCCAGAAAGGGATGCCATTCCCTTCCTCTGAGCTTAGTACTTACATCAAAGTTGCCTACGTTTGAGGTTCTGAGGTTGAGGTGAGTCCTGCCAGTAAAGCAAACAGCCCGTTAGAAGTAGTGATTGCCTGAGAATCATAAGAGCTTGTATTTCAATCAACTATTAGAAGCCCCCCTCCACCAACATCTCTCAAAGACCTCACCTGACCCCGGAGGCAGTTAATGAGATCAATGTTGAGCTCCGCATATTGAGCACTATGTACTGGATGTGATGCTGAGGCTTTTATATCATACACAGTAGCCACCTTATCTGAGATTTCATTGTCCGTGGCTTCAATGACCCGCGCTCAGGGGCAGCCTCCAGAGACAATCTCCCTTCTGACGTGTTGTCCAAAGGTCAATACTAGCCTGACATTTCATTACAGTGCCTACGTCATTCACCTGACTTCATCTCATCACGTGGGCATTTTATCATCTTACACCATCACAAGAAGAAGGGTGAGTATAGGGGTGCCTGGGTGGCTCAATCAATTAAGCATCCAACTCTTGATTTCAGCTCAGGTCATGATCAGGGTGGTGAGATCGAGCCCTGTGTTGGGCCCTGCACTGAGCATGGAGCCTGTTTTTCCTTCTCCCTCTGCTCCTCCCTCAGCTTGTGCTCTCTCTCTCTCTCTCTCTCAAATAAATAAATAAAATCTTAAAAAAAAAAAAGGATGAGTATAGTACAGTATTTTGAGAGAAACAACATTCACATAACTTTTATTATAGTACATTGGTATAATTGTTTTATTACAAGTTATTGTTGTTAATCTCTAACTGCACCTAATTTATACATTTATAAGACATACTCAGGTATGTCTGAGTAGAAAAACACTGTGTAGCCAGGGGGTGGTACCAGCTGATCCTTCAGGCATCCACTGGGGGTCTTGGAACATATCCCCCATGGATAAGGAGGGACTGCTGTACACAAGGCCCTGAGGCAGCAAACCCACCTCTCCAAGCCCTAGTTGTTTCCTCTGTAAGATGGGAGAATAATAATCCCAAATCTGCAAGGCCATTGCAAGGCTAAACAAGACAATGCCTATAAATACCAAGTGCAAAGCTGGGCACGTCATCATCATCACATCCATCGCTATTATTATTATTGATATAGTAGTTGTTGGCGGTAGGTCCTTTCTATTCAGCTCACGGCATCACCCACCCTGCCCAGATCTCACCAGCGGTCTTAGCAGTCACAGCCCAGTTTCATCCTTGCAGACTCTCAGATTTACCCAGCCCTGACAGCCATGCAAGGGGACCTCTGGTGTCCTCCCGGGCGTCCCTTCAGGAGCCGGCACCAGGCACGGCAGCACCAAAGAGAACTTTCTGAGCAGCAGGAGCCTGAGTCTGCAAACCTCCTTACTTGTCCAGCTTGGCGTCGATCATGAGCTTATCTCCCTCTACGGAGAACATGGCCAAGAGTTCTGTGTCCTGGAGGAAAGGAGAGGAGAATGAGGCACCACTGCTGGGTGGACTCTGTGTGCCAGGAGCTGGCTAGGAGCTGCATGAACACAGTTGTCCCCCGGGATCTTGGTCAAACCTCCTTTTACGAGTTGAGATCCCAGTAATGCTCCCTAAATAATGGATAGCCCCCCTCTGGAGGGAAGGGTTGAGAATAATAAATTGCCTATGTTTGCTGACACGTGGGTTGCTTTCAAGTAAGTCAGCAGAGCCAAGTGAACATTCCTCAGAAAGATACTATCGCAGGGAGCAGCGATTGCTTGGCTGGTGGCGGTGTCTGAGCTGTCTCAGAGCGGGTGGGGAGGCCTGCAGCCTATGAAACCTGCTCCAGATGAGCCAATGCAGATGGGATTGGGCATCCCCAGTGTCAAGCACAACTACCCCTCACCACCCCCAGCAGAGGGCATAAAAGGTCCAGACTCAACCCCTCTCCAGCAGAAGCCTTATTATAGGAAAGTCCCTCTTTGCTTAACTCCTTCCCCCACCAAAAACATAAAATAAAGTAAATTAGTCTAATGAAAAAAAGGAAGCTCCAACACATTCAGGTGATGTTACTGCTAATAGTAACAATTATTGGGATGATGGAGTGGGAAGGGGCCAGACCAGGCAGGGCTGGAGAAAAGTCATGGCTGCATCTTAGGGGCACTGGAGAGTCATGGCAGGGCTCTGAGCTCAATCATACAACATTTGGGCGATTGATAGAAAAATTTTCACACCGTAGGGACTAATCAACAAGGGGCAGCCATTTCCATTCCCTGGATGAGAACCAACCCTTTTAATCTGGCATCTGATGATGCCCAAAAATGACCCCCAACACACCGTAACTTGGCATGCTCTAGCCAAGAATACCCACTTCCCAGATTAGAGGTGGCTCATTTAGTCTTGAGCACTGGGAAGAGAGACCGAGAAAACATAGCAGAGGGAACAGAACCCCAAGTGTCTGAATCTAAAGGTTTAACCACTGAAGGGGAAATGGCATTTAATACAGCACATTGTTTCAACAAGTATTTACTGAGCATCTACTGTGTGTGGGACCCTATGCTAGGCTCTGAGGATCCTGTAGTGAATAAGACAATTTGCCTCTCTGCCCAGCAATAAACTAACAAACACATTGTATAGTGACAGGTTAAGAACCAAGTAAAGCAAGGGTAGGAGAGAGAGAGAGAGAGAGAGAGAGAGATGGGAGGGAAGGGGAGGGGAGGAGAGGGGATATTTTAGATAATTGGTCTTGTGAAAACCTCTCTGGGGAGGTGACATTTGAACAGAGACCTAAAGGAAATGGGAAGTGAGTAATGAAGAGACCTGGGGAAAGAGCATTCCAAGTGGAGGAAACAGCATATGCAAAGGCCCCGGGGTGGAGCTCCACCTGGCATGTTGGTGAAATAGCGAGGAGCTGAAAGGTAACCAGGGATGATCTAGAAGAATTTTATGGGTTATTGTTAGGGGATTGATTTTTGTTTCAAGGTTGAAAGGAAATATTTTGAGAAAAGGAGCCACATGATTTTAAGAGGATTCTTCTCTATGAAATAACTGGAGATTATTGTATTTGTATTTGTCTCCTGCTAGGTACCAGGGACATGAGAAACTTATGGCATGACAGGTTCTTCTCCAAGTATCTTACTAATGCCCTGCTGCCATCCCCACAAAGTAGAGGAGAAAATCAAGCCCAGAGAGAGGGAGTGATCCACCAAAGTTCACACAGCTAGAAGTGCTAAAGACTGGATTTCAATCAGATCATTTGGCCCCGTGTTGCACTTGTAGTCACTATGGTTGGTATCATGGAGATTTGAAGGGATCTGGGGACTCAAGAAGATCACATGGCACCCACCCCCGACACTCACCACATCAATGAGGCAGATAGTGGTCTCAACGTCATTGGGCTGGGAGACCATGACCTCAGAGGTGGCAAACACCTTCACCAGTGCCTTGTCCTTTTGCAGCGTCACCGAAGGTGGGTTTGGCACCTGGATCCTGATGGTGAGTGGGCGGGACTCAGGGTACTGCTGGAACACCTAGGGGTGGACAGCAGGCCTGAGTGAGTGGGGCCCCGGGTAGTGAGGGTGCCTGGTGGGTCATCGGCCAATCTCTAAACACATGGCACAGGGTCTCACATCGGGCACCTTCAGATCCAACAGCTGCTCCAGCCCTACACACCACATGCAAAGACTCTTACCTGCTGCTGGGTTTGGGCAGGGGGCTGCCCTCTCTGAGCCTCTCACATAGGGTTACTGGGAGAATTAACTGTGGGGGTGACGCCAAAGCTCTGAGCTCAACGTCTGATGCCTGCAAATGCTAGAATCTGCTGCCGAGCAAGATGGGTTCACCTGGACATTCATGATTGTATCAAATCATTGCAACAGTTCCACAGGGTATTTTTTCTCCATGTTACAGATTTAAAAATTGTAAAAAACTGATTAAAAAACTGAGGCTCAAGCAAATTGTCCAAGGCTACCAGGAGAGCTGAGGTTCCCACACAGGAGTATGTCACTCAGAAGCCCAGGGCCTCCCTCCCCTCCTGCTCCCTCTGGATACCCCACTTGGAACAGAAAGTCCACAGTTTGGGGTGCCTCACAGTGAAGTCTCAGAGCAAGGTGTAACCTACCTGGATTTGCTGGGGTCTCAGGAGACCCACTACAGGAGGAACCTGAGCCTGTTTGCTGCAAATGGACTCCCCAAAAGCTAATTAGCTAAAGGAATAATTCATCAGACAATCAGTTCCCATATTTGCTAAATAATTGCTTTACCAAAAAATTTACTTTAAGGAACACTTTTTTTTTTTTTAAGATTTTATTTTTAAGTAATCTCTACACCCAAAATGGTGCTTGAACTTACAACTCAAGGTCAAGAGTCACATGCTTCTGACTGAGCCAACCCGGCGTCCCCAAGAAACACTTTTCTTAAATATATTAAATGAACATAAATATATGGGAAAAACTACACAGTTACTTTAAAAAGAAATTCATATAAATGGAAACTTCCGTGTGCAATGAGGCAGTGTGAATCCTGGTCTTGAGAAGACTATTCATTTTCTTGAACACATTCAAGGTGAAATTCTTTTGAACAAAGCCTTTTGATTGGTCTGTTGGCCAATCGGGTAAATTCAGTCAAATAACCACTCAGTGAAGTCACCCTTTGGTAAAAGGGCTTTTGACAAATCAATAATTTGGTGACTTGTCTTTTCACAAAGGGATTTTCAGGATAGCTGGAGGGGCCTAGCCCAACATACACTGTTTCCAACAATTAGCAACAGTGGAGAGGTTACCTCAAACTCTGCCCCCTGCAGCAGGAGACCCAGGATGCCCCTCTCAGCTCTGATGAAGACTCTCCTGGTGACTCCGCCCCTAGTCTGAGTCCCCTTGCTACAGACTCAGCCCCAAGTCAAGGTCTGAGTCCCTGCTCTAGCCTGGCTCTGCCACTGCCACATTGTGTGACCTCTCTGAGCCTCTGCTAGCCCTGTCTGTAAAATGGATTGATCCTCTTTTCTGGCCCCACTAAGAGCGGGGGTGGGGTGGTAATCAAAACCAAATAAAAAGTGTATTATTAACTTTTTTAATAAGCTCTAAAGTGCAGTGCACGTAAGAAGTGGCCCAATAAATAAAAGGTCCAGTTGGCTGAGGGCTCTCCCCACCTGCCTCCCAGGGCTGCCACTGTTTATGACGTTAGATCACAGAGTTCGGCCATTCAGCTTCTAACCACATGAGGGCGATAGTGACCATTTGTTGAGTTGGGTCTCCCTTCCTGAATTACTACCAGAAACAGGTAGAACAGCGAAATGTCTAAAATGGTTGTAGATTACAGCAATCCTTTAAACCTGCGTGACACTTACTACGTAAGAAGCTCTTTGCTGCCAGGTGCAGGGTAACAGGCTTGGGACCAGCGCTGGGACAAGAATAAAATTCCAGCTGTACACAACTACTAATCTGACCGGAGCACATTTGCCCCCATCCCTTTTAAAAAGATTTTGTTACTATTAACAAGAACAATAATAGTGAGCATTTATCAAATGCCAGCTCTGTGCCTACATTCAAATCCCAGGTTCAAATCACACAATGAAGTGGGTGTTGTTATTCCCGTTTTCCAGATGAGAAAGCTGAGGCCCAGAGAGAAGTCCTTTGCCTACGATAGTGTGGTTGAGACCTGCTAAGCTAGAATTCAAATTCATCTTTTTCTGCCTCCAAAACCTGGTTCTTCCCATCTTTTTTTTAAAGATTTTATTTATTTATTCATGAAAGACACAGAGAGAGGCAGAGACACAGGCAGAGAGAGAAGCAGGCTCCCTGTGGGGAACCCGAAGCAGGACTCGATCCCAGGACCCTGAGATCACACCCTGAGCCAAAGGCAGAACACTCAACCACTGAACTGCTCAGGCATCCCTGGCTCTTCCCATCTAAGCCATCGTGCACCTGAATGTGCTCTGTATCTGCATCTTTACATGAATTATCACCTTCATCTCCCTTACTCTCCTAGACCAAGCTGTGGAATAATCACTAGCATCCTTTTTTGACAGATGAGGAAGCCAAAGCTCAGAGATATAAAGACTCTTGCCTGAAGATACACAGCAACAAAGTAGCCAGGCTAGGATTAGACCTGTGCAGGCTAGTCCACTGCTAGAGCTCTGAGTCTTTCCATCTCAACCCTCCATGCCCCCCACTTCATAGGGATTTGGGCACCATATCTTTGTCACTACCCACCCTAGTGCTGAGTGTCTCCTCTTCTGACCCAGTTCCTGGGACAGCTAGAATGAGGGTAGGGCTGAAGACAAGGGGATACAGCTGCCTCACATACCTTGGGAATCAGAGCACCCAGCGTGGACGTGGTGAGAGGAGGAAGCTCTTCAAACTGCAAGACAAGAAGGGTCATGTGAACCCTGAGGCTATGGAGACAGATAGGAGTTGCTAATGCAGTGATTAAACTTCTACACACCCTCAAACAACCCCTGGGGGCATCGTCTTCCCCTTAAAGACCCCTTAGGAGGCACTGCAAGTCCAACAACCACCACCATACTGATCACGGTAGGTCTTCTGTGGTTGAGTGGACAGGGCCAGCTACTTAAGCTCACCACAGACATGACTTTACAGAGCAGGAGGGAAGACCTGACTCTTTGTCCTCTAAACGTAGTTCTTGATTAAAACAAGGTGAGCCTCAGTGAGTCCATGTGCATAACCCAGTGTCCACTAAATGCATCATTCTGCCATAGCTCTGGAGAGCCTATACTATTATTTCCTTAACGTTTTCTTTCAACTGACGTGCTTTTGAAAACCTCAAATACTAAAACATGGAAAGCCAGTACCATCTGACAGAAAGAAATGGCAACTGGAAGAGTGAATACAATAAAAGCAAAATAACACCATTGCATTCTGCTTGGATATCATTGTCTGTGGAGGGCTAGGGCTAGGGGTGTGAGTTCTGTTCTCTCTTGAGTTAAAAAGGGGACACTTGAAAGTGCAAGAAAAGGTTAATTATATACTAGCACCAAATGGAGACTTTCCTCTTGATGGAATCAAGATGGGCACAATTCATATGCTGTTTTTTTGGAGAACATATTATTCTTAGCAGATACACACAAATTTATGGAGTGAAATGTCATGCTTCCAAAAACATAAATTGCTCAACAATAGCTAGGTAGCTAACTAGATGATAGATAGGTTAGATAGGCGGATGAATGAAAGGATGGATGGATGAGAAGATGGACAGAGAGAAGGATAAATGGGTGGATGGATGGATGGATGGATGGATAAGTAGGTGGGTAAATGGGTGAGTAAGCAGATGGATGGATTGGTATATAGGAAGCAAATATGGCAAAATGACTGGTGAATCTGGGTGAAGGATATTTGGGCATTAATTGTAACTTTACTGAAGGCTTGAAATTTTCATAAGAAAAGATTTGGAAAGAAAATTATTCTAGATTATACCTTATTCTTACATGTCATTTCATTTTTTAATATCAATGTTTACCAATTTATCAATGTTTACCATTTTAAGCACTTATATTGGGATACATATATAGGAATATATATTGTGCTTTTAAAGAAAGATTGGCATAAAATTAAATAGAACTGAATAGGGAGCAACTTTCTCATCATATGATTTGACATTACTTCATGCCGTGGGTGTGAATCAGCTAACATCACTGTAGGCACCATGCTTTGGTAAACACTGACATAGTCGATCTATGAGTGGGGAATGGACTGTCTACTACTGTTGCTGCTTTAAAGCAATTTCCCCAAGGCTGTGGGAACTAGACAGGATCAACAGGGAGCTGTCTGCTGCCCAGCCCAGCCCACCTCTCGATGGCGCCATGACTCACCATGCCGTTGGTGATGTCAATATCCAGTGCCCCTTGCTTCTGCAGGAGGGCCAACACCGAGCCCAGGAAGTTGGCAGAAATGGCCAGTTGTGAGTTGGTGTTGTCGCCCATGGGGGGCAAGTCTGGCATCTTTTGTCTGGGACTCATGGCTGGCCGCCCCAGAGGGTAGTCAATGAGCTCTCCTCCAGCCTCCCCAACCAGAGTCTGGGGAAGCAAAGAAGGAAGGGGTCACAGGGGAGGGTACAGGGAGATGAGTGGAAGAAGAGGCTGAGACTGGGGTAAGGTCCTGAATCTGCCTCCAGGCAGCCTTCCTCGATTGAACCCACTGGGTCTGAGTTTTCTTTTATGACCCCCATGTCTTCTTCATTTGTGATGGAATGGAACCTCTTGCAGTTCTCATTTTACGACCACTAATAATAAATACATCCTTTGCTTTAAATACATGTGTGACATAGATTCTTCCTCCCTCAGTCCTGCTAAAACGAGTCAGCATGTTTATGGATCTGCAAAATGCCATGGCGTATCTGCTCTCTAAAGACCAGACCTTTCCATGGACTACAGGTATTGTGTGATCTGACCCCCCAAGGGATTTCACCACTTCACAGAGAGCCACTCTGTCCCTCCTGCCCTGGGCAGTCCCTGCCACCATCTCACTACCCCCACCGTGGCACCTTCCCACACACTATTCCCATCCCCCACACTCTTCTCTTGTTATGGCCCACTTCTGTGGCAGGTCTCAGCTTAAGTGTCACTTCCTCCATGAAGCCCTCCATGACCTCCCTGGGTACATCATTTTAAGCACTTATATTGGGATACATATATAGGAATATATATTGTTTCAGGATACATATATAGGAATATATATTGTTTCAGGCTCTGATATCCTGGGACCCTCTTTCACCACACTCATGATCTTTAATTGTGTATTTGTTTGAGTGACTCTTGGATGGCTTATCCTCTCCAATAGATTGTAAGCTCCATGAAGGCCAAGATTTTATCTTGCTCACCATTGCACCTCCAGCCCCAGCCCAGAATCTGGCAAACAGCAGGTATCCAACAAACATCTCTTGAATAACTATTGTTTATGAATATACTAGGTGTGATGTATATAGGTGCACAAGAATGCTGTGTATGTGGCAGCATGGGTGTGCATATGCAGGTCTGTAACTGATGGAGCAAGGGGAGAAGTACTCATGCTGGTACAGCCCAGGGGAGGTACACATGCGTGTGTCCCATGCACAGTTAGGAGCCAGATTCAGTGGTGTGCTGGAACCAGCTCATGCCAGCTCAGAAGCTGTGACATTCTATGCATGTCTTCCCAACACTTCATTCAGTGATATCAAGTTGGTAGCTTGAAATTGGCCACAGTAGCAGTATTTAGATCATGGAAATCAGCAAATGCTACAAATTGGGACTTTTTTTAATCATGGAGAGCCAGATGTTAGTACTTATCACTACTGGCCAGATTCATTCCTCCTGGAAACCCAATCCCATAGTAGCAGAAGGTAGATTGCCTGGGCTTAGATCCCAGGCTCGCATCTATTCACTGTATGACCTTAGACAAGTGGCTTAACTTCTGTGCCTCAGTTTCCTCAATAAAAGTTCACCTTATTAAGTCATACGGTTGCTATGAGGATAGCCTGAGTTAATCTACATAAAGCACTTATAATGTGCCTGGCAAGCAGTAAGTGTTGGCTGTGATTGTTTCCTGATGTGGCTCCTAGAAGGTCCTCAAGTCATCAAATGAGGGCTCTGTTCGAACATTGTTTCCCATGAACTGAGTAGAAGCCCATGAGCCTGACGCTCACACCCGGGCCCACCTCCCCTTGCCCCAAGCCCCGGCACTCACATTGAGGTCCAGCTCCAGAAATTCACCAGTCACAAGCGGGAGGCTGGAGAAGGTATACTGGACACTTCCCAATATCCCCAGAGGAACCAAAGCTGTAGGGAAAGATAGAGGTCACAGGGAGTCCCCTTGACCCTCCAAGATGCCTTCCCTCCTTGTGCCCCAAAGCAGGCAGTGCAGCAAGGTTCCAGCTCCAGACAGCATGAAAAGAGCAAGAGTTCTGGGTTCACATTCCAGCTCTGCCTCTTCCTTGCTGTGTGAACTCAGGCAAGATGCTTTACCTCCCTGAACTCCAATTTCCTCCTCTGTAAAATAGGCTTAATATAACTCTTTGGGCTTGAGATTCTGGATATGGATAAGCTTTGTAAACTGTGAAGTACCATGACCAGGGAAAAAGTTTTAAGGTTCCACAATATGGTGCTTAGTTGAAGCTAGGATTTCTCTGACTGCTTGTGACCAATAGCCCCATCTTTTGGGCTCTTCCTCCCTTGTTCCTGGCCACAAAGGGAGAGAATTTTACCTACCTGCGAAAGCCATCCTCAAACTGCCTAGGGTCCCCAAGAAATGGGATCACCACCTAAGGGGGCCTCGCTGCATGACTATAGAAACTATAACACCTCATAAGTTAGGTGTCTCCATTATGTTGGCCCATACGAAAGGAGATCCCTGGAACCAAGCTGTGCATGAACTATGGGGCAGGCTTGCCTTCAGGAGTGTTCACTCAGAAATCTTGCATCAACTTGACAGGAAGAGCACTAGGTGTTACACTATATGTTGGCAAATCGAACTCCAATAAAAAAAATATACAAAAAAAAAAAGAGAAAGAAATCTTGGATCATGGAGTGGTACTGGAGCCTGGTACTGAGGACCTGGACAGTCTCCATGGTGTCTCCTGCTATTTGCTCTCTAAATCCTCTGTGGGCTGAAGCCAACCCCCCCATTTTAGAGATGAGGAAACTGGAAAGTCCTTCCAAGTCCACGCAGTTGTCGGGGCAGAGCCAGGGCTCAAAGCCAGCCGCCCAGTCCCAGTCCAGAGTATTAGCTTCCGGGCCAAGTGGGAAGCTCCTCCTCCCGGGGGGATGTCTGACACCAAGGGGAAAGGCCAGGTAGCCTCTCTCTTGTGGCATCAACCACACCACGCTCCATGGGCCTATGAGAGCTCTACTGTTCCCACCATATTGGAACCTCTTCCCAGACACTCTATGTCCCCAGTGCCTTTCATGGCTGGACCCAGATCAGGGCTGGTAAATGTTGGCTGAATGAAGCAAAGCAGGAAGCACTTACAATCCACGAGACCCAGCTGGTCATTGACAAGACCCAGGACCACGTCCACAATGGGGCAGAGCTGTAGGGGGAGATGGCATGAGCATGTGATGGGGCTGGGGTTGGGGAGAGAGTGCATGAATAATGATCATAGCTAACATTTACCACCATGGGCTCCATGCTGGGCACTGACCTTTCCCAGGGGGAAGGCTCTCTCATAATCCCCATTTTATAGATGGTAAAACCAAGACTCAGAGAGGGGATATGATTGTCACACAGTTTGGAAGTGCCCGAGCTGAGAGTCAAACTAGAAACTGCATGACTTTTAGTCTCCACTTCCCTATCCCTTCACTAATTTGTCCCTCCATATTCCTCTCCGTCCTCCCCAGACTTCCAAGAACATGTCCCAGCTTCTGGCTTCCTCCATCCCTCTGGGTCACCTGCACGCCCACAGGGATGGAGGCTGGACTGTGGTCCCTCAGTCTGGGGAAAGTTTGTGCTTCTTGCTTCCTGTCTTGGGGCGGGTTCTTACCAAGTCAGGGAGGACGTTGGCCAAGACTCGGTTCACTAAGTTGTCCACGAGGTTGGGGAGAAGCCTGAGAAGAGAGGAGTGGGGAGGAGGAGGGAGCTCACCAAGCTTGTCTACACTCAGGGCCCCTAGCCAGGCCCTGAACAGCAAGAACTAGAAATTTGTTTTGAAAGCCAGAAGGGTGGTGGCTGGACCTGACTGGACAGGCTACCCCAGCAAATAGTTTGACTTTTCATTCAATTCATTCACTCATCTGTCCATCCATCCATCCATCCATCCATCCATCCATCCACCATCCATCCATCCATCCATCCAACAAACAAATGCTCCTGGAACTCTGCAATGGGCCAGGCCCAGGCCAGCATGTTCCTGAGTTATGAGTGCAAAAGGTGCTCCCTCCTGCTCATCTGCCCCTCTAGAGGGCTGCTTGCCACAGCTTTGTGCAGTCTGTCCAAAGAGAAATGAACCTCTTACTTTATCCAAGCACCTAGCACCGTATCTGGTGCATAGTAGGTGCTCAATAAGCATATGTGCAAGGGAGGGGAGGAGAAACCCTGGCCGGCAAAATGTGCTCATTTGGTCCACAAGAGGAAATGAATCGTTGATGTTGAAAAGTTTGGGAGATAGGGTGGGTTCTACCAACAAGGAAACAGGTCCAGAGAAGTGGTACAGGGCAAGTTTAAGTGCATCACCCAGCTATAAACTAACTGTCCTAACCAACAAGTTAAGGGCAGAGGGAGGCAAGAGATCATAGTATTGATTCAGAGACAAGACATGTAGATGGACAGACAGACAGACTTTTAAAGCAAGAGTTTGTTTCCTGAGGCCCTGCAGTGACGAGAAGGTGGCTATCCCAACACAAGGTGTCACCGACAGCTTGGTCGCTTAAAGATCCATCCTCCCTGCCCCCACTGAACACTGCCCTGTGTTTTGGTCTCCTTTTTAAGTGGATTCACACCTTATGGGGCCTTGCCTTGGTTCCAATTCTCATTGGGTGATAGGGCCCTTGAGAAGCACATGCACGTTTATCCACACATGGGTGCATGTATGTACATACATGTGGGGGCGAGGGATAATTTTAATTTAATCTGTGTACATTCAGGGCACAGACTGTTTTTCTCTTTCTGGGAAATTATCCAGCAGATACATCGGTCCACATTTAAAATGCACATAAATGGTTATTCATTGTAACCTGCTGGTCAGAGCCGAAGATTAGACAAATTGCAATGTCCCCACACCAGTGGACCGGATCAATAAACAGAGGTGCTCAAGGAACAGTGGAGGCAAGGTTTGAACTGCAGGCTGCTTCTAGAGCCTTTGCTCATGACCATCTGGTTTGTCAAAGACAGACCACTGCACCTTCCCCCCAGGCACGCCGCTGCCCACTGGTACTCACCCTCGAAGCAGCTTGACTTTAATACCTCCCAGGAGGGTGTCACATCGCTCAATAACTAGCCGAGGGTAGCCCGTGCGGTCCATGGTCAACCGCACCTTGGCCGTTATGTTCACTTCCACGGCGATGTCCAGGAAGCCAATGAGACTAGAGGAGATCATGGGGCCAGGGAGATGGTGAGTCAACCTCAACTCCAGGCAGCTCAGCTTCATTCAGTTCTACCCAGCACCTTGCCCCTTGGGCTCCATCCTTGCTATCCCTGCTTCTTGCTTTTGTGCATCTATTATGCACCTTGCTCATCTCTAGGTGTCCCAAACTGAAAGGCTTCCCCGGTCCCTCTACATCTGTGAACAAATCTGTCTCCCCCTTAGTCTATGAGAGCTTCCAAGGCTAGGAACAGGGGTGAATATATGAATTCCATAACATAAATTCTGGTTTCCATGGTGACCTAGTTTTACAGACATGACCCCGTCCCATAGGGAGAAATCAGTGCAAAAGTCCACTCCCTAAGGTCCTTTGATAAGCACGTACTTTGTGGCAGGCATTATTCAGGGAAGCATTTGCTTGTCTTTCCCCACCTGTGGCCACAGCCACCTGGAAAAGGAGGTGTCAAATCGCCCATTGCAGGTGAAGACACTAAGGCTCAATGACATTAGGGGGCCGACCCGAAGTCACACAGCTTAAAAGAGGGTCAGGATTCAAACTCGAGCTGTCACTTGTCTCCAGCCTCCCAGAGTTTCACAACCACGTAGGCTACCTTCACTGCTGATGGGGACCACGAGATGACCTGAGACCGAGAGTACTGGTAACTCATTAGGTCTTACTATTCCCCCACATGATGGATGAAGAGGCTGAGGTGCAGAGAGGGGGAAATGACCTGCCCAAGATCTCCCAGCCAGGACATAGGGTGACGGGGACCCCTCTAGGGCCGAGGGTACGCACCTCTTCCCGTTGATGGCCACACGGGTATACAAGCTCAGGTAGACGCCCACGCCAGGCAGGAGCCGTACCGACACCCGGGGTAGGGTCAACTCCACGATGCGCAGCCTGCCGAGGACCCAGGGTGGTGAGATGCTGGTCACCCCCACTGCCCGCCACCCCTTACTAGGAATGTCCCGTCTCGCACCACCTCCTTCTCTGTGCTGCATTCATTCCTCCTGGCTCTAAAGAGACCTGAGGTTTGTGGATAGAACTTGGAAAACACAGAGAAGTGAAAGGGAAAGAATGCCATGGCCCATGCTCCTATTGCTTGGAGACCCACTGTTTACATCTCTATGCATTTCCTTTGAATCATTTTTCTTATAAAGATGCCATTTCCTCTGCTTGTACCTGCCCCCTCTTTGCCTGGTTCCTTCCTACAAATTCCCAGGTGTCAATTTAAGATCCTCTTCCTCCAGGAAGCCTTCCCTGACCTCGCCCATTATACATATCCTCATTTCCCCATGAACTGGTTACCAGTGTTATAACTGTATGATTATTTTCGGGTGTCTTTATCAAAGCCCATATACCCCATCAGCCTACAAGCTCCATGAGGACAAGAGATGTGTCTTTTAGGCTAACCACGTGGCCGCATGCCCAGTGCCGACACAGTGGCCTGCACATAGGAGGGGCGCTAAGTATTTGTTGAATTAAATAGTGAATATGAGGAGACTGGCCATACTTGAAATCATATATGTGTAATTTTAAAGCCGTGTGTGTTTTCCACTTTAACTATGATATGACCATTTTACAGATGAGGAAATCGAATGAAAAGAGTGGCCTAGAGTCACACACATACATAAAAAGGTGAGCTGAGACTCAAATTCAGAACTGCTTAAGGACAAGACCCAAGCCATAGCACTTGGAACTCTGAAGATGTCCAGTCCTGACACCAAGCCTTGATGTGCACGGGGCTCCCACTCCAGGGCCCTGGGGTCACCTCGTTTGTAGGTTCATCATCTGGACTTGATAGGGAGAGCCGGGCCCCTCCTTACCCAGTGATGCCCTGCACCGTGCTGAGGATGCCGCCCTCGCCGAGCACGCCCAGGACTCCGCCTCCTCCGAGAAGTCCTCCATCACCAAGGAGACCACCTCCACCGAGCAGGCCACCTTGGCCCGACAGGATGCCATCGGCTGCCAGCATGCCCCCAGTGCCCAGCAAACCACCTGGGCCCAGTGCCCCCGTGGCTACACCGGGCGGGATCTCTCCAGGCCGCAGCTCTCTCCGGTGACGCCGGCCCAAGGCTGCCGCACCTTCGGCGGACCTGTACCGCCCGGGGCCCCTGTGGCCCCCGTATGCATTCTCGGCATTGCGGTAGTCGCCGTGTCTGAGGTCCCTGATGCTTCCATCTGACTCAAGGATCTCACCGTATCTGTATTTGCCCCCCAGCTGAGCGGTGTTGTCATTGGTCTCGATGTGACCATACTTGTAATTACCGCCAAGCTGGTTGCCATTGGTATATTTTGGGGGGCGCTCTCGGACATGGAAATCGTTGTAGGGAACGCCACTGACACCTCGGGAGAATTCAACGCGTCTGTAGTCATTGTAATGGTGTCGGCCACCGCCCAAGAGACCACCACCGCCACCCAGCAAACCACCACCACTGCCACCCAACAGCCCCCTACCACTGCTGCCACCACCACCTAATAAACCTCCCCCAACTCCGTCTTCACCCCCTCCACCCCTTCCACCAAGCAGGCCCCCCAGGAGACCACCGCCCTTACCACCACCACTACCACCCAATAGCCCTCCACCACTGCCACCCAACAGCCCCCCACCACTGCTGCTTCCGCCACCCAACAGCCCCCCACCACTGCTGCTTCCGCCACCCCACAGCGCCTCACCCCTGCTGCCTCCGCCACCCAACAGCCCCTCACCCCTGCTGCCTCCGCCACCCAACAGCCCCCCACCACTGCCACCCAACAGCCCCCCACCACTGCCACCCAATAGCCCTCCACCACTGCTACTACTTCCACCACCCAGGAGCCCCCCACCACTACCACCCAGGAGCCCACCACCACTGCTGCCTCCGCCACCCAACAGCCCCCCACCACTGCCACCCAATAGCCCCCCACCACTGCTACTACTTCCACCACCCAGGAGCCCCCCACCACTACCACCCAGGAGCCCACCACCACTGCTGCCACCACCACCCAATAAGCCTCCCCCAACTCCGCCCAACAGGTCGCCACCACTCCCTCCGCCCCCACCACCAAGCAGGCCCCCTAGAAGACCACCACCCCCACCACCTCCACCTCCACTTCCACCAAGCAGACCCCCCAGGAAAGGTCCGCCACCATCACCACCAGCTTTACCCATGGGCACCTCTCTCAGGGCTGAGCGGAGAGCATCACTCTGCTGTAGGGTGCCCGAAATGGCTGCAGAGAAGCAAAAGTTCAGTCAGGGCTTTCTCCCACAGCCTGCAGGTGCCAGCTTTGGAGCACTGCTCAGATCTCTGGCCCCACTTTTCCCATTGGTAAAATGTCGGGGTTGAATGGGAAGACACCTCCAGGCCAATCCAGCCCTGACATCGTGGCAATCTCACTAGCTGTATTTGCACAGCTAGTGCAGACCTTGACCTGCACACACTTTAACTAGATTTCTGTATCATTCACCAAACCTGGAAAGATTTTCTTCTTCTTTTTTTTTTTTTTTTTTTTAGATTTTCTTCTTCATCCTTCCTTTCGAGTGTTCCATACTTTAGAGCTTATAAACCTGCTAAAACAGGAATTGAAGCAGGGCTTGTCTTCAAAAATGAGGTCATTTTTGTCAAGAATTAAATACAGGAATAATTACAGCTCCCACATTTAGGGCTTCCCATGTAGCAGGAACTGTGCTAAGTTTTCAAAAGGCTTTTTCATTCATCCTCATCTCTGTCCTCTGCAATGCAGCCAAAATCACATCGATTTTGCAGATAAGGGAACTGAGGCTCAGAGAATTCAAGTCTTGGACTTAATGTCACACAGTCAGTATTTGAGCCCCAGGAAAGCTGACTCCAGGACCCAAGCTCTTAGTCACTGCAGTCTACTGCCTCGGAGGTAAAGTCCTGAACATGGTGTCTTGCACACCATAAGTGCTCAGGAAATGGTAGCCAAAAGCAAAGGGGGGAATAATTTACCCATTCACCTGATGCAGAATCTGCCAGTGAGGAAGAGGGTCCTTGGGAACTCCAGAGTTGGCTGGACAGCCCTGCCCACCCCATGTCACCTCTAACCCCCTGCAGGCTTGGACTCACCATTGCTCAGCACATCTTTGGTAACCCTGAGGACAGTGTTTGTCTCTTGGAGGGTGCCACAGACAGCTGCCACACACAGAGCAGCCACACACCAGGCCGTCCACATGCTGGCGCAGCTTTTCTGCTGAGGGGACAGTGCATCAGGTGGCTGTGGCAGGGAGTCACCACCCTGGCCAGCAGATGGAGCTAGGCACCCCCCACCCCCACCCCAGAGTCATATTAAGATCCTGAGGCCCAGAGACTGGGAAATGTACTGAGGTCACATATAAGGCAGGTCCAGAATTCCCAATACCATCTTCTAAGTTTTTCAAAATGCAATGAATCTGGATACATAAAGCAGATTCATTAACCAAACTGTTCTAGAGCCATGGACATCTGATTATCTCCCAAGATGACATTTCCAAATGGAACAACAGGGAGAGGGGTAATGAGGATTCCAACCAAAATAGCAAACTAGAGGCAGACAGGTTCTAGAGATCTCTCCAGCATCTACCCCTCTGTTTACTCACCAATCCATCCATCCTCCCATCCATCCATCCTTCCATCCACTCATCTTTCCATCTGTCCATCCATTTATCTATCCATCCTTCCATCCATCCATCCCATCCCCCTATCCTCTCATCCATCCATCCATCCATCCATCCTTCTATCAGTTCATCAACCTGTCAACACATTCATCTAGTCATTTTTTTCAATGCATCCAGCCAGCCAGAAAACACTCCTACCTCTTTGGAGGAGACAGTTCTCCACCACGTAGTTAATATTAAGGGCTCTGTATCAGAGCTATCCGGATTCTAATCCATAGACAAGAGACTTTACCTTTTTGAATCTGCCTCCTAACCACTAACACATTGTGTTTAGTATGCAGTAGAAGCTCAATAAACTGCAGCTGTTGTTATTGTCTTGGTACTATTATTTCAGAACCCTAAGAAGTGGGTGTGGAGTGTTATGACATTGGAGGTGAAGAAGCATGCATTTAGGGGTGAGCTCCTCAGCCTCTAAGAAACTTTATTTTGGTGTCTCCATGCCCTCACCCACTTCTCTCACTCCCTGAACTCAGTCTATGCAGTTATCAGCTTCCCAGGATCATCGACTTCCCTCTGGGCCAAATTGTGAAATCACTGGCTTCAGCTCCCTTCACTTATGTACCCTCTTCCTTTTCCCAGGTTCTACTTCTCTTGAAGTTCACAAAGCCCCCAAGTTTTCCCCCACTCCCATCTACTCCCAGAATATTGGAAGCACTCATTTATACTAGAATATGAAGGACTAATATGTACACAATTTTTTTTCTGGTTCCTTACCTCATTCTAACCCACTATCTAGAAAGTTCTGTGTTCAAAGATGGATCACCACCTTCAGTTAAAAAGATGGGCTCCAGTGGAGGGATTTCTGGCAAGCAGCTGAGGGGGCTCAAAAAAGTAAAGGTATCAGGTACCCCAAATCCCTGGGAAATGTTAAGTGCAGCTCTGTTAACTCATGTAACTGGTGTGACTCAGACCCTTTTTTTGGTCCCTGAGAGACTCTCCTGACTATGTCCATATTATAGGCAAGACAACAGAGGGTCAGAGCGGGGTCACCCTGGCAGGTCTCCAGTCTGAGACTCTCCTCATTGCCTCCTGAGGCCTCAGCCTCCCCCTGCCCAGACACTAAATAGGGAAGGGGCCCCTCCTTACCCCTGCAAGGTCCCTGCAGCTCAGACTTGAGAGGTCCTGTTCACGGGGCCCTCTGCTTTTGGCTGAGTCTAGTTACAGGCCAGCCTTATATAGCAGCTGGGTCGGAGCCCAGACCTAGAGAGGGAAACACCATGTAATTACAAGAGATCGGAATCCAGATGTGCTCTGCAAATTGGGCATTGAGCCCTAAAACCACAAATGTTTGCGGTTTGTGGCTAATTCTGAGAGCTATGTTCAGCCCCGGATGGTGTCACATGAGCTGAAGTTTATCAGCCCCTGGTCTAGGCACATTACTGGAGACTCCAGCTAGGCCCCCAGATGGGAGGACTAGAAACATCAACAGATGCATCTGGTTTTCAGCTCTAAGCCAGGCATTGCCTCCTCCAGATGGCCTGGGCAGCCAGAAGTCCCCCGGAACTGCATTCAGCATCAGGGTGACTGGGGTTCCAACTCAGCTCAACCCCCGACTCGCTGTGTGAACTTGGGCCAGCTGCTTTCCTCCTCTGTGCCTCTCATCATTTCCATCTATTAAATGCCTCACAGGACTGATTCGAAGATTCAGGGAGATGCATATAGGTCTGATTCTTCAAACTAGGGGCTGGTGAAGAAAACAAGTAGATGGACTTCTTTTGACCTGCAGAAGATTTTTCTCCCAGTATTTCATTCTGAAATGTCCACACATATAGCAAAGTTGAAAGAATTGTACACTGAAGACCCACACACTTGTCACCTTACCCCCACCGGCTACATTTACCATTAACATGCTGTTACACTTGCTCCATCACATATTCATCCGTGCATCCAGTAATCTGTCTTCTTTAAAAATGTGTTTCAAATTAACGTGCAGAGAACTGTCCATTTCCTTTTAAACACTTCGAGTTGGAGGTCAGTGTGACTGTTTTCTGTGGCTGTAAAGTTTACATACAGTGAAATGCACCAATGTTGAGTGTTTTATTTGTTGAATTTTGACAATTTTATTCAACCATGTAGCCCACACTCTTATCTCAGCATAGAACATTCCCATCACCCCAGAATGTTCCCTCCTGCCCGTTCCCAGTCAATGCCTCAGAGGGGCCACTGCCCCTCCAACACCTGCTAGGACACATCCCAGGCGCCTTCCTTTGCCTCCAGGGTGGATCTGCTTCACATAGTCCTCCTCTCTGTACAGCCTGCTGCTCATTCCACCCCCTACCCCCACCCCATTCCCTGTCTCTGAGTCTTTGCGTGTGCAATATTTGCCACTGAGTACCCTTCTCCAGACTCCATTGGTCATAATCATCCAGAAATGCCAACTGCTCTGGACAGCTTTCTGTGACAGCCTCAGCCCTGACCCTTCCTCTGGACCACCCAGGGCCCTCTGCAGCCCACAGGAGGTGGTGTTGCTCTGGGCAAACCAGGCCTGTACCCCACTCCCAGCCAGCATGGGCGCAGATGCCAGTGTAAGGAATGAATGAACACGTGCTCTCACTCTCCACTGGGTGAGGAGCTCTCCGAGTCCTGGATTCCCACCCCCCACCCCCTGCCAGGGTCCTGCCTCCGTGTTTCCATGTGTTTCATTGATGCCACCTCCTCCTTGCCCCCACCAGGAGCTCTTCAGGGGTGAGGAGGCACTTCTATCTCCCCATCAAGGCCTGCTCTCAAGTCGAGCTGAGAATGAGTATGTTTCCCTGAATTCTGCACGGAGATTGCTTCCTGCTCCCTCCCTGGACACAGTGGGGGCATGGAGTCCTGCCAAGTTCATTGTCATCACTGGCCTCTGGGCCAGCCCCACTCTGGGACTCAGTTTCCTCTTTTAGAGCGGGTGCATCAATAACCAGGCTCTGGAGCTAGAGGCTGGATTCGAATTCTGCTTCCACTTCTCTCCAAGCCTCTGTTTCTTTGGTTTTGGGATGGTGACTGGAATGGGTCCACCTCAGAAGGGTATTGTGAGGATTAAGGGACTTAATCACAGAGAACAGGACCCAACACATGGGAGGTAATGATCCACAGGTGGCATTTTTGTTTTCATCACCCGGGTCCCTGCTGGTTCCTCATGGCAGCAAATCTGAGAAAGCCTCAAGCAGTGTGAGGAGGGGCATAAGCCCCAGCCCTGAGCTACCTTATCATTTGTGGGGTCTGCAAGGGCTCTAGGGCAGGGACCTCGAGAGCCACACATACCTGTGTGCCCCCTATGTCCTCTCTGCTCTCTCCACCCTGGACAACCCCTCTCTGGTGCATCAGCCGGGCCAGCTGAGAAATACACATAACTGCCCTTCCCTCAGTGGGTTTGTGGGATTTTGCAGCAGGTGTCTGGAGTGTGCCCAAAGCCTCAAAGGGGCTCAGTAAACAGCAGCCCCCCTTTTGGCTCCGCATTGTCTGGCATTTAGTGTGATATAAATGCTTGTTAAATACATATATTTCCTTTTAAAATTGAAATACAATGCAAGAGTGGCACACTGGGTGCTCCCCCGTCCCCACAGGGACCAGTGTACCCTATAAACTGTAGAGGGCAGTGCACCCAGGAAGGTGATTGGCTACTGCCAGTCACCTGAGGCTCCGTGCCCTCCTTGGTCCTCAGGCCAGGCCCTGGTGGCCATGAGTCTGGCTTGTCCCCTGGAGCCTCAATAGGATTAAGTACAACTTTGGCGCCAGGGAGATCACCTGGGATTAGTGTCCAAAAGGCACCTTTGTCTGTGGCTGAAGCAACCAGCCCCCAGGAGGTGACTCACCCAAAGGTGACTCAGTCACACAGGGGGCCACGTGGAGGGCTCGTGCCGGGGGCTGAGGAACCAGGAAACAGAACCAGTTCCGCTACTGCCCCTCCTTCAACCAGGTCTGTCTCATGAACTGTCAGCTGCAGGGGGTGCAAGGGGGCTGCCCATGGAGGGGCCTCTCTGCACATCTTATTTCATCCCCCTGCTCTAAGTGCAGAGGTGCAGAGCCTGGGCTCTGGAGTCAGGGGGCCTGGGTTCAAATCCTGCCTGGCCTTGTCGCTTCCTAGCTGTGTGGCCGGAGGCCACTTAACCTCTCTGTGCCTCAGGCTCCTCAACTATAGATTGAGGATAAAAACAATTCCTAGAAAGCAGGGTTGATTCAAGGAGTCAAAAACATAATGTATCTAAAGCACTTGGAACATGAAACATATAATAAATGGAGCGCATATTAACTTTTACAGCATAGCAAGGAAAAGCCCAAGTTTTTCAGATCAGAAGGATCTGGTTCAAATCCCGGCTCTACCACTTAGGCGCTGGCCCGTTCCATTTCTCCGAGGTTCAGTTTCTTCCTATGTAAAATAGAGCAGTCACACCCACTGATTATGGTCGCTGTGAAAATTAACTAAGGTAAGGAGTGTTAAGCATGTAACACAAGACTGATATACAGCAAGCGCTCAGTGGAGGTAAGCTGCTTTCGGGGCTACTCTCTGAAGCCTCAGGACTCACCTGGATGAAGCAGATACTGTCCCAGACCTTGCAGCCCTCCTGGTCAAGTGGGAAAACGGGACCAAGGAGTAACAGTCCAGTGTGACGGGCACAATAATGGGCCCTGCCCATGGCACAGAGAGGCTGAAGGCTGCAGAGCCCTGCTATGGAGGGCCGGCAAGTTTGTCAGGCACACCTGGGGAGGGGTGATGCTCCCGGAAGAGGGAAGAGCCATGTGAGGGCCTGGCTACACGTCATGCGCATTTACCATGTGCCAGGCACTCTTCCCTGTGCTCCAGAAAGATTTGCTCATGTAATCCTCAAACGACCTGTGAGTGAGTCCTAGAGTGTTCCCATTTCACAGATGAGGAGCCTGAGGCCCAGAGGTCACTCCATGCCTTCTCCATGTTCCCAGGGGAATTGGCTGAGGCCAGGTCATGGGCAGCTTTGACTGCCAAGCTGGGATCTGGGACGCTCTCCTGCTGGCAGTGAGAATCCAGACGATGGCAGGCTGTCAGCGGTGGTGAGATGGTCAAATGAGGTCAAGGAAGGGCTGGAGGAGGATGGGATAGGAGGGCGGAGGGAGGGAGCAGATGAAGTGTGGGAAGAAGGCAGAGCCACGTAGCTAGCATGAGCTCACCATCCTCAGTGCTGGGTAACCCTCGAAATCTTATCACTCTCATCCCCAAGTTACTGATGAAGAAATCGAGAGTCAAAGAGATTGAATGACTTGCCCAAAGCCATGTGGCTAATGGGCAGCTGGGATGGGATATGAACAGAGAGCTGACTTGGGCCACTCACTTAACCCCTGCCTCGTGGGAGTTGCGAGACAAGGGGAGTGAGAAAAGGGTCAAGGATAAATCCCAACATGTCACTTAGCACTGGGCATGGCATCCATGCCAATATGGGCCGACAACTGTAGGGTGAGTGGATGTGGTGGAGAGGGAGGAAGAAAGGGAAAGGAGGTGGGAGGGTGGATGGATGGGTGGTCACAGGGTCATTCTTATTAATGCACAAACATTCAGATGGGCTCCAATTCTCCTGTCTCCCCAAATCCTGAGCCACTCCCCAAAACTTCTTTGGTACCTCTTCATTCAAGCCTACCCAGCAGTGCCAGCTTGAGGCCATTCCCCAGAACCCACCCAGGAAGCCCAACCTGAGCAGCGGGGAAGAGCCCAGGACCAACTCTGCCGCGGTGTGGTCTTGGGCCAGCCAGGCCCCTCTCTGGCATCAGTTTCCCCATCCACACTGTAAGGATTCGGTGTAGTTTGTTCTGAGACCTATCCTAAGGGAAGTCTACCACTGCTGTGCAGCCAGTAGGGATCCCTCTGGGGGCAGGACCAGGTCATCCTTGCGTCCAGGAATGCTGGCTCCTTTTCTCCCAGAAAAATTCCTATTCACCCTTCAGCTCAGAATCACTTCTGAGAAGTGTCCCAAAGTCAGACAGAGATGGACAGACACAGAATCAGACAGACTCAGGGACAAAGTGAAAGACACAGTTACTTAGAGGTGGCACTTGGGTGGCTCAGTCAGTTACACATCTGCTTTTGGCTCTGGTCATGATCCTGGGGTCCTGGGATCAAGCCCTGTATCAGCTCCCTGCTCAGCAGGGAGCCTGCTTCTCCCTCTCCTCCCCTCTTGCACTCTCTCTTGCTATCTCTGTTCTATCTCTCAAATAAATAAATAAAATTTAGAAAGAAAGAAAGAGAAAAATAAAGAAGAAAGAAAAATTGAGAGAGTGAAGGGAAGTGGAGGCCAGGGGAGGGGGACACGAGGAGCCCAAGGCAGAGGTGAAGGAAGATAGGACAAGACACAGGGGCTTCCCAGGCCAACCAGGTAAGTTTGGGAGGCAAAGTTATAATGACCAAGCCTCACGTCCGTCACCCTCCAGGAGGCCTGGCCTGGAGCTGGCAAGGGTTCGAGAAACAGAGGCCCCTGTGTGCCTGAGGAACAAACCAGGCGGGAGGTGCTGAGATAGAGGAGTGCTTTATTGAAAGCTCAGAACTCTCCACTGAGACCAAAGCACTCTTCGCAGCGGAGTCCTGTGGCCAGCAGTCCCCACCCCAGACTGGGGGCAGAGCGCCTGGGTGGTCCTGGGTGGATAAGGGACACTAACACTGTCACCAACACAGGCTAGAGGCTGGGAGGGAGACTGAGACGGGTGGGCAGGTGCACAGACTCTGGTCCTCAACAGGGAGGGCGGGTGGCCATGCTCAGCTTCAGGATGCCACGGTCAGCACGATGGCATTCTGCAAAGGAGCAACGGTTCTCCGTTAGCCCGTCCATGGTACCCTCCACTCCTGCTGCCATCTCTAATCCTCCTGCCACCCCCTGGCCCCATGCCCTGGGGTTAGCACGAACCTGGAACCCAGCAGGGACTCGTTAACTGAATGAAGGAACAAGTGAGTGGCTGACAAATGAATGACACCCAGTGTGGGAGGGGTCACTGACTTCCCAGCCCGAGTCAGGAGACCAAGTTCAAGTGCCACTTCTCATGCTAATTTACTGTGTGCCCTTGGGCCAGAAATCTGACCTCCTTCATCCCTGAGCGTCCAATGAGAAACATAGGTCCCTGCTCTGCCCACCTCCCGGAGCCAGTCTAAGACTCAAAATGGTACCCAACAGAAAAGGATCATGGGACCGTGTTGATATTCAGTAAGAAAAAGCGTCACGATCCATGAGCCATGCCTGTTGCAGGCGCAGGATAAAGGAGAGACGGGACCTGGATTTGCTACCCCTGGGCCAGGGGAGCTGTGACTCTGTGAGTGAATCAGAGATCCCATCCTATAGGTCAGACATGTGCCTGCAATTCAACAGGACAGGACGCGGTGATCGACTGGCAATGTCTGCCCTGGGAGAATGAGGAAGGGGTTCTAGCCCATGTGGTCTGTTTGCCATTCCCAGGTGAAGCAACTTATAATGCCCTGAGCAACTTAGGGAACCATGCAGGGACAGATGAGGCAGGGCATTCCCCTTAGGGTGATCCTAAGGCTTATCTAGGCTATACCTGTGGGGGAAGCTCACCTCGATGATCTCCAGGGCTGCATTGGCAAAATTGATGTTGAGAACCTTCGGCAGGGGAATTCCAACATCCAGGTTCACTGTGAGAAGGAAATGGTTGAGAGCAAAGGTATATGGGGGCTGGGACCAGTTTCCTTGAGTCAGCCAGCCATTTCTCTTCTTGAGGACTCAGTTTCCCTTATTGGCAGACTCCTACTCATCCTACTAAACCCAAACAAAATTGGTCCTTTTCTGTACTGTCATCAGTGGCTCCCCTCAGGTTCTGTCAGTGTGAGGTCCTGTCAGTTCTTTGCACACTCTGAGTCATCTACATTCTAATCATTTGTTTATATGACTATCTCCCTCTGGATTGTGAGCTTGAGGACAAGGACACTGGTGCAGACAGCTTTTGGAGCCCAGGGTCTGGTGTGATGGAGATGCTAACCAATGTGGTTTGAATGGAAACACCAGTGCTTCAGTTTCTACGTCTTAGAAATGGACATCAACCCCTCTCTAGCCTCAGTGTCTCTATCAGAACACTGGACAGTCCTGAGTTCGGACACTCCCTGTTTCCAAGAAGGTAGCAAAGTCCATCCATACCATTGAGCTTCGGCACGTATGCCACCCGGATTACTTGACTGAGCCATTCTTCTAAACGGGATGCCTGCAACAGAGCACGGAGAAGGCTGGGAGGTGTGGCTTCACGGGGAGCAGCAGGGAATCCAGAGGTCCAGCTGCTGAGCCTCCCCCAACCAAGCCTGAGGACACAGTTCCTGGTGGGCACAGGGCCCCCTGGGGTGGCTGTTCATCAATGATCCCAAAGGACACTCTGATTTAGGACAGCTTCATGCAGGCCTCATGAACTTGGAAGAGTTGCCTTCCTAGAGAAAGGTGCAGTGTCTGAGAAAGAGCAGAAAACATGCGCAGCTCCAGTAGAACTTTGATTCCTCTCCATTCAGGGACCCTTAGAATGTTCTAGAATCTAGAGACCATGTGGGGCTCCAGACTCAGAATTCTGAGAAGCAGGATATCAAGGGCTCTGTGGAGCTCCGAAATGTTAGAACTTTATGAGTTCAGGAATGTTATTACCTGTGTGAGGTTCCAGAATTTGGAGCCCTTGTGAAATTCTAAAGGCTTACAACTTTGTGAGGTTCCAAGACTTTGGAAGATCGTGAAATTCACTTTCCTAAGATGGTGACTATTTTACACACACATACACACACGCACACTTGCTATGAGGTTTGCCCACTCTGGCTTGTTGGGGCAGAGCCCACACTGAGGTCAGCCCGTGACTCTCCCTGCCTCTTGCCACCCCCCACTTGAAGACCCCCACCACTGGCCAGCTGCGCACCCTCCCAGGAACTTACATCAAAGGCGTGGGCAAAGGAGGAGGCCAGCTTGACACTGAGCCTGGTGGAGAGAAGAGAGAGATTGAGGGGACCCAGCCCCCTCCACACCACCTGCTGAGCACTGCTCTGCCCACCCCACTCCCAGCATGCCCCGCCCCTAGCTCTCCAGGAACAGGAAACAGGGTTACAGCCCCAACTCTGCCTCTCTTCAGCCTCAACTCAGGGCACTCAGTTTTTCCACCTGTATGGACCTGTAGGGATCTAACCTTCTTCTGAGATGACTGCTACCTCTGACTCTATGGCCCTGGAGCCTAAGTCTCACTCCCAAAGTTGTTTGGCCCTGGGCAAATGGCTGAACCTCCCTAAGAGGTGGCACCCCCATAGACTAAGCACTAGATACAGGGTTCTCTGCATCCAGCAGGCACGCACTCAAGCATCCATCCGCAACCCAGATACAGGGCCAGGGCCAGAGCATGGAGACACACCTCTACTTCCTGAAGGGCTAAGGCGTGAACTGCCACCAGGAAAGGGAAGCAAACCCAGGCAAGGGGCAAGGTTAGAAATGGGGTGGCAATGCGGCCTTGCAGGGAGGAGCGGCAACCTGATGGGCCTGCGGGGGACACTAGTATGGGGTCAGGTGAGCACTGGGTGCCTATGGCTCAGGACAGGCGGATCCCAGAGACCTCTGCGAAAGCCCCCACATCTAGGGGAGGGACAGGTGGGTCTCCAGGCTTCAGGCCATGGTGACATCACTGGGCCTGCAGAGTGGAGGCCCAGACCGCAGACCTGTTTCCAGGGACAACCTACTGTGCGAGCCTGAGCTTTGCATGGGTCAGGAAGGATTGTCATCGACATCACCATCTTGGGGTTTATGCTTATCATGGGGCTTAGTTACCACAGGGGTTGGAGAGATTAGAGAAATAACTAGTCCACAGGAATGACAAAGCATTTTACAGTTATCTCCGTGGCTAGTCTCTGGGGCTGATAACTCAGACATTTGGACTCTGTGTCCCAGCAGCAGGTTTATCTCCCAGGCCAGGTTTCAAGTACGGGCAGTGGAAGAAGCCTGCTCTGGATCCTGCTTCGCTGAGCCCCGGTTGTCTCATTTGTTAAATGGGCTAATACAGACCCCTCTCTGGCAGGTCCTGGAGGCAAGGATGTGGCTGGTAGAACAGGGGCAACTTAACTGATGCTCGGTGAATGGGTGGTGGTTCTAGTCTGTCCCTAATTCTTGTTCATAAGGACAAGGCCCGGGACCCCACCCACGTTACCGTTCCAGCGACAGTGAGAGGTGCAGCTTGGTAGCCGAGGGAGCCAGCTGGGCATTCAAAGTCAAAACCTGCACGGAGAAAAGCAGGCAGAGACTAGCCATGACCTGGCGGGTGGAGCTTGCAGACAGGTCCGCTTTAGCCAACAGAAGCAGAGTACCGAGGGCACCTCGGAATGTTGTATGAAAGGAAGTTCTGGGGCCCCTGGGAGCTTGGAGAAACCCTCAATCCAGCATACAGGGGGGCGAGGAAAGGCGTCCCCAGTGAGGTGACACCTGAGCAGAATCCTGAAAGATGAAGAGTTAGCCAAGGTGGGGAGGGGAGATAGCACTGCAGGTGCAGGTGGTGGGCCCTGCCCAGTGAAGGCGAAGAGGTGGGACCTGGTAGCCCTGAGTAGCTGAGGCTTGGGGAGAAGGAGGGGAAAAGCAGAGGGTGGAGGGCACTGAATACCAGGCAAAGATGCTTGATCCTGCGGGGCCAGAGCACAGAGCAAGCAGAGAAGGGATCTGCCTCCGACCAGCTACGTGTTTGGGAAAACCAGCAGAGGTGGAGGCCAGGAGCAAGCTGGAGGGTCATTGGAGAGATATCTGAGCAGGGGGTAGGGGGAGTCATTGGGGTGATATCTGGGCAGGGGGAGGGGGTGTCATTCCTGAGATCTGAGGAAAGCAGAGCAGACAGGACTTGGGCTGGGACAGATTTGTGATGATGGAGTGGGCAGGAGTCTAAGTGGGCACCTGGGCCTCAGCTCAGATGATGACAATGGGGGAAGGGGACTTCCTGTGTCGTGCCACACTGCCCAGCCTCCCACCCAGAAATCAGGGGGAAGGCACCTCCAACGCCCTGGACAGGGCGGCCCCTCTCAGAACCCCAGTGCCAGGCTCCCATTACCTCGGCCACTCACCGCATTCAGCTCAAAGAGGGCTTTATTGGTCCCTTTAGGGTGGTAGGACAGCACATGGATGTTAGCTGGGATAGAGATGGTGGCCTTCTTGTTCTGGAGTGTGACTGAGGGTGCTTCTTTCACCCGCATCGAGAGCAGGAGCTGCTGGCCTGGGGGCAAATTTCCCAGGGCCTGGAGAGAAGGAGGGGCAGGGCCTGGGCATGATGGCAGCTCCAATGCTCCAATAATAGAATCAGCCAGTCAACAAACACCCACTGAGCACCTAATGGGCACCAGGCACCATGCTGGGTGCTAAGGTTACCTGAACCAGACCATCCTGTTTATGGCCCCCTTCCCCTCCTCACCCCAGACTGACATTCAAGTTGGGAGATGTCAACCCATGAAACAACTGAATCAGGCTCCTGTCTCACTCACAGGCAAAATCCCCTGCAAGACCCATAGGCCCATGTGACCCATCCTCTGGCCTCCTCTTCATCTTCCCTGTACCACTGGCCCCTCATTCTCTCCAGACTCACTGGCCACTTTGCTGTTCCTCCAACCTCCTAGGCACACTCCCACCTCAGGGCCTTTGCACTTCCTGTTTCTGCAGCTGGCTGGAGATGTCTTCCCCAGATACTTGCGTGCTCCCCACCCTCTGCTCCTTCAGCCTACTGTTCAAATGTCACATCCTCAGTGAGGCCTTTGCAAAGCACCTTGTTGAAAAGCACCACCCTCCCTTCCTAATCTGCCTTCACCACCCCATCCTCTTCCACCTTCTGACGCTGTGTATATTCTACTTATTTATTTGTTCAATGTCTGTCACCCCTACCACGATGGCAGCTCCTGAAGCCCAGAGGCTTTGGCCTGCTTTTCATTTTTAGCTCCTTCTGCATTCCCAGCACCTAGTACAGGGCCTGGGACATAGTAGGTACTCAGTGAATAGTGCTGACTGAATGAATGAATCACACAATCAGAAGATTCCAAGTTTCACAATCATGTCATCATAGAACTGTAGAAGTGCTGGAAACCACAGAATCACAGAGGTTTAGAATCATTTGAAGGTTGGAACCTAGGGACCAATCCAGCCCTGACTCCCAAAGTTGCAGGGTTATAATGACAGGGAATCACCAGGTGCCATCCTTATGTGTCCACAGATTCTGAAGCCACAGAACTAGACTCAGAGCAGAGCCATGGGCTCTGACACTACAAGAACAAAGGCTTCTGCCTTTAGAGATAGGTCCAGCCTCCCCACGCTGGAGGGACATGGCCCGGCTCGCTGCAGGCATGGTCCCCGCTCTTGCCACCTCTGCCTTCTGCAAGTCCCTCTGCATCTTACAACTCCTGCTCTTGGAAGGTTCCTCTGCATGTCTGGCCCCATCTCCTCCTTTGCCTAAGACTCCTATGCCCTTTAGCCAAGGACTCCAAGAAGCAGAGGCCCCAACCATGCCCACTAAGGCTGATGTGAATCACCATCCTCAAAGTTTGCCTTTTGTGCCCCCAAAGTCAGCTGTCCCCTCCATCTTCCCCAGTAGAAATCCAGACCTTCTGGGCCTCATTCCAACCTCTACCAGAATCTGCTATTACATATGGACCTTGTAGTAGTCATTTCAACTTCAGTATGAATTCAGATTCCCATAGCTGGAAACTAGCTGGTCCAGCCCCTGCTGAACAGTCAGGAAAGCTGAAGCCAGGCCCTGGAGTCACATATTGATTTATGCCCACTAGTCAAACTTCCCTGAATCCTCTCCTTTCCCTTCCCTCCTCAAGACAAGCACCCAGAATCGTCTTCCTGGGGGCAGAGAAGTTCAAGACCAAGATGAAGTCAGGCAGGTGGAAGTCAGGAAGGAGGGGAAGAACAGCCACAGGACAAATGCCCAGCTGACTTATGGGCCGTTAAACTCTGATCCTTTCCTCTCCAAGAAAAATCTGTTGTCAGGAAAGTTTAAGTGTTAGTCATTTAAACTTTAGTGTGAATTTGGACTCAATATTCAATTGCAACTGTCTGGAGAGCTGTACTGAGGAAGATTCTGGAGTTCACTCAGGTTTATCAGGAAAGAGGGACAATGATCAAATCCCAGGAGAGGGTCACTCACTCACCTCAGGGACTAAAGACGCCAGGTCGGTAGTTGTCAATGGCACATTGCTGGGAACCTGGACCCCAGACCAAATGGGGTGTGGGGTGAACACAGAGATAGGACAGGAATTCTTCAGCATACACAAAGTAGTTTTGCCCACAGCCCCCCACCCCTGCCAATCACACACACACACACACACACACACACACACACACACACACACACACACATCCCTACAGACACTCATGTTCCTTCTCTGGGCCAATGATGAGTGTTTACCACTTGCCAGGCACGTGCTAAGAGTTTTGTGTGCCTTTGCCATTTCAGCATTACATTAGCTCAGAAAGGTGGGTGCTATGATGACTCCCATTGTCCATTGTACAGTTGGGAGACCTGATGTTCCTGCCCAAGGTCATAAGCTGGTGAGTTGTGCCTCAGGATTTGACCTGGGAAGGCTGACTCGAGAACTCTTAAACTACTCTGCCAGAACTTACAATCTGAAGGCCCAAGGATCTGATCCCAGGCATTTCTGCTCTTTACCCAAATAGTATTTTCAAAAGCTATGAATTTGCTTCCAGTATTTATGAATCAGGAAATTTCATACAAATTTGCCAGGCTCTAGCTAAAAATTTGGAAAACCTGGTCACACTGGGCCTGTACCCCATCCCCTTGGGGAAGCTAAGTGGCAGGTGCCAGAGAAATGGGGCACAGGCTCTCTGGTTCACTACAGTCCTATCAGGCCCACTTTCATCGATAATGACCCAGGCCCCCCAGCTCCGATGTTTGAGGTCTCTGCGCTACACATGTCCACTTTTCAGTGGGATATCCTATGTCACTTTTCGCACAGGATAAGCATACAAACACACATTCTCTCCTGGTCAGAGGATTCCCAGACACTCACCCAACACACGGTTATCACCCCATGGGGGTGTACTGAACCAGGACATGCTCACTGAGATCCCTTTCTCCTGACACACACACACATACATACCCACAGGCTGCTCAGACACACTCATTCTTTCACTCATAGTCTCTGCCTGGCCTTCCCTATCTCCTTCCTCCAGCTATAAGACATTGCCTCCCAGCCCACGGCCCTATTTCTACCTCCCATGGGCCTTCATAGTGCTCTCTGGACCCCACTATCAGGAAATGAGTGATCAACCCTTGCTGCTTGGGCCTGAGTGCAGGCAGAGGCCCCAGGTGGCTCAGACTCACTGCCTTTGGAAAGGGTGAGTCTAAGAAAAATGTCTCTGGGTGAGGCTCCTGGGGGGCTTCCAGGCATCAGTAAGGGTATGAGAAGGGCCAGAAAGGAAGGAGAGAGGTCCCAGAAGCTTTAGAACAAATATCTAAGCAACTTTAGGTATAGTCCAACCCTTGTTTTCTTCTCTCCAACTCAAATCTGCTCTTGAGAAAGCAGTGGAAATGTTAACCATTCATACTTCAGTATAAAATTGGACTCTGACTCCAGAAGGATTCATATGGTATGGGGATGGAAAACTAGCTACATTTCATATGCCAATTTTGGCTACTTGAAAGTAACTTCCTGGAGAGCCATATAGAGAAGCATTCAGAGGTCCCATTCGGATTTAGCCAAGGAGAAGGCCATTATTAATTAGGCATATCTGCCACAAGGACAAGAGTGGGCATATCTATGCTATAAACTTGTCCAACCCTCTCTAGTTAGAGAAGACGGCTAGTCAAGGCTGACCCCTGATGATGTGACTAGCTCATCACTAGCACTGTCAAGCCACAGTGGGGCAGGGTGCCACACTTACCAGCTCGGGGGTGATGTCTATATCAAGGGCACCGTTAGTCTGCAGGAGCCCAAAGACAGTGTTGAAGAGGTACAGAGGCACAACCACCTGGGATGTGTGGTCTTCCTTGGGGGGCACTTTGATGGGTTTGGGGGGATTGGGTGGCTTGGGCGGCTTGGGAAAGTCGATGACGTCACCAGCTATGTTTTTCACAATGGGCTGTAGGAGAGGAGACAGCCTGGCTCATCCACCTTGCTTTGACCCAGCATCCCCTACCCAGCTGCTGCCAGCACCCCGCCCCACCCCCAGCTGTGGGCAGAGCCTTGGTGGGCACTCACGTTAATGTCCAACTCTATGTACTGGTTAGAGATAAGAGGCAGTGTGGCCAGAGTAAATTCCACGGACCCAAGAGCCCCCAGGGGCACCAGGCCTGCACAGGGAGGAGGGAGAAAGACCCCATGAGTCCAGCCCCCAGTAATAACAAGCCCACCTTCTATTTATCCAATACCTAGCATTCCACTAAGTATTCTCTTGGGCACTATAGTCGTTGCATTTTATAGATGAAGAAACTGAGGCTCAGACAGAGGAAGCCACCAGCCCAGGGTCACACAAGCCACAGAATGACAAAGCCAAGGTTTTTGTTTTCCAGAGCGGATTTCACTAACCACGACACTGCCCTGCCTCTCACATAACACCACTTATAGAGACATACGTGCCCCTAAGTTTTCTATCCTTATCTTGATTATATCTTTATATATTTTTCAAAGGCATCCATGTATCTATAGGCTCAGAGAGATTGGAGGCCACTGTGGGGGGGGGGGGGGAGGGAGACTTTGGGTTCCTGACTTAAGCTCTGGGCCTCAGTCATCTAGTCTGTCCAGATAATATCTCATGCTTCTGACAGCGCCGGACACCCTGCCAGTGCTGGACAAGTGGCCCGTAGCCCCTCACAGGGGGAGACCTGGCTGGCTCCAAGCCTCCAGGCCCCACGGAACCGGCCTCAGCCCAGAACCCCACCATTAGACCTCCTCCATGTGGCGGCCTCCTCAGTCTGAGGAGGAAGTGAAGGCCCCAGGATTCTGCACCTTCCTCTTCCCTTGGTACCCTCCCCCCACCACCACTGGGATAACGGGAGGGAGGGGGAAGGGGCAAGGAAGGGGGGCAGGGCCCCAGCTTACTCAGCGCGGTCCCCAGGAGCTCGTTTACCACGCCGAGCACACTGTCCACCATGGGGCACAGCTGTATCCAGAGGAGACAGGTGTTACAGGAAATAGAAGTGGCCCCAGCTGGTCACAGGGGACAGCCGCATTTTCTCTAAATCATTTGCTCTGTGGTCCTGGGGACCAAAGCAAGTCAGAGTGTGCAGCTGGATTGGAGGACATGCAGGTGGGAGGCAGAGCAGGGGCCGGAACTTGTTGTCAGAGAGCAGAGTGGATGGTGCAGAGGGCCAGTTATGTGGGCCCCTGAGAAAACCTCAAAGGATGTGCAGGGAATGGGGGAGGCACATTTCAGAGGCCAGAGGGGTGTGGGGACACAGCTCTCCCCTAGGGAGACAAAGGCAGCTGCCCCCTCCAAGGTCTCAGGCCCCTCCTGCTATCCAGGTGGGCACTGGGCAACCTAGAATTCAGACACAGAAAGGGGCAACCCCCTCTTCCACCCAGAGAGTCAGGCCTGAGCCACGTCCACTGTACACACTACACCACCGCACATTCACTGAAAACCCCTGGGCTATGAGGACACGTGGTCTGGCTTCCAGAATTCCGGGTCTGGGAGTCACAGAATATGAGTCCACGGAAGCAGGAAGCCCAGAGGGGACGCTGTCCAAACCTTCAGACCCTCAGCTGCTTCATTCTACTGCTGGGATAGAAGAAAGGTGACCTCTCCAAGGTCATAGCTGTTCTCAAAGAGACAAGAGAGGACTGCCTTTTCATTTACACTCAGGGCCCCCAACCCCAGGGCTTCTGGGGTCAGCTGTGTCACATAAATAAGAGGAGACCAGAGGGGCCCTGCCGGGTAGGAGGAACACCCAACTCCTCCCTTACCCGCGTGTAACCTGCAGGAACGAGGGACTGCAGCTGTGGTGGCTGACTGCACCAGGGGAGCCAGAAATTGGATTGTTATGAGAAACCTCCAATCTCTAAATGCTAGTAACTAACCCTGATTTTAAAACCTCTTTGAGTCACACAAATCCTGCCTTGAGTCAGTTGTCCTGGGGACCCTGGTTAGGGGCTGTGATTTAAGTCCACCCACTCCCCCTTGTTGAAATCCGCCGGAGATGGCCTGGGTTGGCCTCCTTGCTGCTGCTGCGAGCCTCCCTTCTCCCCCAGAGCTTCATTTCCAATCGGCTTCAAGCTCACAGCAGTTTTGCTAACCACGGGCTCCCTCAGGTATTCTTCACAAGGACTCACAATGGAGGTCCTGCCAGGACTGGGGGGCAGGAGGCCTGGCTGTCCTTTGCTGGCGGCAAGATCATCCCCTCACTGGCCTCCATGAAATGGGGCTTTGGACAGACCAGCTTTTCTCAGGTGTGCTTCATGTCCCTTGGAGGAACCCAGGACTCCTCCAGCAGGCCATGCACCAGTATCCTGGAGCAGCCTAATCACAACGTGTTTGACTCACGATGCATTAATACATATGCAGGTGGTTTCCTGGACATGTTTGCCAAGCCCAGAGCTCAGCATTCATTCAGTTTAAAACTGAGTGACTCTATTTTAATTCAAAGCTAAAGAAAAGTATCAAGTTACTAATCATACAGGAGGCAAAGACAGAGCAGGGGGCAAGAGAGGGACTTGGATTTGGGAGCCGGGGACTCAGGATCCGGAAGACTGGGGATGGATGGTGCCAGGCCTACAGACTGGCTGGCGGCACCCCAGACGCTGGTGGGCAGGCCAGGATGGGATTACCTAGTGGGCGTGCAAGGGAAGAACAGCCTAAGCCTACCTGGCGCCCAGATTTACTCAAAGCTGAGGAAGGAGAGACGGAAGGGAAGGGAGGGGCGGGCGTGCCTGGCCTGTGACCCACACACTCACCAGTCCTGGCAGCACCTTGAAGAGTGTCTGCTCCACGACCCCAAAGAGCGGAGCGGGCAGCAGCCTGTGCAGAGAGTGAAGTGTGAAGGCGTGGCCACCATGCAGGGTGGCCAACTGGGGTGACGGGCAGAGCAGTCACAGGGGGCTCTGGCTATCTCCCGTCTCCTCTCCTGGAGGAGGGGGTGGGGTTGACTCAGGCTCTGGAGACCCGGGTTTAAATCTTGGCTCTGCCTTGCTGTGGAAACCGGGGATGACCCCAATTTCCCCATCTGTCCAATGCCCACCTTAAAGAATTGTTGCTCGACGTGGACGGAATTAGAAGGAATAAGTCAATCAGAGAAAGACAGTTATATGATTTCACTCCTTGTGGAATTTAAGAAACAAGACAGGATCATAGGGGAAGGGAAGGGAAAATAAAATAAAATGAAATCAGAGAGGGAAACAAATCATGAGACACACTTAACTCTAGGAAGCAAACTGAAGGTTGCTGGAGGGTGGGCTAACTGGGTGATGGGCATTAAGGAGGGCATGTGATATAATGAGCACTGGGTGTTATATGCAACTGATGAGTCACTGATGTCTACCACTGAAACTAATAACACACTGTATGTTAATTGAATATAAATAAAATTAAAAAAAAATTGTTGCTGCCAGGATTCCACGGGACTGGTACACAGAACAGTGCCTGGCTTAGAGTGAGAGTTCAATAAACATCTGTTGAGTGAATGAATGAATATTTGCTGGATCAAGAAGGAGTCTTGAGGATGAGAAGTGAGTGTAGGTGGGCTCAGGCCTGTTTGGAGACTAGGGGAGTCTGGGGAGGAGGGATGGCAAGCACAGAACCACAGGACACCAACACCATCTGGTCTCTACTCTCTCCAAAGCCCCATCTAGCCCAAAGGAGCAGGATGGAGCCACCTGGATTTAAGGAGTCCAAAGACGGGCAGCCCAGGTGGTTCAGGGATTTAGCGCCGCCTTCAACCCAAGGCCTGATCCTGGAGACCTGGGATAGAGTCCCGCATTGGGCTCCCTGCGTGGAGCCTGCTTCTCCCTCTGCCTGTGTCTCTGCCTCTCTCTCTCTCTTTCTCTCTCTCTCTCTTTCTGTGTGTGTGTGTGTGTCTCATGAATAAATAAATAAAAATCTTAAAAAAAAAAAAAAAAAAGGAGCCCAAAGACCCCCACCTGGAAACCCTGGAAAGCCCTTCTGGAGACAGGAGCAACCCTGGTTCGCTCTATTCCTGCGAGCTACCAGAGCTGTGTGATGACCCCTTACTGCTCAGAGCTACCCCACAAAGATGGGCTGGGGGTGTGGGGTTTGGCCTGGAGTGTAGAAACCAATGGGGAGATGCAAAGTGTAAGGCAGCAGAGGGGCAGGTGCCCCAGGGGGTGGGTGCAGAGCCCTGGGGAAAAGCCCTGGGTATGGGTCCAGAGAGCAGCCCATCTCCATCCTTGCCACAACCTGTGTGTGATCTTGGCAAGTCTAGTCTCTTGCCCTCTTTGGGCCTCAGCTGTCCCGCAGGAGTGATGGTTCAACACAAGTGTAGGGAGGGCCACTGTGTCCTGAACAGCTGGGGAAAGAGACGGATGGAAAAGTGCCAGAGCCTTCTGGACCATCAAATTTAGGTCCTCATTACAGATAGTGGCAATGGAGTCCAGACAGAGGCCAGGGTTCCTCGGGGGCGGAGCGGGGTCTCTGACGTGCCGAGCTGGGGAACTGGGACGGCCAGGGTGTGCTCTGGCGGGGGGGGCAGCTGGATCTCGGGCAGGCGGCGGCAGGGCAGAGAAGGGGGGCGCCCAGGAGCGGGGGGTGACTGCTAGGGGCTGGGCCCGAGTCCCAGTCGCGGGTAGAACAGGCGGGACCCACCGCCGCTGGGTGAAGTCAGGCTCCGCCCAGCCGGCCCCTCCCGGGAGACGCCCCAGGGCGCATGCCCGAGATGGAAGCGCGCGCCTCCACACACACACACACACACACACACACACACACACACACACCGGGACTCACCCCGAGAGCAGGCTGATGTGGCCCAGGAGCGTGCTGCAGCGCTTGAGGACGAGGATGGGCGTGCCCCGCGAGCTCACGCCCAGCGCCACCCGTGAAGACACGTTCGCCTCGGCAGCCAGCTGCAGGAGGCCCCCCAGGGGGCTGCGAGACCCAGACCCGCGCTGGGCGCGTGGCCAGGCGGCCAGGCCCCCCTCCCCACCCCACCCCCGGGCTCAGGGGCCCTGAGGGGCGGGGCTGGGGCGGATGGGGGCGCCCCCGCGAGTGGGCTGGTCCCCATGCCTTCCTGTCACTCGCTGCCCCCTGCCCCAGGGGGCATGTTCCTGCATTGTCTTCCCCCACCCCGTCCAGTGAGCCCTGGGCTATGGGGCAGGGCTGTCTAGGGAGAGAGACAGACAGACAGACAGACATGGAAGTTCCTGGGGAGGATATTGGGGCGGGATCCAGGAAGGGACCAGTATGGAGAGGAAGTAGAGTGGGAGGAAATGGGGGTCGGGTCAGTGAAATGGGGGTGAGGAGGCAACAGAGTCCAGGTAGACTCTGGGAACAGTGGACTGGGCTGGGGAGCAGTCAGGTAGAGGTTCCCAGGGACATACTCACCCAGAGCCATGCAGGCCCACCTTGGTGTGCAGGCTCAGCTGCACCCCAAACCCAGGCAGCAGCTTCAGTGACACCTTCGGCAGTGTGAGTTCCTCAATCTTCAGGCTGGGATGGGCATCAAAGGGAGGGCCACTCACTCCCAGACCCCTCCACCCCCAGTGTCAGTCTCTTAGTACCTGGGCCATCTCAGACCAGGTGGTGCCTGGAGCCTCTCTGGGCTATGTCCCACATCCCATTTGTAACCCATAAAGCCAACTGAGGGCCCAGTTACTTTACCTCACTGGGCCTCAGTTTCTTCATCTGTAAAGCGGGCCGATATTGGTACCCACCTCAAATGTTGCAAATGGTACATGTGTTCAATAAAGGTAATATCCTCATTGGAGGCTCAGTGAATTAAAGTGTTCTCCCCACCCCACCCCCTTGGCCTCCGACCTGGTTCAGTCTCTGACCTGGATCATTGTCTCCCCACTCCCACCCCCCAGACTCATGCACATGCAATTCAGCTGAGTTCTCAAATATAGCTCCCAACAGCTCATTGCTTTCTTTATCCTCTGGGCCTTTTTCCAGGCTGTTCCCTCTGTCTGGAATACTTTTCCCTTGACTTTCCTTCCATTCTGCATCCACCTTCGGCTAGCTGATTCCTCTTGGCTATCCAGATTGACCTTCCCCTGATTCACCATCAAGCATGGAATGGTTCCCACCCACCTGGGGCAGGCAGTAAGGCCTGTGATTAATGCCCACACACCTCCACCACCACTCTGGTTGGGTGAGCTTGGGCAGGTCCCTTCATAGCCGGGGGCCTCAATCTCACCTGTTGAATGCCATTGATAATAGTCCTACCTCTGGATTCCTTGGGATAATTAATTTACAGTGTTTAGCACAGTGCTAGTTACACAGAAAATCCTGACTAGGTGGTGATTAAGTTATAAATATTAGCTATTATGTAATTTCATTCATTCATTCAAAAAATGTTTTGAACACCCATTGTGTATCAAACACTATTAATGATATTGGGGACATGGCAATAAACAAACCAAACCAAAGTCCTACCCCTATAGGGTTTATAACCTAGCAGGGGAGGCAAGAAACAAACCAGTAAAACATATGGGGTGCAAGGGAATGAGACATCTTCTGAAGAACATGAAAGCAGGGGAGAGGACAAAGAGGGGCTGGTCAGAGCACAGTTCTTTGGAGTAGACACCCAAAGGAGATGAGAGGCAGCCAGGCAGATACCTGGATCAGCCCAGAGAGACTAAGCAACTTGCCCTAGCTCACACACTGAGTAACTGGAGTCAACCCCATAACTGGAACCCTCAACTATAGAAACATGCTGCCATTCCTGTGTTTCCTGATACACAGCGGGCTCATTATTTTCTGATTCAGGCCCTGGGCTTCTCACATCACCCCTACTGCCTGTCAACAAACTGAAGACAGTCAATCTCTTCTCACTTCCCTGGAGCAAAGAAAAGACTAGCCTTCTTGTAATGCTCAGAGTAGGTGGGCAGTTGAGAGGCCGCCCTATGAGAACTCACCCAGAAAGCTCTTCCACAACGTCAAAAACCCCTCCATAGCCCAGCAGGCCGCCTCCTCCGAGTAGTCCCCCAGAGCCCAGGAGGCCCTGGTTTACAGATGTGACTGTTCCCAGCACGTTCTGCAGAATGGGCCCCCCAACCAGCGAGTTCTGGATGGCTGCCGGGAGAGTTAAGGGAGGAAAGTTCATTTTATAGAAGAGGAAGTAGGGCCCAGAGAAAGGCAGATACTTGCCCAAAGTCACACAGCAAATCAGGTTTGGGGCCAAAAGTATGGAGAGCTCCTTGGTTCTGGGCCACCCTATGGCACCAAAAGAAAGGGCAGAAGCAAAGAAGGGAGCGCATAGCCACCAGCTCTTGACCAAGATGGGGGAGGTGACCTCTGCTCTTTCTGGGCACCCCTGGCCTGACTCTGCGGATTATGAGAAAGGCAAGACAGAAGGGTCCTCTTTGGGGTGGCTGGGGCAGGCCGGGCCAATTTCCTGGAGCATTTCCTGTCCACCACTGCCCTGCTCTACCCCTGAGACTGTCGCCCCGAGCCGTTGGGCCCTAGAGCACCCGATGCCTAGTTGAGTCCTCCCTCCCTGGAAACAGGGGCAAAGACTCTGGCTCAGCCAGCACCCTCCTCTTCACCTCCTCCCTCCCTCTCAGCCCCATCCCTGAGGCAGACACAGCCCCCACAGGGCTGAAGTCCACCTCACCCAGTCCACCTCTCAGGAGGAGGTGAACTGATCACCCATGGGAGCCAGCAAGCAAACCTTTAGCCCTGGAGCTCTCTGAGTAGATGAGAACCGCAGCTTGTTTCCAGCGCTTCCTTAAAGCAGTCACCCTAGGCATATCAACGCGGATGTCTACGCAGCTGGACCCCTCACAGACTGCCCACCTCAGGCTCACCTTTGCCAAGCTCATCCTTGTCGATCCGGGCGAGCGTGCCCACCTTCTCAAGAAGCCCCTGGCAAGGGGTCACCAGGCCCCAGAGGAGAAGCAAGGACCACATGCCCAAAGTCATCGACGGCACACCTGTCAGGGGCAGAAGCAGGAACCCTGAGGCATTCCTCATGCCCAAGACCCCGCCTGACCCCTGTGCCCCATCACCAGCCTGAGGCCTGCCCGCCTGCCTGGCCCGGCTCCGTCCAGCCTCACTCCCAGGACAGCAGTGGCTCACGTGCCTGACTTAAAAGTTTTAGTCCTCTGGATCCCCTCTGAACCTGGACCTGCTAGATCTCTGAAGGAGAGTGACAGAGGAGCCTTCCTTTCTGGGACAGCAGGATGGGAGTTTCGCTTCCTGACCCTGCTTTCCCATTGGCTCCTGAGGCCGTTTTAGAAGGTGTGGCTGATTGGAGACCCACTATTTAACATGTCCCATTTCCTTTCCCACTATCTTTCCATGTTGGAAGGAAGGAGATGGAAGGCAAGAACATTGCTAACTTACCAATTTCATAGGATGGAACTTATCTCTATGGAGTGACTGCCAAGACAGCTCACATACCCATCTAACCCCTCATGTAACCTCTACATAAATCCTGCTCCCCACTGCCCTTGGGATAGAACCTAAGCTTCTTGCCATTACCCACTAGATCCCTGCCTGCCTTTTCGACCTCCTTGGGCTTAAACATGCCAAGTCCCTTTCCACCTCAGGTCCTTTGCACATGCTGTTCTTTCCATGAGGAAGACTCTTTCCCTGGTTCTTTGCACAACTGACTCCTCATCTCAGGTTCTGAATAAATGTCACCAGCTTGAAAAGGCCTCCCTCCTTTCCTTTATCTAAAGAAGTTTGTTAGCTGCTAAACATCACTCAGAATATTTATTTTAAGGGGCTATGACAATTTACAAAATATATTATGTGTTTGTGTCCTTGCTTGCCATCTCTGTAAACTCCACGACGTCAGGGACTGTGTCTGGGGCCTCCATGCATGATTGTGTGCTGGATGGGTGCTTGCTGAGGGGGCCAGAGTGGGTGGAAATCCAGCTGCGCTTCAGTAGCCAACCATTTGGCTTGACACAGGATGTGTCTGCCCTGAGGGGCACTTTTCCTCACTTGCACAAAGGTACCTGTGGGTGCCATATGCATTATAGAATCTCAGCAGTGTCTGTCTTCTTTCTCCAAAACTTGTCCCAGAGAGGCTCCCTGTAACCTTATGGAAGGGTTCCTAACAGAAGGAAACATTCCCACAATGGGAAACCAGTTGGTTTCTATGGCCTAAAGAAAAATGGGCACCCCTTAAGCCTTGTTCGTAGGACCGTTCTGTCCTCAGCCCACCCATCCCTGCCTTTGCCCCTGCCTGAGCCCCAATTTCCCATCTGTAAAATGGGCTTTTTCTCCCATCACCCTCCAGGTAGCCCTAGTGCCCTCTTCAGTACATTCTTTCTGTGCCCATTATTCAGATGGGACAGCAGGATGGTTGCAGGGTCAATAGTTAGGGACCAGAATAAGGCTGGGGCTGCCACAGGCTGCCTTACCCACACCTGCAGCTCCACGAGGGGTGGGTGGAGGTTCCCAGCCTCTTGCCGGTTCCTCCACCCTCTTGGGCCTGGGGGCAGCCCTTATATGTCCACAACGGCTCTGAGTACACAAAGGGGGCACAGCAGCCAGAAATCCGTCAATGTGTTATGTCAGAAGCAAATTGTGGTTTTTCCTGTGGGCCTGGGCTAAGCCTTCCTTCTGGGGGGAGAGAGGAGGGAGAGTGGGTGGGGGCTGGGGTTAGTGCCCTGGGGGCGGGAGTGAAGGTGTGGGGCTGCAGAGGCAGCCACCTCCTCCCAGAGCTGGGGACAGGATGGGGCATTCACCTATGGAGTCTCCCTCCAGGGTTCCCCAAGGGCCACCCTGATGATGCAGAATCTGTCCTGCCTCCCACCTAGTCCAGGGAGAGAAGAAAGGAAGACCCTCTGCCACCCTATCCCCGGCCTGGCAAGGAAAGGGCCATGGAGATGGCCATGGGTCCTGGAGAGAGGAACTCTGAGCACCAACTCCACCCCCCACCTCCCAAGACCCAGTGTCCCCCAGGCTCCAGAACAGGTTCTCCCCTTCCTGAGGCTGGTGCCAATGATGGTGAAGAGAAGTTCATTCTTTCATCCATCATCCGTCCATCCATCCATCCATTCATCCACCCATCCATCCATTCATACATTATTTCACACACCCTTCAGCAGGTGTTCTTGGAGTACCTATTATTTGTTAGGTGTTGGGGATACAGCAATAAACAGAAGGAACAAACCCCCACCCCAAAGGAGATGATCAATAGAACTATAGTGCAATTTTACATGCTCTAGTAGCCACATTTTTAAAAAAAAAAGGTAAAAAGAAACAAGTGAATTCACTTTAATGATACAGTTTATTTAACCCAATATATCCAAAATATTATCATTTAACATTTAATCAATATACAATTATTAATAAGATGATTTATGTTCTTTTTCTCACACTGTGTCTGCAAAATCTACTGACAGCACACCAAATCTAGACTCACTACATTTTAAGCGCTCAATTGTCTTGTAGGGCTATTGTCATCCTATTGGACTGTGCAGCTCTGAAGGGACCAGATAAAGCCATGACATAATAAGTCAGAGGCTAATGACAAAAATAAAGCAGGGGTGGGGCAATTTTCAATCTGGTGGTCAGAGGAGGCATCGGATGAGAGCAGGTGTGCCTTTGACCTGCAGCGGAGAGGGCATGGGCTGGGTAGATCTCTGGGGAAGAGCCCACCAGGCAGAGGGAAGGGCAGCGGGGAACATGTGCCCCAGGAAGTGATGGGGCTCGAACGTTACTGTATGGATTTAGAGACTTTGGCTTTTGTTTGCCATTCTTCTGCAGGTACTGGCTCAGGCATCCCCTCCTCCAGGAAGCCTTCCGGACTCCCAAGCTGGCTGTGATTCACAGCCCCCTGGGATTCCCTCTGTCAGGGTCCGTGACATGGAGGTCTATTGCCTTGTTTCTGGATGTTCGTGGCTCTGTCTCCTGCCTGGGGCCTGGAACCTCAGCCTGGTGAGATGGGGAGGAGGGATGGTCTTTGCCTCATTCACCCGATAACCTCAGAACCCCTGCTCTTACAGTCTTCATCCTTATCACTTTGGTTGCTGAGCCAGGTGACTCAATCACACCACTTTTTAACAACGAACTTTTTATTCAAATAGAAAGCACAGATGGAGAAGGGCCCAGATCTAAGTTACAGCTTGATGAATATTTACAAACTGAGTATTCCAGAAGCCCCTTGTGTCCCCTCCGAGTCATTGCCCATTGAGGATAACCACGGTCCTGACCTCCAACATGAGGGATGAGCTCCAGGGGCTCTTCAGGGGACGTGCGTGGAGTCGCACATGGATACCGTTTTGTGTGTGGCTTCCTTCAGGCTCCGTGTCTTTGAAATCCACTCATGTCGTGAGATGTGATGATGTGCTCTTCTTTGCTGTCTACTGCTCCGGCACGTGAACACACCGCAGTTTGCTTATCCATTCTCCTGCTAGAGGCGCCTGGGCTTTCCAGTTGTTGCTGATTATGAATGAAGCTGCTTGGAACATTCTTGTCAAGTCTTCGTGTGGGCCTATGTTTTTATTTTTCATTTCTCTCAGGTAACTAGCCAGGAGTGGGATTTCTGGAGCGCAGTGGTGTGTGCGCAAGAGTAGCTTCCCCAGATACCGCCAGGGCTCTCCAAGGTGGCTCTGCCATCGGGTGCTCCCGCCGGCAGTCTGGGAGGGCACTGCTGCTCCATGTCCTCGCCTGGGCATCTCCAGCGTTTGTAAGACACTTATCTGAAGGAAGAGGAGGCAAAGCCAGCACTCGCTATGTGCAAGACACTGAAGTGTGAACCCATCAAATCTTCCCCAATGGCCCGTGGGATCAACATTCTCATTCCTCCCTGTCCTATACTCAGGGAGCCACAGCCCTGAAGGGGAAGCCAATGGCCAGAGCTTACCAGGAGGCCAGCAAGGCCATCTGACTAACACTCCCCGTTTTAACCAGCCTGGCCCCTTGGATGAGAGAAAAGTGCTATCTAGTCTGACTTGCCTTATCTGCCAACCTTCCTTCTAGACTCTGCCCCAGAGAAGACTCCAATCACCACCAACACCCCCAGACACCTGCAAGCTGGGGCCCAGGCTCCCAAGTCAAGTCAGAGATTGGTTCTGCCCATGGGAACTGAAATACATATCTCCAGGCCCCACCTTACCACCGTGACCTAGGAGGCCAGGGGTGAGGGGCCTGGGAACTGGCAGGTTTAACAAGCCTCTGGGGGCAATCTGATGTGCAGCTATATGAAGAGCCCTGCTGAAGGTGATGGGGAGCCAAGGAAGGGATTAGAGCAGGGGAGGGACTTGCAAAGGACAAATACCCCAAAGGCATTTGCTCCTAGAGTGCAGGCTGGAGCCAGAATTCCAGGGTTCAAACCCCAACTCTGTTACTCACTGTCAAGTGACTTCCCTTACAGAGCTGCAATTTCCCCATCTGCAAATTAGGTGCCCACCCTCACCTGAGCCATCTGACTCTGAGGACAAATATCCTGAAAATGGACTTTAAGACATTAAGAAAGGGTGCTCGAGGTACCTGAGATGATGGCAAAATCCCGGGAGGTCTTCCCAGAGGTGAGAGTGGGTTGGGACAAGAGAAGGCAGGATGAGTGGTGACTGAGGTGGACACAGATTTGGGGAACATTGTGTGGTGTTCATCTTCCCAGGGCTGGGCTACATGGCAGGCCTCGGAATCAATAGCTGTGGGCCCAGGTTCAGAAACCTGAATCAAAGACCCTCTTCCTTCTCATTCTGTGACCTCAAGCCAATCACACACCTTCTCTGGATCTTGGTTCTTTCCTTTCTTCCTTTCTTTCTAGATTTTATTTATTCATGAGAGAGACAGAGAGAGAGGCAGAGACATAGAGGGAAAAGCAGGCTCCTTGTGGGGGCACTGATGTGGGTGGGACTCGATCCCAGGACCCCAGGATCACAACCTGAGCCAAAGGCAGATGCTCTACCATTGAGCCACCCAGGTGCCCTCAGACCTTGGCTTCTTTATAGGAGGATGATGCATCCTGCTGCTGACTGTGGAGGACAGGGAAGGAGGAAACTCAGACTCAGGCAGACAGGGTTCATATTCCATCTGCATGCCTGTGTGCCCTTAGGCCAGTCACTTCACCTCTCTGAGCTTCCAGTTCTTCATGCAAGGCTGGGAGAGATGGGGGATCCCTGAGTGGCTCAGGGGTTAAGCGCCTGCCTTCGGCCCAGGGTGTGCTCCTGAAGTCCCAGGATCAAGTCCCACGTCAGGCTCCCGGCATGGAGCCTGCTTCTTTCTCTGCCTGTGTCTCTGCCTCTCTCTCTCTCTCTCTCTGTGTGTGTGTGTGTGTGTGTGTCTCTCATGAATAAATAAAATCTTTAAAAAAAAACAAAAATAAATAAAAAATAAATAAAATAAATAAAAAATAAAAAAGGCTAGGAGAGAACAGAGGGTGAGCAGTATTTATGGACACAGGGCTTCCCTTGCCAGCCCAGCCCCCATTTCCCCCAGGGATTGCGGGTAACTGACCACTCAGAAAATGTTGAAATCAGATTAGAGGTGAGAGCATCTGAGCCCTTTCATTCCCCAGATGGGAAGACCGAGGTCCACAGAAGAGCTGTCGTTTGTCCAAGGCCATGCACTGTGTCCCTGGTCATACCAAGGTGAGAGCCCAGGCCTGCTGACTCTCACAGATTTGTGCCTTGGTTTCTCCATCTGAGCACTGGCCTGGGGAGGTTGGCAGCGAGGCTTCAGATGGCCATAAGCATACTGTAGGAACATCCGAGGGCGGGACTGGGGGAGTGGAGGGGCGTCTCTGGCATGCCCAGGGTAGGCATTCAGCCACCCCCAGATCGCCCAGGCCTCTCTATCTGCCAGGCCTGCCTCAATGCTGCCATTGTACCAGCACTGGAGAAATGATGGGTGATGGGATTACGCCTGCGGCGGGGGCCAAGGAGACAGCTCTGGTATCTGGGCCACTGCAAGGGAGGGCCCGCCCTTCTCTGTGGCATGGGTCTGGGCCAGGCTGGGCCCAGGGCAAACCTGCCAGGGCCCCACAGGCTCTGGGAGTGCTGGCTTCCCGACCAGACCTCTGGCCACACCATACCACCCACAGACATGGAGCCCCACCTTCACAGACCCACCCAGACCCCCCACATACAAAGACTCGCTCCCCGGGAGACTAGGACTCTAACAGACACACGGCTACCAACCCAGTCATTTCCAGGACTGGAGCGCCAGTTGATCACCCCTTATGTACATTTTTTTTTCAAAGTTATGGGGTTTTTCTTTTTTACATTCTAGCAAATGACACTGATTTTTAGGGTCCATGTAGAATAGACTTATTTTAATATGTATTATTCATTTTATTATGTATAAGCATACATTTACTTTTATTTCTTATTTCTTTATTTTTAATTGAAATATACTTGACATATAACCTTGTGGAAATTGAAAGTGTACAACATTTGCTTTTAAAAGGAGTCAATTTAGAGAACAAATAGTGGTGCCAATCTTAGAAGCAGTGATTGCTTCTAAGGGAAGATATGACAAATACTGGGAGCTGGTCCTCACACAAGAATGTCTGTGAGACGCGGAAATGCCCCTGGCACAGGCTCCATATACAGAAACACACAGACACACACACACGGGTGAACACCAGAGATCTTTTCACACACGAACCTCTGTGACTGGACCCTCCCGTCTGCACACATGCCCCGGCCTGCCCTGATCCATTGGCTGCTTATACAATGTTTATACATTGACAGGTGCTCACAGACACCTGAGCTTGCACTTGGTCATGCACAATTAGCACCTTCTCCCCAACTTCGACCACACACACTTGTTCACATTTCTCTCAGCCTCAAAAACTCATCAAGACTAACATTTATTGAGCACTTACTGTGTGCCAGGCACTGCGCTAATGAGCACTTTTTATCATTTGATTTATTAAAACCCTAGGACAACGCCACAGAAGTTGGTACTGTCATCATTCTCATTTTACAGGTGAGAAAACAGAGAAGCGAAGGGACTTGCCCAGGGCACATAGTAGTGAGGAGGTAAAGCCAGGATTTGAACCCAGGCGGACTGGCCCAAGAACCCAAATTCCAATGCCAGCCCTGTCCCCTAACTTGCCAGGTAGCCTTGGGCCAGATGTTCTACTTCTCTGAGCCTCAGTCTCCTCATCCATGAAATGGGTACAGTCCTCACATTTCCTCAAGTGTTGTGAGGACTGGATTGGCTGACTCAGGAGAGTTCCAGGAAACACACTGGGCTTCTGCGGGCTCCCTGTGTACAGGCCATCCTAAACACAAGATGTGGGGCAAGCAGCTGAGATGGGCTGAGAGGAGCTCCGCCGCTTGCTAGCTGTGTGACCTGGTGAAGGGAGTTAGCCCTGCGCCTCTACTTCCTCATCTGTAAAGTGGGAACGGCCATGGTTGCGTGAGTGATTCAGTGGACGAAATGAGATAGTACAAGTAAAGCCCAGAGCATGGCATTCAGCAAGCACTTCATATATGCCCATGCCTGCCCCCCAGGTTGTGACCAGCATCCTTCAGACCCCAAGCTGGTCTGATACCCCAAAATTTACTGAAGGGCAAGTTTGAGGCAGATGTCAATTTACTACAAATAAAGAGATCGAACCATCAGATGTTCATGAAGATCTTTCTCCTGTTTATTGCCAAGGCCCAGCCCAGGCCTTTCCTGCTCACTCCTTATCAAAGGAGGAGGCCACTGGCCGTAGGGGGCCGGGCCCACGGGCTCCAGATGGGGCTCCTCCAGAGGGCGCAGCTGGGTGGTGGTGTGTGGGCAGCTGGCAGACAAATCCTGCCCTGGTCAGTTCAGCTTCAACTTCAGGACCAGAGCATTCTGGAAGGAAACAAAGGGCCAGGTGGGGTGAGGGACTATGGGCAGGGGCTACCCTCCACACAGGAAGTGATGGCTCAGGTCAGTGGCCGGGAAATGGAAGCCAGGGTGGTGTGTAGGAGCAGAGGATAAACTAGACCTGTGTGTGGCCTTCATGTCTCTAACGTCAGTTTTCTCGACGGTCAGGTAGGGACAGCATCCCTACCTCCCAGAGTGGAGAGATCAAACGAGAAAAATGTACATTTAACACCCCCAGCACAATACGTGGCATGCGACGTAAAGCTAATATTCATTACACACTTACTGTATGACTTTAGGTAAATTATCTCAATAGCTCTCTGAGGTGGATACACAGATATTAACATCCCTATTTTAAGCAACAGATAAAAGTCATGTTATTTGCCTGGGGTGCCAGAAAAGGAAAGTAGCCGAATTCAGGTTTCCACCCAGGGAGCCCCTGGCCAAAGGAGGCCCAGGTTCTGAGGGGCAGGGTCTTGCTCAAGGGAGTGGCAGGATTGAACTGATGGCCCCTGCCCTTCTCAAGGCTCCTCCCTGTAGGCTGTGAGAGGCAGGCTCTGGCTCATCACTCATTGGCCAAAGATACTGACTGACTCCTTTCCTTGGCTCCTTTCCTCACCTCCACTAGGTCCAGCTCTGCCAGGTTGTAATCCATGTCCAGAAAGTCCGGAAGTGGGAACCCGACTTGGAGCACATCTGAGAAGCACAGAGTCATTTTAGGTGGCTGCTCTGCAGTTGACTGATTACTCCTTTAAGCCACTCCTTGGCCGCCCAGAACAGAGCAGCGGGGAAAGAGCACAGGGACTCATTCATGACATCTGCCAGCCGCCCAGGCATAGAGAACAGGAGCCTGATCTCCACGTATTCACATTCCAGGTCTGGACCAAGATCTGACTCATGGTATGGGGTCAAGAGCCCAGGATTCTGGACGCGTGGGTGGCTCAGTGGTTGAGCAGCTGCCTTCGGCTCAGGTCGTGATCCTGGGGTCCTGGGATCGAGTCCCACATTGAGCTCCCTTCGAGGAGCCTGCTTCTCCCTCTGCCTGTGTCTCTCTGTGTTTGTCTCTCATGAATAAATAAATAAAAGGAAAAAAAAAAGCCAAGGGTCCCAAACTGGGGGAGGGGCCTTTGGCCCCAAGCAGGTGACATTGAGACATCAAAGACCCAGCAATGACCACCCACTCCCTCTTCGCCTCCTGTATCTGGGATCAATGAAGGTGCTTTGAGACCACCCAGGTGGCATCCCCTCCCGTTTGCAGCGCTTCTTGCCACCAACAAAATCAAAGCCTACTTGAGCCCTCACCGTTGACGACTGGGACGTACGCTTCTCGGAGATAGTCAGTAATGAAGTCAGTCAGTTTCTTCTCCTGGGGGTAAGAGGGAAGGCGAGCATACCCACATCCCATTGTTCAATTCAATTCAACAGAGTTTTGCAGCCCTCACTTCAGCTGGGTCTGGAGACCACAGGAATGAATATAGAGACATCAGATTGTCCACCTAGCATCAAAACTGCACTGGACCCTGTCTGACTGTAGGCTGAGGACCTACATCTCCACTTAGTCCCTATTGAGTGACATATGGGCCTTGGGTCATGGTGCAGGCACGGAGGAATTTGGGACACAGTGGGTGACCTATGGACCCCATTTTGCTCCTATAGAAAACTCAGCAGTTACAATCAGTCATTCATTCACTACTTCTCTGTACCTCAGTTTTCCCATCTGTGAAAGTGGAATATAATAGTACCTATGCAGAAGGATTTAGCAAGTTTGGGTAAGCACAGCGGAAGTGCCCAGGAAGTGCTATTGTTGTTATTATTATTCTCGGTGCCTACTGGTCAGGCTCTGTCTTGGGTCCTGAGGCTACAGAGACTAATAAAAATGATAGCTGGGCCAACCAAGACAGTCCAGGCTGCTACTATGCATGACAGTGTTATTAAAATCAATCCAGGAAAAATAATAAAATAAAATAAAATAAAATAAAATAAAATAAAATAAAATAAAATAAATCCAGGGAGATGTCCAGAGTCTATCCAGAGAAGAAGATGAACTTAGAGAGGCTAAATGACTTTCCCAGAGTGACACAGCAAATCAGCTGCCCCAAGTCCTACAGTGAGCTGCTTTATTCACTTGACCTCCTTTTCAGGGCTCACCCCTGCAGTGGCAAGTAAGAATAGGCACAGTCATGCCCTCAAACCAGACCAGAAAAGAAGCACTTGAGATACTTACATTGAAAGCACCAATCGATGAGGACTTCCGCGATAGGCTCAGTAATCTGCATGGGGTTGTGGGGGGACAAAGAGCGGGCAGGACAGTCAAAGCCACACTCATGGCCCTGGATAAAGGGGATCTCAAACACCTACAACCCCTCCCTGGTGCAGAAGTTCCAGTACGGCCTTCAGACCAGGTGCTCATAAACCCCTGCTTGGATGCTCCCTATGACAGACACTCATCACCTTTCATCACAGCCCATTTTGTTTCACAGCTCAAAACATTTCCTTTTCTCATTGTTCCTGACTCTCCCCTCTGAGACCGCCAGCCATATCTGTGCTGTTGGCCAAGGCCAGGTATGCAGAGGTTTGCTGCCCAATGAGTCAGCCTCATATCCTTGCAGGACACAGGATTAGGACTCTTCATGTAACTACCCCCCTCCCCTGCGCAGCCTCCAGTAAGCACTAATACATGATGGCATCACAACAGGCAATGTGATGGTCATCTGGCAACTTTATCGTCTCAAATTCTGTTCTCTATACCAGTAGCAGATCTTCCCATTTCCACTCTCATGCCAAGACATGCAGAGCCCCAGACCTGGCCAATCAGAGCATTCCATCTCTGGAGTCAGTGATTAGTTTAGGAATCATGTGATCCCTGCTAAACCAATGAGAAGAGCCTTCATAACAGTGAGAACTATTGGACAAGAGGCCTCTCTTGGTGCTGGGGTCCCTTTGCCACCACCTGGCAAGAGAATTTAGCCAACAAACTGGACAGCAAAGACCAAAGGAGGAGGGATATCCTGAGGACTTTGTGCACCTAAGATCCAGCCATGTCTGAAATTAAGATATACCCCTAGAGTTTTCAGTTATGTGAGCCCAAAGATTCCCTTTTGGGGAATTCCAAGTTAAGTTGGAATTGTTCCTTGTGCTAAAAGAATCCTAGACTGAGACAAGTCAGCTAAAAGATTAAGACAAATATAAAAAGTAATGAGTAACTGGATGTGAAAGCATGATGTTGAAGTAGGATAATGAATATAATGTATGGAGCCAGTGCCTCACATATAGACAGCTCTATAAATGCTAGCTGTTATTAGTAGAAGGACAGGCTTCCAGGAGGAGGTGGCATTTGAGGGGGGTGCTTAGTGGCAGGTGGCATTTGGATGACACAGGCAAAAGTCTATCAGTGGAAGAGGAGATAGGGACCCATGATCAGACTCACTGTGCAAGAGCCTAGTGGAAGAGGGGGAGCAGAGGTGGGAGAGTTTGATAAGGGCTTTGAGTGCCAAGCTAAGATTTGAGAAAAGATCGTGCAGATGAGGGGGAGCTATAGGGGATTCTAGAAAAGGCATATGGCCAGAGCAGCCTGGCAGTGTGGACCATGCTGGATGAACCCGAATGGTTCTGGAACCGGTGCCAGGAAGAACCTAGAGCAGAAAACCAAGTGCTGTTGGTGATGCCCATGCAGGAACAGGCGCACCAGGATGGGCAGCAGACTCCTACCTGTCCAGAGAGGTGACCATCTGCAGCCGGTTCTCATGAACTGAGTACTGGATTTTCAGGTTGAAGTGCTGGCAGGAAGTGGATGGGGCAAGAGCAGAAAGAAGGCAGTGGGATAAGGGCTGGTAAAACCAGGGGCTCTATCACCTTCACAGCACCACCCCATGGCAAACCAGTGGTCCTCCTCTCTGCCCAGCCCACCTTCAAGAACGGAGTCCAGTAGTCTCCTCGTGCCCCCAGCCCAGGCTCCCCATCTTCTCTGTACCTGCCCCAGGACAGGAATCTCAAAAATATCTGGCACATTACTGGTCCTTGTGCACGCCATGTTACTGCTCCAGCCTTTGTACATCCTGTGATCTCTACCTGGAGTGTCTTCCATTAGCAGCCTCCCCAGCATCAACCCTTTCCCTGGCCAGCTCCTGTTCAACCTTCAAAACATAGCTCAGGCAACTCCTGCTCTGGGAAGTCCTCTGTGATTTCCTCATCTAGATTTGGGATCTTTCTAGGTTCCCATATTGCCCTGGGTGAACTCTTCTCAGTCTTTGTAGATGCTAATGAATGTTGGAGGGAGGAAAGGGGAAAGAGAAGGGAGGAAGAAGAAGAAAGGGAGGGAGGGAGGAGAGAGAAAGAAAGGATTCAACTATTGACTCTCAGTTTGTTGATCTTTCTAGCCATTCAAAGGTTAGGTGGCAGAGCCAAGGATCAGACATCAGGTGACACCTCCCAGGATCAGGATCACATAATTGGGATTAATTAAGGATCTTTTAATCCATTACTTGGCTATCAACTAAAATCCTACATTCCAGCTTTGAATATCCAGAAGGTAGGGCCTAAATGGGAAACAGATTCTACTCACAGTTTCCAGGAGAAAGAGGGATACAGAGGCCTTGCCCCGCCGCCTAGCAGCAAACATCTCCAGGGTGCCATGGAGGTGCAGATGGCTGTTGCCTGTCTTCATGGTGACCTTGGGGGGCTTGTTTATCCTGATCTGAGTCATCAACGGCTTTGGCTTGGGATAGGCTTTAGCTACCTACAGAAACCAGGACACTCTCCTCAAGGCCCACCCTCAGATGAGGGGTGTCTGTTGAAACCAGGAGTCCATAATGAAATAGGTGATTGCTACCTTGGACACAGGAAACATGACCTGCAAGGGCTGGGATGTGTCTATCAGGAAATAAAAGAGGCAAAACAAGCAGTCTGGCTCTTATCAGACATCATGACAGACAGACATCTTATCAGTCCATCATGAAATAGGTGATTGCTACCTTGGACACAGGAAACATGACCTGCAAGGGCTGGGATGTGTCTATCAGGAAATAAAAGAGGCAAAACAAGCAGTCTGGCTCTTATCAGACACAGAAAGTACAACTCACAAAAGCTGAACTGTTTCTATGCTGGACCCAAAGAGTACTTTATGGAGAAGTCAGGATGATTTCACACCAGACAAGGGAAACGTGGCCTTGAAAAGCTGCCTTTCAAATCCCTTGTCCCTTCAACAGGAGAATGGGGCAGGGGAGGTGTGGTGATCATAGGGAGTCAGGGCACTCACTTTAGGGATGAAGGCAGCCAGTGTCTTTGTGGTTTGTGGGGGCAGCTGACCAATCTGTAAAATAAAAGCAAGATTAGGATTTCTGAAGCCTTCCCCCACCCATTCTAACAGACACCTCCTCTGACTCTATAAGGTAAGCACTCTGAGGTTCCCTCCATCATCATATTATCACTCTGTGATTAAGTAGATAAGGAACTCCTGGGTAGATCAGACTGTGGCTTACACATCCCAATGTCCATGGCTCTTAGGACAAAGTCAGATGCTGAGGAAATGTTGGATGAAAAAGTGGCATACAGATGGGAGAATGGATGAATGTGATGTATGAGAGGAGTGTGGGCAGATGGATTTGGGAGTGGATAGATGAATGGAGAAATGGATCAACAAATGAGTGCTGAGTGGATGTATGAATGGTTGGATGAGCACTTATGTGGGAGAACAAGTAATAGATGGGCAGGTGGACAGATGGGTGGAGGTATCAAAGGAATGATGGATGGGAAGATGAGTGGGATGGGAAGATGTGGAATGGTCTGATAAATGGATGGGAAAGTGTATAAAGAATGGATTGATAGGTGGAAGGATGGATCAGAAAGTACATGGATGGATGGTGGGTGCATGAATGGGAGGATGAATGGATGGATCAGTGATGATGGATGGAAGGATGGATGAATGGATAGAGGAGTAGGAGGAAGGATAATGGAGAGTTGGCTGGGTAGATGAGTAGGTAGTTAAGGACAGATGTACAGACTTACTTATTCAGTAGAATCAGATCCTGTTCTAGATGTGGATGATATTAAGGGTGGATGGATGCTAGCTGGAAGGATAGAGTCTAGGGCATGAATACATGATAGCGAGATGAATGGATGAGTGACTGATGACTGGATAAAAAGAAGATGGATTGATGGCCAGTGCATGAGAGTTGTAGGCTGATGGATAAATATCTGCTTGCATGGACAGTTGGATGGATGAATGAGTAGATGGTGGTTACATGGACAGAGAGATGGTGGGTGTTGGGGCAACCTGATGATATAAACCCAAATAAGTCCTGGATCTCCGAGTCTTGGTGCTGCCCAGAACCCCAGGATAATTCTCAGAACAGATCCACCAGGCAGGGACTTTAATTACAGGGCAGCTCACCTTCGTATCCTGGACATAAACATCCAAAGACTTCTGCAGAAGGGCCAGCTCTGCGGTGAGGAAGGTGGCCGAAAGCAGCAGCTGTGAGGAACCTTCAGCATAGTCCTCGGGGAACTCAAAGACCTCCCCATCATCAGCAAGCTGGATGGTGTTACCCTCTTGCTGCTGCACCACAGGCTGTGGGAGGGAGCAGGGAGAGAGATGCTCAGCCTTGGCCATGAAGGACTGTGGCTGGGGGCAAGACTCTGTCCTCCAAATTAAGCGGCACTCAAACCAGCCCCCAGGTCAGCAAGTCACTAGATGGTAGAGCCAAGAGCAGGCTATCCTCTCAGTGTACAGAGGGGTAACTGAAGGCCATGAGGATAAGAGAATCAGTTACTATGCCATGGGTGGTTGCTCATGGGATTGTTTAAGTAACCCCAGTTAATCTGACTGTTGAGTTAGAGTGCTCATTACAAAGAGGTGTTTTCTGTTTATTCTCAGAAGGAGGTAAATGGCAAACAACGTGGGGGAAGACCAACCACACTGGAGGAAGACTTCACAGGGAGTTGGTATTGTGGGAATTTTCTGCCCATTCCTGGAAGAGGCATCTCATCTAGTGACCTGGAGTTCTGGAGACCTGGCTGAGAAAGGCTGAGGACCCAACTCTGCAACCAACTCACAGTGAGACCCTAGCCAAGTCCTGCCTCCCCTGAGCCCCAGTGTTCCCATCTGTACAACTGGTGACCACTCATTGGGAGAAGCACACCTTAGAGAAGGTGTGAGTGTGGGGTCAGAGGTCCTGGAAGTCAGCTCAGAACTCAGGATTCATGTTGAGAGCAGACAGAGGGAGAAGGCTTTGGTGTCAGAGAACACTCTCATGGTGGGCCCGGTCTGCCAGGGCCTGAAGGACCTCCCCCCCTCCACACCACAGTCCAGCCACTTCCTTGGCAGAAGCAGGCTGGTGAGACCCCAGTTCCCCAGTGGCCCCCTGGCACTTACGCTGAAGTCCACTTGGATGTAGCTGGCCGTGGTGGTCGGTATGGACATCAGGACATATTTGACACTGCCCATCTGACCCACGGGCATGGGAGCTGTTCAAGAGGAGGTTCTACTCAAAGAGGTGGCCACTTGGGGACAGGTCCTAGACACTGCCACCAACCATCTGACACATGAGCTGGCTGGGGTTCCAGGAACCCTGGCCGTCTGTGTGACCCAAGGCAAGCTGCTCAGCATCTCTGGGCCTCAACAATTTCATCTGTGGAATGGAGGCAATAGTGCCTGGCCTGCGAATCCCACTCTCCCGAACTGCTCTGCAGGCACAGAGCTTGAGAGTTTCCTAAGGGGCGTTGCGGCTCAGTCCCCACAATAGACTGGTGTGATCAGGATTCTCGGCTCTGTTTGACGGATGCACAGACTGAGGCTCAGAGGAGTAAAATGTCCCAGGCCACACTGCTGAGCTCATGAGCCAGTTTTCTTCTTTCCCAGCCATTGCGCTTTCCTGTCACCCCACTAGGGAACACTCTAAACCTCGAGATAACAGAGGCGGTAGATCCCTTTGGCAAAGAAAAGAGTCAGGTGTCATCACTATAGGATTACTATTCAGGGTGGAAGGTCTGCGGGTGAGCCCATCATGGCTGCTGCCCTTGGAGTCTGGGTGATCATGGATAGAAGATTGGGTAGAGGACTAAGACAAGAACCCCAGGCTTCCCATCTGGAAAGTCAGGGGATAGACAGACACTGTGACCTTAGACCTCCTCAGTCCCAAGGCTGGGCCTGGAGCAGGTGCTTGAATGGGGAGCGGGGGCTTCAAAACTCAGCCATCCTGATGTTCTCCATGTGGGAGCGAGGCACGGCTAGCGCTACTCACCGTTCAGGTTGGCCCACTTCTTGTTCACATACACCAGGACCGCGTCAATGGCTGGACACATCTGGAAGCAGAGAAGGTGCTGGGCTGAGGGGGCCCCTGGTGGAGGGCCTCACTCCTCACAGCTGAATGATACTCCATGGGGAGACCCAAGAGCCCTGGAGGGACAAGGACTAGAGAGGAACCGAGCCCACGAGTCACACAGGGAGTCAGGGGCAGAGCCCAGAGCTCCTGACCACAGCCTGTAAAATCAGCGGGGACTCGTGTTCCCCAGCAAATGGTAATCAAGGCAGGTGGACAAGCTGTGGTGTGCAGGCCACTATGTCCTCCTTCGGTGCTCATGGCAGACATCACTAGATGATCAAGGCACTTTCTCCTCCTGAGCCAGCCACAGCCTCAGAATCCTCCTCCGCTATGGCCAGTCAGTGAGGGTCACACCCACAAGAAGACACACTTGCCAGCCCCGGGGCTGAGCACCCCCATGGACGTGGGTAGAGGCTTGCTTTGGGCACTCACCATGCTGGGAAGAACCTTGTGTAGGGTGCTATCCAGGAACTTGTTGACTACCTTAGGCAGCATGCTGGACACAGAAGATGGGGACAGGGCACAGATGGCAGGCAGTTAGGCTCAGGACATATGGGGACATGACTAAGGAAGTACAGTGGCTCAGGAAGTGGGCTGCTGGGCAGGGGTGGCTCCCACCCCACCCCCAACCCAGAGCCCCTCACTTGCTAGGCAGGTTGGTCTTCACGCTGACCAGGATGATCTCACAGCCCTCGCTCTTAAACATGGGGAGGCCCGTTTCCTCATCCTGCAGAAGCCGGTTGGTGGCTGTGATGTTCAGAACCACGATGATCTCCATGTTCCCACCCATGAAGCTGGAGGGGAGGGCAAGCAGGCATCATGGACACCTTTGCCACTGTGGCCACTATCCCTACCTCCTCTTTGCTCTGGGTCTCAGCAGCTCTGGGAAGGGGAAAGGGTGAGGCACCACCCCCACAGGCAGAGAAGAGGATGGGAGCTGCCCAAGGGCACCAAAGCAGTCTTTCTTGTTCCCTCTTGCTTTGGTGAACTCCTACACGTCCTTTAAAACCCTATTCAGCTCTCATTATCTCCCCAAAGCCTTTTCTTTCTTTCTTTTTTTTTTTTTTTTCCCAAAGCCTTTTCTGATTCCCCACACACTGCTAGTGCTTCCTCTGTCCTACGTGAATCACCAGTCTGTGATCATCTGTGCTCAGGTCTGGTTCCCACCAAATGGAGGAACCAAATATGGACCTTCTCAGAACACAGCACGCAGCTGGTTCACAGTAGGTACTCAATGAGTGTGCGCATTGTGTAAGACAAGGTCATCCTCCTCCCCTCCTCCCCTCCTCTGCCATACTCACCTCTTGCCAGTGATGGTCATGCCCGTGGACACACACTGGAAGATGCCCACCCCAGGGATGAAGTTCAATGTGATGACAGGCAGCTGCACATCCTTCACTTTCACACTGGGAAGGGATAGAGATCCACAGCAGTGAGAACCAGATTGTTGAGACCCAGGCCCTTAACCCATTTCTCCACCACCTTGTTGGGAACTCTTGGGCAAATTTCCCATCCCATGTCACAGGGATAAGCCTGCCTTGTCGGGCCACTGTGAAACACAAAGGCTGGACACGAACCAGCTTGTACACAGAATTACTTGTCAGAAATACATGTGTGAGTCGGGACACTTGGCTGTGTGACCTTGGGCTTCGCCCTTCCCCTCTATGGGCCTCAGTTTCCCCATTGCCAAATGGGGAGATTTGCTTAGATCAGGGTTTGTCAACAGTACCACTGTTGACATCTTGGACAGAATAATTCTTTGTCGTGGGGGCTATCCTGTGTCTTGCAGGATGCTTAGCAATATCCCTGGCCTCTACCCATGAGAGGCACGAGATTCACCTCCACCCACCCACTCCAGCAAGCTGTGATAACCGAAAATGTTTCCAGACATTGCTGAGTGTCCCTTGGAGGCAAAGTCACCCCTGGTTGAGAACCACCAGTTGAGATCCAGAATAACAAAAATATGACACATCTAAATCCCACCCCATCCCCATTCCTGAGCTCTCAGCAGACATTATTAATAGTCCACAGTCTATATCTATGTCTGTTCAATGCAGAGTGCTCAGAGCCCACCCTCCCCTGCATGTCATTCCAGGCAGCCTCTACCAATCAATCCCACTGGGAACTTGCAATGGAACCAATTTGCCTCAGCATTAGGTGGTGGTTGATACCTTTCTGGCTCTGTCATTTGAGAACTTTTCATTCAGTTTCACATGCATTCAGTGAGCCCCTGCTGCACGCAGGGAGTTGGAGTTTGACTTCTCAACCTCACTTCCTCTTCCCAATGACCCTGCTCATAAGAGGCAGGAATTGTCTCCAGTGGATGACTGAGGTCCAGGCAGGAGCAGTGACCTACCCGAGGTCACACAGCAAGCCAATAGCAAAGCAAGGAAGAGACCCCAGGCCCTGCCCCCAACCCTGCCCCAGCTCTCCCTCCTGCCATCTTAGGTCCTGGGTACAGCATTCGCCCTGCTACCCCCGAAGCCCCTCTCCTGCTCACTTGGTGATGCCCTTGATGGGTTTCATCCCTGCATCAGCTGCCATCTTTTCCAGGATGTGGCTCTCATCCATGGCGCTCTGCACCTCTGGAAGGGGGGCAGTGCCCAGAGAGATACTTAGCTGGGCTCCCCATGGCTTTCCTGTCCTGGGCCAACCTTTCTGGCATCCCAGGCACAGGCCTCTCACATGTGGCAGTACTCTGTGCCCATAGTCATTGTGCACCGCCCCCCGCCCCAGGCTGGGTGAGCCGGAGACCCAGAGAGGAGACATGCCCAGCTCCTGCCTTCCTCCAGCCTCATGAGGGAGACAGTCACCAGCAATAACAGTAACAAGTGACAAGAACCATAATACAGAGACAGCTGGAGGAGCCACAGGAGAGCTTCGGGCCAGGAAGAGAAGAGCTAGGGAAGGCTTCCAGGAGGAGGTGCCATTCCAGTTGGTCCTTGAAGGAGGGATAGGAATTTTCACCAGGAAGCAAAGACATAAAGAAGGCTACTCCAGGCAGAGGGCACAAAAAATGCAAAAGTGGAGAAGTGGGAAGAAGGTGGCATGGTGAGTCAAGAGTGAGAAATTCAGCATGGCTGGAGGGCAGGAGGGACAAGACAGAGACTGGAGCAGTCTGCAGGGGGTGTTTCCTGGGGGACTGAAACCCAAGCTGTAGTGTCGACTTTATCCTGTGGCCAAGCCACTCTCAGGGCTGCACAACTAGGGAACTCATCTGAGAGCTTATTGAAGATGCAGATTCTGCTGGTTGCCGGGGCCTGGAGGCCCCAACCCCGAGTGGCACCGTGCCAGAGACACCTGCACAACCATATAGGCTGATTCCCAGAGAGGCCAAATACCAGGCTGGAGTCAGCCCTTGGCACTTGCTTGTGACCTCGTGTCCCTTGCAGTCATCGAGCTAGGTGGTGGCAAAGAACTTTTACTCAAGTCCCTCCAGGAGATTTTAATCTCGCATTTCATTTGATCTGCCCAGGCAAGGACGAATCACCCTATTTGACATTTCTTTACATTTTACATTTACAGAAGAGCCAACAGTAACACAGAGCAGTAACATCTTGCCTGAGGTCACACAGCACATTGTTAGCAGAGCTGGGATTTGGCTCCTGTCTGTCTCCCCCACAGCCCATTTATGGCCACCAGGCCCACTGTCAGGGCCAGGAGAGGCTCCAGGGAAGCAGGATTTCCAGCTCTGTTTCCAGCTTGTAGAGGGACCTTGGACAAGTCACCCCAATTTCTCTGGGCCTCGGGTTCCTCCTCTGTAAAATTGGAGGAATAGTATCATTTCTGCTAACTTTGAGGATCATGGGATGCTCAAGGCCATGCGAACAGGAGTGGGCACCACATGCTACCTGCCCCCAACCCCACACCCGGGCCCACCAACTCACCGTGGTTCATGACGTCCATGCCCAGCCTCAGCAATGCCCCGGGATCAGCTCGGGTGTGGGTCAGCAGGCCACAGAGTGCCAGAAACAGGATCCACAGCATGGCTCCACCTGTACTGTGGGGCCAGAATTGGGTGCAGTGCCTCCTAGACCCTGGTTGCCCTGGGGACCTCCCATGCTCCAGAGGAGAACAGGCCTCCTGTTCTCTTGGGGATCCAGGAGCCTCTGACCCCCAGCCAGTTCAGCAAACCTCACTACTGACTTCCAGAGGGGTCAAAGAATGTCCAGATTAACCACAGGGCCTCCAGGGCACCCCAGGAAGGTCGCTTCCAGGTCTACGCCTCAGTTTCCCCATCTGTAAACATGATGCATTCTGACCAGCCTCCATTATGGGGTTGGTGGGACGTTCAGCTGCAGTTTTTCATAAGTTCAAGTGCAGCTCCGTGCCAGACAATGCTGGGGCTGCGCAGGGGACTGGGAACTCCCATGACAGTATGGGAATGGGGGAGACCTCTGCTTCCCCCACGCTGACACTACAGCCAAGGGCATCTACCCCTTTGTTCGCTCAGTCTCACTTCCAGAAATGTCAGCTAACAGCTCCTGAAGGTCCCTTGAGATTGCCACACCAGAAGGGAAACTGAAGCACACCCGCAAGGTCTCATAGGCAGTGAGTAGAAAGCAGAATAAGGACCTCCCCGGGCCCTTCAAGTATCCAGAAAAACCTCACCCCATCCCTGGACTCCAGAAATCCATCTCTCCTACTTACCAAAACCTGAAATTCTCCCAAGCAGAGGCCAGGTGTTTATTGCAGGTTTGAGCTGTGGCTGAAAAGAATTAAGGAGGGACCACAGGGCCTGCCCTGGCCACTGTCACCCAGAGAAGGGGAGTTCCAGCTGGGCTCCTGCTAACAGCAGGCTTGGCCACTGAGGGCTCTATGGACCCACAGAGATGGGTACCTACTGGGGCCGCCTCCCTGGCCAGAGCCCATACCTGCATTCATTCATTCACCTCACACTTATTGAGTGCCTACTATGTGCCCGGCAGACCGGGCCGCAAAGTACACATGGCAGAGATAGTCCTGCTCCTCCTAAATCTTAGAGAGGCAATAGAGTGGGATAAAGTGTGTGTGTGTGTGTGTGTGTGTGTGTGTGTGTGTGTGCACGTGCGTGAGCACCTGCATGCTCACCTAGGGCATGTCAGGTGGTGTGGTCTGACATTTAAGGCTGAGACCTGAAGGATGAGAAGAGGGAGACCACTGAGGCCTACAATCCATATTTGCTAAATGAAAGCGGGATCTCTTTCTCTCTCATCCCATTCAATTTTTAAAGATCTGTCTGGGGTTAAACACAGTCAGTCTTAGTGTTTTCTCAAACCCTATGAACACACACATTCATGCACCATGGGCATGTGTGGGGTTCGTGCATGCCCAAGGCCAGACCTCTTTGAAAATGTCCAGAGGTCGTGTGAAGAAGTTCAGTGCCAGGGTGACAGAGATGGAAGGGGCTTGGTAAGGTCTCTTCCAGCCCCAGCCCTATCTTCCAGCCCCAAAACAGCATCACCTCAGTCTCTCCAGTCCCAGGCCAGAACTATTGCCAGCTGTTAAGGCTACTCCTGCACAATTTTTTTTTTCCCTTTTAGTATACTAAGCAGCCTGGGGTTACAGGGTCATGTAAGTGTTTCTGGGACAGTCAATGCCAGGGTTTTGTTTCTGGCTTTGCTTGTCCTTTGTCTGGGCTATCCCTCCTTCTTAGAATGCCCTCCCCACACTCTTACCCATCCACAGCCTGCTGATCCCTCAAGTCCTAATTTCAGCCTTTGCCTCCTCCACCAGGAAGCCTTCCCTCAATCCGCAACCACCCCCAGTCCCAAAGATCACAGCTTGAACTTCACTGTATTCTTAATCCATCCCACCCAAGATGAGTGTCTTCTGATGTCCCCAGCTCATCCTTTGCTCACACATCTTCCTTGATCAGAAGTCTCTGCCTGGAAAATGCCTAGATCCTCATTCCCTACCCTGTCACCCCAGCTCAGCCCTGAGCTCCTGCAAAGCAGGATCTCCATGGTCTTCCCTCAGCCTCAGCTGGAACCCAAGGAGGCCCCTCAGATCTTCTGGCCTAAGTCCTGCAGCATCTGAAGATTTCAATGTTCAGTAGCTTCCTGTCAGGTGAGGAGCACCAGGCAGGGGTCGGGACATAGATCCAAGCCCTGACCTTGCCACCCACTTGCTTGTGATCTCAGGCAAGTCCATTCTGCTCTCTGGGCCTCACAGTTCTCATCTGTAAAATGACGGGGCTGGAGAAGACAGTCTGGGGGGAGTTACACGGATGGGGCCTGTCCTTACCTTGCTGAGCCCAGGGATATCCTGCAGATGACTGACCTCTACCTTCTAACCCTGGGACGAGAAAGTCCTTATATTCAAGAATCTGATTAGCTGTTTGGGTAATTAAGGGTTTAATAAGGCCCAGATAATTATCTAGAGGCCCAAAGAACAGGAGCTCTGATGCTCACGTGATGTTTCAGTCTGTTCCAATGTAAATAACACAGAGGAGGAGGGTAGCTGGGGAGCCTGGGTGGCTACACGGGGGTAGGCGCTGGGGAGGGGATGATGCGGTGGCCTTAGCAGGCATAGGGCTCACACCGCCCCCTCTCCTAGGCTCAGCACCTCCCATGAGGCTGGACACATAGCTGGCACTCATCGGTTTCTTCCACAAACATTTATTGAGAACCTACTGTGTGCCAGGCCTGTGTAGGATGCTAGGAGTATTGCATTGAGCTACGCTGTTGGGAGCCTTCAGTGGGGGAGATGGGCATGCCACAAATCAACAATCACAGAGCCAGGTCATTCCTGGGGAGGTGAGGTGGGTGGAAACTGCTGAGCTGGAGGGATGGGTTAAGAAGGGAAGACAGTGGTTGACATTAGAGCTGAAGACTCCTGGGGCAAAGGGTGTTGGAGCTGAGGGGTGAGTAGAGCCAGCTCTGCAAGGCAGTTGGAAAGGTGTTTCAGGCCAGTGCCGGCAAGTGCAAAAGCCCAGCAGACATTGCTGGACCATCTGAGACACACAGAGGGGGCCAGGAGCTAGTGGCCCCATCGGGGATCATCAGAGGAACCCTCCTGGAGGAAATGCCAGGAGCTAGTAAATACCAGGTGAGCTTCTCTCAAGGTCTGAACCTAGAAAACAATGAAGGCAGGGTGATCCCAGGGCCACACCCAAGCTGGCCATAAAGCAGGGGCTTGGGTGTCTAGCCTCTGGAGTGCTTTTCATGATGCCCTAGGAGGCCTGGCTAGGTGCAACTTGAGAGTGATGGAGAATCCCAGGGGGCTGCTGAGGACTGAGGTTTTCCTCCTCCAGTCCACAGGAAGCCCACAGGTCTGGAAGATGGAGGAAGCTACTGTGCCCAATGTGTACCTGGGGCCATTGAGGCCAGACAGGGCAAGAGCCTGCCTCAGGTAAGCGGGAGTGAAGCCAGGCTGGGACAGGAGGAGAGAAGGGGAGAGGTTGGCCCAGCCAGGCTCCATCCTGATCTGAGCCCTGAGCTGGAGGAGCCAGCCTACAGATAGCATCGTTTTATCCCTGCTGCTCCACCCCCGACAGACAGAGGGACAGACAAATCTCACCTCCTCCTCCTGAGTGCAAATCTGCTCCAGTGTGCCTCAAGTCACCTGGCCCTCCCTGCCTCCCCCGGGGCCACCCTGGGTACTGTGGAGAGAGCAGGGAGGCAGGAAGGACACGATGGGGGCGGCTGGAGAAACCCCCTTGCCTGGGTCCAGCGATCTGGGCCGGCGTGCCAGCCACCTCACAAGCTGTATGACCCTGAGCTGCTGTTTTATCCCCTCTCTAATGAGGAAGAATAACAACAGGCTTTCTGAGAGGGAAAAGGACATTCATGTTGCCTGTTGCCCTAAGTTCAAAGTAAATTGGTCGTAACCAAGTTCTAATGGCCAGATAGGAGGCAAGCTCCCCCAAAATAAATTTACTCTAAGAAAACAGAGAATCTTTCCTGCAGCCTTGGGTCACCACATGGCTTCAGGGTTCCCAGGGGAAGACTGGTCCTGCAAGCTTGTGGCTGGAACTGCTGAAAGCACCTCTTACCCAGCTATGGTTCTGCTGCTAATAATAGCAGTAAGAGGGCCCATTTACTGTGTCCGTGCCCCGAGTACGGCATCGAGCTAAGTGTTTGATCTGCACTAGAGTATTTAAACCTCAGGACTGCCATATGAGATGGACACTTTGACAATCTTCTCCATTTTACAGGTAGAGAAACTGAGGCTGAAGGTCGAGTCACTTGCTCAAGATCATACAGCAAGAGATGGTACCACCAGGAGCTGAATCTGGATCTCGGGGACTCCAGATCCCAGGCCAGGACTTGTTAAAGCATACCCAAGAGGGCTCGCGCCTGCCCACCTGACCTCCCTACCCCACACCCTGGCATTGCCCCACCTGGTCCCCTACAACATCTACCCCACCACTGCTACAAATTGGGCCATTCTCTGGGACCCACTGTGGCTGCTTCCCCCAGGGAACCCTCCTGTCCCCCTCGTCCTTCTGCCTCTCTGACACTGAAGATTTGGGTCCTAAAGCTCAGGGCCATCTTTACCCTTCCCTACAGATGCTTTGGGGACCCAGCAAAGGTGACACCCACACCTGTCTACAGGGATTGGTCTCCACATGTCTTCCTGGGGCCACGTGTGAGCTACTCACTAACCACACATTTATTTATGTGCACTTGCCATGTGCTGGGCTCTGTGAGGGAAACCCCAGAAGCCAGCAACCAGGGTCTGAAATTAAAGGACATCAGATTCACCAGGGCAGAGGGGTTTGGGTGTGGCCAGGGGAGGCAGCATCTGAGCTGGTGGACAGACGCAAACCTGGTTCAGGTTCAGGTGTCCTGGGCAGAAAGAGCAAGGACAAAGGCTTAGAGAGGAAGTGTGCAAGGTGTGTGTGGCCAGGTAGGGGTGGGTATCTGTGAAGGAGCCAGAGGTGTGAGGAGGCAGGCCTTGTGACTGCCCCTCTGCTCTGAATGCATCCTCCCCTCTCATCCTATGATAAATGAGGAAATTCTTATCAGCATTTCCCCTTCAGGGTGAGTGGGATGCTAACCCTTCTCAGTTGCAGGCTCCAGAGGCGCTTCCTGCGGGGTTTCCTGTAGGGTCAAGGTTAGTCATACGGCTGTGAGAACAACAGTGAAGCCTGTCCCAACCACAGCCTGGGCATGTGACCCCTCTGCCACCCTGCAGCTTCCACCTGGGACAGGCTATCCATGGCCCTTAAACAAACCAGAGACCTCTCCTCACCTCTTACCCCTCGGGCCCCTCCACTCTGACAGCCTCTCCCCTTGCCCACTGTGTGGACCCCTCTGGAAGTACTCCATGTGGTCTGCATGCAGCCGCCTGTGGTCTAGAGAGCAGCCTGTTGCTAGCTACGACCCCCACCTGTCCCCGGTGCCTGGCCCACTCCTCTTGAAAGAACATATGCCCATCATGGAGACAGACAAGGACTGAACTGGTTGGAAAAGCTAATCAGATGAATGAGTGGATGTGTGGGTGAATGGATGGATGGACGGATGGATGGATGGATGGATGGATGGTTGGATGGATGGATAGATGGATGGAAGGCAGGGAGAGGGAAAGGAAGGAAGACTGGTTGTTTCCCTGGACTGACTACTAAATAGAAGGACCCTGTATCCTGAGCCCACAGTCTTCCTAAGTCACTAGCTTTCTCTCCTGGCTGGGTCTGTATCTTAAAATGTTTGTCTTTCTCATATTCCACATCGCCTAGCCTTGGGTTCAGCCTATATTAAGTTCCAATAAAAGTAGGATTAATGAATGAATTGACTAAGCAACCAAATGAAATCAGAGCCGTGCTGTCCTGAGCACAGTCGACAGGTTGAATGTTATGGCCAGGCCCTCCCCTTCATGCCATTTGTACCCCCTCCCCACCGCCCAAACTCTGGGCTTGCTACAGGCCCCTCAGCCTGTCACACTGAGACTTTGAGGTGAATCTGTAACTCTTAGAAGGAGAGAGGCTAGTGTCACACCATATCAAAGGCCTTGCATGTGGATGGCGGGAATTCAGGCACCTTTTACCCCCAGAGAAACATAAACAGAATGCTGCGAACCATGTATATCGAGGCAGGAAGGCACACTGGCTAAGAGCTTAGAGCTCTTCAAGGGAAGAAAACCACACAGCTTTGGCTCATGGGAGCTAACGGCGCTCTGTCTTCCCTAGGCCATCTTGTCATGTGCGTGACCTGCTGGGTTCAAAGAGCTTTCAGAGGCAAAGGACTAAGACACAATCCTGAGGCCACAGGCCCAGAAGGCAGGTCCCCTCCTTCTAACAGACACTTGCCTGTGGTCCCAGGAAGCCTGAGACAGAGACACTGCCTGAGAAGGCAAAGCACTCCCTGTCACCTGAGGCTTGTGACCCAAGGGCACACCTCAGATGGGGTGGGGGTGAGTGGAAGAAGGAACTGGAAATCTTAGTCCTGGAGCCCAGGAAGAGGGCACGGTCCTTGGCATCTGCTGCCATCCTGCTCTGAGATTCAGCACATTTCTCTCCTTGTAGGCCTCAGTCCCCAAATCTGTCAAATGGAACCCCACCAGCCTGCCTGCCTGCCTTGTAAAGTTCCTCTGAGGTCCTAGGACTGTAGAGGGGAAACACCACCAGCCGAGGACACAGTGTATAAAGTGCCACCGTGGTAACTTCTAGCCGTCATGCTGCTCGCCAGGGTCCCCTTTCAAACTCTGAACTTCCCTGGTCAAGGAAGTGAGGGAGTCAACAGATACAGTCAACAGAGACATGGTCACATCCTCATCTTCTTCCAGGTGGCTTTGGTGGCTTCAGGGACAAACAGGATCCAAGAACGGGATGTAAGCAGCTAGCCTCAGGTTTGCACAGAGTTCACCAGGCCTGGCTGGAAGTTGCAGCTCAAGAGAAAATGTTTAATGTGAGAGGGGACACGTTGGTACAGCCTGGAAGAGGGGTATGCTGCTCACATGGAGGGGGAAGGAGACGGGAGGGACAGAGGGAGAGGAGGGGAAAGGAGGGAGGGGAGCTCAATCACGCAGAGAAGATTAAACAGCCTGGCTGGATCATCCAGCTTGCTGCTGATGGTAAGTGTGGCTTTGCCTCAGTTTCCCAAGTGGCTTGAGGCAAGAGAGTCCCTGAAGCAGGGAGCTGGCCCACTCCTAGGTCTCCTGGTGGTCCCACCTCAGCGCTGGTATAAGAGTCCACTGGATATCACGACATAGCCCTGAAGGGTAAGGAACACCATGGGCCAGGTCAGAGGCCACACGAGGACTGATAGGACCCCAGCGGCCCCATCAGCCTGGCTTTGAGCTCAGGCTCTGCCACTCTTGCTGGCTGTGTCCTGAGGACAGTTCTTTGCTTCTCTGGGCCTCAGTTTCCTGCTGTCACTTGAGAGTGTTAACAGCACCCATCCTGCAAACTTACAATGAGGATGCAGCCAGAGCACGTGGGCAGAGCCCCTGCATGGGGCTGGGGATTGATGTGCGCTTGTGGGCATGGTTGGGACCAGCGCTGTATTAATTAGGACAGGGCGTCCAAACACAGAGCATCTTCTCCGGGTCCAAGGCTCCCCAGCAGAGCCAGGAACCTCCCATATATCCTCTGCCGTCTACACTGCACTGCAGAAATGTGCTCAGAGCCTGCTGGTCATTCCTTCATTCACTTATTCATTCAACAGATCTTCACGGAGCCTCTGCTCTAATCCACGCCCTGTGCCACATGCTGGGGACAAAGCAGACCCAGGCCCTGCCCATGCGTAGCTCATACATGCCCCAGTACAGTAGCCATTATTAAACTAAAGCCAATTAGAATTAAATAAAATTTGCAATTCAGTTCCTTGGTTGCGCTAGCCACATTTCAAGTGCCCAAGAACCAGATGTGCCCAGTGGCCCACAGTTGCTACTGTGTTGGACACTGCAGGCTCCCAGAACTCTCCCACATTGTTCTGGGCAGTGCTGGTCTAGGGACCCTTGACTTTGGACCCAGTTGACTGGATTTGTGAGTACCAGGGTGAGTCAGCCACTGACGGTGCCTGTTTGGGAGAGTCTCGGGGGGAAGTTCCCACTAAGAGCCCATGCTCCAACATGAGCCTATTGTTCCTTTTTTGGAGGGTGGAGGGTGGATCACTCAAATGCCTTGGGACCATAGTTCTTCAGCAACAAAGGCGTCATCCCTGGGAAAACATTAGTGGGTCCCACTCAGGGAATATGAATAACACACAGATGTTAGGCTGCAGAGACCTGGGCTAAGCTTTCTGTCCTACACGCCTTGTTGAGTGAATAGAAAGAATATTATCATTGTATATCCCAGGTGAAACAGAGAGAAGTTGTAGGGTCTCACCCTAGGCCCACAATTTCTCATCAGGGAAAGTGACTTTAGAAGGGTCGGGAAGCCTTCTTCCCTTGTCCAGCCTGCAGAGGTTTTGTACAAAACTGGAAGTTCCTCTGTCATCTTCCTCAGACACTAAAGGGCACCCCAAGTTCCAGATCATGGGATGACTGAACCCCCCGATTATGGCCTGGCATGATACCTGATGAGGACTAAAGGGTGGGTGAGACCTTTGCACCAGTGTCTCTGCACATCCTAAATTTTCCATCTCATGACAGCTAAGGAGTCATGGCCTGGTCTCAGCAGGAACAGGGGACACCCCCAGGCCTGGCTGACCCTGAGACCCCACTGTGTGTACCAGCAGGGAGGGACGACGAGGGGGAGGAAGGATGGAGGAAGCCCATGTGGTCACACCCATAGGCTCTTACCTCATAGACAAAGACCTCAGGGTTGATGTAGTACAGGTTGACCATGCTGGGGAGGGTGATCCCCATGCCCAAGAGAGCTGCAGGAGGGGAAGGAGAAACCAAGTTCATTATGGGGGGGCCTCAGTGGAGCACCATGGGAGGCCCACGCCATGCTGAGCTCCTCGTGCGCATCATGACACGGAGTCCCACAGACGGCCGGGGGTGGGAGCCAATATTACTGTACTCACTTTACAGAAGGGAAAACAGTCTTGGGGAGGAATAAGAACTGAAAAGCTAAGAGAGTGGGAACCCTCTTAACCTCAGAGCCCGGGCAGCGCGGAGGATGGCCGGAAGGGAGCCTGGAGCAGGTGTGGGTCAGGAGGGGGCCACGGGGCCACCTGGCGCGGAGGGCAGGGCTCACCATTGAGGTGATCCAGCAGGGGCCTCTTGAACACGGTGTCCATGAGTGGGCGCATCTGATTTGTCTGCAGCCATGTAGTCAGGGAGCCAGGGGCCGTGGGCCCGCCCCAGCGAGGGGCCGGGAGAGACGGACAGGTGGGCCGCACGTAACACAGCAGACACAGACAGACACAGAGAGCAGAGGCGGGGGGGCAGGACACCCCAGTCAGCCATCAGAGCATCTGGTCCCCAGAAACCGCCCCCTGAGAGGACCCTAGACGCGCTCCTGGCTGCCACTGCGTGGCCAACGGGCGGCTGACAGACTGCCTCATGCCGGGTGACCAGCTGCCCATCGGTGCTGAGCGCGGGTGACCGACCGCTGGTGGGTAGGCTGGCGGGCCGTGTTGGCTGACAGGCCCGCCAATGGAGCACGGTGGCTAGGGACCCAGCTGCCTCACGGGGCCGAAGAAGCAGCCAGCGCCATCTGACACTGGCCTGCCAGCGATTCTCAGACCCACCGGTCCTCAGCCACCTGGCTGCGACACTTGGCGGACTGACCCCACTGAAGAACCAAGGCTGACTGACTGGCTGACTGACGGCCGGATGGCCCGAGGACAGATTGTCTGATGGGTAGGCCCTCCGCCTGGCCACGTCCCCAGGCACCCTGGGTGGAAGCCCAATCACAGTGGCACGTACAGGTGCACTTGTGTGCAAGCACACGGACTCAAGACCTGCCCCACCCTGTGAGGGGTCTCTAGAGACCCCAGCCCCACACTCACATCAACGAAGCCCACATTGGAGGAGCGCACGGTGAGCTGGATATCCCTGAAAGAAACGAAGGAGGGCCAGGACTAGGCCTATATCCCCCTAGATCATACCGCATGTGCTACAACCCAGCCTCCTCTGACTGACGCTGTAATGGGTGACATTGTGATAAAGTGGCTGCAGGCCCATTGCAGAGGAACACACTGAGGTGGCTGGATCCGGAGGTGTTCAGCAGGTTGTCCTTGCTTACCCCAGCACAGATGTGGTGCCCTGAAGCTTCACCTTGGACACAGAGAGCTGGAGGTCCAGGTTCACAACCTGGGCACGAAGAGAGAGCAAGGTCAAAGAGCACAGAACCACAGAGGAGGTTCCGGTGGCCACCAGCTTCCACCCACTCCCCGCCTGACTCAGGTGTTCGCGGAGCACCCATATGCACCAGACCCTGCACACAGCTCAGGGAACAAACACCAGGTCTCTGCCCTTAGGAACCCTCAGAGGCTGGGGGAGGAGGTGAACAATGGCCAAAGTAACCAGGGTCCTTAATAGCAGGTGCCAGGACGGCAGAGTGGCAGCAGGGAGAGGGCTGATGGGGACCATCTTTCTCAGGGTGGTCTAAGAAGACTGCCTGAGAAAGGCTACAACATCTGAGCTGAGACCTGAAAGATGAGGAGAAGCTAGCCGTGCTGAGGGCAAGGGGAAGAGTGTCCCAGGCACAGTGCCCGACAGCACGTGCAAAGGGCCTACGGCAGGAATGTCATGGCACAGTGAAGGAACAGCAGGGAGACCACCATGGATAGAGCAGAGCAACTGGGGAAAGTGGGGCAGGAAGTGAGATCTTGGGAGTTGCCACCCTCCCAGGCAGCCCCACCAGCCCACCTCACTCACCACATCAAAGGAGAAGAGGGACTGGAAAGCTGAGTTGGAGGTCACAGCCTGGACTTCCACAAAGGGCTGCAGCTGAAGCGTGGCATTGTTGGTACGAAGTGTGGCCACGGGCGTGGCACCCAGCCGCACCTTGAGAGTCACAGGCATGGGCTCGGGGAACCGGCGGGCCACCTGGGGAGTGGAGAGGGAGAGAAGGAGGAGGGCACCTAGGGGCAAAGGCTGGGTGGGCTCTCCACTCATCAGGCTTCAGGCGCTCCTGATCAAGCCACTGTTCGTCCGTGACTGGGCCACAGAGGTGCAGCCACCCCAGGCCCCTGCCCTCGGGGATGCCCTGCCTGCAGGGGGTGGTAGGCATGAAGATGGGCACAGCCTGTGCGATTGGTGCCAGGAGGGATGGGCGCTAAGGGGCCGTGGGAGTTCAAGGAGTCTCCTGGACCAGATGGGGGATGAGGTCCTTCCCTAGGAGGCAACCCCCAAGCTTGGACTTGAAGATGCACAAGAGAAAAGGAAGCAGAGAAGGCCCTCCAGGCAGAGGGCAGCAGCTGCACAAAGGCACAGGAGGGAGAGAGCATAACATCTGGCAGAGAAGGGGCCACCCCTAACGTGGAGGAGGCGCAGAGGTCAGGACACATGCCGAAGCCCCCAGGGGACAGATAAGAGCCAGCAGGGGTCCCCCAGCCAGAGAACCTCCCACCTCGATCCCAGGTCTCAGTCCCTGAAATGATTAAAAATGTCACCAACCTCGGGGATGAGCTGGCCCAGCACAGAGGTGTTCAGCAGGTTGTCCTCAGACTTCTGAAATTAGCCCCCACGTCATGGCAGGTTTTAGGGCAGCCACTCCTCAAGCTAGACCACCTGTTGCCTCCCCACAACCGCCTTTGAACCTTTGCAACAGCCACCCTGTAGCCGCAAAACTTGGGCTGCCCCACCCACAATTTGGCCTTTGCGGGGCCTCCCCAGGCTGGGCCGCAGGGCATGCCTGTCCCACAGGCTCTGGCGGCAGGTCCGAGCCTCACCAGCTGCCCTGTGATGTCCAGGTTGAGGGCACCAGCTTTCTGCAGCAGCAGGAGGGCGGAGTCAAACAGGTCTTGGGAGAGGCCCACGGTTGCCATGGCACCATCAGCACCCACGTTAGGCGGCAGCACAAAGTGGGTGACATCCACAGGCAGGACGATGGGCTTGCCCAGTAGGAAAAGAATGGCCTACGGGGTTGGTGGGTGGTGAGAGGAGAAAAGCAGGAGTGCCCCAGTAGGATGGTGGTTCCATCATAGAACCTGGGCTCTCAGATGCCATCCACCCCCACATGCCACATGTTGTCCAGCCTCACACCCTAAATGCCCTTCTGGCTCCTCTCCCTTCAACATCCCTGCTCTTTTAGGAATGTCCCAGGACCCCACGGACCTCAGAGGCAATAAGCCCCCAGCTCAGGGCTGACAAGGGAGCACTTACGCTGATATCCAAGGAAATGTAGTCCTTAGTGATGTTGGGCGCATTGGTCATGGAGTAGCGGATCTGGGACTCTGGACCCACAGGGTTGAGGCCTAACAAAAGCAGAAGAAAAAAGAAAATACGGCACACTTAGCCTTATCCACCATGCCTCATCTATTCAGAAAACTCAATCATCTGACGACTTCGGTTAGCCAGACCCAGGACAAGAAACAGAAAGGGGAAGACAAAAGGTCTCTGAGTAAGTGAACCCCAGTTGCAAAACGCACACACCCAAGATTCAGCTACTCATGGCTTATTGACTGTTAGTTTAGACACAGTTCTGACAATTTGGGTTTCTGCCTTCCGAATTAATGGAAGACTAGAAACCCTAAGTTAGAAGGAAGGAGAAGGGTCACTCTAGGCACAAATAGCCCCTGAAAAAAGCAAGAGGGAACTACAGAAAAAGAATGGGGCTCACATTCATCCAGGTCCAGACGTTTGACTTACACTGTCTCGTTCAATCATCACCACAATCCTATAAGATTAGGAACCCATTTTACACACACACATACATGAGCACAGTTTGATGAGTGCAGTTGTGCCCAGGATTGTATAACTGGCCTGTCCAGCTGTAAAGTCACGCTTTCTCTCCACCTCATCACACAGCCTCTTACAGAAACTCAAAAGGCAAGCGCCCCTGGAGCCATGCTGTGCAGGAGCACAGGACCCTCAGGGAGCCTCCAGGGAGGCACAGAGGAGAGTTCAGTTCCTATGTGGCAAGTTTCCCCAGAGCTCAGAATATTCTGATTGAGAAGGTTGCAAAGGGTGAGTCACATCTCTAGATGCAGCTAGGCTAGCCGGCACAGCCGGGGAAGGCTCACCCCCACTGTCAGGAAAGCCCAGCTTTTAGCAATAGGTCTTCAAAAGCTCTGGATGACCAAGGGTGTGTGTGTGTACACGTGCATGTACACATGCACACATGTTAGATTTCTGTCTGATTTTCTAATGTCTCTTCTGGATTTAATTTTATTTCTTTGGGACACCTGGATGCCTCAGTGGCTGAGCATCTGCCTTTGGCTCAGGGTGTGATCCTGGAGACCCGGGATCGAGTCCCGCATTGGGCTCCCTGCATGGAGCCTACTTCTCCCTCTGCCTATGTCTCTGCCTCTCTCTCTGTGTCTCTCATGAATAAATAAATAAAATCTAAAAAAATAAATAAAGTAATAATAATCATTTTATTTCCTCCAATGTTTTGGAAATCTCTTGCAATTGTAAAAGCGATATAGTATGATTCCAATTCTACAGCTCAGATCGAGGTGGCAGGAGGGGAGAAGCTCAGAGGGATTTGAGAAGCTGGAGAGATGTTCTGTATTTTGAGTTTGGTGGTGGTCACACAACTGTATACATTCATCAAAACTCAGAGGACAGGACACTAAAAAGAATAAATTACTATATGCTTTTAAGATGACTAAAAACATGAAAAATTTAAAATAATTCATATTCCCTGTGGACATATAGACATTTTTGAAAGATGAAAAAAATACACAGCTCAGAACCTCAAATGCATTTCTTTCGGAATTTTCTTCTGTAGAGACAAACAGCCCCCCATCTGTCCCTCCCTCAGCAAAGCTGTGGTGAAGCTCAGTAGCTTCGTGCCCTTCTCTGTGGTCTTTACGGAGTGTCATTATAGCCTAGGTAAGGGCACAGCCCTCAAGGCAGACTGCCTCCATTTCTTCATCTGTAAAATGGAGCTAAGAATGCTACAGTAAATATTAGCTTTTTTAAAAGATTTTTATTTATTTATTCATGAGAAACACAAAGAGAGAGGCAGAGACATAGGCAGAGGGAGAAGTAGGCCCCCTGTGGGGAGCCCAATGCGGGACTCAATCCCAGGATCCTGGGATCACCTGGGATCATGACATGAGCCAAAGGCAGATGCTCAACCACTGAGCCACCCAAACAGCCCTATTAGCTTTTATTATACAGCATTTTGCCAGGCATGTTGCCAGGTGATTAAAATGCCCCTGTAAGCTGTGCGTTTTAGTTTAGCTCCTGTCACCCCACACTGTAGGCACACATGACTCATGTAAACAGTCCCCTAGGCCTGAATGTTTAGATTTCCTTTACTAGATTTTTTTTTTTAATTCCTCAAAGCAAAGGACAAGAGCCGGTCTTTGCTATGAACCCAATTCCAAGGCGTCTTGATGGAGAGAACCCCACTGAGGAAGAAGGGAGGGATGAATGTTGACTGAGCCTGTCATCCACCAGGCACTTAGCCTATGCGGTCTGCTAGCAGCACAGGGGAGAAGCAGGAATTCTGAGCCCCATTGTTTTGTGGGGTTTTGGGGGGGGATTGAAATATTTAGACTCAGAGAGATGGCGTGACTTCCCTAAGGTCACACAGCATTGGAGCAACAAAACCAGAATTTAACTTCATGTTGTTTTATTCCAGGTCGCGTTTCCTTGCCTTTTTGGTGCCTTCTGTTAAGGTAATATGGGAGTTATGGTGAAGAGGGGGGTGGGCGTAATCCAGGAATGTTCCCTGAGGAACTGTGAGCTGGGCCATGAAGTAGAGGCAGAGCAGTGGGTCACATGTAAAGAGGAGAAAGCCAGCATGAGTCAGTTCATGACCTTCTGAACTGAACTGAACTGTGATCAGTTCATGACCACACTATGGATTTGAGACTCAGAGCCTCCAATTCCTCATCTATAAACCGGGGATACTAATGCCACCTTGTAGGACTGTTGTTAAAAGTTTGCACAAGAAAGCCAAAGCTAGCTTGATATGAAGATATTCACTAAAGAACCCACCACAGGGGGGTTTAGTCATCTGAGTGGTTCAGTCGGTTAAGTGTCTGCCTTGAACTCAGGTCAGGATCCCAGGGTCCAGGGACGGAGTCCTGCATCGGGCTCCCTGCTCTGTAGGGAGTCTGCTTCTCCCCCTCCCCCTGCTTGTGCTCTCTGTCAAGTAAATAAATAAAATCTTAAAAAAAAAAAGAACCCACCACAGATAAACATGGACTCAACATGCTGCCCTGCCTCCTGTCCCGGCACACCCACTCCCACACACCTACCCCACACCCTGTGACCATTAGATGTAAACCCCTAAGTCAGAGCAAGGCCAACCAATTGCAGAGTGTAGCTGACCACAGTCAACAGCTCGGGATTTTACAAAGTCAATGACGGTGACCTGAGGGAGGCCCTAGAATCCCAGGCAAAGCCACTAGATAGAAGAAGGTGCTTCACACAGGAGCATCTTCAAAACAGGTCTGTGGGAAAACAGAGGGAACCCAGGATTTTGCTCAGGGATCCCCGAGAACATATCACCCCCCAAATTAACAAAGGATACATTTTTGGCCAGTCTGGGGATAGGCAGGTTGTTATTAATGTTGATAAATACTACTGAAAACAGGATGAGGCTGGCCGGCTCTCATAGCTTTTAGCTTCGTAGTGTAAGATGAAGTCCTGATGGAGCCTCGCAGAGGCCACCACCGTGGCCACGCTTCTGTGTGGACCGTGCACGGTGGCTGCGAGCCCTGGGCGCCCGCCTGCAGTGGTGGAGAAGGCGCAGCGGGCAGTGGGGCGGTGACCGGGAGTGGTGTACGGGGAGGACGCAGGCACCTACTCCGCAGTCTCCAAGAGCCCCTGGGTGGCAGTGAGCCCCAGCTGCCCACAGCAGTGCCTGCTCAAGAACACCCCTTCCTTCCCTGGGTTGCTGCCCCCCTTCCCCACCAGCACCCTGGGGACTCACCCCATTCAAGCCACTTACCCTAACATCTTAGGGTCTGCTTGTGGGGGGGTCAGCCTACAGGACTTTCTCATAGTACACTCCTAGTACCCTGAGTATGAGGAGCCCCAGAAAAATCAGAGATGAACAAGCCTCTAAGGACAGGGGAGAGGGAGGCTTGCCTCCAGGTGGGTGAATGGCCCCAGAGAACGGAAGCAGGGGTGAGGGCACTTGTGAGCAGAAGTGCTTGAGTTCTGCTGGGGATGTGCTGAGTCAGAGCCCGTGAGACCTCCAGGAGGAGGTGTCCAGAGGAAATGGAATAGAATGGCCCGAGCCACAATGTGCCAGCAGGGAGAGTCCGCCAAAGAATGTGGGAGATGTGGGAGCAAAACCAGAGGAGGATGGGGTCTCTGAGTCTCCAGGCAGGGGAGGAGACAACCGCAAACTGAATGTACTCTGCCTCCCCTCCGCATACATGCATACACACTTGCACACTTGCACACACACACACTAAACATTCAAAGACTTGATTCTAGAATTTGGAGATTCCCTGAGTTCATCAGTACCTATTCAGTCATCCTATGATTGATCTCCCAGAGTCAACCCTGACCGGAGGTTGATCTTTAAAGGATCTTGGGGGCCCCAGTGGAGCTCAGAGGCCCCAGTCCCCTCCCCCTGGGCTCCCAGATCTTACCAATTAAAGTGCCCAGGTGCACGTTGAGGCCCTGCACCAGGTTGGAGATGCTCAGGCATAGCTGCGGCAAAACAGAGGCGGAGGCTGGTGAAGAGGGTGCTGGGGCTGAAGGGGTGAGACCGTGAGACTCTAGGGTCCCAGTCTGGAAGCCTCCTCCAGCCTGCATGCCGCGGCCTGGAGTCCCACCTTTCCTCTACCTACCAGTGGGCATCTTCTGGCTCCTCTCCGGGGCACTGAGGATTCGGAGGAGAAGCTAGGGCCCATGGGCATCAAGGAAAGAACAGGAGAGGGCCAGCAGGGGCGGGGGTGGGGTAGGGATGGGCACTACATGTGGTGAAGACAGGCGGTGGTCAGCGAGGAAGCCTGGAGTTCCCCTGGGTGCAGTGGGAAGCCCAAGAAGTGTATTAAGCTGGGGTCAGTGGGATCGAAGGTGGGGCAGAGGAGAGACCACAAGGCTAAGGGTAGTCAAAGCCTGGTCCAGGCGGAGCTGAGGAGGCTGGGCCGGTGGAGGGCCAGGTCAGACTGTACTGCCTTCAGCCTCGGGCCTCAGTCTCCTCATCTGCAAGATGGAAATGCTGGGGCCCACCTCTGCTGGGTGGGACGGCATCGAGTGGGTTGATCTGGGGTTGTAGGGACCAGATCAGGAGATGGGGTGGAGTGTAAAAGGGCAGAGATGGAGAAGTGGCTCCCCCTTGGCTGTGGGACCCTAGGCCCGGAGGAAACCATCTCTCACCAGGTCGGCCACAGGCTGCTAATGACAAGAGCTGAGATAGCAACAGCAATCACAGTGCCCACTCTGCCAAAACTGTTCTAAACTCCTTATGGATGTTAATGTGCTCAACCCCCACAAACAACTCCGAGAGAGGTTTACCCTCTGTATTACAGGTGTGGAGTTGGGGGCAGACAGAGGTTAGGTGATTCATCCAAGTGCCACAGCTAGGAAGGAGAGGACCAGGATTGAAGCCAGTGCCCATGCTCTTGTCCACTTTCATTTTGTCTCTTTTTCATAAGCCACGTGGCCCTTGAAAGCACTGTCTCCTCCCCATGCTCCAGCATGGACTGGGGCTGGCTCAAGAGCAACCCCCTGAGCCCACCCTTATTAGGCTTCTCCATTATTGTCCTGGACCATCACCCCAGGCTCCTCCTGCCTCGTGGGAGAATGGAGAAGCCCCATGAACAGTCTTCTATTAAAACAAACAAACAAACAAACAAACAAACAAAAAACAATAACAGGGGCACCTGGGTGGCTCAGTCAGTTAAGCATCTGCCTTTAGCTCAGGTCATGATCCCAGAGTCCTGGGATCAAGCCCCGAGTCAGGCTCCCTGCTCAGCAGAGAGTCTGCTTCACCCTCTCACTCTGCCCCTCCCCCTGCTTGTGCTCTCTTTCTCAAATAAATAAATTAAATCTTTTTAAAAAAAAAATTAAAAAGCAGTAAGAATCCCAATCTCTCCCACGCCCGCAATACTCCTTTCATTCAGCATGTCTACTGAGGTTAGCAAGGCCCTCCTTCCTGGGAGACCTGGTAGGGGGTCCTGTACCTTGTTCCGCAGGACAGCTTTAATATGATTCTGCACCAGGACCAGCAGCCCAGGGGCCACGCTGAGAAAGAGAGAGAGAAAGCGCTCCTGAGCTCCGGCTCGTGCATTCGGGCCCGTTTCTCCTGCAGAGCCACTGTCTGAGAGAGAAGTGTCTCCTATGAGCCGGGGGCCAGTGAGTCCCATTCCACCCCTTGCCGTGTGCCAGACACGGTGCCAGCACCATTGTCCCCACAGATGAGGAAACCGAGCCTCAAAGAAGAGGTCACTGGTTTTGAGGTTTGGAAGTGGCCAAAACATGCTACTGAGGCCAGGCTTGGGGGAGACAGAGAAGACCCTGCAAAAGCCAAGACTCAGCCACATTGTTGGCCAGCTGGCTTCATGGTCACTCTGAACCCAGGAAGCTGGGGGTGCTTCCTGCTTGGGCTCCAATTCTCTGTGACACACCTAGTAAAGTTCCTTCCTCATTCTGTGCCTCAGTTTCCCCTCTGAACGATGGAAGATGGGTCTAAGTTGTTTCTCAGCAGGGATCCATAGGAAACCATGGTTCCTTGGGGTTTCTTTAAGTTGTTATTTAAATTTCAGTTAGTTAGCCTACAGTGTAATATTAGTTTCAGGTGTACAATATAGTGATTCAGCACTTCCATGCATCACCCAGTGCTCATCACGACAAGTGCACTCTTTAATCCCGTCACCCAGTTCAGCCATCCCCCACCCCTCCCCTCTGGTGACCCTCAGTTTTCTATAGTTAAGAGTCTGTTTCTTGGTTTGTCTCTCTCTCTCTTTTTTTTTCCACTTGCTGATTTGTTTTTTAAATTCCACATATGAGTGAAATCATAGGATATTTGTCTTTTTCTGAGTGACTTATTTTGTTTAGCATTGTACTCTCTAGCTCCATCCTGCAAATGGTAAGATTTCATTCTTTTTTATGGTTGAGTAATATTCGTGTGTGTGTGTGTGTGTGCATCACCTCTTCTTCATCTATTCATAAATGTTGATCCAAGTCGCAGCCCAAGCTCACTGAATTGCCTCTCAGGGGAGGTAGGTGGATGGCAGCTGTGTTTTAATGCCATTAACTCCTGGGCTTTCCTTCCTGTGAGCAGCCACAGCCCATGGGAACGGTGAGGAGTCATGTGTAACTCGTGACGACTGCTGGACACAAGCGTGAATGGCTTTATGCCCAGTCCCCTCTGAGGGAAAAAGGCCAGTTCCAAATGCCCACCTAGCTCAAGTATGAGAAGGTAGACATAATGCAGGACGTGAGTCAGGCTACAGGGGTTGAACCTCCACCCGACCGTTTGTCAGCTGTGTCAACTTAAGCAAGTCACTTAACTGTTCTGTGCCCCTTGGAAAATGGAGGGAATACTTACGCCTTCCTGGCTGGGCCGCTGTGATGTAGTAAAGGGCTTGGAGGCTGCCCTGCACACAGCAGGTGCTCTGGAGGTGGGAGCCGCCGGCAGCTTTGGAGGCAGCCCCCACTCACAGTGAGGTTGACGGCTCCCAGCCCCCTGGACCTCAGGATCCCCGTCTCTGCAGCGGGGGACAGCCCTCCGAGGCCCAGGATAGCCACATCAGGCCTCCCTGAGTACAGTAGTAACGGCTGGCACACGTCATCATGTGCTGCAGGGGGGCGGGATGCAGTAGAGGGACATGGCCTGGCTGCACATTCTCCCCTTCCCTGAATCTCAGTGTCCTCAGCCATAAAACGGGTGTCTCTTGGGCCCCTTGTGGCAACTGGGTGAAAGCTTGAGTGGGAAGCTCAAGAAGAGGCCCCAGAGCCTCGGTGGCGGACTCTGCAGCCCAGCCCTCGCCAGGCACTCACCTGGTACTGCCATCCAGCACCGCGGCACTGTTGAAGAGTGCGAAGCAGGCAGAGATGCTGACCACGGGGGTCCGGATGGAGCCCTGGGCCACCTGGGCGTCGGCCAGCAGTACCACGGGCAGCACCAGCTTCAGGGGCTCCGGGACTCTGCGCGACACCATTCCTGAGCCCCGGCGGCACCGCCCAGCACAGCCTACCCTGCAAACCCCCAGCCCGAGCCTGCTCCCCACTGGGCACCCCTGGGACAGGCTCAGGGCCCTCTAAACTCCACTCGGGCTCACAGACATTGCAGCAGATGGGTGTGAAGTCTGGATCCCAGCCCCCTCTCTCTGTGAGGCCCTGGGCCGGTCACTCCCCATACTAGGCCTCAGTATCCTCTTCTGTCAGATGGACATAAGAGTGACGGCACCTATCTCTCGAGGCTGTGCTGAGCTGTCTGTGAGGTAGCCGTGTGAAAATGCCCTGCGTGGAGCCTGCCCCCCACCCCCTCCCCCACCCCCCCGTGAGCACTCACACAATGGTAGTGTCAGCACAGAGGAGTTCCAATAAGAGATCCCTCTGAGTGCCCAGCCAGTAGTTTGGAAATCAAACACAAAGTAGCTGATACATAGAAATAATTCCAACAGCTACATTTACTGAGCACCTACTCTGTGCCTTGCACTGTGCAAGGGGAGGTGTGATTTTAATTCCAGCAGTGGAGCTGTTCACTGCATCCCTCAAAGCCGTGCTGCAGAGTTTCATCCCATTTCACAGAGCGGGAGACTGAGGGCTGCAGGGGTGAACCGGCTGCCAGCTTACACAGCTGCGGAACAGGACCCAGGTTCTCAAATTCTCACTGTCTCGCTCCCCCGCGGAAGGGTGGGAAAGAGCACTGGACAGGGAGTGGAAGACTCGAGCACAGGACCTGGCAATTGCTAGCCCCCCTCCCCTCACTCTGCCCCTCAGAGCATCCCTGAAAATCCTTCTGCCCACCGCTACCCCCGTCCTCCAGGAGAGCCACTCACCGAAAGACTTTGAAAGTAAAATTGGCTGCTACCAACATGCGCACCCCAAAATCGGCAATGAACTTCAGGTGGAAGTGGGGCACGTGGACATTCAAAGTCTGGATCCTGCAGAGTGGGAATGGAGATGACGGGGGGCCCCCATTAAACCCTGGAATCAACTCTGTGGTGGGTGTTATGAGCCATAGCCACACTACTGAGGTTATAAAGAACTTTCTGACTACTGGAACCATGGTATGAGGAAGGGGTGGAGAGTTCTCCACCCTAGGGGGCATGCAAGCCGTTGTTGGACAACTAGCTGGTAGGGAAAGGATGCCGAGAGGATTCCCATCCGGGGACAGGAATTGAGGGAGATGATTGTTCAGGCCTTGGGGGGATTTTTAGTTTCTGACAGAGGTTGGGAAAGCTTGGAAGGTGGGATCCACAGAAGGTCAGGGATCCCCTCTGCAGCACTCTAGTCAACCGCTTTGGCTGGTAGCCCTTCAGGGACAGGAAACTCATTCCCTTCAAAGCTGCCTGTTCTGATTGCTAAGCACTTTTCTAACTTTTTCTTTTTCCTGAATGAGTCATTTTTTCCCCTACACTGTAGTTGGGGGTGGGAATTCAGACACTGGAAAATGATATGAATTTGAAAAGTTACATCAAAACTCCACCCTCAGGGCACCTGGATGGCTCAGTGGTTGAGTGTCTGCCTTTGGCTCAGGTCGTGATCCCAAGGTCCTGGGATCGAGTCCCACATCGGGCTCCTGCATGGAGCCTGCTTCTCCCTCTGCCTGTGTCTCTGCCTCTCTCTGCCTGTGTCTCTCATGAATAAATAAATAAAATTTAAAAATAAAAACCTCCACTCCCCAGCACTCTCACTGTTGGCACTTAGTGGACTTCTGTGACTCTCTCTGGGACACAGACTGACCTAGAATCTAATTCTTTTCTTTTCTTTCTTTTTTTTAAATTTTATTTATTTCACACAGAGAGAGAGCAGGAGAGAGAGAGAGAGAGAACACAAGCAGGAGGAGCAGCAGCAGAGGCAGAGGGAGAAGCAGACTCCCCACGGAGCAGGGAGCTCAGACATGGGGCTCGATCCCAGGACCCTAGGATCATGACCTGAGCTGAAGGCAGACGCTTCACCGACTGAGCCCCCCAGGCGCCCCGAAACCTCTCCTTTTCACTCGACAAGCACCCTGGATGTCTTCCCACTTCGGCAAACAAGGACACTCGGTGCTGTTGGCAAACAGCCACGTGTGGCCGACCACAGAACACTGAGGAATCCTGACTGTTGGGTGTGTCAGTGCCCTTCCCAGTCCACCCTACACCAGCCCTTCCCTGTGGGCCTCGAAATGGGGGCCTCCACACCAGCTCCTGGTTTGTCCATCCAGTGTTTCAAAGTTTTCAATGTTTTTTAAGTAATTGCCATCATTCAAAACTTGATAGATTTTAAATATATATATGACTTCTCTTGGGGAGCCAGGGATCTGGCAATAGTGAGTGTTCCCGCGTGGTTGGGGACAATTGGCCCGGCCCCCGGATCGGAGTTTGAGATGGCCTCCGTCTCTCTGCCTTTGAGTCACGATTCATCACAGGGGTGTGGGGGTACTTAGGCTCAGACTTGTGTCTAAATTCAGTGTCTCATTTTTGGGGAAAGTAGCCAAGGGTCCTGCCAGCCCTGGGGACCCAGAAGCAGCAGTCTTGGCCCCTGGAGGGCAGAAATCTAGGAATTCGGAGGCACCAGCTGGCCCATATCTCCACCTCCGTCTCACCCCCTCAATCACCTTGGGACAGCTCACTTATGAGTGAGGTGAGGTGAGGACAGCACTCATCTAGCTGGTGGGGAGCACTCACCTATACGTGGGGCTCACCTACCACTCATTGAGTGGGCTGAAGCATTTTTCTCAGTAGGTGGGAGCACGCACCTGGTGGGCTGATGCACCTCTTCGTTCCAGTCCAAGAAATACGGGACTGTGACCCGCAGGGCCTGCTGGAGAGGGGCTGTCCCGATTTCCGACACTGCGGGGCCAGAGCAGGGTGACATCAGGCTGCCCTTGGAGCCACCAAGCAAGACCATACCACCACCACCCTCCACCCCACGGGTTGAGCAGAGAGGACTCAGAGGCGGGCGGGGTCGCACTTGCCCATGGGCAGGGGCAGGGGCAGGGCTTGCAGCTGGGTCCCCCTGAGCCTGCCCTGGGTTCCACCCTCACACCAGGCCCTGCAAGGCATGCCTTTCCTCTCTTGCTTCTGCCTTTCCAGATCTTGTCTGCCTCACTCCTCAAAAACAAGAACATCCTTTTTGCCCTTTGATCAGATCAGATCCCATCTCTTCTGGAGCCTTTTCCAAGTCTCCAAGCCGAAGGAGAATTTCCCAGTAGAGCGAGACAGAAGGTGGGGTGCTGTTCCGGGGACTGGAGGCTGAGGATTCTTGAGTCCCTCAGATTCTGGATACAAATCCCCAGGTATGCTATTCACTATCGATGTGGCTGTTCTGTGCCTCAGTTTCCCCCTCTGTAAACTTGCAATGATTATAATGGTACCTTCACATAGTGTCCCAGTAAAGCCTCAGGGCACAGGAAATGTTAGCTCTTACTGTTGCCATTTATTTGTGTAATGATCATGGCTGTCACTTCTCTGGCGCTCCCTTTGTGCCAAGCACTGTTCTGAGTGACGCAGGTGCTACACTGTGCCAGGTTTACCGAGAAGCGAAGACCTCTGGCAAGGGGAAGTTGGATCAGCTGAGGCACCTGGCTCCCAAGCCCCTGGACTTCTCACACACCTGGGCTGCCAGGCAAGGGAGGTGCTAGGTAAACAATTCAACATGAGTGGAACGAAGATGAGAGGTCGCGGTGCTGGAAGGGAGCAAGGCCTCTGCTGGAGTCGAGAGGCCCAAACTTCACACAGACTCACTGTGGGGACTGGGAAGTCACTGCACCACTCACTCTGGGCTTTCGTTTCCTCAGACCTGGAGTAGGGAGCCAGTGGTCCCTGTGTTCTCGATACCCCTCTCCAGCCCGGCCCTCTGAGTCTGTGGCTGAGCCAAGACTCACACCCAGGCCCCTGGACTCCATCCACAGTGCTCCCCCAACACAGGGCTTAAACTTTGGGGCTTGTGAGATGGGATTAGGAAAACACTATTAGAAAGCCACCCAGCCTGACCCTAGAAAGAGGTGTGTGCAGCCTGGACCTCCCGCTGAATGTCCCCCAAGAACGTAGGCAGGTGCACCTGGGATGGCTCTCTGGGGACAAAGGAGCCTCACACAGGACAGGTAGAGGGAGGATGGTCAGCGGAAGGTAGCCGACCTCATGTCCCAGCCTGTAGCTTCCGTGCATGGCTCCAGGTGCCAGACACAGACTAACATGGGTCACTGACCCCTTTCACTGCCTGCCTATCTGCCCGGATGCAAGGTCCTGGAAGCCTGTGTGTGCACCACGGGGACCCTGCTGCCTCAGTGCTTCTACTGTCTGACTTGAGTGCCTGACACTATAATCTGACTTTGTTCTGGTCTTGAGGGAAATGACTTCTGATTTCTCGACCTTGACCCAGCTTTGATGGGACTGGGGAGGCCTCTGGGGAGAAGCTTTTGTCCCTCCCTTGGTCTAGTTTTCTCATTATGCCTTTCTCAGGGGATGGGGCAGGTCTTAGAAGGGTGGGACAATGTCATAGGATAGACACCTTGCCCGAGGGGCCCAGAGCAGGGCTGGTCTTCTCACTGTGTACCCCACAGAGATATAGCTCCGGGACGCTCCCTCCAATACTGTGCCAGACATGCCTTCCCCCAGCATGCGTGTACACACCCCCCCACCCTGTGCACATGCATGTACACCCAGGGTGTGCAGCCACCCCTGCATACACACACCCAGGCACATACCATGACACCTGTATGCATGGCCGTGGTTAGAGATCCTCCCCGACACTCAAGTACACACACAGTCACCTCTCCATGAATTTTCAGACTTACACACAGACACACACAAGCAAAAGTAGTCACTCAAACCAACCGTGCCCTCACCCTGGGGGCACTGAAAGCACAATCATGCATGCCTGTGTGCATGTTAGATTTGACCACATTCCTACTCGTGCATTCACTCCATAAGTGTTTGCTGAGCAGCACTTTGTCAGACATTGTCTGGGAACTGGGGACACGGTGGCACGTGAGATAAAAATCCAGGTCCTCATGAGGCTTTTGAGTTCACAGCCACACACAGACACACACAGACACACACATACGCACACACATGGGACCGTGCACATGCACGTGTGCAGACACGCACAGGATAGGCCAGCAGCACATCTCTTACCATAGCTCAGCACGGCCTCGTTGAGTCTGACCACGGTGCCCGGCATCAAGGCGCCGACCACAGGCAGCAGCAGCGCTAGCAGCAGATCCAGCCTGTATGCCTGAGCCATGGCCATCCTGGCCACTGCCCCCCAAGATCTGTGGGCTGGGGTGGGGACAGGCATCAGAGAGCTTGTCCAGAGCATGCCCCTTCTGGCCTGTTTGAACCCCACCCAGCCTAGAGGTTGCAAGCCCTGCATGGTAATCCCAGCCCTACCCGAGACCCCCATACATCAGTTCTACCTGTCTGCATTGGGAAGAATCGCCTGCCCAGCCTGCTTCCTCAGGAACCACAGGGAGATTTGGCCTGGAGGTGGGCCCCCAAACCCAGAGAAGACATAGCCTTGCCTAAGGCCACACAGCAAACTGGGGTTAACCGTAGGACCCAAGCCATGCCAGAGGAAGGGGATGAGGTTCATGGGTAGGGAGACAGAGCAGCTTCCTGCCCCAAGGGCAGAGCCCAGGCCCACCACTCCAAGGCCCAGGGCTGTGTTTTCTGGTGCCAGGAGTCTAGCCCAGTGTGACAGCCCATCCTAGTGTCCTAGCTCTATGAACACATCCAGGGAAGGACCCAGGGTGGCTCCTATCCTCATCTCATCCTGTACCAGGTACATTTAAAGCAGGTCTTTGCATGGCCCCCTAACCCCTCCCGACCCAGCCCAGCCAAGTGGACGGATCTGTGTCTAACTCAGGACTGAGAGGCCACTGCTGAGATGGGCTAATGGAGGCCCAGCAAAGTGGCACTTGCCCAAATTCCCAAAACAAGACTGGGGATGGACCCTTCCATAGAAGGCCATTGGAAATAGTACTCCTGTTGAACAGATAGGGAAGTCGAGGCTCCTCCCTGGAGGAATGCCAGCCCTATCCCCATTCCTACCTGGGGTGGTTTCCTGGGACAACTGGATTCTCAGCCCTGACCAAGGCCTCCTGAGTCCCTTGACAGGTGCAGAAGCTGTTTTATGAGGCTCCCAGGTGTGCAGGACCCACTGCGAAGGGACCCAGGGAGGGGCAGGTTTGCTTGCAGTGATGTGTTTTCCCTGCAAACATGGCCTTTGCCAAAATGTTTCATCCTATGTGTGTGGTGGGGCTGCCACGTAACCAGGCTGCTGCCAACTGCTACAAGACCCTGGGGATGGGCTGCTCTGGGGCCTTTTAGGCCAGGAGATCTCTGGAAAGAGGACTGCTCTTAGGAGGGCCCCCTCGTCGTCCCAGCCAGGCCTGGCCAGGCCCAGGAGGATGTGGATGCCCCAAGTCAGGGAGAGGACTCACTAACCTCTTGGGCCTAGTGCCTCCAAGCTCTCTCAACAACATGACCCTTTTAGGAGGAGCCGGAGGCTCCCTGAGCCCTAGCCCCAGTCACTGACTCAGCTCTGCTCCTGGACACACATTGAACCCCGACTCAAAGGACAAGAGAGGAGAGGGTGTGTGGATGACCCAGTCCCTGCTACTTAACACCACCGGCTCCCTCCAAATGCGTATTGCACTCACAACAGATGCAGCCCATAGTCTCTTTCTGCATTAGCAGCTGCAGGTTCCCCCAGCTACCTGGGGCCCAAGGAGCTGTGTGTGCACAAGAGAAGTTTGTATATATGTGTGTATGAGGGGTATGTGGTTGTGAGTGTGTAGTCATGCATACACGTGTCCACTAGGTAATAATTACTAGCATCAGAGGAAAGTGTGTGTGTGAGTGTGTCCATGGAATGGGCATGATGGGCATGTTGGCAGCACCGTTTATGATGTGACCTGCCTGTGTACATGAACCTGCATGAGTGCAGGTGTGGGAGTTTTGGGTACGGTATGTATGTGTGGGCTTGGTACCCTGAGTGTGTCTGCGTGTATGGTGTTAGGTGCGTGTGTGTATGTGTATAGGTGAATAGTTGACTGCTTCCTGGCCTGGGGGAGGTGTGTATGTGTTCGTGCATATAATGTGCATGGAAATTGATAGCATAACTGCAGGGAAAGCCTGTCTGTCCCTCTGCATGGCTCAGCTAGAATATAGGCACAAAGGGACCTGGGGCCTTCCCCCACTCCAACACCCTTCATGGCTCCCACCAACTCCACACCAGTCCAAATATCAGGCCCAGAGCCCAAGCCCACCCTGTACTGGATCGCCACTAGTGCCCACAGAACTGATAGGGACCACAGACACCAGCAAGCCCTCCCCTGAGAGTGCAGAGTTCCCCTGCCCTATTCAAATGCCAGTTGCAAGGTCCCTAACATCCTACTTACGGCCTCCTGGCGCTCACCGTAGCCAGGGCAAACAGCAGACTCAGTAGAAAGGGTCACAAATATTGACCAAAGCCACTCTCAGTGTTTGCTCTTGGCATGAACACTTCCTCTTCCTCGACATATCCAGTGCGGGGGAGATCGAGTGACAACCAGTGGACACAATGGTGGGAGATTCTCAGAGGCCCCGTCTCCCTGCCTCAACGGCAGGCAGGGTTGGGTGAGCACCTGCTGCATGCAAGGCCCTCTGCCCTCAACCCCAGGGGTCTGCTTACCTCTGTAGCCAGTGCCTGGAACATACCAGGTGCTCAATAAACATTTGTTGAATGAATTAATTAATGAATGGACAAGTGAAAGACCCTTGTAACAATTCCAGTGACAGCATTTCAGGGCTTCTCCTTCGCTGAATATTCTCAAGGGGACTGTATTAGTTTTCTATTGCTGCTATAACAAATTACTACAAATGTAGTGACTTAAAAACACAAATGTATTTCTGGAAGTCAGTAGTCCAAAATGGATGTTGCTTGGCTGAAATCAAGGTGTTGGCAGGGCTTTGATCCTTTCTAGAAACTCTAGGGGAGGATTCGTTTCCCTGTTTTTTCTGGTTTCCAGAGGCTGCTTTCACTGCATGCCTTAGGGCCTCTTCACCTTCCAACCAGCAAGTCGGGCCGAAGGCTCTTCCTGCTGCCACCTGTGTGTCCCTTCCACGTCCCTCCTCCATCTACAGGACCCTGTTGACACAAGGCCCGCCTGGATAGACTGCGATACTCTTCTATCTCAAGGTCAGCTGATCAGCAACCTTCATCCCAACTGCAGGCTTCAAGTCACCTTTGTTCTGTAACCTAACACGGTCACACGTTCAGGTTTCGGCGTGCAGGCCTAATTGAGCGGCGCTTTCTGCTTACCACCCAACTCAGCCTACAATTTGATCAACAATTTGCCTCCAAGGGGCAGAACGAGTTCTTTTCGCTTCACAGTCCACATAAATTCTACACAGGCAGGGCTGTCAGAGAAAAAAACGTAGTCAGACATTTCCGCTCTGTTATGCTTTTATTTATGCAGAACTTTATTAAAACAACAACACATACATTATTTTGTGTTATACGAAACATCCACCAGTAAGAGGACCTGGGTTATAAAATGTCCTCACGTACGGCCTAAGCAGGTGGCGAGTCTAGAAAGCCTGGAGCAGCAAAGGGTCTGGGGACAAGAGAAAGCATGGCCTGGATATTGGAGCCTCAGCTCTACCCCCTGCCTGGGCCCTGAGAGCCTGGCACGGCCCTCCCTGTCTTGGGGCCTCAATTTCCTTATCTTAAAAGTGGGAAGTGGGTCAGAATGGGTTCATCCAAGGGGGCAGTTGCAGGGCCAGGCTGGAGACTGGACAGAGACCCCCGCCCTCTCCCCGCTCTGTGAGGTCACAGTGCCCACAGCTCCACTGGACCCGGCTAGAGCCTGCATGCCACCTTCCAGGGAATGCTAGAAGGTGGCAGGGGTGGCAGCTGCTTCCCCCTTGCCAACTCTCAGAGAGCCCCAGCACCATTCCCCCTAGATTTCCTAGAGAAAAAAAAAATCGATGCCACGGTCCTCAAGGAGCCCCGTGGACCAGTGTGACCTGCCTGAGGATGCCAGGCCCAGGAGGTGAGGACGGAGGCCCCTCCCTCTACGTGCTTCTTTGCACTTTACCAAACGCCGGCCCTCAGCCCTCTCCCTGGAGGCCAGCAGGCGTGACGACTGCACTTCACAGAGGCAGCCCCTGACGTCAGGGGGTTTGACCGTGGCTTTCCTAAAATCCCCCAGCCTCGGACATGGGGGGCAGTCATCCTTTCAGCACGTGTTTATTGAGCACCTACTGTGTGCAGGCACTGGCGGGGCTCCAGGGACACAGGCCACACCAGGCCACCCTGCCCCTGTGAAGGTCACAGCCTAGTGAGGGAGACAGACGGGAAGTGAGGAAACACGGCCCTCTGCCATCCACCTGCCTACCTCTGGGCCCCCCAAAACAGGGTGTACATCCCAAGAGGGTACACAGAACAATCCCCTGGGGTGAGGGGAGAAATTATTGGAACTTTAGTGAATATATTTTTAGCTCATCCTCTTTTAATTTCTATTACTCAGGATGTATAAATAAGTTCGCACATTTGAAAGAGTAAACAATATACTAGCACATTTGGCGATATATATCCCATACCATATATGTGATATTATATATATAATTTCTTAATAAGCAAACATAAATACATTGGGGGGTATAATAATAAATGTTTGGAGACCGTTATCTTAAGGAAGAAAGAAAATTGGTTATCTCATGTGCCCCTCAGAGGTCCCAAGAGGTGGGTGGCGCCGAGCACATCAATTCCACGTTCCCTAAGATCCAGGTCCCAGCCGCCTCTTTGCTCCTCCTGTTGGCCTCCTCGCTGTCACAGAGGCTACCACAGCTCCAGGGGCACGGAGCGGCATGGCTGTATAGGTGCAGGAAGAGTGGCCATTGCTTTGCAGGTCTCATGTTAGTGAAGAGAAAGCCTTTTCCGCAAGGGCCAGACCCCTATACCCAGTCCACCCCCAGCCCGCACCCCACACCCTTGTGGACCCCCTCCTCCCCGCCCCCACCCAGCCCACCACAGCAAAGGCACTGGGAGTACTGGAGCAGGCTTAGAGCAATCAGGATTATCCAAAATCACATGGGGTAGGAGGAGACGAGGGAGCAAAATCAGCCTCCTGCCAGCGAGGGGAGGGATCAGCTTTTGGGCCATCACCACCAGTGACTGTCACAGCAAACGGAGTCCTTTCCTCAAAAGAGACTTGGGTTTGGGGGCAATCAGACATCGGTGTCCCTGATTCACAGACCGGTGGTCTTGGGCAAACTTTGCTGCAACTCAGTCTCTCAATCTGGAACATGAGGACATCACGTTTCTTGAAAATTATAAAATGCAATTGTGAATCTTGTTATCCCCAGGGTCATCCCAAGAAGCCGGAACACCTGCAGGATAACGGAGGATGCTTTGTCAAACTCGAGTGAGCAGGGAAGGGAAGGGGAGCCCTGGGGTCTTCGTGAACAGCCAGGGGCCGAGGCTCAGAGACGTCAGATGGGCAACCCAGGGTCACCCAGCAAGGGGTGGGTAGGGAGCAGGGTTGGCCGCACCAAGCTGAGGGTGCTGCCCTGGCCTTGTGTCTGCAGGGCACCATGGCCCTGAGGCTGGCACTGACCTGATAGCCCCATGCTCTCTGCAGATGATGCCTTCGTGTTGCCTATCCGCATCCATCCCCCGGCCCCGGGCCTGACCCAGTGCATCCTGGCATGTATATGTAGGTATATACGGAAGACCCGCCCTGGCCGTCAACGTGGGCCTGGGCAGAGGGCCCAGCCTCAGGCCAGGCTGACCTGGGGGGGTAAGGCCTATGTTGGGCTGCAGGGGAGGGAGGGAACTCTTCCCATTAAAGGCTGTCAGGGGTGTCATTGCAGCCAGGATCTCTTTGGTGGTTGGAGAGAGGGAGTAGGAGGGAGGTTCGGAAGAGGAGTTAACCGTCAGCCCTCCCCTACTCTACCACCAGCCCAGCTCCTGGCCCAGGAGGCCAGTGGTGAAGTCATGACAACAGGTTGATGCAGTGCACGCACTTCGGGGACACGGTCTGACCACATCCTAAAGATCGGTCTTCTACTTCTGTGTTCATCCCCCTGCCCTTCCACTTATTCATCACTCAGTCCTTTCTCAGACCATCTGTCCACATATCCATCTGTTGTAATATCCATGCCCCCCATTATTCGGCCAGCCATTCACTGGGTCAACCATCAAGTCACCCCTACCTTTATCTGTTAATATTCACACTCACCCAGCCATCCACCCATCCATCTTCTATCCATTCTTCCATCCGCCCATCCATTTTCTTATTCATCCACCTTCCAAGCCATTCTCTTGCCATTCTTCTGTCCGTTCACATATCCTTCCACCTACTTATCTTTCCTGAACCCCAACTTTTTATCTTGCTCCATACTGGGCAACATTGGGCCCCCAGAGATAAACCAGACAAGGAGCCTGCCCTTGAGAAGCTCCCAGTTCTGGGAATGGGTACGATCTGAAATACCAGACTATTTGTGCTCCCCAGTCACTGTTAGGCAGCTATTAACTTCCATTGCAAGCAGTGTTCCCCTCTAGGACATGTCCTCCCTCTGAGCTGGTGCTTATCCGTAAGCAGAGCAGGATTACCCTGGGCTCAATTAGAAAATTGAGAGGGTCTCCCAGCAATAGGGCCTCGCCCCCTGCAAGACTTTATAGGATAAGAACCTGAGTGCAGCTACTGATCGCTTTCCTGCCTCCTCTGCAGCCTGGATCACCTGCCTGGCCTGCTTCCTGAGGACTCAGGCTCACCAGGTTCTGTTCAACACCTGCAGGTGAGCAGCGGTGAGCAAGGGGAGGGTGATGAGGGCTGAGAACATGCAGTTTGTTCCCATGGCAGCCCCCTCACTGGTTTGAACCTCCCCTTGATCACTGGACCAGATAAGCCAGCCCAAAGCTGGCTTTTAACAAATCCCTTGCCTCAGAACCCACTGTGTTTCCCCAGTGCTCCAGCACTTTCACCCGCAGCCATCTGGAGTCCTGTCTCCTGCTTCCTTTCCAAGCTGCCTCACTCTGTGTCCTGCTGTGGACCCATTAGGCCAGCAGGGCTAGGGTTCTCATGCCCTGAATAGACTATTCCTATTTCTGCCCTAGTACCTTGGCACATGCTGTTTTTCCTGCCTGGAATGTCTGTGCCATCCTTTCCCTTCACCCTTTTGGTCCATGCAAACTCCTCAGAATTCCTGCAGAACTTTCCACCTCCTTCATTCACTTAGAGTTTACATTCTAAATATCTTTATGCCTTCTCTGGGCCCAGCTTTGACCCTCATCACTCCTGAGCTCCCAGTGGGGCGAAAGTAGGCAGACACCAAAACCAGTGGTAAGGGGAGGAGGGTGGTGTTGATTCCAGAGGTAGTAGGAGGTAGGGATGTTTTTTGAGCTGAATTCTGAAGGATGTGCTCCTCAGGACAGAAGGGAGGGACCAGACAGTTCGTAGATAGAGAAAGGGCATGCAGAGGATGTGGGTGATCACTGTGAGTAGATCTCTGATGGCCCTGGTTACTGGGGTAAGAGCTTTCTTTTCTCTGTGACACTGTGCAGCCACAGGACTCTGTCGGCATCTTGGAGAGGTGTCTCACCGCCCGGGAGGATGCTGCCCCTCAAGGTGGGGAAAGGGCGAGGGCCAGGCCAGGACTTGCTAGTCTGTGCAAAGCCCTGCTTCATTTTGACTGCTGTTTCTCTGTCTTCCAGATGCAAGCTGCTCTTCCAGAAGCTCATGGAAAAGACAGGTGTTCTGGTCCTCTGTGCTTTTGGTATGTCTCCAGGGCACTGCCCCAACCCAGGTGGAGATATTCCTGAGCTGTTGCCCAATCTGGGGAGGGAAAGAGTGAAGGCTCTGATGCTGACTGTGTGACACTGGGCAAGACATTGATTCTCTATGAGCCTCAGTTTCCCCATCTGTCTAATGAGTGTTGCTGTGAGGAAATTAACTGATGACCAAAGAAAAATTTTGAAAGCTAAGAAAAGCCTTGAAAACTGTAGGGTTCTCCTTTAACCACGGTGTGATCATTTTTGCTTGTTTTTGAGTTTTCTGTGGCTTCCTTCCAACCACTGCCACCACCTCCCACATCACAGCTTTACTTTCTCAAGTAAAGGGATCTCCTCCCTCCACTCAAGCATACTGGCCTAGGGAGGCTGGGGGCAGGAGGGGGAAGGGTGAGAGAATTTCCTAGGAAATTAGAAATTCCTAGGAAACTTAACCCAATAAATATTTTTTTAATAACGGCTTTATTGAAATATAGTTTGCATACCATAATGATCACTGTTTTCAAGTGTATAATTCAGTGGTTTTTTGTATATTCACCAAGTTGTGCACCCATCACTGCTGTCAAATTCCAGTATTTTCACTACCCCAAAAAGAAATTCCCTAGTCCCTAACAGCCTTCCCCATTCCCCCTCAGCCCAGACCTAGGCAACCAACTGCTATAATATGTGGTCTTTGTGGCTTCTTTCACTTGTCATTGTGTTCTCAAAGTTCATCCATGGTGTAGCATACAGCAGCACTTTACTCTTTTTTATGGCAATGAAAGTATTTCATTGTATGGATATGCCATGTTTTGTTTGTCCATTTATTGGCTGGTAGATATTATAGTTGTTTCCACTTTTTGACTACCATTAATAATGCTCCTGTAAAATGTTTGTGTGGACATGTGTTTTAAATTCTCTTGGGCATATATTTAGAAGTGGAATTGCTGTGTCATGCAGCAACTCTATGCTTAGCTATCCGGGGAATTGCCAAACTTTTTTCCAAAGTGGCTGCACCATTTTACATTCCCACCAGCATGTATGAAGATTCCAATTTCTCCACATCCTCACCAACACTGGTTATTATCTGTCTTTTATTTTAGCCATCTTAGAGGGGGGGTGGGTGAAGTGGTATCTCATTGTGGTTTTTATTTCATTTCCATAATGACTAATGATATTGAGCATCTTTCCATGTGCTTATTGGTCATTTGTAGATCTTCTTTGGAGAAATGTCTATTTAGATCTAGACCCATTTTTAAATTCATTGTCTTTTAATTATTGAGTTGTAAATTTCCTTATACTCTGGATATAAGTTCCTTATCAGAGACACAATTTGCAAGTATTTTCCCCCATTCTGTGGGATGTCTTTTCACTTTCTTGATATGGTGTCCTTTGTGACACAAATTTTAGAAATTTTGATGAAGTCCAATTTATCTATATTTTCTTTTATCATATGTGCTTTAATGTCAGATGCAAGAAACTATTGCCTAACCTAAGAGTTGTTCCCTCTTTTTCTTCTAAGATTTGTATAGTTTTAGCCCTTACATTTAAGTCCATGATCCATTTTTGAGTTAATTTTTGCATATGATGTAAGGTAAGGGTTCAACTCCATTCTTTTGAATGTAGATATCTAGTTCCATTTATTGAAAAGACTCTTCTTTCCCTTATTGAATTATCTGGCACCCTTATTGAAAATCAATTGACCATAAATGTGAGGGTTTATTTCTGGAGTGTTAATTTTATTCCATTGATCTATATGTCTACTCACCAGTACTACCATGGATTGATTGCTATAATTTTGTAGGAAGTTTTGAAATCCAGAAATGTGAGTTCTCGGACTTTGTTCTTTTTAAATTGTTTTGGCTATTTAGGTCCCTTACATTTCCATATGAATTTTAGGATCAACTTTTCCATTTCTTAAAAACTGGCTCCTGGGATCTTGAGAGAGATTGCATTGATTCATAGATGAATTTAAGGAGTAGTGTCATCTTAAAAATATTAAGTTTTTCAATCCATGAACATGGGCTGTCTTTCCATTATATTATATCTTTAATTTCTTCCAGTGATGTTTTATGCTTTTCGAAGTGCAAGGTTTGCACTTCTGTTAAATTTATTCCAAGTATTTTATTCTTTGAGGTGTTATTATAAATGGAATTGTTTTCTTAATTTTATTTTCAGATTGTTTATTGCTTGTATTTAGAAATATAATTGATTTTCGTATACTGATCTTGTATCCTGCAACCTTACAGAACTCATTATTTCTGACACTGGACAAGACATCCAGTCTTAGATACTTTAGGATTCTGTATGCAAAGTTATGTCATCTGCCTTTTATTTCTTTTTCTTGACTAATTGACCTGGCTAGAACCTCCAGGACAATGTTAAATAGAAATAGCAAGAATAGACATACTTGTCTTGTTCCTTAGTTTAGGAAGAAAGCATCTAGTCTTTTACCATTAAGTATGTTATTAGCTGTGAGTTTTTCATAAATGGACTTTATCAGATTGAGGGAGTTTCGTTATATTCCTGGTTTGTTGATTGTTTTATCATGAACATGAATGCATTTTAAAGACTCTTAATAAGGCTTGAATGGTAGGATTTCAGGCAGCAGAGAGATCATGAAATGCAGAGATCATCTCATTTTCTTCTCTTCATCAGTATCCCTAGTAGAATTAGAACAGGGGAGGGAGAGGGGACATGGATTATTTGGTTTATGTGAGATACTTTGCATATGTGATATCATTTGATCATGAAGTGGATATTACTGTTATTCCCATTTTACAGAGGAGGAAATTGAAGTATGGAGAGATTATGTAAATTCTTCCAAAGTTGCACAATGTTAGTAAGTGTCAAAGCTATAAATTGAACCCAGATGCTTTAATGCCAGAGCCTAAGCTTTTAACCTTTCATCTTAAATGACTCACTCTCGTTCTCCTGGCCCCACAGGATTCTGGGTGTTTTCTATGCACTTACCATCCAAAATGGAAGTCTGGCAGGTGAGTATGTGTTCTGCTCAGGCCCCAACACTGACTAACCTCACCTCACCTAGGCAATGTTGCCTCTATCTGCTTCTCTCACTCACCACATCTGGACCCTGATCAGTTCCTGACTCATCCCAGCCCCAAATATCTGCCTTTGCCATGCCACTCACCTGGAACCCTTGTCCCCCACCAGAATATGACTTTAAAAAAATAGATGTAATAATCCTCTTACAGAAGGACTCTCCTGTCACTCACACCCAGAGGTGACTCATCTTTCCTCTACCAAGTCTCCTTCCTAAAGTGGGAAGATGAGGATGGAACATAATTCTCTCTCTACTCAAGGCAGTTTGTTCTTCTGCTCAAGTGAAATGAGACCATTTGCTTTGTAGTTCCTAGGGAGGAAGGAGGAAGAAATCAGTGGCCAGAGGTCCCTGTCAGAGGACAGTAAAGAGTCTCAGAAGGCTTAAAGAGAAAGAGGATCTGATGAGATTATCCTTACCTCTCTTCTTCTCCCCTTATAAACTCCTTTGTATACTTCAAGATCCACCTAAAGTGTCACTTCCCTCAGAAAAACCAGATGGGGCTGATGGCATTCCCCTCTCCTCCCACAATTTTCTGTAATCATAAATGCAATCTTCTGTAATCATGACTATTTTCTCAACTGTACTGGAAGCTCTTGAAGACAGAAACAGGTCTGATTCACTCCAGCAATGTATACCTGAGGGTTGGGCACAGGGTTGTCTCTCTCAGTGTTGGTTGACTGGATGATCAGATGGAAATGTAGAATGGAAGGATAATGGGCAGTCCAACAGCAGTGATGGATGCAGGGATGTGGGGAAATGGTTAGGGGGACAGATGGACAGATGAATGGAAGACCAGGTAGATTAGAAAATGGACAGATGGGAGAGCAGATGGGATATATGGGTAGATAAATGGATGGATGGATGGATGGATGGATGGATGGATGGATGGATGGTTGGTTGGTTGATGAGAGATTGGATAGATGGGGAAGTGGATGGGGAATGGATTGGTGAAATGGTCCATATATAAGGATGGATAGGAGGATGGATGGGTGAGGAAGGTTGGATAAATGGAGGAGTAGATGGGTGGAAAGGGTGGTTGGATGGGATGGTGGATGGGTGGAAGGGTGGATAGATGTGGATATGGATGGATGGATTTGAAATGGAGGGCATATTGTATTTTTGGGCAAATAGATGGAAGAGTAAATGGGAAGGTGAATGAATGGATGAATTTATAGACTGTGGGAAAATGGATGGATGAAGTTCTATTGGGCCCAGATTAGGCCATCTGAAAAAGATCCCTTGCTTTCCTCAACACCCTACCAGGATGACAGCATAAATAGTCCACTGCAGAGCTTGAGGTAAGAAGAATTTGCTAAATAGTCTTATTATCACCTAGAAATATATCTAGGGCCTGTGATGTATTGGCTAAGAATGTGGGCTCTGCAGTCAGACCAACCTAGGTTTAAATCCCAGGTCCCATACTTCCTGGTTAAACTTTTGCAAGTTACTTCACCTCTCTGGGCCTTTGATTTCTCATTTATGAGATGAGACATAACACCCACCTTGCTCTGGGTAATTATGAATATTAAAGAAAATGTAAACTGTCCTGAATAATTCCTGGCCTATGGTTAGCCCTCAGCAAATGGTAGCTGAGTAGAAATTTTAACCAACAAGATACCACCTGGTGGCAGCATCCTTAATTGCAAACAAAATAGTCAGGAATATTTGGAAGAAGTAAGTTGAATTTAAAAATATTCCAAGTAGGAGGAAGAACATGAGTAATATTTTAGAGATAAGAACCTGCTGGATAGGGCCAGAAATGAGCCCAAGACAGTGAAAAATTGTGAGGCTAGTTATTTGTGGGCTGACTGACAAAGGTAGAAGCTGAGGTTGACAATAGCAGTATCACAAATCAGTCAGTACATGTGTTTGCTCCTTCTTTGTAAGAATGTACCAGGAAAAGGTGCGGCATCACACTGGGGAAATCCAGGACCTCCGAGGTAACATGACCCTGCTCATTGCCAAGCTCCAGTTGATGGAAGCCATGTCAGACGAGGTAAGATACTGGCCATTCTGCTCCCAAACATCTGACTTCTCCCTTTGTTTAATGCCCTGTTTCCTATTTTTCAAGTTTTGGGTGGAGCACATTCCCCTAATAACTTCCTGGAAGAGAGTAAAATAGGAGGCATATTGATTTGTTTAGAACTCGCACATTTGAAAATATCTTTATTTTACCCTGCATTTGATTGATAGTTTGGCTGGGTATAGAATTAGATAGGAAAGTTTCCCCTGAAAATTTTGAAAGAATTACACTACTGTAGTTCTAAGTTACACTGTTGCTGTTGAGAAGTCTAATTGTGCTTTATTGGCCCTTTGTGTATGGTCTGTTTTTGTTTTTGTTTTTGTTTTTTATCTCTGGGAGTTTGGAGGGTTGTTTTTATTTCCAATGTTCTATATTTAACCTGCTTGGGGGGGGGGTGCTGACCTTATTGAGTCTATAGGTTGATGTTTTTCCATAGTTTTTAAAATTTCTTAGCTATTATTTCTTAAAATATTGTTTCTTCCCCATTTTCTATCTCCTCTCCTGGGACTCCAATTACATCTATGCTAGACTTTCAGGGTGTGTTCTGCATGATTCCTATGCTGGTGTGTTTGATTTTTCATTCTTTTTCTCTATGTGCTTAAGTTTTTGATATTTTCTATTCACATTTCTTCAGGTTCATCAATGATCCTGTATTCTGTTCTGTCCAATCTATAATTAAATTTGTCCATTAAGTTTTTAAGTTCATATGTTGCCTTGTTTAGTTCTAGAATATATATTTGATTCTTTTTACTAAATTTTAATTCTGTGGTGAAGTTCTCCAACATTCCATCTATGATGTCCTTTTTTTCTTTTATTTAACATATTGTCATAGTTATTTTTTTCTTTTTTTGTCACAGTTATTTTTGAGACCTTTTCTGTTAAATCCAAAATTTGGATCATCTATGGTCTTTTTCAATTGTCTGTTTTCCTTTGGAGTATCAATCACAGGGTCTTGTCTCTTCGTGTCCAGTAATTTTTTAGTGTTTTTCTGGACATTGTATACAAAAAAACTGTATGCTCCAGATAATTATAACTTCAACCAGAGAGAGTTCTCCTTTTTCTTTGTAAGGAAGTTGAGTATACTGATCACTTCTATGTAGACCTTCATTGAACTGGTTCAGGACTGGATTGCAATTTGTATAAGATTTAGTCAGAGATTTTCAGCTTAACCCTTAGCCTCCTGCTCAGACAGCTTCAAACTTTTGGTAGATGTCTTGATGGGAAATACTGACCATATGTCTGAGGCTTCCCAAGTTTGCAGTTTTGTCTTTCAGCCCTGCATCAATGCAAGATCTCCATCCCCAGGGGTAACCTTCTCTGCCAGGGACAAGCTTGGGTTCTCAGACTCTAATTGTGCCCATAATTTGTTTAGTGCCTGCAGGTGCAGCTATAGCTTCTCAGTATTAATTCACCACTCCTTCTAGGGCAGTGGTTCTCAGAATCTGGCCCTCACACCAGCAGCATCAGCATTACCTGAGAAAATGTTAGAAATTCAAATTAGTGGCCCACTGCCCTCAGACCTACTGAAGATGGGAACCAAGCATCTGTTTTTTGACAAGCCCTCCAAATGATTGACATATACTAAGATGTTTGTAGGGCTTTAATCTCTTGCTTATTTTGTTTTGGGGAATTCTCACTGAAAGAGATTTGGTTTCCCAAGCATTATGAGGCTGGAAAGTTTTACTCTGTCTCTCAGAAGTTTTCAAGGTAGCTCTTTAGCCTCTTTCATAGTTCTGGGTTTCAGTTAACATCTTACATGGAAAACTGTTCAGGTTTGAGGCTCATCAAGTCTCCAATTTTGTCCTTTTAGTCCTGTGTTATTATTAAAATCTTTGCTTTCTCTTTCACCAGTAGCAGCCCCTGTTCAGCCCAAGCCCATGCCTTCAGCCCATGCCCGGAATCATCAAATGCTCCCATGGATCAAAAAATTGTCAGTGAATTTCAGAATGGTTCTCTCCTCTCTGGAATTTTAATCTATCCAATCCTCATTGCTCTTATAGCTCAGTTTACCTTACATCTTAAATGTCACGATAATTTGCCTATGGGCTGGCTACCCTGGGGGGTTTTACAGTCTGGAAACTCATGTCTTTTAGTCCTAACACGTGCTCTTTACTTGTGTGATTAAATGGATGTTTTCCCCCCAGCCATATTTGCTTTATTCTCATTTTCGAAACTCCTATTATTTGGGCGTTAAATTCCTGAACTAATCCTTTATTTTTTTCATTTCTCTCTGTTTTCTCCTCTGTTTGTTTTGAAATTGAGAACATAATCTTAGCTTTAGCTATCAAAATTTCTACTGGGTTTTTCATTTCTGCTAATAGATTTTGAATTCCTAAAATTTTCTTTTTTGTTTCTGGCTGTTCCTTTTCATTGATTTCTATTCTTGTTTTTTTGATGCAATATATTTTCTTACCTTTTGGAGCTTAGGCAGATCATCAAACTTTCTGAGTTTCCACATCAACAAAACAAATCATAAATACTACTCTGTAACACTGTGGCTAGTCTAGCTACTACTGCCACACAGTAAACCACTTCAAAACTTGGTGGTGCAAAACAATCATTTTATTATGCTCAGAGATTCTGTGGGTCAGGGATACAAACAGGATACAATGGGATGGTTTCTCATTGTTCCACAATGTCTGAGGCCTCACCTGGGAAGACTTGAAGGCTGGGAGTGACTTGGGAACTGTGTCTGGAAGCATCTGGAAGTGTCTTCACTCACATGGCTAGAAGTTGATATTGGTTATCAGCTGGGAACTCAGGGCTATTGACTAAAGCACCCATACATGGGCTCTCAGTGTTATGTGGGCTTTCTCACAGCATGGCAGCTGGCTTTCAAGAGTGAGCATCCCCAGAGAACCAAATAGAGCTGTATCCTCTTTTGGGCTTAGCCCAGAAGTCACGCAGCATCACCTCTGCTATAGCCACAGGCCCACGCAGACTGATGGAAGGGGACTTTAGCTCCACTTCTCAACAGAATGAGTGTCAGTCATATTAAAAGAAGAGTGTGGAACAGGATACTTTGTTGTAGCCATTTTGGGGAAGTACAATCTGCCACAGTTTTGAAGAGTCTAATAAAAATAATAGCCAGCATTTACTGAGTACCAACCATGCTAAGTGCTTTGCAGTTTTTATCTGGCAGGAGAGTGTAGTAGCTAAAAGCCCAAACACTGCCACCAAATTGCCTGGTTCTGCCTCTTACCAACTGTGTGACCTTGCACACACTCCCTTTTCTGCCTTACTATTCTTATCTTTATTTTTTTTTAAGATTTTATTTATTTATTTGAGAGAGAGGACAGACTAGAGAGAGAAAAAGCACAAGTGGAGGGGAGGGGCAGAGGAAAAGGGAGAAGCAGGTTCCCCACTGAGCAGGGAGCCCGCCATGGGGCTCGATCCCAGGACTCTGAGATCATGATTTGAGCCAGAGGAAGATGCTTAACTGACTGAACCATCTAGGTGCCCCAAATCTTTAAAATGGAGGTGATCCTAGCACATACTTCCTAGAGCTGCTGTGAGGGAATAAGAGTGAACGTATGTGACACTGAGGACAATCCTGGCACACAGCATCAGCTTTACAAGTCTTGGCTCTATCCTCACAGCAGCAGGAAGGGGACATGATTATCATCCCCATGTTACAGACAAGAAGGCAAAGATTCAAAGGGGCGGTAACCAGCCCAAAGCCCCACAGCAGTAAAAGTCTGTCTGACTCCAGACCCCTGCCTCTTAACTTCACAAAGGCTCCTGTCCCATGTGGGATACTCTGTCACAGTCCATGCGGAAGCACTGAGTAAAGCCAGTGGGTGGGGTACGGGTGGCTCTGTGTCACCTGGGCCTCCTCACAGTATGGCGACTGGGTGGTCTTGTGCCAGGACCAGCCACGGTCTCCACAGGCAGGGGTAAACAGTCAAGGACAAGAGGATATCTGCAGCCACCTGTTAGCTGCTGTGAACAAACACGTGAACATGGTCTGTAAGAACACATCAGCACACAGCTTGTGTTTTCCACCTTCTCAGCAAAAAATGGCCCAGAAAATAATGAAGATGATACAAGGAGATTACATTGAAAAGCCAGACTTTGCCCTAAAGTCTATAGGTAAGTGGCTCCTCCCACACCCCAATAATCTGCCCACATCAAGTTTCCCCAGAAACTCTTCAGAGGATGGATTTCAGTTCTGGCCTGATGTACTCTCTGCTACTGGGAAGTTCACGGTCAGAGCTAACCTCTGCCCCCCAGGTGGTTTTCTTGCTACAATTTTCTGTTGTCTCAAAAAAGGGGGCTGAGGCAGGGAGAGGAGGCCCCCTACTGCCCCTTCACCCACTCACCACCCTCCAGACCCAGAGGCCAGCAGAGCTGCACCTGCCCCACATCAGGGAGACTGACCACATAAAAACCAACAAGGCCCAACTGAAGGTGGGAATCAGTGCTGCGGAAAACCAAAGGAGGTGGCTGGGAGAGAGGGGAATCCAGGCAGAGGGGTGTGCGAGAGGACATTGGAGTTGAGACCTGGCCAGAAGGGAATAGTATTCTGGACCCAGGGGAGCCCCTGTGAACGTACGTACCCCAGCTGGGCATGTGGGGTCAGAGGCTTAAGCTGTCAGGGCAGGAGTGCCCTCCCCTGTGAAATAGGTGTAACAAATAGCCAGGGGAATACTTATGAGGCTGAAGTAAATGAAGTGCTGCGGGAAGGACGGGAAGCAGGTGGTGTATTAATTCATTTCCACCTCACAGCAATCCTGTGAGGTGGGTGTTAGCATTACTATTGTTGCTGGTATTCTCACTCCCATTTCCCAGAGAACACTGAAGTCCAGAGAGGGCCAGTTTCTCACCCAAAGTGCTCACCTGGCACATAGTCAGTGCCCAGCCAGACACCCTCCTCCCATACAGGGGCCTCCATCGACTTTGAGCAAACATCAGCCACATACAACCACGACAAGGCTCGCTCCTACTGGAACTGGATCCGGCTTTGGAACTATGCGCAGCCCCCAGACGTGATCCTCGAGGTAGGAGGAGTGGGGGGACAAGGAGAGAGTGGCAGGGATGTGGCCAGGGATCTGGGAGCAGGACCTGGAAGCAGACACTGGGGGTATGCACAGAGTAGGTGGGGGCCCAGGGTGGGGTTGGAGGTAGGAACAGGAGATAGACAGGGCAGGGGCAGGAGACAGGAATAGACAGCAGAGGCTGGGCAGGAGCTGGGGCAGGCACAGGGAAGGGACAGCCTGCTTTGGCACTGGAAGGGACCCCCCACCCATGCCCCTCAAGCCTTGAAGGTCAACAAACCCTCATGGACCCAAGCAGGGGGCCCTCTCTGTTTCACTGCCCTCCCTGTACTGGGCTGAGGGGAAGGTTCATTCTTGCCACTGGCAGTCAAGGGAGCTTCCTGGAGTTGGTTGAACCAAGCTTTGTAGATGGAAGGATCTGGCTCATCCAGGAGGCACAGGAGGTCTAGGGGAGCCAGAGTGGGAGAAGGAATTTATCTTCATCCACCCACCCAGCATGGTCCCCGTTGCACCTGCCCCTTCCAGCCCAACATGACGCCTGGCAACTGCTGGGCCTTCTCGGGTGACCGAGGCCAGGTGACCATCCGAATGGCCCAGAAGGTCTACCTGTCCAACCTGACACTGCAGCACATCCCCAAGACCATCTCACTGTCGGGCAGCCTGGACACTGCTCCCAAAGACTTCGTCGTTTATGTGAGCACACCCCAGCAGGGAGCAATGCTTAACGAATGGGACAGCTCACATGGTGGGATTCTGGGCCCTCTGTCTACACAGCCCAACAGGCTAGAGGGGCTGGATGAGGCTTTGTTAAGGCTGAGGATGACCAGGTTCAGAGTTGATCATAGCCTTTGAAGATGGGAGAGAAACAGCTACTTTATTTCAACCCAAGTTTTTCAGAGCCAGTTTGGTCTTCAGAGACAGTGATAAGGAAACTGAGGTCCAGAAAGGAGTCAGGGAAACACCCAAATCCTACAAGTCAGTGACAGAAGAAGACCCTCAGGCTTTTGATTCCCAGTTGAGTGCTCTCTCTAATCCATTATTCTGTGTTGCAATGGAATGATGCCCAAATGGGAAGGAGTGTCGCATCTTGGGAGGTATGCAAGTCTCAGCTGGGGAGGGGCAGCACCCTCTGAAGACCCTATCCATACCTGATACTTCCTCCTTGGTTCTGACTCTACAGGGCATGGAAGGCTCTCCCAGGGAGGAGGTGTTCCTGGGGGCATTTCAGTTTCAGCCAGAGAACATCATTCAGATGTTCCAGCTCCAGGTACCTGAAAAAAGCTGCTCATGTTAAGCACATAGTGAATGTACTCCACGTGCAGGGCTTTCCCCAGGGAACTCCGTTTCATCCCCCAATAGCCCCGGGGTGCATAATCATCACTGGCTCACTTGACAAATGAGGAAACTGAGGCTCGGGAGTCTGGAGCCACCGCCCAGGGCCAAAAGTGGGACCTCGAGGAGATCCATCCAGCTTCTAGGATTACATCATCTCCCTGGCCTGCCCAGGAGCCCTCCCGCTGCAGCTCCCCCCAGGGACAGTGAACACTGAACAGCAGGGGCCTGCTCGGCCAGGCTTGCTGGCTTCCAACTTCCCGTCTCCAACCTGGGAGGCCCTGTTAGCAGCACCTGATCTGAGGCCTGACTGGACAGAAGTTGGAGACAGAAGCAGGACCTTAAGGGGTGGCCGCTAGAACGGCCCTGAGACTCAGGGGAATGTCTAAGCTTGGGAATCAGGCTGATGATGACCCAAGCCCTTGGTATTTCCCGGGAAGGTTAAAAGCATCTAGTGAGATCACACAGGCCAAGGCCCCACTTTTGCACGGGGCTCTAGCAGCAAAAAGCAGAGGACCCAGCGCTCACTGTGCATCTCCCATGTGCCAGGTGCCCGTGGGCCAGCTCGCTCCAGGCTCTTGTTTCATGCTCACAGCAAACCTGGGAAGCAGATATTATTACCCCTCCCATCATACAGAGAGGGGTCACTGAGGCCCCAAGAGGGGCAATGATCTGCCCTGGGGTCCCACAGCCACATGTGCCAGGGCCCCAAGCCTGGGTCACTTTCCCAATCACAGTATATCTGTCCTGGCCTCAGTGCTTTCCATCCCAGTCCCTGAATATCAACTTCCCGTGTGGCCTCGGGACAGTCCATTCCCCCTCCGAGCCTCAGTTTATCCACCTGTGAAATGGGAAGGTAACTCTCTTCCAGAACCAGCCTGCCCGAGCTTTTGGTGCTGTCAAGGTGAAGATATCGAGCAACTGGGGGAACCCACGCTTTACCTGCCTGTACCGAGTGCGTGTGCACGGCTCTGTGACCCCACCGAGACAGCCCTAGAGAGCAGCCTATCTAGAGCCCCTACCCCAAAAGAGATTAAAGTTTATTCTTCACAGCCCATCCCAAGTCTGAGTGGTTTTTTGCTCCAAAGAGTGAGAGTGAGCTAGCAGGTGGTGTCTGGGGTTAGCAATTCTCAATCGTGTCCGAGTATCCAGGCACCCTCTCAATAGCTCCATGAGGCCCCACTTCACAGATGGGGACTGTGAAGGCTCTGAGCAAAAACTTGCCAGAGGTCACAGCTCACAAGTGCAGCACCAAGATTCAAACCTAGGCAGTCTCACACCTGCACATAAGCCATCTCCCTAGCTTGACATCACGCTCTGCCCCTGACCCAGGTGTGACTTTGGGCAAGAGCCAGCCTTCCTGCGGCCTCAGTATCCCCTTCTATACAACAGAACAAGATTGTGGCTGTTGTATTAGATGAGGTGGGGGATGAGAAGTCCCATCTCTGCCCATTACAGAGTGTTTCAACATCGCACAGACCATTTACTGTGTGACATTAGACAGGACACACACCCTCTCTGGACCTCATTTTTTCCAGGTATCACATATTGATTCCATGTTGTGTCTCCAAAGATGATAAGCAAACAAGTGTAAGAAGCTAACCCACAGAATGGGAAAAAATATTTGCAAATAATATATCTAATAAAAGATTAATGTGCGGAATATATAGAGACTCCTAAAACTCAATCACAACCATCACAACAACAAAAATAAAACAATTCAAAAATGGGCAAAAGACTTTCTCCTAAGAAATATACAAATGGGCCAGCCCAGGTGGCTCAGTGGTTTAGCGCCTGTCTTCGGCCCAGGGCGTGATCCTGGAGACCCGGGATCGAGTCCCACGTCGGGCTCCCTCCATGGAGCCTGCTTCTCCCTCTGCCTATGTCTCTGCCTCTGTGTGTGTGTGTGTGTGTGTGTGTGTGTGTATTTCCCATGAATAAATAAATGTTGTGTTTTTTATTTTTTTTTATTTTTTTTTTATTTTTATTTTTTTAAATTTTTAGTTTTTATTAGTTTTTTTTTTTTAAGATTTATTTATTTATTTATTTATTTATAGAGACACAGAGAGAGAGAGAGAGGCAGAGACACAGGCAGAGGGAGAAGCAGGCTCCATGCAACAAGCCTGATGTGGGACTTGATCCCGGGTCTCCAGGATCACACCCCGGGCTGCAGGCGGCGCTAAACCGCTGAGCCACTGGGGCTGCCCAAATGTTGTGTTTTTTAAAAAAAGAAATATACAAATGGCCAATAAGCACACTCAAGACCACTAATCATTAGAGAAATGCAAATCAAAACTCCAATGAGATACCACCTCACATCCATTAGGATGGCTACTATAAAATAATAATAAAAAATATTTAAAAAATAAAAAATAATAAAATAAAATAATAATAATAGTTTGATGAGGATATGAAGAAATCAGAACGCTGTGCATTGTTGGTGGGAATGTGAGATGATACAGTCACTGTGGAAAACAGCACAGTGGTTCCTCAAAATATTAAAAATAGAATTGCCATATGATCCAGCAATCCCACTTCTGGGTACGTGCCCAAAAGAACTGAAGCAGGGTCTCAAAGAGGCATTTGAATGCCCATGCTCACAGCAGCATTGTTCACAATAGCTAATGCACGGAGGCAACCCAAGTATCCAACAACAGGTGAACAGAGAAACAGAATAGGACAGATGCATACAAAGGAATCCCATTCAGCTTATAAAAGGAAGGAGGTTCTGCAATATGCTACGACACAGATGAACCTTGAGGACATTACGCTAAACGAAATAAGGCAGTCACAAAAGGACAAACACGGTCTGATTCCCCTTATATGACATGCTTAGAGTAGCCAAATTAATAGAGACAGGAAGTAGCCTGGTTGCCAGGGGCTGGGGCAGGGGAGAATGGGGAGCTAATTGTTTCACTGTAGACAGTTTCAATTTTACAAAATGAAATGGGCTATGGAGATGGCAGGTGGCGATGGTTGCACATGAAAATGAATATAGTTAATACCACGGAACTGTAAACTTTAAAATAGTTCAGACGGTAAATTTTATGTTATATGTATTTTACCACAATAAAAATCTGAAGGAAAAAAAAGCTACAAAATACCTTAAATCCTTTAAAGGAGAAAATTTGAGATACTTTAGCAATGTAAGAAAATCCTCTAAATTCTGATAGCACGGTCCATCATGACTGTATACTATTAGAAATGCAGATGTAAAGTTTTTGAAGTCCCTATCCCGTAAAGCAGTCACTCATATTTTGTATGCACAATCTTTGCCTTAGCAGAGTCCCACCTGTTTAGTATTTTACTCAAGAGCTTACAGGAGTGCTAGAAATGTATGTAGTGCCAGGGTCTACCATGACACCATCCACAGAGCTCTCAGCGCAGAGCATGGCACACAGTAGGCGCTGGTAGGTGAACACCAAGGTGATTGTCAACCTCCATCCCCAGGCAGGTAATAGAAGGCCTAGGCCTCTGAGTGCGTGGGGGGTGGGGGGTGACACCACCCCTAAGCAGTGCCCTGAAGGGGTACAGGCTGGCCAAACTGTAAAGGACCCAGGGAATGGAGCTTATGAGGGAAGGAACTCCTACAGGAAAGGGCAGGCAGGTCTAGAGGCTGGCAAGGGCCCAGCTGGGCATTAGGATGGATAAGTCAGAAATATGTTTGTTTTGTGGGAGGGCACCCTGGACTGCACCTGTTCTGTTGCAGAATCTGTCCCTCTGGCCATCTGCCAGGCTCCTCACCAGCACCTGGCCCCAGGACCTGCCCTCCCATGGTCTCCATAGTGGGATGGGCTTCAGGGGTCACCTAATACTCTTGCCACTCCCTGTCTGCCACCAGCAATCCATGGGCCTGGGAGCCACATGTAGCCAACTCGGCATTATTTCTGTAGATTTTATAAGAACCATTCTTGTTGTTAAAAAGTCACACCATACAGAGATTTGATGAAAAGCAGAGCCACCACATTTCCTCCCCACAAATGCCCACCCCAGCCTCACTCAGCTGTTCTACATGTTCTAGTAATTTGTCTTTTAACTTTGTTTAACTACATAAAACTTTGTTCAGCAGGTATTTTGCAAAATTTTATGTAGTTAAATCATCTTTTACTTTATAGATTCTAAGTTGTATGCATTTCAGGAAGGACCTGCCCAGTTCCAAGATTATAGCAATATGCTCCTACATTTCTACTGATTATATATATATATATATATATATATATATATAAACATATATAAGAGTGGATAGAAATGTGATAGATGATGGATATGCTCTTTAGTGCACACACACAAGATTCAGATAGATAAAAGTTCTTTAATGCATCTAAAACTTATTTTTGTGCATGATGTGGGGCAGGGATCTAGTTTAATTTTTGTTAAGTTACTACTCAAAGGCCACAGTACAGAACCACTATTGCATAGGCCATCTTTCCTCTGTAGCTTGGAACAGAGTCAACACACAGCTTCTGGTCTCTTTCTCACTTCACTGAGCCCCCTGCCTCGTCCTGTACCAACACGCTATCCTTTGAGTCACGTTAGCTTTGGAATACGTGTTGGTGTGGGCTGTGGTGAGCACGCTCTTCATTTGTGTTTCTCGTACACTTTCTCTGCCAGGTAAACTTTCCAATCAGCTTATGTCAATCAAGTTGCATTTTTTCACAGCTGGACTTGTGGGGGTTTTATGGATTCATGTATAAAGAATAAATCTCTTGGCCAGGTCAGTTCTTCTCTTCCTGGAACATCGAGTCTTCTCTCTGTGTCTTCAAGTTTTCCTTCGACAGCTATTGGTAAAGCATCATTGCTTTCTTCGCACGAATTCTGCGCTTTCTTGTCAGATTAAATCCTGGCTATCTTACCAGTGGTAGGGCGATTACAAATGGGATCTTTCCCCTCAGGGACATTTTCTATGGTTCGAGTAGCTATGGAAGAAACTCCTGCTGCTTGACACTCATGTGGCACTTGACCCTCCGGGTCCCTACCCTCTGGAGGACTCACGTAAATTCTCCCCACTGTTCTAGACAGACTGTCCCATCACCCACAAGCGTTCCGTAATGAATGCACAGATGTGCTCATACCGCCACCTCCTCTCCTCCCTACAGCATCCCCCCAGATGAGGAAACAGGCACAGGAGACGCAGAGAAACGCAGAGAGACTTACTGAGGTCACACAGTGAGTCATAGTGGAGCTGCAACATCAACCCCACCCACAGGCTCCAGGGGGCTTGCTCTCCCCTCAGCCCCTCCCTACAGGCATTTTTAATTCCAGCAGGTTTGGGTGGACTGACTCTGGAACCCCGAGTAGAGAGCCAGAGTCCTGGGTTTTGTCCCACCTGGGCCCTGTGAGCAGCCTGCCCAGGCCCCCGGAGACAGTGACACAGACGGCACAGAGAGCACACCTAAGGTGCTCAATCCCTGGAGAGTCTTCTTTTTCATGAACCCGCTACTTCAGCTTAGCCTCCTGCCCAGATGACCGGGCTCCTTCATTCACCAGGGGTCTCCCCTTCACTGGCTCCACAGCCCATCCTCCAAGGTCAACAGGCCGCAGGCTGGGTGCTACAGTCCACAGTGAACTCGAACGGTCCTCTGCACAGATAAGAGGGACCCGCGTCCCAGTCTCATCCAAGCCCCACAATGGACACCTATTCAGCCCAGCAGGGGGCCAGGGGCTGTTCCTTCCCTGGGGGGCTCCCTGCTGTGGCATCACCCTGCAGGGGAACAAAAGCTACCTCTAGGCCTCCTGCACCTCCCCTTCCGTCCAGGTCCACAATGCACAAGGCTGGCTGCCCGCCCGCCCCTCGGCCCACCCAGGGGCTGGAGCAGAGGAGTGGGTGCCAGCCAAGGTGGGAGTCAGCTCTCTGTGGCGACCAAGGCAGACCGGAGGTACAGAGTGCCAAACCACCCCCTAAGGCCCCCAGAGTGGCGCCTCCGATAAGCCTAGCTCAAGCCCTAGGATTTAAGCTAATCCTACTAATCTTTGGACAGCAGGCTAGGTAGGGCAGATGGGAGGGGCCTCGGCTTCTCTGAGACCCAGAGACCCCTGGACCAGTGATAAGACAAAGCCCTGGACCCCACCCTTGCCTTGTGCTCCCTCAGTGTGTGGCTTAGAGGAAGTCACCCTCAGTTTCCCCATATGTACCCATGAGATGCTAGTCTACCTCCTCCCTCCCAGTGGTGGACAGAGGTCCCCAAAATGCTGGTGTGAAAGACCTTGTTGACTGCGGTGATGAGTATGAACCCCTCACATCCAGAGGGAGGGAAGTAACCCATTATTTCCTCAAGTCAAATCCAGCTCCAAGCCCCCAGGTAAGGCAGGCCCACCATGGTCATCTTTCAGGTCACTCTCACTCTCCCAGGGCTCTGGGATGATTTAGCAGTAAAGAGGAAGAGCCAGTGCTGCTAGTCACCATGCACTGTGGTCACAGGCCGGGAGCCTAGAAGGAAGCACCCCCATGTACCCTTCTTCTCACCCATGGGGCCCAAGGGCCTATGGGAAGCTTGGAGTAGCCTGGCAGGCTCACCTGGACTCTGGGACCCCCAGAATCTGTACACCCTCCTGGTCTACGGACACACAGAAGCTGCTTCCTCAATGGTGGCAAATCACCTCCTGCTCTATTCTGTTCTCAGGGGCAGTTCCCAGGGGCTCTGTTCCGTTCTCAGGGGCTGGGCTCCGGGAGGGGTCTGACCAGGGGAAGGAGGAGCTAGGCCAACCCCCCGGGGTCAGTGAGCTCCCGTCCCCAACACACAGCCCTGAGTCTGCTCAGCCCTCAGCTTTCCAGTGGGTCTGAGGTGGGAAAGGGGAGGAGGGGGAGGCCTGGTCCATCCCAGGGCTCAGAAGAGCAAAGCTCCCCAGGGACCTCTCCTCTCTTTCCTTGCCAGCTTATCCACCATCATTGCTACCAGCCAGCCATGTACCCAAGTGATGGCATGACCTCCAGAAGGCCGCCGGGACAGGACAGGAGTTCCCAAGTGGTCCTTTCCAATTAGCACAGACATGCCAGGTGTCACCCCAGGAGGCTCCAAGCCCCTGTGCTTTGCAAGGGTGGGTGAGTGATACAAATGACAAATACTAAGCACCCTTCATGGAGGGCTGGCTCTGCTGGGCCTGGAGCTGGGCTCTTGCTCTATATCCCCACATCCACCTCTCCCAACCACATGAGGGAGGTACAGTCGGAGTGGCTTGCCATGTGGTCACTTGTGAGCTGCAGAGCTGGAGTTCAAGGCTAGCTGACTAACTTCAGAGTCACTGCTGGTGGCATGTCTGGGAAAGGAGAGTTGGAAGGGGTAGGTGGCCTGTGACTGTGGGTCCACAGGGAGGGTGAGGCAGGCGGGGCTAGGGCCCCTAAAAGCTGGCATGACTAGGTTTCTCCTGCCGCCTCTGTGAGAAACTGAGGGAATGTCCCCACCTCGCATCACCCTCCTGGACAGAACTGGGCCAGAGCAGGAGGTGGAAGTGGGTGCCCCACGGAAGGATTTTTGAACAGTCCAACTCTGAAGGACTGAGCCCCCTGTCCCGGGAGGTGTGCAAGCCCAGGTGAGGTGGGTATACTCAGGAGTCCCAGAACTCTGTGGATTCTCAAACCTGGTTTTAGATGTGGCTCCTTCCTCCTCCTTCCTGAAGGGCCCTCAGCCCTGGACTGTCAAGTGCCAACCACTGGGATGTTGATGTTTCTTATTTGAATCACCAAGAGTGGCTGCCTCACTCTCCAGTGGCTAAAGAGATTTAGCCACTGGCCCATGGTGCCCTAACCAGCGGAACCAGGAAGGCACCCAGCAGGGCTATAGGAGTAGGGAGTCAGGTGTACAGGTTGGTCTGGCCTGGGTGCAAATCTTGCTCTGGCGTCTGTGCTGGGTGTCCTTGGCAAGTCACTTTCCCTCTCTGAGCCTCTATTCTCTTCTCTAAAATGGGGGAACAACCACCTACCTCTCAGAGTTCAGTGGGGTTTGCAGTGCACCAGGCCTCAGGACAAACACCAGGGATGTGAGTGAGATGCCTCCCTTCCCCACCCTTCACTCCCAAAAACAGGTACAACCCACCTCCAGCTTCTGAATACCCCCCACTCCCCTCCCCTCCGCACCTTCCCTTCTCCTAGAAGCCTCCTCCCTGGCTCTGCTTTAAACAGACCAAATCCAGCTCCAAACCCCTCCTACTTGGAGTGACCTCCTTTTCCTGATCTTTGGGGCCTTGCCTGCTCAGCTGACCTCCTCTCCCGGCCTGCCCCTCCCCCTCCCACTCACTCTGCATGAGCTGTGCCCCTGCCTGAAACTCTTCCCTGAAAGCCCACCCAGCTGGATCCTCAGGCCTGGAGGCTGCTGCTCAGCTGCTCTGAGAGGCCTTCCCTGATCACGCGTCCAAATGAACTCTACATCACCTCCACCTCACACTGTCTTTCCCACCCCTTGCTTTATTGGCTTCTACATTATTTGATCATTTTTACTGTTCTCCCTTGTTTGCTGCATGGCGGCGGGGGTAGGGGGGTGGGGGTTCCTGCTGGTCCTCTCCCCTCTGTGTCCCTGAGCTCAGCACAAAGCCTTGACACAGTAGGTGCTCCAGAAGCAAAGCCTGGAGGAGTGAACCGTACACGGGGTGGGTGCTGACATCCTGCACCACCCAGATTCTGGGAATCAGGGAGCAAACAAGGGCATTTACTTATAACAGGGCACTGATGTCTCATGGGCAGGGTTGGCACCTCCTGGCCGCCCCCAGGTCTCAAAGGCGCATCCTTGAGGGTCTTCACCAAGTCTAGGGGAAGGGTCAAGCCAGTAGCATTCCCTGCAGAACAGGGCACTCACTGCAAATGGACAAGGTCAGGAGAGTGAGAGGCCGGGGGTCCAGCCGTGTCCCTCTGGGGGCCTCAGTCCCCACGGACCTGCAGATGGGCATGCCTCTCCCTGCCCTTTGGCCTCCTCTGGTTGATGAGAGGTAGGCAGGGCCTTTGGAGACACAAAGTGCTACCACTTCTCACTCAGGAGGACCCAGGCACAGCAGGCCAGGGCCCCAGGACAGCCAGGGCCCCAGGACAGCTCCACGCAAGCAGGCCAGGAGTCAGGGGGTGCCCATGCCAAGGGGGCTCATTTGGATAATCTTCCTGGTGACACCGCCAGCTCCATACCCAGGACATGGGCCAGAAGGATCCCTGGCATCAGGCAGCCTGCAAAGGAAGGGTGTTGGTGCCGGTGGAACCAGGCTCTTGACAATGCCCTGCCCAGCTCTTGACAATGAGTGGCTGCCACTGTGACATGCCAAGCCTATCACCTGCCTTAGCTCCCGCTCCAGGAGGTGGACACTTCTGCTTTTCTTCCCTTGACAGCTGAGGCCACTGAGGTCCATAGAAAGGCAGTAAGTTTCCCATGTCACATAGCAACTCCGGATTTGGACCTCGGTCATGCAGGCCCCAAAGCCTGTGTTCTTAAGCCACAGAAGGACCCAAAGCCAGCCACCCCCACCAAAACTTTGTGAGTGGCATCAAGATGGGACCCTGCATTCCTGAAGTGTTGATACCCTGCAGTGGATCCCCATTCTCAGCAGGTTTGGAAGGACACATGGCTCCTCCTAAGTCCCAGTTGCCTGGGACTCAGGCAGTGAGGGGGCAGGCAGGAGGCAGGTCTGGAAACGGACATGTCCCTAGTGACCATGAGTTTGTGCCCATAAACCGTACACATGACTTGGAGAACCAGGTCCTGCAGGAGAGGGCAGGGCCAGGCAGAGAGGCTCCACCGTGATGCCCCCACCCCCCAGGGCCCCTCCAGCCCCAGCCCCTGTGGGATTGCCTGCGATCTTCTGGGAAGTGCAGCTCCCTGTGCCTGCTCCGTGCTGCTCTCAGTACCTCACACCTCAGTGGGGAAGAGCCCAGCAGTACCTTTCCTAAGAGCCACTGAGGCAAGGATGGGGAGGGAAGGAGCAGGAGACAGGGTGCCCTGTGCAGCCCTCGCCACCTTGGTGTCTGAGCAGTGGGAATGGCAAGCACTAGCACTCAGCAGTGGCTTCCCAAGGGCGCATATCTTCACCATCAACCAACTCTCCTCCTGCAGGATCCACCTCAGCAGCAAAGTCCCACAGCGGACATAAAGGGCACCAAGGGCCACCCACTGCCACCTTCAAGTTCTGTAAGAATCTAGAGGCTCTGTTGCCAGGCCATGTCCTCCGCCCTTCAGGGATCCAACCACCAAACATTTATCCCCATTTTATAAAGATGGAAAATGGAGGCTCTGAGAGGTTCAGACACTTGCCCAGAGTCACACCCAGAGTCTACAGGAATGGGTAGAGAAGCTAAGATCTGAACCCAAGTTGGGCCAGCTCTACAGCCCACATTCTGTGGAACACCAACTCAATCCTGAGACCCCACCTCCCTCTCCCTCGCCCTCAGCACCTCTAATGTGTTCGAGAGCCAGACAAAACCTATATAACCCCTCATAGTCTGTTTCCTCATCTGAAGAATAGGGAGCATAAAAACATCCATGAAAGTAGAGTCCAAGTAGTGTGCTCAGTCAAGAATAACAGGTGGGTTTTTCTCCCCTAATGACGTCCCTTCTTGGGATTCTCTCACACCTGGAACTACCTCTCCCATCATCACCTCACCCTCTAGACTCCCACAAACCTTTCACCTCTTCCTAACCCCTCAGGCAGGGGCCCAGTACCCACTTACCAAGGCAGAGAACATCCTGAAGATACTATTGGGGACAAGCTGATGTCACTGTCTTCAGGGCTCAGGGTCTCCTGGTGCAAACCCACATCCTGCCCTTTCCCAGGTGGGAGACAGGGTGCCCAGCTGCGATGACTCCTGGCTCTGGCTAGTAAGGCCATCTGACTTGTGGGCCCTACTGCAGCAATTCCTTGGGGCAAGTCCGTGAGCTCTCCTCTTGCTAACTTACTAGGGGTTTTTTTATATTGAATGTTTCCCTTTTTTACTTAAATAAATTTATTTATTTATTTTTTTTAAATTTTTATTTATTTATGATAGTCACAGAGAGAGAGAGAGGCAGAGACATAGGCAGAGGGAGAAGCAGGCTCCATGCACCGGGAGCCCGACGTGGGATTCGATCCCGGGTCTCCAGGATCGCGCCCTGGGCCAAAGGCAGGCGCCAAACCGCTGCGCCACCCAGGGATCCCCAAATAAATTTATTTTTAAGGGAACTATAGCTGCCTACTATGAATGGAAAATTAGAATTCTCCAGAGACAAAACAACTGAAAAGTTAATAAACATTCCCAAAATGTAATCAAACTGTGGCTGGATGCTAAAGACCCTGACCTGCTTGCTCTCATTCTCTCCCTCCCTTGTTCACTCGCCCTTCCTCCCCTGCTCCCTCCCTCCCTCCATCTCTCCTTTAAAGGTAAGTAGTGAACATCAGAACTATTTTTAAGTATTGTCAGCACCAAATATAAACTATCTTTTCAATTTCATGAAAAGGATTAAAGGAAAATTGAAAATGAATAACTCAAAAAATAAATAAAGAAAGAAAGAAAGAAAGAAAGAAAGAAAGAAAGAAAGAAAGAAAGAAAGAAAATGAATAACTCTAACTCTTTTGATCAAGGGGAAAAAAGAAAATACAAATTACCAATATAAAAATTTCAATATTTAAATTTAAATCTTACACACATGAAAAGGAAAATAAGGGAATATCACAAACAATTTTATGATAATAAATTCAATAACTTAGATGAAACGGACAAATTTCAAGAGTATAAATGACCAAAACTGATTTAAGAAGAAATAGAAATTTTAAATGGTCATTTATCAAAGAAATTAAATTTCAAGTCCAAATGTTTTCACTGGTGAAATGTATCAAACATTTAAGGAAGAAATACCAATTCTAACAACATCCATTCATGATGAAAAACCCTCAACAAAGTAGGCTTAGAGGGAACATACCTCAACATAATAAAGGCCTTATATGAAAAACCCACAGCTAACATCATACTCAACGGTGAAAAACTGAGATCAGGAATGAGACAAGGATATCCACTCTCACCACTTTTATTCAACAGAGTACTGGAAGTCCCAGCCATGGCCATTAGACAAGAAAAAGAAATAAAAGGCATTCAAATTGGTAAGGAAGAAGTAAAACTTTCACTATTTGCAGATGACATGATACCATATATAGAAAACTCTAAAGACTCCACCAAAAAACTACTAGAACTGATAAATGAATTCAGTAAAGTTGTAGGATTCAAAATCAATGTACAGAAATCCATTGCATTTCTATACACTAATAATGAAGCAGCAGAAAGAGAAATTAAGAAAATAATCCCATTTACAATTGCACCAAAAACAATAAAATATCTAGGAATAAATAACTGAACAGATGAAAGACCCGTATTCTGAAAACTATAAAATATTGATGAAAGATATTCGAGATGCAAAGAAATGGAAAGATACTCCATGGTCATGCTTTCAAAGAACAAATATTGTTAAAATGTCCACACTACCTAAAGCAATCTTTAGATTTAATGCAATCCCTATCAATATACCAACAGCATTTTTCACAGAACTAGAACAAACAATCCTACAATTTGTATAGAACCACAAAAGACCCCGAATAGCTAAAACATCTTGAAAAAGAAAAGCAAAACCAGAGATATCACAATTCCAGACTTCAGGTTGTGTTACAAAACTGTCATAATCAAAACAGTGTCATGTAAAAATAGACACATAGGTCAATGGAACAGAATAGAAAACTCAGAAATAAAGTCACGGTTATATGGTCAATCAGTCTTTGACAAAGGAGGCAAGTATATGCAATGAGAAAAAGTCTCTTCAATAAATGGTGTTGGGAAAACTGAACAGCTACATGCAAAAGATTGAAACTGGACGACCACTTTGTTTCACCAAAAACAAAAATAAACTCAAAATGGATTAAACAACCTAAATACGAGACGTGAAACTATAAAAATCCCGGAAGAGAGCACAGACAGTAATTTCTCTGATATTGGCTATAGCAACATCTTTCTAGATATGTCTCCTGAGGCAAGGGAAACAGAAGCAAAAATAAACTTTTTAAAAAAGATAATTTTTTAAAAATTCAGTATCTATATAAATGAAATATTATTCAGCCAGAAAAAGAAGGAAATCTTGCCATTTGCACAACATAGATGGATGCAGAGAGTATAATGCTAAGTGAAATAAGTCAACCGAGAAAGACAAATACCTTTTGATATCGCTCATATGTGAAATTTAAGAAAGGAAACAAAGGCAAGCAAAGGGGGAAAAAAGGAGATAGATAGACAAACCAAGAAACAAGCTCTTAACTCTAGAGAACAAATTGATGGTCACCAGAGTGGGGGGAGTGGCGGGGGCAGGTGAAGGGGATTAAGGGGGCACTTATCATGATGAGTACTGAGAAATGTATAGATGTGTAGAATCACTATATTATATACCTGCAACTAATAGAACACTGTATGTTATTATACTGGAATTAAAATAAAAACCTTAATAAGAAAGAAAAGACATACCAATTCTATGCAAATCTTTTAAATGAGAAAACTAAAAAGCAAAATATGTGTTCTAACTGTACATCGACTGTTACTTAACCTCACATCCACCTAAAACCATCTCACATACCATAGATGGTTCAAGGTCCTCCCTTTGAGAAACCAGAATCTAACCCAAGCCCCACGTGGTAAACTGAAGCGAAGAGAGGCACAGAGCATGTCTGAGGACACCCAGCATGTCTGGCAAACCTGGACATGAAGCCAGACCTCCTTGGGCCCTTTCTTCCTATGATTCTACCACGGGGATAAAGATTTAAGAAGTCTGGCAACTGACCGTGCAAGGCGCTGACAGCCAAACCCTGTCTGGGCCTCAAAACTAACTGGTTGCACCGGAGGCAATGACCCAGGCCCCTGCGTACCCCAGGCCTGTGAGATCGGAGTAACTGTACCCCACGTTGGGTATGTGAGCTTTCCATTCCAGCCTGAGGGTGGAGATCAGGGCAGGGAGCCAGAGTGTCACTGGACAAGTCAAATTCCTCTCTGAGCCTCAGTTTCCTAATCCATAAAATGGAGCAGTCACTTTTGCCTGGCATGCGCTGTTCTGAGGCTCAGACCAGACTGCGGCCCTGAGGCCGTGTGAGGAGGTACAGTGTTCTCAACAAATGTCAGAGGGGCGTTGGCAGGCGTCCCCCATGTCGATTTCCTGCCCTCGTGGGTCCAGCTCTGGCATGGGTCCAGTGCCACGTCCCTGTTTATTCTCCCTATCTTGATGGAATTCTTTCCAAAAAGGATGTGGCTCCTCCACCAGCCACGTAGAGGAGCTGGTAAGTCCATCGGCCCTGAGCCGGAGACCATCTTCCGCCCAGGCACCCGATGCTGCTTTCACTGGGCAGGGGCCGTGGGGTCACTGCACCCCTCTCCCCTGGCGTCCAGCGTGGGCCTGTCGTAACAGCGACAGCAACAATAGCTCACCAGTCCTGGGCATCAAGTACCTCCAGAGACACTTGAGATAAAGTACTGATGAAAAACATCGGCTCTGAAACGAAACTGAACTAGGGGTGGTAGAAGGGGAGGAGGGCGGGGGGTGGGAGTGAATGGGTGACAGGGCACTGGGTGTTATTCTGTATGTTAGTAAATTGAACACCAATAAAAAATAAAAATTAAAAAAAGAAAAAAAAAGAAAAACATCGGCTCTGTAAAAAGAAAAGGGAAAGGGGCGCCTGGAGGGCTCAGTCAGTTAAGCATCTGCCTTCGGCCTCAGGTCATGATCCCAGGGTCCTGGGATCAAGCCCCAGGTCAGGCTCCCTGCTCATCAGGGGAGCCTGCTTCTCCCTCTCCCTCTGCCCTTCCCTCCTGCTCGTGCTCCTTTGCTTGCTCTTTCTCTCTCTCAAATAAATAAAATCTTTAAAAATTTAAAAGAGAGAGAGAGAAGAGGAAAAACAAAGACAAAAAAACAGGCTCTGCAGCCAGGCTTCTTCCCAGGTTCAAAACCCAACCCCACCATTAACCAGGAAGACACTTCTCTGTGTCTCTCTGGGCCTTGGTTTCCTTATCTGGCAGATTGGGTTAATATCAGTAGCCAGTTGTTTGAATTGTGGTGAGGATTAAAAGTAAACAGAACTGTCTTTTGAACAGTGCCTGGCACATGCTAAGTGCTCAATAAATGTCAGTCATTCTTGTTAAGGCGGAGGTGAGACGGAGGGCTGCTTAGGAATATAGCTACTTCCTGGCTGTGTGACCTTAGCCAGTTACTCAACTTCTCTGAGTCCCATCACCACAACGATCATATGTGGTCATGCCTGGGGCAAAATAACTACTCAATAAAAAGTGGTTACTCTTCCAGGCCAGGCCCGGTGATCATGTCATTGAATTCCCACGACAAAAAAAAAAAAAAAAAAGAATTCCCACGACAGAGGCACATTGTATCCCGCGCCAGGGGGGCTGAGTTCCAGCATCGTAGTGGTGATGTGCTCACTAAACTAGCGGGACTCAGAGCCCTGCTGCCCTTCCGTTAAGGGAAATGACTCATGGGACAGCGTCTCCAGCTATCAAGACTTCCCGTGACCCCACTCCCTACCAGCCCCGCACCCCAAGGTATGTGCCCCAGCCTACAGGTGAGGAGGACAGACAAAATGCTCTCTCAGAGAAAGTGAGTGACTTGCTCACCCAGCACGCTGGAAAGTTTGAACAGCGTGTCCAGGCAGCGGGACACTCCCTTTCCTGACTCTTGACCTTGCCTGCCACATGAGGTGGGGTCTCCTGTCACAAGGAATCTTTCTACCACTTTTCTGTCTCCAGTGTTCAAGGGACAGCCCCCTCCCAAATGCGGAACCCCCGAATCCTGAGCATTTTGGCCAGGAAGGGGCAGGAACACCTGAAATCCCCAATTGGAAACCTAGCTCTGATGTTTCCTGGCTGGGTGACCCTGGGCAACTCAGCCTCCTGTGTGAGCCTCTGTTTTCTCGTCTGTAAAATGGGGATAAATGGCCTGCTGCATAGGGACTTTGTAAGAACATGTAAAACATCTGGCAAATTGGAAAGTTTTTTAGCCCCGTTGTCACCTCTGCTCACCCGGCTGCAAGAACTAGACCCTGGCTCAGGGCTGTGACGGGATCTCATTCCACCAGGGGGCGCTCCATCCCCAGCAGGCGTGTCCTCACTGCCTTGTCCCTATGGGTGGTGCCAACAGCTTTCCAAAGGGAAAAAATCGTGCAATTTTGACACACATCCCCATCACTGAAACCTTTTTAAAACTGTTTAATACGATTTTTTAATTTTGTCTGAGAATGGAGGAAATATGATAGTTTTTAAAAGCTCCTGAAGAGGGGCACATGGGCGGCTCAGTGATTGAGCATCTGTCTTTGGCCCAGGACGGTCCCAAGGTCCCAGGATCGAGTACCACATTGGCCTTCCTGCAGGGAGCCTGCTTCTCCCTCTGCTGTGTCTGCCTCTCTCTGTCTCTCATGAATAAATAAATAAAATCTTTAAAATAATAATAAAAATAAAAGCTCTTGAAGTAAAAAGGGGAAAAAAAGGTTTTGAAGGAAAAGCAACGCCAAGCAGCCCAGAGCTCCTCTCCCGCCCACCTCAGACCTCCCACCGCCATCTCCCGGCTGTCGGGGTCCGCTGCCCTCTGCGCCAGGCGTGGGAACTGGGAGCAAGATAGACATGGCCCTGCCCAGGGCGGGGGGCACAGTAGTAAATAGACACACAAAGAAATACTGCGGGGAGAATAGAGCAGGGCAGGGTAGAGAGGGCCGGGGTTTCAGGCACTGAAGGGATATATGAGGGGCGCCTGAAGGCAAGGTCCTTTGATCCAACAGAAGCCCTTCTCGGGCAGAGAAGTCAGCAAACACAAAGGTCCTGGCTGGCTCTGGGCTAAAGACCCCCTTGTCCAGGAAGCCACTTCAGATTGCTTCTCCTGGTCCACACTGCATCTGCACACTGTCCCATGAGCTCCACCTGCCTCCCCCTGGATGCCCGATGCTTGTGCTCAGTAAGATACGCTGTGGGATAAACCAGCGAGGAGATGCACTCACACTACGAGGAGCGGCCTGTGTCCCCAGTAGGCGAAGGCTGCGCGTTCCTCATTCTCGCGTTCCCAGTGGCCAGGGCGGTGCCTGGCACGCAGTGGGCGCTCAGCAAGTGTTGAACAAGCGTGAAATAGGGAAGTGATGACAGAAACAAGGTCAGTGATGGCTCTTCTCTGAGAACAAGGCTGTCCCCACACTTCCCCGCCCCCGTGCCCTTGGGCCCCATCTCCTGGGGGGGGACATCCACCCTCAGTCTGCCAGTGGGGGGGCACGACTCCTCAGCCTCTTTCTGTGCCCTCCTGCTCCCGTCAAGAGCGGCTTTGGCAGCGGCCCTCCATCCTGCAGAAGGCGAACCAGGGAGGGGCTGGACACAGCGATCACTGGGGGGGCCATGGGGAACAGCAGCAAGGGTCACTTGCCCATCACGTGAGGAAGGCTGCATTCAAAGCTCGGACGCCCAGGTCATGGGCTGTGTGGGTGTGAGAGTATGAGGAGTGAATGAGTGTGAGGGACTCGAGGGCATGAGTGCATGTGTTGTATGTGAGGTCAGCACATGTGTGTGCAAAGACAGGAAACCATTTAGAGGAAAATACACCAAACTGATCTCTGGGAGATGGAATCCAGATGGTTTTTATTGGCTTTTATGCTTTTCGGTATTTTTTTGATTTTTCTGTACTCGGCCTGTGCTACTTTTAGAATCAGAAGAGAGCTAAATATAAGTTTTGTTTTTTTTTTAAGGCCATTGATGCAGAAGGCAGATAGCAGGCAGAGAAGAGACTGGGGTGGTTGTGCCGGCGGCGCCTGGGCCTGGGGAGAGGAGGGGGATGCTGTGGGGCTCAGGCAAGCACAAGTGACCAGGAGACAGGACCCCAGGCCACCAACCCAGCTTACCCACTCACCAACTCTATGTGACACTGACCTCCAGTTCCTCAGCTGGGTTCTAAGCTCCTTCTGACCTTGATGCTCCAGGATAATCAGTCCCATACCCCATCTAGGGCTCTGACCAGGAGGGGCCAGTGTGAGCAGTAGGAGAGACAAAGGGTGGCTCACATCACCGTGGCGGTGCCTTCTGGGCCTGGGATTCTGCGCCAGGGGTGCCTGCCAGTCAGAGGGGCCGCCCGCAGGCTCCCTCGGCAGAGACAGATCCCCATGGTTAGCTGCTGCTGGAGTAGGAGGTAGGACTCAGACTTTCTTGGGTACCTACCATGCGCCTAAACCAAAATGTGTGGGCAGAGGCAGGAAAATGTTGCTGTAACGGGGCCAGGTCCTCGAGGGGAAGGGAGGCCTCACACAGAGTCAGAAGGAAGCTTCCCGAGGTTGACCTGTCCTGACCCCCAGTGTCCAGCCAGATGGCCCCGAATGCAGAATCTCAGATCCTAAAGGGGACCTGAATCTCCCTCCAGGCAAGGGCTCCACAGAGGCCTTTAAGAAAATCCCCTGAGCCCTGGTAATTGTAACATCCCATCCCCACCCCTCTCTCTCCACCTCTGGGCCACTGCTTTTACCACTGCCCTCGCCACCCTGAGTTCTACACCCAAGACATTGCCCAGAGCAGCACATAGTGGAAGGATCAAGAGGCTTTGGCTCTGGAGAACCCAGGTCCAGAGTGCCAGTGGCAGGGCCAGGCCGAAGTGCCCTCCACCATGGTTCTGAGCCTCCCTTGCATGAGGGACAGAACAGTCTGTAAATTCTGGATTTCCTCTATTGAGTGCCTGATGGCAGAGGAGGACAGGCACGCAGCAGGGCAGGAGACATACAGCTGCTACCAGCTCAGATGGCTGCTGGGCCTCACTCCAGCCATGAGGCTGAACCAAGTTTCAGAAGCAAACAGCTCATCCCAGCAGCACCACCCACCAGCCACATCCACATCACCAAGGAACCTTCGAGGCCCTGGGCCTGTGCTTCACTGCCAGACAGCTGCACCAGGTGTCCTGGGGGAGGGGACTCTCCCCTGCATCCAGCCGGGGCCCCATTGAGGGGAACATGGCTCAATCTCAGACACAGCCTGGTATCTAAGGGGGCAAGGGACACAAAACCCAACCTCCTGGCCTATGGGACTCAGATATCAGCAAATATTTATTTTCTTCTCTGGGGCTCCGGTGAAGAAGGAGGTCCAAAGGAGAAAGGCTATAGCCTGTGGGTCTGGCAGCATTTGTAATAAGCCAGGGACAGACAGGACCCCCGTGGGCCTGGGCGTTGTGCTGCAGGACTGGAGAGAGGCCAGGCCACCTCAGAACCTGACGCCGTGGCTCTTCTTCATGGAGGATGAAAGGGCGGCCTTCAGAGGTCTTGAGAGCAGTTTGATAGATGAGGCAACAGGCATGGGGGGCGCCGACCTCTGCGTGACATACCTGGATGGCTGGGACAGGAGGGAGAGGGAGGGCTGGAGGTACGGGGAGGTGGACAAGGCGGACTCCAGGAACCCGGAGCCTGAGGCTTTCGGGGTGAGGGTGTCGCTGGGGGAGACAGAGGCAGTAGACGAGTTGGTCTCTTCGGGATCCAGGTCCTTTTGGCTATTGTGGGTCACCAGGTAGATGTGCTGGCCGTGATGCCCTAGGATATTGTGCACCAGGAAGTCAGGTGTGTGGGTGGGTGACAGCTGGTTGAAGTGCAGGCTTTGGTAGATCTGAGGTGAAATCTGCGGGGAATAGAGCAGGGGAGTTCAGGGGTTCACCCAGGACCAAGAGCAGGCTCACAGAAGGAGGGGCCCTGGGGTCTTCCTGTATAAAAGAAGTCTACAGAGTACCATGGTTTTCACCGATAACCACAGCCCACTGGAGCTGCAAGCCGCTGTGTGCCAGGCCTGGCATCTAGCCCCTCTCCAACAACACTTTGTGGTCAGCACGGGACTGCCCCTATCTCAGAGTGAGGCCTCAAGCTGGATCCGAGGGGGGCCCCCCATCTCTCCCAGGCACTCATCAGGCTGCATTTTGAGGCCCATTTCTAAGAGGCGAGAGTGCTCCCATCTTCGGACAGAGGGGTGCTCTCACTTCAAGTGCTCTCCGCAGAGGGAGAAAGCTCTCATAAATGCCCCCTATGGCAGATGCCTCTGCAAGAGGCCAGAGTCTGCCCAAGTGAGAGGCAGGATTGGGCTCAAAGCTGTTCTGCACAATCCCCGGCTCCCTTTTTCTTTCCCCAAGCAGAGCCCCCTTCCATTCCCTCCATCTCTTACATGGCACCATGAGACCTTGTGTCCACTCTGGAGCAGCCCACAGTATGAAGACAAACAGCCCAAGGAATAGCCACAGACTCTGGGAATTTTTTGAAGTCTATCAGAAGCACCAGGCCCACAGAGAACCTCCTCCCATGGCCCAATGAGGTGTGTCCTCAAAGACAAAACCTGTGTCCATGGCCTTAACCACGGCTGTGCAAACAAACCAGCCAGACCAGCTTCATCCCAGAACTGCCTGGGGCCCCAGAATTCGGTCAAAGGACTGATGCTCCCTTGACCCCCCGCCAGGGGCCCTGAGGGCACAAGGGTGGCTGTTGATGGAGATGGGCTCCCCAGCCTCCAGCCCCAGCATCTCAGGGAGCAAGCACCACCCTGCCTCACCTGGTGCTTCATCCAGCCATACTGCACATTAGTGGACAGGACTCCGGGACTCCGAGACCGGTCCTTGGCCTTGTATGCTCCTCCCACGATTTTGCTCACCTGCAGGAGTCGCAGCAAGCGTGAAGCCTTGGGCAGACAGCTGCGGGCCCCTCTATGCCCCTGGACCCCCCATGCAGCCTCACCTGCTTGCCCTTGGACTCCCACTCGAGCCAGCTGTGCTCAACGTCTTCTGAGTAGTGCTCTCCAGCCCATGGGGACATCTGGGTTATCCTCTGCAGCTTACCCCAAGCCTCAGCCTCCGCGTCTGCCTTCCCATTCAGGAGAGCCATGAGTGCCACCTGCTCCCGCCGCTGGTACACCAGGGCCTCGGCAAGAGCCCGCTCCTCCCTGATGTGAGGGGCTTTCCTTCATAAGATGCCCTTGCACCACAAAATGGGGTGGCCTTCCCATGGAGCCCAAGAGGGTTTCTCCCTTCTGGGCCCGACCCTCTCTCAACTTTATCCCTCCCCTGAGGCCATACTGCCCAGGACCCACCATTAAACAAGTGTCCAGTGAATGTTAGCAAAGTCCAGATTAAACTGACCCCCAACAAGTCCTGTGACCTTTCCTACCTCCCTCTGCTCTTCCCCATGGAGGCCTGACACCCCATCTTGATCTTACCTGGGCCTCCCCTTGTGGAATATTTTTTTCCCTTGTGGAATATTTAAACATCCTCTCCCCCCCAGGGAACCCCTGTCCTTGCCTCATTTGTGAACCCCACACAGGACTGTAAAGATGTATGCCTTGACAAGAGTGGAGCCACAAGGACCGTAGGTGCCCAGAAAACTCCTACTTGCATATCAAAACCCAACTCCAAAATCTCTTCTCCTATGAAGTTTTTTTCACTTGATCCACCCAAGGAGGTGACTGTCCTTTAAGCCTTTCCTGCTTTTAATGGTCCCATCAGTTGTCACATAAAATGGCAGCCACGAGTTCACACATCCATCTCCACAAGAGGGCCGTAAGTTCTCTGAGGCAGGACCTGTGCTTTGAATCTCTATAACCTAGCACAGAGTCTGGCAGTCAGCAAGACCTCAATAAAAATTCTTTTGGAATGACCTCAAATTATCTGAGACTTGGTCAGGAATAAGAGTGGAATGTGGGCGGAGAGGAACTTGTAGAGGAAAGAGGTAGTGAGCAGCCTGACTTCCCCATGAATCAGGAAAATGGACAAGCATCTGTTCAGGACCAGGACCCTGGGCACTCTCCTACCAGGGACCTCTAGCCACATAGAAATGGCCTCCACAGGGAAGCCAGCCCTGGCTAATCTGAACCTGGCTCTGGGGCAGGGGATCATCTAAGGGCTTGCATTTGTATATTTTCTGCTGGTTTGTACCACTCAAACTTCCAGCTGAACTGGGCTCCACTAGGCCACCACTGCCACCTGTACAGTCAAGTTTCCTGCAGGTCCCAAGCCTCTGGCCTTCTGAAGGCCCTCCCCGAAGATGCCCAGCACTACCCAACCCAGATGAGGCTTCCCAGGACCTAGAGAGGCTTGCAACATCCCCCCTCCTTGAGCCAGCAAAGACCAGGTAGGCTGTGATAACTCACTGCAGCTCTGGACGGAAGGCCTTCTGGGCAGCATCTATAGAGTCAGCCTCCTCCTCTGAGCTTTTTCTTAGTGCAAGATCACCAACCGTCTGAATATCCTGCAACCCTTTCCAAACACTCACGCCAAACGTCCCTGTGATTTAACCAGATCCATCTCAGTAACAAGAACCAGTCTACCTCCCCTCCTCTGAACCTTCTGCCCTGTACCCTCCACCCTCAAGAGTCAGCTAGCAACCCCTTACCCTTGGCCTGCACCTCATGATGCTTACCACATGCCAGGCATTATGCTGACTACTCTACAAATACCTGAAAGAACCAGACACTAGCCCTAGAAAAATGCTTGGAGCTCAGGCCAATGAATCCTGCCCACATGTAGGCTGAGATGGAACGAGTGCTGTGGTGATGACTAAGAGATCCTCAGGTGGGCTTATATAGCTCATGTATAAAGTAGCAATGACACAAAATGATCAGGTGTCCATCAGCTGTGAGGTTGGGGTGGCACTGGGGAGGAACAGGGCTGGAAGAGAAAGCAGGTAGGGTGAGTAGAGAAACATGAGTCCTGCTTTGGGGCAGGGCAGAGCAAGGAGTAGGCCATTCTCCTGCTGCAGAATTTTTTTAAAAATTAAAAGATATATATAGTAAAAAAAAAAATCCCATTTTAAAAAGTAATTAGAGAGCTGCAGAAGCGAAAAAGGAGAAGATGAACTGAAATTACAGAAAGAAAAGATTCCTTCTTAGAAGAACTAAAATTGAGAGCTGCTTCCTTCTCTGGGAGCATTCTCTGACTCTGGGCACAGGCTGGGTGAGCATCAGGCTCTGCTTAGGCAGAGAGAAGCTACTGGAAGAAAAAGAAAACATAAGAGCTTCTGACAGCCATTCTGGCTGGCAGGATGGATCAAGCTAGTGGAGTTCCACATGCATGGCTGTGTTCTCCACAGGACATTTGCTAAGCCCTAGGAGAGCTGAGGGCCTGGAAGTTGAGCTAGACAGATAGAACAAGATTGTTGGGAGACAAAGAGGAAGAAGCCTTTTTTTTAAAAAAAGATTATTTATTTATTTATTTATTTATTTATTTATTTATTTATTCATGAGAGACACAGAGAGAGAGAGACAGGCAGAGACACAGGCAGAGGGAGAAGCAGGCTCCATGCAGGGAGCCCAACGTGGGACTCAATCCCGGGACTCCAGGGTCACGCCCTGGGCGGAAGGCAGGCGCTAAACTGCTGAGCCACCTAGGGATCCCCCAAGGAAGAAGCCTTTCACAGACCTTGCCCTTGAGACAGATTTCACAATGGAAGACAGAAGCAAGCTGAGTCTCTCTACCTAATGCTTCAGTCTAGACCCAACCCAGTTCAGCTCTTGACTGCAATGAGATGAACAGCCCTGTACACAGGAATGAGCACATAAACTGGAAGAAAATCAGACCAATTTTAGTCTCTGTAGTTCTTTTATACAAACTCTAGACAAGTCTTGGGTTTAGTTTTGGATTTGGTTTTAGTTTTGGTTTTGGTTTTGGTTTTGGTTTTGGTTGGGGGGTTGTTTTTGTTTTGGGGGGTTTTGGAGGGGTGGATCTTTTATTTTAAAATTTTTAAAGATTTTATTTATTTGACAGAAAGAGAGAGAACACAAGCAGATGGAGCAGCAGGTAAAGGGAGGGAGAAGCAGACTCCTCACTGAGCAAGGAGCCCAACACAGGGCTCCAACCCAGGACCCTGGAATCATGACCTGACCTGAAGGCAGACGCTTAATTAACAGAGCCACCAGGCACCCCAGAGTGGATCTTTTTATGCATATGATATGTAAAAAGACAGGAAAATATAACCAATAATAAAAGGAAGAAATAAGCATTAGAATCAGACTATAGGTAATTCTGACATTGGAAATGGTAGATAAATCTTAAAATAACTATTGTAAATAGTTTAATAAAATAAAGGAAAATATGAACAAAATGAAGGAAAAGAAGGAGAATTTCAACAATGAATTGGGTTCTATAGGAAAGAACCAAATGAGTAGTTGAGAACTAAAAAAAAAATACAAAATTAAGAATTAAGGTGGCTCTGTGGCGCAATGGATAGCACATTGGACTTCTAGTGACAAAATTAAGAATTAACTGAATGGATTTAATAGCCAGCTGCATAGAGAAGAAAACAGGATTAATGAATTGGAAGGCAGGTCAGCAGAAAATATCCAAACTGGAATGCAGAAATTGAAAAAAAAAAAAAATAACATGGAGAGAATAGAATAGAGAGATATAGGGGACAGAGTCAAATGATCTAACATACATGTAATTGGAACCTCACAATGGGAGGAGAGAGAGAATGGGCAAAAGCACTACTGAATAGATAATGTTTGACAACTTTTCAAAACTGATGAAAAATACCAACCCAAGGGTTGAAAAAGATCAGTGAACTCTAAGCAGGATGAACACAAATAAAACCACACTAAGGCACATCATAGCCTAACTGCTGAAAACCAAAAGCAGTCAGAGAAAAAAGAAAAATTACCTTCAAAGTATCAACTTATGGGGTGTCTGGTGGCTCAGCTGGCTAAACCGTAGACTCTTGATTTCAACTCAGGTCATGATCTCAGGAGATCAAGCACCGTGACAGGCTCTGCACTCAGAATGGAGTCTGCTTGAGATTCTCCTCTCTCCTCTCTCCCTCTGCCCCCCAACCCCACTCACACTCTCTCTTTAAAAAAAAAAAAAAAAAGTATCATCTTACAATTGACTTTTCAAGAGAAAACACAGAAATCAGAGATGATGTGAAAATCTTTTTTTTTTTTTAAATACTGAAGGAAAATAAGCCTCAAGCTGATAATTCTATGCTCAATAAAATAATCTTAACATTATAGGGCAAAATAAAGATGTTTTCAGGTAAATAAAAGCTTAAAGAATTAATCACTATCAGGGATGCCTGGGTGGCTTAGTCAGTTAAGCAATTGACTTTTTTTTAAAGATTTTATTTATTTATTTAAGAGAGAGAATGTGAGCAAGGGAAGAAGCAGAGGGGGAAGGGGAAGGACAAGCAGACTCTGCACTGAGCACTGAGCCCCACATGGGGCTTGGTACCAGGACCCTGAGATAATAATCTGAGCCAAGGGGATCCCTGGGTGGCGCAGCGGTTTGGCGCCTGCCTTTGGCCCAGGGCGCGATCCCGGAAACCCGGGATCGAGTCCCACATCGGGCTCCCGGTGCATGGAGCCTGCTTCTCCCTCTGCCTGTGTCTCTGCCTCTCTCTCTCTCTCTGTGACTATCATAAATAAATAAAAAAAAATTTAAAAAAAATAATAATCTGAGCCAAAACCAGGAGTTGATCACTCAATCAGCTGAGCCACCCAGGCACCTCAAGTGTCCAGCTCTTGATTTTGGCTCAAGTCATGATCTCAGGGTCATGGGATTGAGTCTCACATCGGGCTCCACACTCAGCAGGGAGTTTGCTCAAGATTCTCTCTCTCCCTCTGCCCTTATTCTCTCTCTCTCTCTTTCAAAATAAATATTTTTTTAAAGAATTAATCACTAGCAGACCCACTCTAAAAGAAAAAATAAAGGAAGTTCTTCAGACTGAAGGAAAATGATTGCAGATAGAACCCTAGTATTTCAGGCAGCCTGGGTGGCTCAGTGGTTTAGCGCTGCCTTTGGTCCAGGGCATGATCCTGGGGACCTGAGATGGAGTCCCACATCGGGCTCCCTGCATGGAGCCTGCTATTCCCTCTGCCTGTGTCTCTACACCTCTCTCTCTCTGTCTCTCATGAATAAATGAATAAAATCTTAAAAAAAAAGAACCCTAGTATTTCAGGAAGGAATGAAGAGCATCAGAAAAATGGTAAATATGGGTAAATACAAAAAAGAAACAGGCTGCTTACAGTAACATTAACAAAAATGATTTGTGGGAATACATAATACATGTAGAAGTAAAATATATCCTAGCAATAGCATAAACAGTGAGAAGAAGAAAGTAAGATTCTTGCACAAGCATCAGATAAGGAGTGCATATTACAATCTCTAGGATAACCACTAAAGAATAATATCAAAACATACAGTTAAAAAGCAAATAGAGGAATTAAACAAGATAATTGTTCTAAATATTTGATTAATCCAAAAGAAGGCAGAAAAGGAGGAATAAAGGAACAAAGAACAGAAAAAAATATCAAGATGACAGACTTCAACTGTATAAGTGATTTCATTAATATTTGAATGGACTAAATATCCAATTAAAAGGCAAAGATTGTCAAGATGAAAAAAATAAGACTCAATACAATGTCGTTCAAAAGAGTCACATTTAAATATAAGGATGGAGATAGGTTGAAAAGTCATGTTGGCAAAGGGTACAAACTTTCAATTAGAAGATGAATTAAGTTCTGGGGAATCTAATGTACAGCATGGTGACTACAGTTAACAATACTAGATTTCATACTTGAAATTTGCTGAGAGAGTAGATATTAAGCATTCTCACCACCAAAAAACAAACAAACCAGTGACTTATGTAAGGTGATAGACATATTAATTATCTTGATTGTAGTAATCATTTCACAATGTACGCATATACCAAATCATCAGGTCATATACTTAAAATGTCAGTGTACATGGTCTTTTTTTCTGTTTCTATTACTATGTCTTCATAGTCACTACTCTTTTCTTCTGTAGTATCTAATCTGCTATTAATCCTATCTAGTGTATTTTTATCTCAGATATTATTGTTTTTAATTTCTAATTTATTTGGGTCTTTTTACATATATTCAGTTCTCTCTTTAACATGCTACATTTTCTTCTACCTTTTGTAACATATTATGAAATATAATCATAATATTTATATACATTATAGATTATATTATATCTATTTCTACTATATTACATATAATTTATAATATTACAAATGTACTTATACAGTATATAATATTATATATAATTATATGTGTATGGTATATATAGAGTATATACTAATATATTATGTTGTAAAGTATACCTCAGGGATTACTATTCTTTGCTGCCTAGTATCTGTTGTCTGGAAACTGTTACATATATTTTGTTAGTGCTTTTAGTTGTCTTAAGTGGGAACATAGGGGCACCTGGGTGGCTTAGTGGTTGAGCATCTGCCTTTGGCTCAAGTCGTGATCCCCGGGGCCCTGGGATCAAGTCCCACATCAGACTCCCCACAGGGAGCCTGCTTCTCCCTCTTCTATGTCTCGGTCTCTCTGTGTCTCTCATGAATAAATAAAATCTTTTTAAAAAATGGGAATGTAAATCCAGTCCCCGTTACTCTGTCATGTTTGGAACCAAAAGAAATGATAGGCAATAGAAACAGACCCAGAAGAGAACCAGGTGTTAGAAATATCAAAATTTTAAAATAACTTTGATCAAAATGTTCAAGAACATAAAGTATAAAATGAGGAATTTCATCATAGAATAGGAATAAATTAAAAATGAGGAATTTCATCATAGAACAGGACTAATTTAAAAATAGTCAATAAGTTTTTGAAGAGCTGAAAATGCAAGGAAACCTAAGTGAAAATTCAGAAAGGAATAAGCCTTTGATAAGAGACAAGAGACCAAGGCTGCTTTCAACCCTGACAGAATAATGAGAGGAGTATGAACCCTCCATGAAGAGAGGAAACCAGATGAGTCATTCATGAACTTTTAACTGCCTTCCATGACATGACAGATTATAATACAGGATGTTCCAGCCACAGGGCAAGTCTGCAGCTACCCACCAATCCTTCCGTCAGGTCTCCACAGGGTACATGGTGGCAGTACAATGAAAGTTGCTGGCCAGCGGATCGCCAAGATAGGCCATGCAAGTACTAAGTGTAAGAACACATAAGATGCTTTTTATATGATGGCTATATGGGTATATGATTACTTTCTGAAAACTCACCAAGCTGAACCCTTTCGGTTTGTGTGCTTTTCTTTATGTATAACTCAACAAGCAAGTTTATTTTTGAAAAGAAAAATGAGTGTGCCTCCTCAGATATAGGATTTGCAAAAATATACACAGGCAAATGATTTTGGGTGCGTGAGTGGGTGGAGAGACAGTTGATGGATAAATGGACAGACTATTGAATGGACAATTGGAAAGACTCACATCCTGTTTGAGCAAAGAAAGTAGCTGTGTTCTGAAACCCTACCCCACAAGATATAATGTTTATGCCAGCTTATGTTCTAACAGGGACAGGGGCATGATGGGCCATGTGGCATGGCTGAGCTTCAGCAGGACCCATACCAATGGTGTCACCGGAGAGTTTCCAAGCCTTGACGTCACAATCGTGGCCAGCACTGATAATCAGCTGGAAGCTATCCACATACAGGATGTCTGCCACACTATCCAAATGGCCCTTCCAGGCATTCAGAAGCTTGGGGGGAACCAGGGAAATGGTCTGGCCAGCCATGACCTACAGGGGACAGCACAGGAGAACTACTTACACCAAGACACAGGTTCATCAGAGGGCACCCAGGACTGGAGGCAGCAGAGCCTTCTGGAAGGTTCTAGTTCTAGACATGTTCCCACATTAACTTAAGTAAGTCCTGGCACTTCTCTGGCACTCACTGGCTCCTTTGGTATAATCATTTTTTAAAAAGCATTTGTTTATTGCTATGTTGTTTACCAACTGCATCTATACAGATTATTCCATTTGAACATCATAACAACCTTATGGGATGTGTATGAGTCTCACCATTTCACAGACAAGAAAAGTGAGCCCAAAGCCACATAGCTAGAAAGTGGTGAGGCTAGGACAAGAACCAGGTCTTCTTCTAAAGTTATTCAGCTGGGCACTGGGAATAGAACAGGGTGAGCAAGGGAGTGATAGATCACATTACACTATGAAAGGATGAACTCTACTTAACTGGAAAATGAGTAAAAATAACCAGGACTATTTTAAATAAAACAGTATTGAAAGGAGTTGTATTTTACCATACTCAAGTATGTTAAGAAACAATATAACAACTTTAAACAGAGCAATGGGAGATAATAGAAAAAAAGCTTGGAAACCAACAGACATTTATATAAAAAACATTGGTATGTAAGAGTGGCAGGAAAACCTGTGGTAATAGAGAGATGACTCATAAACAGTGCTGGAATATCTGATAAACTATCAAGAGAAACTTAAATCATTGTTGTGTTTCTTAAAAATAAAGAAACACTAGGGTGCCTGGCTGGCTCATTTGGCAGAACATGTGACTCTTGATTTCAGGGTCTGGAGTTCGAGCCCCATGTTGGGCATGGAGCCTCCTTTGTTTAATCTTATTTATTTATTTATTATTTATTTATTTATTATTTATTTATTTATTTATTTATTTATTTATTGGAGTTCAATTTGCTAACATATACCATAACACCCAGTGCTCATCCCATCAAGTGCCCCCCTCAGTGCCTGTCACCCAGTCACCCACACCCCCCGCCCACCTCCCTTTCCACCACCCCTTGTTCATTTCCCAGAGTTAGAAGTCTCTCATGTTCTGTCTCCCTCTCTGGTATTTCCCACTCATTTTCTCTCCTTTCCCCTTTATTCCCTTTCACTATTTTTTATATTCCCCAAATGAATGAGACCATATAATTTTTGTCCTTCTCTGATTGACTTATTTCATTCAGCATAATACCCTCCAGTATAAAAAAAAATTTTACTTAAAAAAAAAACAACTAAAGAAACACTAAAAGGGTCAAAGAATTCTTTTTAACGAAATGTAAAACATCTAAAAGAAAATGTGAATGAACATTTAGCTTACCTCTTAATAAGAAAGTGAGAGAAATGGGAAATACCACAATGGGAAGAAAAATTGACACAAAATAAAGTTGCAATTTCAAAATAGTCATAAATAAAATTAAAAGGCAAATGACCTGTTGGGGGGCAATATCGGCAATACATATGATAATTTAATATTTTAAATATGTTTTAAAGTGATCATACATTACTTACAAAAGATAGTTATGACAAAAGAAAAATAGGCAGAGTACATGAAGAGATCATTCACAAAACTATACATGGCCAATAAAATAAGATGTCAACATCACTAATAAGCAAAGATATCTTCATTAAAATCAAAGGAAATAATTTGCATCTAAAAATCAGCCAAAAGTTTTTTTTCACTTCAAATATTTATCTATTTAATGCCTTCTATAAGCAAGGCATTCTATCAACCCCAGGAACCCCCACTCAGATGAATACTGCTAATAATAAATATTTTATCCTGGCAAGGATAAAGCAAAATATTAGAAGTGCAAAACTCTATAAGCTTCCTGGAGTGCAGTTTTGCAGTATACATTAAAGGCCTTGGAAAGATTTATATTGTTTTACATACTATTTCCATGAGACAAGTTACCAGACATGCAGATAAAGAACTACAAACAACAACAACAAAAAGATTTGTAGGGGAAAAAAGTGCTCTATCATTTTTACAGCTTTTAAACACAGCTTTATTGCAATATAAGTCACATACAATTTACCCACTTACAGTGCTCACTTCAGTGGTTTTTCGTATATTCATAGAGTTTGCAACCACCACCATGATCAATTTTACACGATTTCATCACCCCACAGTTGGTGTAAATGGTATCAGACAATATGCGGTCTTTTGTGACTGGCTTCTTTCACTTAGCATGTTTTCAAGGTATATCATGTTGTAGCCTGTATCAGTACTTCATTACTTTATTCCATTCATCCATTGTGAACATGTGGTAGTTTTCACTTCTTGGCTATTCCAATGAATGCTGCTATAAGCATCTGTATATAAGATTTTGTGTGGACATATCTTCATTTCTCTTGGTTGTATGTTTAGAGGTGAAATTGCTGGGTCATGCGGTAACTCTACGTTTAACTTTAACTGTTAAACTGTTTTCCAAAGCGGCTGTAGCACCGTGTCCTTACCAGCAATGTACGAGAGTTCCAATTTACCCACATCTTAGCCAACATTTATTATCTACAAACATTCTAATGAGTTCACACTCATGGGATCTCATTATGGTTTTGATATGAATTTCCCTAATGGCTAGTGATGTTCAGCATCTTTTCATATACTTATTGGGATTTGCATATCTTCTTGAAGAAATGTCTATGTAGATCCTTTGCCCGTTTTTTTTTTTTTTAAGATTTATTTATTTATTCATTCAGAGAGAGCGAGAAAGAGGCACAGGCAGAGGGAGAAGCAGGCCCCATGCCGGAAGCCCGATGCGGGACTCCATCCCGGGTCTCCAGGATCACACCTCAGGCTGCAGGCGGCACTAAACCGCTGCGCCACCGGGGCTGCCCCTTTTGCCCATTTTTAATTGGGTTATTTGTCTTTTTATGGTCGATGTGTAAGAATTCTTTGAATAGTCTGGATACTAGTCCCCTATCACACATATGATTTGCAAATGTTTTCTCCCATTCTATATGTCATCTTTTCCCTTTCTTAATGGAATCTTTTGCAGGCTGAAAGTTTTTAAATTTGACAAAATTCAATTTATTTGTTCCTTTTGTTGCTTGTGGTTTTGGTGTCATACTTAAGAAATACTGCCTAACTCAGAGTCATGCAAATTTCTCCCTATGCTTCCTTCTAAGAGTTTTATAATTTTAACTCTTCCATTTAGGTCCATGACCACTGAAGTTAATTTTTGTGTATGCTATAAGATATGTTTTTCTCTGTGTTATATGTTCATTCTTTTGATGTGGATATTCAGTTTTCCCAGCATCATTTGTTTAAAAGGACTATTCTTCCCTTCATTTGATTTGGCACCTTTATCAAAAATCAATTGACCAGAAATGTGAGAGTTATTTTTCCACTCCTAATTGTATTTCATTGACCTAACAACAGTGTTTTGAAGTTTTCACAGTACAAATTTTACATGACTTTTGTAAATTCATTCCTAAATAATTTTTTGATGCTATTGTAAGCTGGATGCCTTTTATTTCATTTTCTTGCCAAATTCACCTTCCAGTAAAACATTAGTAATAGTGGCAAGGGCAGACATCCTTGTCTTGTTCCTGATCTTAGGAGGAAAGAGTTTAATCTTTCATCATTAAGTATGATAGTAGCTGTTTTTTGCAGGTGGAATTTGGCAAGTTGAGAAAGTTTCCTTTTACTCCTTGTTTTTTTTTTTTTTTAAGATTTTATTTATTTATTCACGAGAGACACACACACAGAGAGAGGGAGGCACAGACCCACACAGGCAGAGGGATAAGCAGACTCCACGCAGGGAGCCCGACGCGGGACTCGATCCCCGGTCACACCCCGGGCTGAAGGCGGCACTAAACCACTAAGCCACTGGGGCTGCCCCCTTCTACTCCTTGTTAATTGAATGTTTTTATCAGGAAAGGATGTTGGATTTTGTCAAGTGCTATTTCTGCATCTATCAAGATGATTGTGTCTTTTATTCTTTATTCATGTAATAAAATGTGTTACATTAATTGATTTGGGGTATTAAATCAACCTTGCATTCTTGGGAAGTCTCACTTGGTCAAGATGTGTAATCCTTTTCATATGTTGCTGGATTCAATTTGCTAGTATTTTATTGATGATATTTGCATCTATATTAATAAGAGATGTAGTTTTATTTTCTTGTGATGTCCTTGTCTTGTTAGAGAATCAAGATAATATTGGCCTCTTGGAAAACTCTGGCAAGACTTCTTAAAGAATTGACAATGATTCCGCTTTAATTACTTGGTAGAATTCACCAATACAACCATCTGTACCTGGGCTTTTCTTTGTGGAAAGTTTTATTACTAATTCAATCTCTTTATAGACAATATTCAAATTTTCAATTTCTTTAGATTTTCTATTTCTCTTTGAGCGCACTCTGGTAGTTCATATCTTTCTAAGAATTAATCCATTTTCTGACAACTTTTTTGCTAATAAAAAATTTAAAACTGTTCTAATGTCCGACAATAAGTTAAATAAATGATTGTACCTCTCTAAAGTGAAATATGACTTAACCATTAGAAAGTCTGATTTTAAGAATGTTTGATAATTCTAGAAGAATTATCTAGAATTAGATAGGATTAGAATTAGATTCTAGAATCTAGAATTAACTAGAAGAAATTCTAGTTACATACAATATAATCCAAATATGTTTAAAATATATTCTAACATGGTCAGGAGCACAAGTTCTTGAGTTTACTTGGGTTTACTCCCAGGTCCAGCACTGACAGTCATGTGAACTTACCCAGGTCTTCAGTTTTATCTTCCTTATCTGAAAAGTAACAACTCCCTCACAGAGCTATTATGGAGAGTCAGTGAGAGAATACATGAAAGTACTTATCACAATTCTTGAGACACAGTAAGCAATAAATAAATGACACTTCTTGCTGTTACTAAAATGATTGCATTAATATTACAGATGCCTCATATATTGAACCTATGAGTGACTGGTTGCCAACAGATTTGAATGCAGTGAAATTTCCTTCTTACTAAAACCAGACCAGACATAATATCTTTGTGCAGAGATTCAAAAGGCACATAAGACTGTAAGATGGCTTTCAAAACTGCAAACACATACAACTCTCTGACCTAGAAATCTCACTTCCAGGAGTTTATCCTTCAGACATATTTTTCACGCATATGAAATAACATGCACTACTCACTTTCATTTAAGAACAAAAGATTGAAAACAACCTCAGTTTCCCTTCAAAGGGAATTATATAATTAATATATCCTATGGCTTATTACACAGCTATAGAGAATAGTGTAATCATATGCAAAGATTTCCAAGATACATTATGGAATAAGAAAAGCAAGATGAGTACCAGTGCATATGACCTGCTACCATTACATAAAAATAAGGAGGAAAGGACTTTCTGCACTTCTGTTTGCATAAATAAATACTGGAGGAATAACAAAAAATCAATAGAAGTGAAACAAGAACTATTTTGGGGGGTCGGGCAGAAGCAAGAGTAAGTGTTCTCACTATAAGCCTTTTTGCATCTCCTGAGTTTTAAAATCTTCATCGATATATAATATACATACAGAAAAATGCCAGAGTAAATTTTTACAAACTGAACACAACTGCATGACCAGACCCAGATTATGCAACAGAGCATCGTCAGTCCACAAAGCCCCCCACCTGACTCCTTCCAGCTACTCCATGCCCCACACAAAAATAATCATTTCTAATAGGGTACGTCTGTTTTATCTGTTTTTTGTATTTTATATAGATGGAACTATAAAACTTACAATATGTCTTCTGTCTTCTTTCACTTATATTGTTCAAATAATAACCCACTTTGTAATAAGTTGCAAATAATTCATTTCTAATGCTGGATATTGTTCCATACAGTATGTACAGTGCAATTTATTTTTTCAGTTTCCACTGATGGGCATGTGGGTTGTTGCAAATGTAGAGTTATTACAAATGGTAATTCTATCAAATGTTCTTATTCATTATCTTTCAGAGCAGAGGCTTCTCTTAGGTATAAACCTAAAAGTGGAATTGATGGATCATAGTGTAGACATATATTCAGGTCTAGCAGTTACTGCCCAACAGTTCCCCAAAAGGATTATGCCAATCTACATTCCTGCCAGCAGTGGAAATTCCAGTTGATCCTTGCCAACATTTGGTATTGCCTATGTTTTTAGTCTTAGTCATTCTGGTGGGTGTGTAGTGGTATCACACTATGGTCTTAATTTGCATTTTCCTGATAACCAAGGAAAAGGTGCTCGACTTCATTCGTTATTAGGGAAATATTAAGTGATTTTTGGACTACGTAAATATATTACCTACTCAACAAAATATATATGTATTTTCATTATTTTTTAAAGGATTTTATTTTTTAAGTAATCTCTACACCTAATGTGAGGCTCAAACTCACCACCCTGAGATCAAGAGTCACATGCTGTACTGACTAAGCCAGCCAGGTATCCCAAATATTTTCTTTATTTTAAAAAGAATTCATGACCTCAGGACCCTCATTGGAAAAATTAAAGCCCACGGAAGGGGTGGCTAGGGATACATGGCTACATGTGTGTGTGTATTCACGTGGGTATATTTGGTGTGTGTATACTTGTGTTTTACTGGTTAATGGTGACTTCTGGCTAAAAGCTTTTCTACATCAACCAGACTACCTTGAACAGGAAACATGAAAGACTCAGAACCTCAGGGAGAGAACCTTGGCCCCAGCTCAATAGTGTGGCTCCAATTCCCCTGGTAATCTTCCTACCTCCTTCTCCTTCAAGGGGATGTAGTGTGGCAGGTTGATCTGGACCTGCTCAGGAATTAAGAATTGGAACTTGTTTGTCCCTCTGGGTTGAAGTGGTATCTTGTCGGTGAACATGCAATAATCCTCGATGTCCCAAATCTAGGCATAAAGTGGGGGTTAGTGGCCCAACGCCCCATGACCCCAACACCAACTCACACTGTGGGCCCCTCCCACTCTATTTCTCTTCACTCTGAGGTGTGAACATTCACACCTCTGAAATACCCAGATGCTCAGGGTCAGAAGGGGCCCTGGGCATCTCCTAGGCCAGACCCCTTTGTGGGCATGCAGAGAGGATATGACAAGACACTCTAGCCTCACGTCTCACCACGACGCATGAAGTCAGCTCCTGAGACACCTAATTGCAGAGATGCACAGCTGGGGGTGAGGGGTTGCAGGAAGAGAACAATTTTGCAGGGGACCCACTGGGAGAGGCTTGTTGGAGGGCCCTTTGGAGCCATGTCCTCACTCATTTCCTGGGCTCACCAGAGCAGAAGATGACTTCTACTGTCCACTGTTGTATGAATGAAACCAGTACCCAGGGAAGTAGGGACTAGGCTGGCGCCACATGCAGCAAAGATGTGGCCACAGTTTGGCTGGTGCCAGCCCCTCAATCTCAAACCAGTTCTTCCTCACCTTGATGTGCCCTTTACAATCTCCTGTGACAAGGATCAAGTCTTTCTCATCCGTGGCCATGGCACCCACACCCACATCCCCCTGGTTTTTGAAGTCCACAGGGAACTTCCCCAACAGGCCTCCGCTCCCGTGGATGGACCAGGCATAGATGTAGCCATCGATGCAGCTGCTCAGCAGGGCAGCTATGTGTGGCAGGCGAGGCCTGGTCTGCAGGAAGATTATCTGTGGGAAAGAAGCAGGCCCACTCAGCAGTGCTGTGAGCTGGGACTCGCCCTGGCCACTGTCATGTGGTGCCGAGGGCCCTGGGTAGGTCACCACCCCCTCCCAGTTCCGCACTTTCCTAGATGCCCGGTGAGAATGCTGACCATCTACCACTCTTCCTTCTTAGCTGAAACCAAGGAATGCTCTGGTGCACTATGAGCTTCATGAGCACAAGGATTTGTGTCTTTTTTTGTTCATTATTTTATCCTCAGTAACTGTAATGGCGCCTGACATGTGGTACATGATCAGTGAATGTTTATTGAAAAAAGACATACAAGGGGTACCTGGGTGGCTTAGTTGGTTAAGTGGCCTCATGATATTGGCTCAGGTCATGATCTCAGGATCTTGAGATTGAGCTCTGAGTCAGGCTCCATGATCAGCGGGGAATCCACTTGAGGCTCTCCCCTTCTGCCCCATTCCTGCTATGTCAGAAATTACAGTGTGGTTTGGGGTGCCTGAGTGGTGCAGCGGGCTAAGCAACCAATTCTTGGTTTTGGCTCAGGTTGTGATCTCACAGTGTCATAATCTCAATGTTGTAAAATCAAGACCCACTTTGGGCTCTGTGCTCAGCAAGGAGTCTGCTTCAGACTCTCTCTGTTCCTCTCTCCCTGCTTGCTCGTTCTCTCCTAAACAAATAAAGCTTAAAAAAATTACAGTGTGGTGGCTTATGTGTTCCAAAACACTTCACCTACAACAAAAACTCTTGATTATCCCTCTATCATCATACATGTCCAAAACAAAATTAACCTGCTTCCTGTTGGCCCAGGTGCCAGGGCCACAGAACCAGGAGTCTCTAAACCAAAGACAAAGGGCAGGCATTTCCCCACTTTATGCAAGTATACTTGCATGCAGTGCAAAATGTGGATAGCACAGACAGATGAGAAGAAATTAAAATCATCCACAGAATCCCAATACCCAGAAATAATCTCCATGAAGATTTTAATGCATTGTCTATAAAGACTTTTATCACTTTAAAATTATGAAATACACAGAAGGGGAAGTAAGTGAGAGGATAGGGTAACTAGGTGAAGGGCACTAAGGAGGGCACAAGATGAGATGAGCACTGGGTGTTATATGTTGGCAAACTGAATTTAAATAAAAAATTTTTTAAATTATGAAATATACATGCAAGAATAGACAAAAATACTCATGGAAGAAGAGAGATCCCAGAAACAGATTATAGAAGACTCTAATACTATATAAGAATGATAGACTCTCAAGTCAGTGGAGAAAAGAGAAACTACGCCATAAATGGCATTTGAAAAACTGGCTATTAATTTAGAAAAAAATTTTTGGATTCATACATCACGCCATACACAAAACTACTCAGATGGGACAGAAAGATGACTCAATAGAGACACAATTATAAATGTCCAGGAGAGGGGGTACCTGGGTGGCTCAGTGGTTGAGCATCTGCCTCTTGGCTCAGGCATGATCTCAGGACCCTGGGATAAAGTCCCATATCGGGCTCCCCGCAGGGAGCCTGCTTCTCCCTCTGCCTATGTCTGCTTCTCTGTGTCTCTCATGAGTAAATAAATAAAATCTTTTTAAAAGTATCCAGGAGAGGGACGCCTGGGTGGCTCAGCGGTTAAGCGTCTGCCTTCTGGCTCAGGGCGTGATGCTGGAGTCCTGGGGATCGAGTCCCACATCGGGCTCCCCGCGTGGAGCCTGCTTCTCCCTCTGCCTATGTCTCTGTTTCTCTGTGTGTGTGTGTCTCTCATGAATAAATAAATAAAATCTTTTTTTAAAAAAAGTATCCAGGAGAAAATATAACAAACTTTTCTGTGATCTTGAGATAAACAATGACTTTTTCTAGTGTCACAAAGGAAAATAATAAAGAAAGCTAGATAAAAACTAAAACCTCAGTGTGATAGCACAAAGGCAGATGAGGTAAAAGTATCTGCAAATATACAACAGGCAAAAAAAAAAAATATATATATATACACACACACACACACACACACACACACACAACAAGCAAAGGATTCATTTCCAAAGCATTTAAGGAGCTCTAGGAAATTAATGTGAAAAACAACGGACAAAGGATATGAGTGAATGTTTAATTTATTGAAAAAATACAAACGTCTAGGGGCACCTGGGTGGCTCAGTTGGTTAAATGTCCGACTCTTGATTTCGGCTCAGGTTATGATCTCAGGGTCATGGGATCAAGCCCCGGGGTGGGTTCTGTGCTCGGCATGGAGTCTGCTTAAAACTCTCTTGGGACGCCTGGGTGGCTCAGCGGTTGGGCATCTGCCTTCAGCCCAGGGCGTGATCCTGGAGACCCAGGATCAAGTCCCACATCGGGCTCCCTGCATGGATCCTGCTTCTCCCTCTGTCTGTCTCTGCCTCTGTGTGTGTGTGTGTGTGTGTCTCATGAATAAATAAATAAAATCTTTAAAAAAAAAAAAACCACTCTCTCTCTCTGCCTCCCCTTTTGCCCCTGCCCCCCACACTCATGCACATGCCCACACTCTCTGAAAGAAGGAAGGAAGGAAGGAAGGAAGGAAGGAAGGAAGGAAGGAAGGAAGGAAGGAAGGAAGGAAGAAAGAAAGAAAAGATAAATGTCTAACAAACATATAGAAAGCTCAGTATTACAAATAAAGAGATATTTTTTAGAAAAATTTCTACCTACCAGACTGGCAGAAATTAAGAAAAGGCTAGTATCCATTACTGACTTAGTGTAAGGACAAAGGTAGATGCACACACTATTGGAGGGAGGGCAGTTCATCACGGCCTTCTTAGAGACCAAATTGGCTTCATCCATCAAAATATAAATTGTGCTCATTTGGTGATCCATCAATCCCACTTCTGGAAAATCTAGCATAACTGCATAGACAAATCTATGAGGATCTCAGTTGCACCATTGTTTATAATAGCAAAAAACTAAGAACAAGTTAAATGTCTATCATTTGGGCATTCATTAAATAAGTCATGGCAAATCCAAAGAAAAGTACTGAAGCCGGGGGTAGGCTGCCAGTGAAGTTCATAAAGCTTAAGGCAAAACTCAAGCTCAAGTTCAAAGCCCTTCCAAGGGAGGGATTAGCAACATGTGATGACTGTTATAATTGTCAGCTATAAGTTTTAGAATTGTCATTTCTTTTCTCATTCTAAATAAATTTTCACCTTTGTATCGAGTTTTTTATTCATAATTTTGTGTTATTTTTCATAAGGTATGCCTACCAAGTTATGCAAGTTTTAGGTTCAAAAAAGCAAAGATTGGCCCTCTGTATAAAGCCATTAATAAGAATGGAGTAGATAGATTTATAAGTACAGAGAGGAAAAGTTGTCCGCTCTACACTGCTAGGTTTAAAAAATAAAAAAGCAAATAGCTGGATTGTAGTCTCAAATGTTCTCAATCTTGTTTAAAAACCAAAACCACAGGCAGCCCGGGTGGCTCAGAGGTTTAGCGCTGCCTTTGGCCCTGGGGTGTGATCCTGGAGACCAGGGATCGAGTCCCGCGTCGGGCTGCCTGCATGGAGCCTGCTTCTCCCTCTGCCTGTGTCTGTGCCTCTCTATCTCTCTGTGTCTCTCATGAATAAGTAAATAAAATCTTAAAAAAAAAAAACCCATACACACCTGTGTGTATATATAGCAAATAAGCATATAAAAATAAATCTCAAACAGGCACACTTAATTTTTTATTGTAATCATTATTTATCATTTTTATTTTTATTTTTTTAAATATTTATTTATTTATGATAGACATAAAGAGAGAGAGAGAGAGAGAGGCAGAGACACAGGAGGAGGGAGAGGCAGGCTCCATGCCGGGAGCCCGACGTGGGACTCCATCCCGGGACTCCAGGATCGCGCCCTGGGCCAAAGGCAGGCGCTAAACTGCTGAGCCACCCAGGGATCCCCTATTTATCATTTTTAAAGATAATTTTGGGGATCCCTGGGTGGCACAGCGGTTTGGCGCCTGCCTTTGGCCCAGGGCGCGATCCTGGAGACCCGGGATCGAATCCCACGTCGGGCTCCCAGTGCATGGAGCCTGCTTCTCCCTCTGCCTGTGTCTCTGCCTCTCTCTCTCTCTCTCTCTCTCTATCATAAATAAATAAAAATTTTTAAAAAAAGATAATTTTGTCATAAGGTGACTCCAGATCATTAAGTATTCTCATAAAATGTGATTCCTCATACCAACACAGGATTCACCAAAATGATGTGCCACCAAGATCTCCCATTTCTGAATTGGGGAAAGTTGAGGCTTCCTTCCCAATCCTTCCTGCACCACCCCTGGGACAGCTTGAACAGGCAGACTGAAGGTACATGATGGCCAGAGACTGCTGCAGGCTCAGAGAGGGCCATGGGTCTGCAGGAGGACATAGTCAGGGCTGTGGCCAGTGTCTGGAGTGGACACAGTAGGATGCCCTGCCCTGGGCAGGACTGAGCAGGATCCGTGGGGTTGGAAGGCAGGTAAGCAACACTATTCTTTTTGTGCTCTGCACGTGGCCCCGGAGACTTTGAAGAGAGTCTCCTGCCCAATTTGGAAAGAGCTTCTGGATTGAGGTTGGTGTTCCAGCCTCACCCATCCCAGGGGTCCCAGACAGCTCTCAATAGCAGGGCAACTAAAGGTCTACCTGGGACCCCTGCAGAAGAAGCTCAAGCTACACCTGGGCTGGGCTTCATGCCTCTAGGAGGGGTTTGCTACTCCCCACCCATCTCGTCCCTCACTGCAAAGGAGAGGGTCAAGGACTGGGCCTTTATCTACAGACCATAAGAGACACAGCTGCACCTGGATCTATGTCCTTATCTCCCTCCAAGGGCCAGACAGAAATGGTTGCAGGAAGCCTGCCAGGTAAAACTCCCCATTTTACCCCGTCCACCTGACTTTCATCCACTAGGGAAAGGCTTGGACCAAGCGGGACCCTCTCCAGGGCACCATCCTGAGACATTCCACTCTGTCTGCCACCCAATTCCCCAGAGGGAAAGGACTTTGCTGTTTCAGAAACAGTGGAGGTACAAGACAGAGCACTTAGAAGCCAGGAAGCAAGGTCAACATCAGATGTGGACCAGCCTTGCACAGGACATGTGCACACACACAAACCACAGTGCCTGAAATTTCACCAATAGACATTCAGCCCTTTGCATGCAATCTCCAAAGATTCTTGTCAAGGTTCATGACACAAATCATATTACACACAGATTGGGGCACTAGGTGGCTCAGTGGTTGAGCATCTGCCTTTGGCTCAGGGTGTAATCCTGGGGTCCTGGGATCAAGTCCCACATCAGGCTTACCATGGGGAGCCTGCTTCTCCCTCTGCCTATGTCTCTGCCTCTCTCTCTCTCTCTCTGTGTCTCTCATGAATAAATAAATAAAATCTTTAGAAATATGTATATTACACACAGATCACCAGTCCAGATAAAAAGCCCAAGGAATTCCCAATGGTAGCAGGACAAAGAGTCAAGGACACAGACTTTGAAAACCAACAGATCTGGAATCAGGCCTTGGCTCAATTATTTTCTGACAATGAGAATCTTGCACAAGTCACTTCACCTCATTGAGCCCCAGTCTCTATCTATAAAATGGGAATAGTAATAATACGTACCCACCAGGGCTGTTTGAGAAAGAAAAATAATTCATGTAAATGTTTAAGCTATAAAGGATCCAATGTTGCTATAAAGGCAGAGCCTATAAATCTACCCCTCTAGCAGAAACAGTGGGCCAGCCTGGACAGGTCAGGCATAGCATATACCAAAATGCCATGTAGCTAGTAAAAGAGAGGCCAGGGCTCCACAGATACTGCAGGAAGAGATGTCATGAGGTGTCGATGAAAAAGAGCAACCTGCAGAGTAGCGTATAAATAAGAGGATACTATTTGGCTAAAAAATATTTATAGGAACACATATATTTTCATATATGTATGTACTTGTGTATGCACAGAAAGGCATCTATGAGGATACCACATGCCTTAAAACTAGTTACCCCTGGAGATTGAGGAAGAAGGCAAGTCATTCTTTTATTTTATACACTCCTGTAAGGCTTGAAGTTTTCAGTTTTAATGAAGGACATGTACCATATTCTAATTAGAGAGAGAGAGAGAAGTGCTCTTTATTGAACATTTCAAATAAGCTCTCCTGTGAGGCCTTTGCACCCGCTGCTCCCTCTGCCTGCTTCACCATCCTTCCAAATAACTAGAGCTTCAAACTCTGAAAATGCCACCTCCTCTGTGAAGCCCTCCCTGACCACCCTATGCAAACAGCCACACCTCTCCATCTCCCTTGCCATCCTCCCTACTCTAGCCTCAGTTTTCTGGATCTCCACTGTATTTACTCACCCATGACCTACCGTTTATTTTACTTGCTGGTTAATTGTCTCACCCCAACTAGAAGTCAGCTCCATGAGGGCACAGGTTTTTGTTTCTTTTATTCCCTGCTGCCACCCCCAGAGCCTGGCATGTGGTAAACACTCAATGAATAACTGTCTGTGCCCTGATGGGACTAGGTCACAGCCAAAGGTCAGACTTTGAGTCATCTACTTTGGTCAGACTCAGAGGCTGAAAGGGATAGGATCTTTTGAGCAATTGTTTCCAGGAATCCATCCTTTCAGTGCACTTACAAAAGTGCACAGAAGCATATATACAAGGACATTCAATGCAGAGCTGCTCATCAAAGTTAATTGGAATTAACCTACATGTCTATCAAGAGAAGGCTGGCTTAATCGTTTGTGACACATTCAAACTACGGGCACTCTGCAATTATTACAAAGAATAAGACAAGTTAACAAAAGAATAAGATGAATCTAAATTACTGATATGAAAACATCTCCATGCCACATAGTTAAATTTCTAAAAAGTACATGGTAGGACATAACTATAATTTCATATCACTGGTCTAAAAATAAAAAGGATAAAGGCAAACCCAGTTCACCAATCCACTAGAAGTGACTGTGGCTGCTACTGTTTTATTGGGTGGGGTGGGGTGAATGAGACATGTTTAGGACCTTTATATTTTGCTTTATACACATTTCTTTTATTTTCTTTTTTTTAACCAACTAGTGTTACTACTTTGAAATTTTTTTTTCTTTTAAGGCTTTTTTTTTTTTTAAGTAATCTCTACATCTCATGTGAGACTCGAACTAACAACCCGAGATCAAAAATTGCATGCTCTACCAACTGAGCCAGGCAGGCACCCCAAGGCAGTTTCTAAAAGAGACAGAAGTACGTTCAGAATCTGGAGGACAGACAGTCCAACCACTCACAGCTCTCCACTCCACCACTGCAGGACCCAGCTCTGCAGGGCACTGCTCCCCTATTCCTAGGTCCCCAGTGTCCTAGAGCTGGGAAAGGGGGCAGTCCTGCCACACCCTGACACAACTATGATGTGTATTTTCACTAGGCCCCTGGTAGGGACTTAGGGAACCCAAGTAGTCTCTGAATTACTGTTATCTTTGTGGATAAAAACTAGAAGGGACCTTAGTGATGACTTCATCTAGTGGTGACAACACAGTGTGGGGCACCCAGGGTCAGTGAGGGGAAAGGTGCAAGAGGGAGAACAGAGATGACCCAATCCCTACTCACATGCTGTACAAAACACCCTACTAGAGCTCAGAAGGGCATTTTAATAGTGGGTTCTGGCAATGCTGTTTCTCCTACTTCCCAGTCCAGCCCACCAACCAGAAGTGGACTCTTGACAGCCCTCCATGCACACCCAAGGAGCTTCCCCACACCCCCACCACAGCAGCCCTCAAGCCAGAATCCTGAATGGTACCTTCACCTCCACTACGCCTCTCCAGGTCCTGGGGAGAATCAGGCTGGCCCCCTAGGCTTGTCGGCCCTGCCCTTCCCAGCCCAACCCGACTGTTCATGCCCAGCTCACAGACCAGACCCTGCCTACACGTGGCTCACCTTCTCCACCGATGTGTTGGATTGCAGTAGTATCTTCTTCTGGAATTCCCCTCTTTTCCTTTGAGCGTCTCTGATGATGGACTGTTTGCCATGGGGCATTCTTAACAGCTTGGGGCTTTGTGAACTGACATGTTTCTGGAAAGAAAAATGGGCCTCCCAGATCATCATGGTGAGGGAGTGTCTCCCTACCCTGTGGGGGAACAGAGACCAGAGGCAGATGCTGGAAGTACAGCCAGCCCAGCCCTCCTCAGTAGATCCACTGCCCTGCAAAAGGCCCAGCCAAGTATGTAAAGGATTCTGCAGTAAAGACACTCCAGCGCTGGGGAGTCTCCATTTTAAGTAACCAGAAGCTTCCATTCTCAGGGTAGAGACTTGAGTTTGCCTTTAGAGTACACCCCCACCCCAGCCTTGTCCTGGAAGAGACCGCTGGTCAAAGGAGAGGGTTAGGGTTGCTCTAGAAGATGTTAGTGCAGTGGTGCAGCCCCGATACTCCAGAGGTGCTCCGAGCATCCTGTAGTAGTGTAGTGTGAGCACCTTAGAGTAGAACCTGCTGGAGCAGGCCACGTGGGCTCCAGGTCTACTCTGCCTACTCCTGACAAGTGTCATGTGTTGGTGGAAGGGTGTGGGGGGCAGGGGAGGGAACTCTCTTTCAAACCTCAGTTTCCAGGAATGGGAATCAGGCTTCAAGGGCTGAAGCAGTCTGATGGGCTCCCCTGGCCCCACACAAGAGATATTGTACTCACTGCAGAAGCCAAATCCCCCTCTCTCCCTACCCCCTCACAATGGGATCATCAGTCAAGGCTGCCCCAGCATTAATCCTGGGGCAGAGATGAGAGGTCAGAGGGAAAGGGAAGTAGTTTGCCTCTACTTGGGCCTCAGACCCCTGAAGCCTGGTTTCCAGAGAGATGAGGCTCAGCGGCAGAAGTAGGCAGGCCCCAGTGGCTCATCTGCGCCAAGTCACACCTGCTGGGAGACTGAAAAAGTAGCCCCAGCAACTAGCCTATGGTTGATTCCAGGTTCTTTGGGTGGTCTGCCCTCCAGGTCTGGCCCCTGAGCTTGTAAATACTGCAGTCTGGTACTGGCCATGCTCTAAGAAAGGAGCATGCCCAGGCTTGAGGCAGCAGAGTGGGGTGCATATGGTGAATCTAACCAGGGAGGTGGCCTGCCTCACTGCAAGGCTCAAAGCAAGTTGATGAACCCTCCATCAACTGCTCCATATAAGGACACAAACACACAATAGGCACACAGGTAGCTAGCAAATGAGGGTAGTCACCTGCCTCACCTCCGCTCCCACCTGCGGGGGCATGGGCTTTTCTGGCTCCTTGTCTCTGGGGCGCTTCATCACTGGGGGAGCTGACATCAGGTTCCGTTGCAGGTTGGCATTGGCTACAGCCCTGGCTCTGGGGCCCAGGGGCTGCGTTGATGGTTTGTACGCCCACTCCTTATGTTTCACACAAAGCTTGCTGGACTGGAGGCTCTCAGCCAGGGAGTTGTCCACTTCTTGGATCTATGCCAGGGAGACAACCACCCCTGTGACACTGTAATGTCCCAGAGAGAAATGCAGGGCCTCCTCAGCCCAGTAAGGGCCCTCCAGGTGCCCCAGGGCTTGCTCCCTAGAAACCGAGTACCCTTACAGTCATCAAACAGGAGCTCATAACCCTGTCCCGGGGCCAACCATGAATGCCCTGAGTACCCACAGGCAGATACTATTCTCATGAGGGACTAGGTCTCTCCATCTGTAAAATGGACAATGGTTTCCAAATATTTGTGAGGTCATTTTTAATCTTAAGGGAAGTTCCGAAGTATAAAATAGGTAAAAAGCCCAACTACTCTAGGGGAAGCTGCTACAGTAGCCTCTGAGCATCTCTCCCCAACATGTTTGGAAAGTCACTGGATGAGGTGACCCTGAAGGCCCCTTCCAGCTTTCATCTGCAAAGATAGCATAATTCAGAGATAGTGTGGGTTTCCTAGATCCCTCCCATGAGCTCAGTGAGCCCGGATTAACAGTATGAGTAAGATAGGAACCGCCTTCAAGGAGAGACAGAGGAACACGACCAGCAGCACAGCCTCTGCAGTCAGATTGCCTGGGTCTGGACCTATCACTTCTTAGCTGTGCAACCTCAGGCAAGATGCTTAACCTCCCTGTGCCTCAGTTTCCTTGTCTGTCAAACAAGAATAATTATAGAAACTAGCACCCAACTATCTAGCTTCCAACTGCCTCCAAAGTCATCACGTGCCCTCCCCTTCCCAGGAATGCTTCCTGCCCGCCCTAGGCCCTCCAGCTGATTCTCACCCATAGCCGAGACAGACCATACCTTCTTGGGCAGCAAAGGCCAGGGGCTCTTAGAAGCATTGAAATTGAGGATGGGCTTGAACAGGTTGATGTTCCAGAAGAGAATATCTCCATTGTAGGAAGAGGTCCCAAGGAACTGGTTTTGGTACTTGGCCATGCTCAGAACATCTTCCTTGTGGAAGCTCTGCCATTGGTAGCACAGGAGGACTGGCTTGGTCTTATGGAGCCTACAGAGGGCCAGAACGGGGAGGGCAGGGAACTTGGCCTTCAGTGCTCCACAGGAAGGAAACACCAAGGCCTTTTGATTCTGGGAGGCAACTTGGGAGAAGGCAGTCAGGTTGAAGCTCTGCCCCACTGACCTCATTTACTAAGCGCCTACTATGTGCCAACTACAAAGGCTCTGTCCCAGGGACTTTATATAAACTAATCTTCCAGAATTGCCCTGTTCAGACATCTGAGTAAGGATTAAAGGAGAGAAGCCATGGCCCTAACAAAGCCCTCTAAAAAGGAAGAGGCCTTGCACATTCTGTTCCCTCTGCCTAGAATGTCCCTCCTACCCCAAGCCCTTTGCTGCTTCACTGAGAAGATCCCACTCCACCCACTACATCCTCAGATGAGCCTTTCCGGACTGCCCCGAGACTAAATCAGATTTCCATCCCCTCCCCATAGAAAGTTGTACGTTTTTTTCCCCACAGCACTCAAAAGACTTTATCATCGGGATGCACTGGTGGCTCAGTGGTTGAGCATATACCTTCAGCTCAGGGCATGATCCCAGGGTCCTGGGATCGAGTTCTGCATCAGGTCCCCCACAGAGACTGCTTCTCCCCCTGCCTATATCTCTGCCTCTCTCTCTCTGTCTCTCATGAATAAATAAATAAAATCTTTTTTAAAAAAGACTTTATCATCATAAATGAAGTCATTTGATTAGCATCTGCCTCCCCCTAGGAGGATAGAAACCCCATCATTCTTGTTTATACCCATCTCCAGCACATAGCACAAAATCTAGAACATGGTAGCCTCACGGACTGATGAAGGAATGGATGGGTAAGCAGATGAAGCACTGAATGTTATTCACCATGAATTTCTTGCTTGGTCTTCCAACCACTAGGGGAGCTAGGAATGGAGGACCCCATGTGAAGTAGAGAACAGTCAGCTGCCCTTGCTACTCACATGAAACAGGTGATTCTCTTACTCCATCCAGTCACGTAGAACACTTTGTTCATATGGACAATCCCGCTAATCTAGTGAAGATGAAAGAAAACAGAGCCCTAAGGCACCTCAGAGGAAATGGCTCTGGGTCCCGCATGTCTTCCTAATCATACCAAGCAAGAAGTCAAACCTCTCCATAATGATAAGAGTTCCCTAGAAGCGATACCACCATATATTTTTCAGAATGTGCTCACAATATCCCATTTGATAGACTTGGAGGAGGAAGAGAGGGTAGGTATCCATGTCCACTTAATATGCAGATACCTACTGACCTAGAAGGTCAAATAACTAAGTGATAGGACCTGGACCAGTACTCAGATCCCTAGCAACTTGGCCAAGGGCTCCTTTGGAGTTGGTTAAAGGACTTTCATAAGAGTTAGTAAGGGGCTTAGGTCCAAAGTGGAACTATAGGCTTTGCTTTGAGCCACCCCCACAGACACACATCCCTATGATGCTCTCAGACATTTCCCAAAAAGGAGTGATTATGTGGTTCACCTGGCCCCACTGCTAGAAATGCCATTCAGGATGGCTCAATGGTTGAGCATCTGCCTTCAGTTCAGGGCATGGTCCCGGGGGTCCTGGTATCATGTCCCGAATTGGGCTGCACGGAGCCTGCTTCTCCCTCTGCCTATGTCTCCACCTCTCTCTGTGTGTCTCTCATGAATAAATAAATAAAATCTTTAAAAAAGAAAAAAAAATCCCATCTGAAGCTCTCATACCCGGGGTAAGGCTTGCTAACAAACTGAAAGGACAAGAGTAGCTAGCACTCATCCTTAATAAAGCCAGGCACTGTTGGCTATCTTCACTTTATAGGGGAGAACACAAAGGCTCAGGAAAGCCTGAAGCCAAGCAGTGTATGGTCACAGCCTTCAAGGGAGGCCTAGAGCCTTGAGAGCTGTGCCTCACTTCTCACACAGCACCCCTGGCCCCGGCTGACAGACCAGACGGACCTCCAGCTGGTCCGGGTTGGGGAAGGTCAGCAGGCATTCACCCACAGTGTAGTTCCACATCTTTATGGTGCCGTCGCGCAAACCCGTGAGCAGGCACCGCTCGGATTCATCCAGGCACATGGTGGTCAGCTCCACTTGCTGGTCGCCAGTCACAGAGAACTCCATCATCCTCTTGCCTGTCTTGATCTCCCACACACTCACCAAGCTGCTCAGGCAGCCGCTTACCACCTGCGGGGGAGCACACAGCCGGGGCTCCTAGAGTGAGAGCATCCTCACTCCTGATGGTGGCGTCCACCTGTCGTGACTGGAACTAGCCCAGTCCCCCACCTCCCCACCAAGCACTTTGAGGACAGGCATCTGGGGCCTTTCTGCTGCCAGAAGAGCCCTCGAAGACAGGCCTTCCTCGGCTCTTTAGCAGAGGCCAGTGTCAGCTGGCGCAACTCTTTTAGAAGTAACCATATTGGTGAAATCCCCTTTAACTCAGAAATGGCATTTATCAGAATCTCCATAGAAAATAATCTCTACTTCAGAAAAGATATTTACTGAAGCATCATTAATACTGGGGTGGCGGTGACAATAGGAAAGCCACTCATTGTCCCCAAGAAAGAAACTTGAGAACAAGGGAAGGCCACTCCACGTCAGTGCAACAGGAACAGGTGGGCCTATTTCAGACCAACCCTCCTGAGAATAATCTAGAAAAGCTGGGGATTTTAAGTGTTTGAAAGCATCCCAGATCCCTAAGGTATGCAGGATGGTGGTGCCAGGAGCAGGCCTGAGAGAGGAGAGCAGAGAGGTAAATGGCCTCGTGCCACCCCGCAGCAGATACAGCCTGTCCTGCCCAGAGCCCAGGCCAGAAAAGGGGTCCCCATGGAAGTGGGAAGAGGGAAGGGGAGCCCCCTCTGGGACCATACCATGTACTCGGTTGTTCCACCCCACCCAGAGATCTCTACTCAGGACCAGGGTGCCGATCTTCCCTGGACTGGGGCTTTCCTGTTTAATGACATCCAGGAACAGCACCCACACTGAGAATCTCACACCAGCCCTTACCCGGTGCTCCCTCTCACCCTCTGTGTACAGAAGACTGTGTGTCCAGCACTGAGCTGAGGCAGGGGCAGGAGCACACAGGCTCAGAGGAGTAAGGTGATCCTCTGGCCAAGTGGTGGAGCTCCCACCCCACCTCATGCCGCTGACCCCTCTGCAGGGCTGCTTCTCATCCATAGGCCACTGCCCCACACCACCTTCAAAGCTATAAATCCTACCCCCACCCTGCCACTGTGCTGACTGCTCCTTAGATGCAGCTCTGGACACATCGGGAGGTCTGAGTCCTGCCCTATGTCACCCGGCACTCCTGTCAACCTGAGAGACCACCAGCCCCAGCCTACTCACCTGCTTAAAAATCTTGCTGTAGAGAACAGCGCACAGGGGTGTGCTATAAGTTGTGGTCCTCTCCCTTGGTTTCCCAGGCCCCTCAGTCTCCAAGTACCCTTTTAGGATCCCAATCTGTAGGTGAGGAGAGGGGCAGACAGCTGGGCAGTTGGAAGAGCTCGCCCCCAATGACTGGCCCCAGGGGAAAAACTTCCAATAAATTGCAACATCAAGACATCCTGACTGCGCATGGACCTGACCCCAGCGAGGCCTCTTGGTTTGTCAGCCTGCTTACTGATACCTCTCAACCCTACTCCATGGAAATCCAAGGTACCCTCATAACTTCTGGGAAGCTTACAGCCTCAATCTGGTGACCCCTCCTCCAGTGAGCCTTCTCTGACCAAGCCCTGCCTAAAGCTAGGCTAAGGATCTCTGCGCTCTGAGAAGCACCTGACATAAATCTCCATCACAATATGGAGGATTTTCTTCTGACATTCTCTGTTCTTCTTCTACCTCCTAGGTTCCTTGAGGGATGAGGCAATGTCTAATTAATACACTCCCTGCTCCTGCCCAGGAGCAGGGGCTTGCTCCCTCGCACACAGCACTCACTGAAAAGGTGCTACAGATGAGACTGTCTTCATTCTTGTGGAAGTAGACACTGGTGATGGGGCAGTTTCCCAGGGCAAAAAGCTTCCCGGAAAAGGACTGGAGGCATATGTAGTCCTGCATGTCCCACACACGGATATTCTAGGGAAGGTGGTGAGAAACAGGCAAAGAGGCTAAGAGTGGGTGCTCAGGGATGCAGAGGGCACCTGATGCCTTAGGATGTGAGTAGGGCCAGTGGCACCTGGCATAAGAACTTCGACATATGCCTACTGCACACGTCCCAACCGTACAATAGAGATGCTCTTCTTATACTCAGAGAGGAAACTGAGGCATCCCCTATTCAGAGCCTTCCCCCAGGGCCTCCTCCTGGAGCAGCTGCCTCTCGATGCCTGAGGACGAAGACCACGCAAGACAGCATGAGCCCCTGCAGACCCTCATAGGCTCCTCCTGCAGCCTACCTCAACTAAAGCTAGCCATAGCACACAGTGGCTACCAACAGAGTTGCAGCCTCCTTGAGTTCAGCCCAAGTTGAAGTCCCTCCAGGATGCTCATTGCTTGGAAACATCAGCAGTAAGCAGGGAACGGCCTGGACTGGAATCGACCAGACTCTGATCCATACCCTGCCTCTGCCTATCATTACTGTGAGGATTTGGGCCAGCCCATCCCGGTCCCCCACCCCTCCAGCCTCGGCTCCTGCAGCAAAGGCCATGACGCCCAATTCTTGGGGCTACCAGGAAAGTTCCAGATAATAGCAAGTGTGTGCTGTGTCAGGGAACATGGCAATCAGTGACCTAAGGGTCCTGACAACTTTCAACCTACTGAGTCCCAAAAGACACAAAAATGTGCCCTGAAGGAGCGAACCTTGAGCTGTTGGCCTGCATCACCACGTTGGCCAGAACACTCGAGCAGCCCAGCAGATGGGGTGGTACCCTGAACCAATCAATGCCTATGAGCAAAGTGACAGGCCCTGAACTTGGAAGCCCCAGGCACTGAGAGAAGGTCTAGTCAGGCCCTGAGAGCAAGGGCAGCCGGAGAAGGGTCACCAGGAAAGCTGAGGTGCGAGTTTGGGTCTGGGGGAAGGGGGAGGGCAGGGGAGTGCCTCACACGTATTGTATACCTCCTATGTGCCAGACGCGACACTGCTGCTTTACCGCCCAGTTCTCCTCTAAACCTCTCAACCCCCATCCTGTGGATGAAGGGACTGAGGCTCAGAAAAGGCCCACGGGGTAAGAAGCCAGTCTGGGTTCTATGGGAACCCAGCTCTGCTGGACCGCTCACAGTGGGGTGCAGGACTCCACCTGGGGAAGCTCCCTCTGTGCCTAGGCCAGGACCTCCTGGGGCCAGGAGGTCACACCACCCGCCTGGGCTACAGGCTGCTGCCAACACCAGCGTCTGGCTTGGCCGAACTGCATTATTACCCAGGGGCCAGCGCCTCTGCCGGGAACAGGAGCCAGTGGGAGTGGGAGAGCCCGGCTCCAGAGAGCAGCACCTTGTCCTTGGAGATGCTGAGGAGGATGCTGCTGTTCTTGCTGTTCACGAGGATGTGCGTCACGGAAGTCTGATGCCCCTTCATCATCCACACAGGCTTTTTTGAGAAGAAGGGGTTCCACAGGCGGATGAGGGGGTCATAGCCACCAGTCACTGAGGTCAAAACATGGGTGTCAACCACTAGGGGGTGGGTGCTGGGACCTTCTCCTAGGACCGGGCCTTGAGCCCCAAGCAAGTGTGGCAGGTGGGGAGTTAGGGTTCTAACCTGCCCCTTTGCTGCTCCTTCCCCCACAGCCTATACCATCATGCCAAGCAGAGCCCATGTCACCACACTGCCCCAGGCACCTACCTACGGGCAGGGACCAGAGTGGCAGGAGCGGAGCCCGGACAGAGGCTGGATACTGCAGGGCCCCCTCCTCAGCTCTATTCATCCCCATGACCCTGGCAGCCTTCACCTTCTGCAGCGGCTTCTGCAGAATATGAAGATCGCTTACCCACTAAGTTCTTGTCTGGGCAGTAATCGAAGCAAAGAATCCCTTTTCTTAAGTTCAGCACTGAAAACCTACAACAACAAAGGGGTCGGGCTGGAGGCTGGGATGGAGGGCCACAGGGAAGCCTGCGAGGCTGGAGTGAGAGGAGCTGGAGTCAGGGCCACAGGGAGGCCAGGGAGAAGCCATTACGTTTCCACTCAGGGAGAGAAGCATCACCCAAGCAGGGCAGCCGGAGAAGGGTCAGGGCTGAGCACCAGAGGCAGGGCGGCCGCCGTGGAGCTCAGCCCAAAACCAGAAGCCCATGGAGGAGATGCCCACCTCTCCCCTGTAGGTGAGAGCACCCCCAAAGCAGCAGCAACTCCTGACAACTATAATACATCTGCCTCATCCCAAGGGTGCTCTTAATCCTCACTTCAACCATACTGAGATATGCGTCCTCCTACCTATGATACGAACTTTTTAAAAAGAAGGGCCAGAGGAGGGGAAGTTCCCAGGTGCTGTGCCCCTGGCTGTTCTGTGCTGGTTTCTGTGCTGGGTGCTGTCTCGTGCATCACCTGGACTCCTCCCATAACCCTAGAGAGTGTCATCAGCCCTATGCCACAGTGAGAATACGGAAAGCAGAAAGGCATGGGGCATCTAGATTCAGACCCAGGGTGGGCATGGCAGGAAGAGGCAGGGGGCTCAGTCACCAGTGGTCCAGGAAAAGAATAGGTGCATCTTTCCATCTGGAAGGAATAGGTACATCCAAATGGGGCTCAGAAGGGCCAGGGTGACCCAGGCAGGGGTTTTAGGAAGGTCAGGCCTAAGAGTACTGGAAGCTCTGTGCCTTTGCACATGCTGTTCCCTCTTATCCATACATCCTGACCTGTCAGCTCCTTCTACTCAAATTTACCCTTCAAAACTCAATTCAGAGGCCCTCATTGTAGGGTTCCCCAGCCCTCTAATGCAGTATGCCCTCCACTGAATTGCCCCTGAACTGGCTCCTCTGCCACTCCCTGGGGGCCTAACCTGGTTGCCTGGGGTCATCCTGGAGGCTCCCTCGCCAGCATTCCCATTATCCAGCTAAGCCCAACCCTCATTGCCCTTGTCCCACCAGGGCCCTGGCCTTTGCTCAGGTCAGGCCCCCTTCATGTCTGCATCAGCCTCCCAGCAGGTCTCTCAACCTCCAGTCACGCTCCCACTGCAAATCTGCTCTCCCTTCCATAACAAGAAGGATTCCTCGAAAAACTGAAACTTCAAGAGGAACACATCAAACACATGTATTTCATTTATTGTCAAACTAGATACATCTCCTTCCATGCATCTATGCACAGAGAAATCTTCTGGAAGAATGGTCACCAAAATGTCACTAGGAATTACTTCAGGCTGATTCACTCACTCATGCAACAAAGATTTCCTGGCATCTACACCCTTCCAGATTACCAGGGGCATAAATGAGATGTCCCTGCCTTCATGGAGTTTTCCTTCCAGAGAGAAACAGCAGGAAAAGTAAATAAACAGAGAGAAAAGGAGACGGACATTTACAGATTGTGGCAGGTCCTGCAGGGAAATAAACAGGTTGCTTTGACAGGGTCGCTTTAGGGGACCAGTATGCAGATGGCTGCTGTGCAGAGAAGGGACCAGAAGGTCAGAGAGAAGAAGGCCATGGCAAGCAGTTCAGGTGGCTTTGACTTGGTGGTGGGGGCAGAAGTAAGAGAAGAGGGGGAAAGCAGGGGACATACTATAAGTCAGTCCACACACCCAGCACAGGTTTCCTACAACTCCACCCTGCTCCTCTGCTCAGATTCACTGCTGGCTGCAAGCGCCTGAAAATTTAGCTCGGGCTGGCTGCCAGGGAGCTAAGCTCTCAGGCCCACAGTGCCTTGGAGGCTGAGTCTGACTCTAGAGGCAGAGTTTGGGGTGACAATGCCAGACCCCACCCATGGAGGCTGCGCTGAGAGGTCCTGGCCTGGCACTAGAGGGCAGCAAGCAGTCAGTGGTGCCAGCTGGCAAGTGTACTGCGTGCAGACAACCCCAAGGGCATGCGTGCTTGCATGTGTATAAATACATTCTCCAACCTGTCCCCCAAATGCATCTCAAATCCCTCCATCTCCACCCCACTGGGTGATTCCAGGCCATCAGCATAGGTGGCCTGAATTGTTACAATGGCGTCATCACTGGGGTCCCCCGTCTCAGCACCTGACCACTCCACTTGCAGCCGAACAGCCAGAAGGATGCTCCTGCACATCAGACCATGCCATTCCTGTACTCCAAACCTAAAGACTTGTTTATATTTCTTACAACATAATTATAAAAAAATATGCTTGAGTCAACTGGGGGAAGATTAACTTGGACTCAGTACTAGTGACATTAAAGTATTATAGTATTTTCTCTACTTCTCTGTGTTTAAAATTTTAGTAATGAGAATGTTTAAAAAGTAAAAACAAATAAGAAACAAGGGCATACCAGGCAGGAAGGAACAATTCAAAGGCACTGTTGGCCCACAGGACAACTGAAGTTGAGCGTGCCCAAACCACAAGGTGGCTGACCAGTGTGGCTGGAGTAGGAAGGTAGAAGAGGTGAGATGAGGAGAGCAGCAGGGACAGATAATGGAGACCCTCATGGCCAGGAGGAGGTGATCCTGTGATAACCACCTGCCACTGAGACCCAATACATAAATAAAACAAGAAGCTCAATGAAACACATATCACAGACGTGAGGTATCAAAGTCAAAGACATGAGCCCTGCTGCAAATCAACTCCAAGTAAAATCGCAGCACACAGCCTCACCCAAGGCACAGAAGCCAAGGCTGAAGCTCCCTCACTACATCAGGCCTTCACTGGGGCCCCCTCCAACCAGCAACTGGTGCCAGGGCTTGGCAGGGGGATGTGTGCAGAGCACTCTGGGTAACCATGAGGCTCCCCGATTCAAACCTTTGCTCTAACACAGGCACTTCCTCCCCCCACCCCACCCCCGAGTCTCAAGTTTCCGATCTGTAAAACGAGGAGTTGGAATGAATTAGCCCTATCGTCCCAGGATTGAATTTCCCTCTGGAAAACAACCAGGGCAGGAAGGAACAGACAGAGACAGGGCCAAAATGGCCTCAGTCGTCCTGCTGTGTCTCATTCAGCTGCTCCCCCAACACAGGCATCCAATCTCCTGCTGCTCTCCAGAGAAGACGGGGTGCAGCTCACGGTTCAACCTGCCCAGGAACAAAATGTCACAGACCCAAAGGGCCCAGGGGGTAAAGACCTGCCTCAGGAGGAAAACAGGAAAACAGCAAAGGCAAGGGGGGGGGGGGCGGGAATCCCTCAGGAGAAAATATCTACTGTGAAATGCACAGTGAAAGATACACATAAGAGGCACCCGGGTGGCTCAGTCGTTAAGCATCAGACTCTTGATTTCAGCTCAGATCATGATCTTGGGGTCATGAGATTGAGCCTTGCATTGATGTGGAACCTGCTTAAGCTTCTCTCTCTCCCTTTCCCTCTGCCCTTGCCCATCCTCTCTCTCTAAAACAAATAAATAAATCAAAATAATTTTGTTTTCTTTAAAGATTTTATGACAGAGAGAGAGAGAGAAGGGGTGGGGGGAGGAGAGAGAGAGACAGAGAGCACACAAGAGACAGCAAGCACACCAGCAGGGTGAGCAACAGAGCAAGAGGGAGAAGCAGGCTCTCAGCTGAGCAGGGCTCCATCCCAAGACCCTGTGGATCATGATCCGAGCCAAAGGCAGATGTTTAACCGATGACAGAGCCACCCAGGTGCCCCAAAAAATTTAAAAATAACTTTTAAAAAGGTACACATGAAAATGATAGAAGTAAGACACTTGAGAACAGAGTGAGACAGTGGGGATTGGGCAAGAAGGCTTGAGCTTTATTTATGTTTTATTTTTTACAGAGTCAACCCATGTACATGGACTTACTAGTGTGACTAATCACTGACAAGTAAGGAAGGAGGGAGGGAGGGAAGACAGATGGAAGGAAGAAGGGAGGGAAGGAGGACAGATTGAAGGAAGGAAGGAGGAACAGAAGGAAGGGAGGGAGGCAAGGAAGGAAGGAGAGAGGGAAGGAGGGATGGAAGGAAAGGGAGGGAAGGGAGGGAAGCAAGGAGGAAAGATGGAAAAAAATCCATCTTGTGGTAGAGGAACTCGGAATAAAGGAAAGAGATTAGAACCATCTCCAAAGAGTAAATGCTGCCAATTATTGACCATATACCACAAACAGCAGTCACTCAAGTAAGCCCTGGGATAAGGGAAAGAAACACTGCTATCACCCCCTTCTACAGACGAGGACATTGAGGGGCACAGACATAAAGCAACTTACATTCATTCCTCCATCCAGAAAATACTTTTCTGACTGCCTGCTTTACACTATGTGCCAGCTTCTGTGCTGAGTTTTACTTACGTATGTATTGGTAGATAAAAGAGGCTTGTTATATTTTTGCTGCTGGTGGTGATGATTAAAACCAGACTCTGTAAAAGTTCTTGTCACAGGAAAAGAAAATGTAACTGTGTGCGGATGGTTGTTAACTATTATTGTGGTGATTATTTCCCAATATATACAAATACCAACCAAATCATTATATAGCACATCTGAAACTAATACAATGTTATATGTCAATTATATCTTAATTTAAAAAAAGAAAAAGACTGCAGAGCCCAGGTGTGAACCACCATACCACACTGTTGGCCCACAGGACAACTGCTGCTTCCTCGGACCCACCGAGATCCACAGGATGCTGCTGTCCTGGAGGTGGGCCCACTCTCAGCAGGGGTGGCCACATGTGGCTCAGGTGAAGCCAGAGCCTCCGTCACTGTACCATCACATCCCCCCTCTCCTAAATGCTCCCCCTCCCAACTCCAGCCCAGAGAGAGGTGCTCCTTACTTGGGGCTCTCTGGGGCTTTAGATGGCAATGCTATTAGCACCAGAGAGGACTTCTCAATGGCCGAACAGGAGGCCACTGTGTTCAGCTGAGGAATGAACTTGACCTGTTGGCACCAGTTGGGATGGAGAGCCTAGAAAGAGAGTGGCAGCGGTAGAGGCTGGCAAGGCCAGGAGGTCAGCATGTCTAATGCTCTCTAGTGATCACAGTTCTAACACAGCGACATGCCCCCCCACTCCCGGTCCCAGCCCAGTCCTGACCCATCACTTGTCAGTGAGATAGGTGAAAAGCGCCAAGTCTGCTAGCATGTGAACTCTTGTTTATAAGTTAGAGGACAGGCAAGGTCAGGCCCATGTGACATCACTGCCTGTCACCCCATCCCACACAGGAGAAAGGATGGATTGGAGTCAGTCAGGGCCACAGTCCCTCTTATCCACAGGGAGCCCCACCATGGGGGAGCAGGTGCTTCCCTGCCCACTGCTGCCCACTGTGCTTCAGGACCTGATGTGTGAATGTGTTCTGGTACAACTTGAGCAACAAAAGGCTGAGGCCCAGCAATAAAGGAGGTGGCCTGACTGCATAGGCTCTCAATTCTCTAGCTCCGGCTCTGCGGTTTAGCCCTGTGCTTGGCCTCCCAATCCAGGGAGTCTCCTTTTCAAGACAAGCGTGGAGGAGGTTGTTAGGCACTGAGCTAGATTTTGCATGCACTGCCTCACCGAGGGTCTATCACAGTGAAGACACCGAATCCAGGGCACCTAACAGAACATGGGACATGTACCTGGGGTGGAAAACCAAGCCCAAGATGAGATTCCTACAGAAGATGGAAAAGAAGGTACTCATACAATATGTGCCAGCTTCTATGCTTCTGTACCCGAGAGGGTCCCAGGGAGACCCTAAGTGCCCGTCCTTAGGAGCTGCCACTCCCATGAGGGTGACCGGACAAGGAAGCAATAGGTGGACGATACAAAGTTGGGAGGTTGGTAAGCTGTGATAGTGTGATTTACAGTAAGGAATATATATATATTTGGTCTTCATGCCCATTTCTGGCACAGAGCTCCTAAAACCCTTGAAATTTCCTAGTGATGAGACAAAGGTATCTTAATATTCATAACAAACTCTTTTGACCACACCTGAGTTGACATTAATGAGGTGACTTTTGGAAAGTCCCTGAGGATGAGGACTGGTTGCCAGGGGAACCGACCATGAGATTGGAGGGTTCGACCTTTCAGTCCCACCCTCCTGACCCGGGAGAGAAGAGGAGCTAGACATTGAATTGACTGCCAATGGACAATGATTTAATCAGCCGTTCCTATGTAATGCCACTCCTAAAAACCCAAAAGGACAGAGTGCAGAGAGCCTCAGGCTGGTGAACATGTGGAGGGGCGAGCCCTGTACCCAGAGAGGGCAGGGAAGCTCTGTCCCCCCTTCCCCATACCTTGCCCTACACATCTCTTCCATCTGGCTGTTCTGAGTTGTTTCCTTTTATAATAAACCAGCGATCTCGTGAGTAAAACATTTCCCTGAGTTCTGTGAGCCACTCTACCAAGTTAATCAAACCCAAAGAGAGGCTCATGCAAACCTCTGATCTATGACCAATGGGTCAGAAGCCCAGGTGACATCCTGAACGTGTGACTGGCCTGCGAGGCAGAAGGGCAGTCTTGTGGGACACCCCTCAACCTGTAGGCTCTGATGCTATCTCCAGGTAGACAGTGTCAGAACTGAGCTGAATTGGAGGTCACCCAGCTGAAGTCCAAGAACTGCATGGTGGTATGGGAAAAGCACTTGGGTATTGGTGTCAGAATCCTAGAAGCGCTGCTGCGTGGAGGGACACAGGCCTGGTCCAGGCTGGCTGCTGAGGGCCCCGGAGGAAGCAGAGAAAGGGGGGTGCAGGGACCCAGAGAAGAGCACAGCAGCTGAAGGATAGACTGTAACAAGGCCTTGAGGTGGGAAAGGCTTGGCGTGTTCAGAGAGACCAGCAAGGTCACTTGCATTCTGCGGTGGTGCAAATACGAAGAAGCAAAATGGGCAACAGGCCAGGGGTCGGATCACTTCACATCCTGATGGTCACAGTAAGCACTGGAGATCCTGTTTGAACACAATGAGAAGCTACTGGGGCGGCAGTGGTGAGGGGTGGAGGGTGCGGTTGAGCAAAGGAGTAACAAGGCTGGTTCTAGCTCATGATTCCTCTGGCTGCTGAATGGAGGGAGAGAAGCACTGCATGGAAAAGGGAAGTGCAGAACCAGCCACAAGGGACAACCCACTGCAGCTATCCAGGAAACAGAGAGGTGGAGTCTGCCAGGACCAGGCTGGAGCAACCGAGGTGGGGAGAGAGACAAGCCATGCCAAGGATATCTATGTTCTCTGCAGAGAGAGCCACAGGATCCAACAGCTGCCTCCCTCCCTCACAGTGACCAAGCCCCATGTCCTAAGACTGAACCCAGGGGGCAAATCCTTTTTCTGTATTGATTTTTGAAGGGTGTGTGTATGTCCACATAACTACCATGGTAAGGGGCCAAGCAAAGATACAACTTACCTTTAGCCAATAACTCCTGTACAAAGGAGACTTCTCATTTAGAAGCTTCCGTGTAGAAACTTTGGTCCAGTGATCTGATAGGAGAGAAGACCAAGGTCCACCCTGCCTTTGCCTGGCAGCAAAACCCCAGAGGACACCTTGAGTTGGTTTGCAGCTCCTGTATGTCTCAAAAGTCTTTTCCATTCAAATGCTCGTTCAAGCTTCACCGTGTTCTGGTGGGTTGAGTGGGGGGAACTTGACACCCAGAACACAGACCCAGGCAGATAAGCACTGCTGCCCAGAGCTCCTCTGCCAGTGTGCACAAAGCTGGTCCCATATCTCGGGCTCCTCACTCTCCCCTGTGTACTGTGATCTACACAAGTTGATTCTCATTTAAGGAGCTCCAACTCTACTAGAGTGGAGAACAAACTGAGACCCTAGGCTCTATTTGTTCTCAAAAGGATCATCTGGAAGTTTACTATCACACTTCAAAACATACGCCCCACCTTGTCCAGCAAAGACACGTTCCAAGAGAAGCATCCAGCAAGCATGCCTGGAACAACCGCCCTAAGCACCTAAGAAACCACTCATGGCCAACGGACAGGCCCAGGATCCTCCAAGGAAAGGCCCCCGGTGCAAGCGGGAAGGGTTGAAATGGACAGAGCCAGCAGTGACAGGGACAAGTATAGGTCAACCTGCAGAGCGGGCTTAAAGAGGTTGATCAGGACTGAGACAGTCTGGGCTCAAGTCTTAGAAACTCCCAGGTAAAATGGAATAAAGAAACAGGGGCCTGGGGGCTTGTGACAAGCATTTCACTGCTGCAAACTCACCAGCCCCACCTTGTAGGGGCAGGAAGAAGCTTGGAAAGGAAGCCCCAAGGGGTGGAATGTTGCTGAAGTGGGGCAGGCTCTGTGGGTGCAGGAGGGAGGAAGCTTAGCCGGGCTGCCTGCAGGCAGGTTTGCCTGTCTGCTTCTCCCATGAGGCTGGTTGAGCCCCGGGAGGTCAGAGGAGGTAGTCACTGTGTCCTTACTGCATGCCTTACCCTGCAGGCTCTCCTTCCACCTTATAGAAAAGCCATGAATTGAGGATGCTCATCCTTGTTTAATAAGGGAACTGAGGTACAGAGAGGTTAAGCAACTGGCTTCAGGTCACACAGAGCTGGTCTGTCCAGCTCCTCCTAAGTCAGCACACTGATGGCCCCCTTGGTGTGTATAGCAGCCTTCAGGCAGCATGTGGCATGGAAGGACTCCCATCCTACACTCCAGCTTCCTTTGTACCTGCTCCAATCTCCTGTCTAACACTCAGCTCCAAGACCACCACCACCTCCCATGCCAATTCCCAGGGCGGTGCAGCATGACCACAGCCAGGCAGCCAACCTGGTTGGGTCAGGGCAAGCACCAGGGGCAGAGGCTGATGAGGCAGGAATGTACCGGGTGCCAGCCCACTGCTGTGTCCGGGGCTGGATCCATATTCCATCCAGCCAGTCGGGGGGAATGTTGCCCTGTCAAGCTTGGCAGGAGGTATCACCAAGGCCTGGGAACCCCTGGAGAGTGTCCTGCTCAGAAACTCTGACTGGAAGTCAAAGGGGCTGCTCTGGCGTCCTGGATAGAAGGGGAGTCAGTGTCCCCATGGGCTGGGTCCCCTGGTAGCCCAGGGCCTCCTCGAGATGGATGTGATGCAACCTAGAGACCTGACAGTATACACCAAAGTCTCGGTTCTAGATGCGGTCCAGCTCAGCCAAGGCCCCGAGAGCCCCAGGCCCCAGAGCTGGGATCTAGTGCCCTTGGCAGAGCAGCCCCGAACAGTACCCTGGGGTACAGCCCAGCGAGGAGCTAAGGTTCAGACTCTGGGGCAGACTGCCTGCTTCATCAGGCGGCTTACCCTGTGGGGCCTATGCAAGTGCTTCACCTCCTAAAGTACCCTTCCTCTCCTCTTAATGGGCTGTAACAGCAGCAGCTCCCTCCTGGCCATGGGTGGGGGTGATGTGCCCAAAGCACTCAGCACACAAGTGTTCCAGAAATGTCACTGTGCTTATGCATGTTTATATCCACGTTGAACCAGCCTCTCCCTTGGGCCTCACGGAGCACTCCCACCCACGCGCACAAAGGCAGTGCCCCCTCCCCACAAGGAGAGCAGAACCCTCCTCACCACCATGGAGATAGATAGTGCTGTCATCCCAAGACCCAGAGTGGGTGAGCGACTTCCCCAGGATCACACAGCTGGCACAAATTCTTTCTTGCTGGAATGGAGTGGGCCCTGAAGCTTCTCCCCTCCTCACCCTCACCCTCAACCATGTCACCTCTCACCTTCAGAGAGCTTGCCTTTTTCCTGAGCCCCCTCTGGCTCCTCTGTAACCTTACCACCCCCTGTCCCCCAGGCCACTCTAAGCTGAGCATATGGGTAAACTGCTGCCTGGGCTTCTGAAGAGGCCAGGGGCTCCTGCACTGAGAGACAGGAGAAAGAAGTGCTCCTGGGCCCAGAGCCATCTCCTCCCCCTCCCCCAGTTCCCCAGCATCTTAGCTACCCCATTTGGAGGTCCTGGGAAGGATTCGAGGGTTGAACAGCCCGTGGGTCACATTGTCAGAGGTGAAGACAATGACATTGCCTTTGGTGTCCCCGTAGCAGAATACACCTCTGTGATAGTCGGACCTGAGGGAAGGGGAGACAGAGGCCAGCTTGGGTGCACCAGCTACAACCCTCCACGCTCCCAGTCTCCAACAACCTTCCTCCACCCGGGAGCCAGAGCAGTTCCCGCACAACTTTCCAGCCTTGCCCTCACCAGCTGACAAACATAGGCCTAAACACCCTGATCCAGATCATCGGGGAACCAGGTCCAAAAGCAATCATGAATTTTTTTTAAACCAAAACATGGGCAGCCCCGGTGGCACAGCGGTTTAGCGCCGCCTGCAGCCCAGGGTGTGATCCTGGAGACCCTGGATAGAGTCCCACGTCAGGCTCCCTGCATGGAGCCTGCTTCTCCCTCTGCCTGTGTCTCTGTCTCTCTCTCTCTGTGTCTATGAATAAATAAAATCTTTTAAAAAATTAAAAAATAAATAAGCCAAAACAAATGGGAGCAGCTGGTGGCTCAGTGGTTGAGCTCTGCCTTCGGCTCAGGTCATGACCTGGGGATCCTAGGATTGAGTCCTGCATAGGGCTCCCCATGGGGAGCCTGCTTCTCCCTTTGCCTATGTCTCTGCCTCTCTCTCTGCCTCTCATGAATAAATAAATAAAATATTTTTAAAAATAAATAAGTAAATAAAACCAAAACAAATGAAACCCTGGTCTTCCAGATGCTCATTATCAACTCACCCTTACCGATGGATGTGCTATTCCCAGAGTCCTTGGCCCTAGAGGGACAAGTTTCTGCCAGGATTTGATGGCTGACTTGGTCAGGTCATGGGAGAGAGAGGGACCAATGACCAAGTGACCTCCTAGGAGAGTCAGTTTGGTAAAGAGGACATAGGCACACTGGGTGGGAACCCTTCCTGGGCTGTTTCCAAAGAGTCTTTCTGGGAGTCCCAACGCTGCTGGGTGATGTGGCTGCCAAGACTGTACCAATCTCCCCTGAGACTCACCAATAGTCCATGGTCAGGACACAGCTGTCCAGATCAATGAAGGTGAAGGCCCGGGCACAATTATGGTTGGTAATATCAAAGAACTCTGGGGAAGAGACAGAAAGGGAGGCATGCATGGAACCCAAGCCCATGTCCCAAGTCTTGGGGGTCTCTGGTGACAACATGCATCATCTGCTTCCCAGCTGCAGTACCCCCAGAGGACTCTAACCCATGCCCGTAGTTGGCTTGGTGACAGGTCTCTCTCCAAGTGCAAGTACGTGCCCTCCAATGGCCAAGAGCAGGCCTAGGGAGCTGTCAAGGACTCACCTATTTTCTGGTCAGTTGATGCAATCGCAATCAGGTTCATGTTATGGAGACACACCATATCAGTGACCCACATCTGCTGGTTATAGGGCTGATGGATCTGGTTAAGCTGGCCAGAGGAAAGGCAGAGGAGATCTGGGCCAGAGAGGCTTGGCTAGCAGAACACACCAGGATCCCATGAACCCTCTCCTGCCACCCAAGGGCCTGGAGCCAGCCATAAACCTGGTATGGAGCCCAGCGCCCCTTCCAACTACCAATGGGGCCTTGGGTAAGTTCCCTAACCTGAGTCTCAGTTTCCACATCTGTAAAATGGGCTTAAACAACACTCATCCTTACAAACCCTTTTTAGAGCCATATGACAAAGTTTTAAGTATTTTTTAACATTTATTTTTATTTTTTTAAGATTTTATTTATTTATTCATAGACAGAGAGAGAGAGAGAGAGGCAGAGGGAGAAGCAGGTTCCACGCAGGGAGCCCGACGTGGGACTCGATTCTGGGTCTCCAGGATCACACCCCAGGCTGCAGGCAGCGCCAAACCACTGCGCCACCAGGGCTGCAGTATTTAAATTTTTAAATACTTAAAAATTTTAAGTATTTTTTAAAAGATTTTAGTTACTTATTTGAGAGAGAGAAGACAAGTGGGGGAGGGGGTTGCAGAGGGAGAAGCAGGCTCCCCTCTGGGCATGGAGCCAACCCCAACATAGGGTTCAGTTCCAGGACCCTCAGATCATGACCTGAGCTGAAGTGAGGGGCTTAACCAACTAAGCCACCTAGGTGCCCCACTCATCAAAGATTTAAATGTGCATGGCTTATGATCCCAGGATCTATTTCCAAGCCATATCTATGGATGTGTTCACACATACTCACAAAGAAGTGTGTGTGAGGACGGGGCCTGCCACACTGCTAGGATAGCAACAGGCCATGGACTGACTGCAAAGGAGAGCTGATATAAATCCACACCACAGATCTCCACCCAGACATTACATATGAGGGAGGTGTGCACCTGCCATAGAGAATAGTCACCAGGATCTATCATTAAATAAAAAAACGCAGCACTATCATGTGTATATTTTAAAAGAGGGGGTGGGAGATGTACATACAGGCTAACCATGGGAAAGCACCCCAAAACTGGTCATAGCAGTTGTCTCTCAGGATAGAATTAGGGTCTGGGCAATGGACTTTCCATTGTCCCTCTGTGGGTCTGAATCTTTCCCCCACCCTAGTTTTATTGAGATACAAGGGACATATAACATTGTATTTGTTTTTGTTTTGTCTGAATCTTGTCTACCATCTGCAGGTGTCGCCTGGTTCAAGTGGCTTGAACAAGAAATCGTCCCGCCAGGTTGTGAGGTGCCTTTCCGTGCTCACATAACAGCCATGCAGACAGAATTGGAGCAGCACTCCAGGTAGGGGAGGCCACACAGAGACGCCTGTCAGCAGTAGCGGGCTTGGGGGAAAGAGGAAGCCAAGGAAACAGGAGGCCAGCCCAACAGGCTCAGGGTCAGAGAGGACGAGAGCTGAGGTAGGGTTGGCCAGCTAAGGAACTTGTAGTTTACTCCCCAAATTAGGCCACGGACTCCGAACTGAAGAAAGCAGAGAAGAGTACAGTGTGACACAGAAAGGAAGGGGACCTTTAGGGCAGCTCCTCCAGATGGGTGTGCAGAGGCAGGAGCAGGAAGTGGACCTTTCCATCACAACTCAGAGACACCAAGAACATAGAGGCCTGTGCTGGTGGCTGTGCAGTGAAGACAATGGGCCTCTAACCCACACACAAGAGAGGGGGTGGTAAGGCCACTGCCTCCATGTTCCTCTGAGAAGCCCAGAGCCCCAAGGAGTTCTAGTGATTTGTCCAAGGTCGCACAGCTGGGAAACGAAGCCCAGCCCCTCTTCCCCCAGATTCCAGGGTTTTCCATCTGCATGCAGTGGGTGCTCACGGAAGGTGCTTGCTAGATCGCTCCTGCCAACAACCACTTGCCCAAGGAGCCCCTCAAGGAGGAATGCTGGGCCGTCCAGGAAGCCTCCCTCTGTCCTCAACTCTCTCAGACTTGGCCTCTGAGGGGCACCAACGTGACCGAGTAGCAGCCACAACCAGGAGTTCAGGCTATAATGTGCCCCCTCAATACCAAAAGAAATGCACAGAGAAAAAGAGGGTGGAGGATGCCAGAAACCCTAGCCTCGGGACCTCAGGTGTGAGTCTGCCTTGGTCCTGGCTACCAAGTCCACCCATGAGAGTCACTGGGCCTCCACGGACCTGAGTTGTCTCCCTAGGCAACTGAAAAGGGACCAACCAGAGCCGTCTGGCCCCCTGGGATACAGATCCCGCCCCACCCCCCCACCCCCCCCTCCAATGCATCTACAAAACACTGCTGTTTCACAGGCTTATGAAAGCCTTCCTCCTGCTGGCAGCCTTCTCAGTAAGCCTTCCTTCTCGGGGGAGCTGTGCCTTCATTTTTTGGACAATTCTGGACTAGCCTGGCAACACTAAGTACACAGCCAGCTTTCCTGAACATTTTCTCACTTACTGCTTTTGGTCAGGAAGTGACCGCACAAAGACAATGATGATGTCAGCTTGAATTTGTCTGGTACTTGCTGTGAGCCTTACCCTACTCTGACTGCCATATGGGCATTGTTATGTCATTAAATCCTCCCAACAGCCTGAGGGGGTTACATGACCCCATTTGATAGATGAGGAAACTGAGGCATGGAGGGCTATATACTAACTATCCAAGGTCACAGAGCTGGAAGGTGGCACAGTCAGGTTCTAAGATGGGCTCCAGAGCCCACACTCACAACTGCTGTGATTTCCTGCCCGGTACCAGGGAAGGATTCAAATCAGTGGTGCTTGGTGATGGAGCCGTTGTGGCAGGGAAAGGTCAGGGAACTGATCTCTAACCCAGAAACCTTGGTGGGTGATGACCTGGGGCCCAGGAGAGGGAAGCCTGGCGGCCAGGGAGGGCTCCAGTGACATTCTATTTGGACAAAATGGGTATAAGGTGTCTCTGTTAGACATCGAAGTAGAATGCAACTTTGAGATGTCATCCTGCTTACAGAAGAGAACTGTAAGGGTCTCCGTCCCACAGTGAAGCCAGAATCCTGGCCTCAGAAGCAGTGACTGCACATGCGGGGTGCTTAGACCAGGAACCCCAAGAATAAGCACACTTTGGATCCGGGTCACCTTCACTATTTGGGTACAAAGGCAAAGGTGCTCCGACCACCCCATATGTGCTCCACAGGTGGGCCCCCCTCACCCTAAAGGAGTTAAGCAGCGAGAAGGATTCAGACCAGATCTGCAAGATCCCGTCCTTGGTGACAGTCAGAAGGTGCCCCATCTTCTTGAACCGCTGAGTTAAGGACTGCACCTTCACAATCTCGCATCCATGGTTCCTGAGGAAGGGGACAGGAGAGAGAAGGATTCAAACGAATCCGGAATGAGGAGCACAGAGGAGGAAAGACAAAGCAAGCAAGGGGGGCTCCACTAGCAAGCACACGATGCATGACTCTGCCAAGCAGTTTTCTACCATTAGCAGCTGTGGCCGAAAGAAAGCTCCCCCAGTAGGCCGCTGGTATGAGATAGGGTTCCACAGCCATGGGCTTCTCCCATCACACAGCCAGTACACTTCCTCGTGATGGGATGGGGTCAGAGGAGGCAGGGAATGGAGGTCTTTTGCAAACCTTCTTTTAAGTTCTTCTTACAGAAGGTGGTGACTGGAGGGGTGGCTTGCAACTGAAAACTTCATGATAACAGTTTCTGGCAACTCGGAGAAGGGAGTATAATGCAAGCATGAGATAAAAGTGGACAAGGGGCAATGTATCCAACAGAGAGCCCCGTGTACCTGCCTCCTCATCAACAAGGCCATGCCCTGAGCATAGGAAACGGCTCCTGTGGCCTTCCCAGCAAGCTACAGTGATGCATTCCAGTGGTTTCTTTCCTGCTCCAAGTTGGCTAAGCTGGCTGGCAGCACCATTTTGATTTCTGGACACAGCATGGCACATGCTCCCCCACCTGATGTTCCCACACCTTCAGGCCCCACCAGGGCCAGTAGTGTTACCTCACTTCACAGGGACCCAGGGAGAAGCATTTGCCTGGAGTTCTGTCCATAAACTAGAACGTAGGCACTTCGATCCCTACTCCAGCCAGAACCTTTTCCAAATGTCACTGTGGACACTGTGTGACCTGTGGCTGAAGGCTAACCCACATCACTGTGAAATTCTACCTCGAAACAGTCTCAGCAGAAGAGAGGGTGACAGTATGTCTGAACATGGCTCCTCTCTCTACCCTCCCTCCCCTCTCCCACTGCCACCTCTCAAGTCAGGGCCACAGGTCTGAGGGGTGAAAGGTAAAAGCCATGAAAAGTGAGAGGAGCCCTCGGGAGGTGTTATCCCAGAAGGCCAGCGCCTCCACCTGCTGGACTGCAGCAGATCCCAGAGAGGGTCGTTCAATGATCTTGGCCCAGGATCAGGAAAGAGCAGCCAACTTTTAAGATGACCCTTTCATGAAGGTAATTGAGTATTATTTGGCTATTTTCTCTGCCAAGCTGGAAATGCTCTCCGGGTTTGAAGGTTGAACAAATAAAAAGGACAAGAAAGGAACAGGCTTCTTGACATTTTTGGTTCTGGCTCTTTAAGCACCCTTGGAAATCTAAATGTTCCAAGGAAATAATAGAAAGACCTGTGAGGGCTCAGCTATGTCAAGCGAAGTTTTTAGGTCAAAATGTATGGTTATAAAATCCTTCATCTTTCATATATATTGGCCTCAATTAAATATTGACCAAAATTGTTTTAGTTGCCCTTTCCTGGTTTTCATTATATCATCTCTCTGAATCTCCAGGTGCTCCAGGGCAGACTGCTTCAGGTTTACAGTCTTCCCCACAGCCTGCTCTGGGGCTGGTCCCAAGGACAGACCCAGCCACAGCCCCTCCTAACCAGGCCACAATTGCAGGCCACCAAGCATTGGATCACAGGACCTGGCTCCCTGGCCTCAGCTGCCTGCACCTGGCAGGAGGTGTGCAAACCCCCAGTGATCTCTGGGAAAGGAACTCCGGGAACAGGCCTGGGCCACTGGCCAGAATCCACTGGAGGGCTGCTTTTTCTTAGGAAGTTCAGAGGGGTGGGGGTAGACAGAACCATGCACAGAAAGGAGACTACATGAAGGTCCAGAGGGCACAGTGGAGAAGAGCCATGAGGAGGAGCAAGCAGGCAGGGAGAGGAGGAAATCAAGGCAAAGGCAGAGCCACATGCTCCAGGAGGGACCTATGGCCCACTGCAGCCTCCAGGAGCAATTTCCTGTGATGGCTTTTACTCCTTGCCATGTGAGCCATCTGCACTCTGGATGAAACCCCCAGACCCACTTAGCACCAGCAATGGGAGGAAGCAAGCAGGGGGAGCAGAATATGCTGCAGGGACAGGGAGAGTCAAACAGGGCAACCCCACCACTTTCATTTTGACCTCTCCAAACCTGTTTCCTTGTCTGTAAAGTGGGGACACGGTTACCTTAATGCTCAGGCTTGCCTACAGGGTTGAGTGGCTGAAGTGAGTGCCAGACCCCTGGTGGCCCCACAAGGAGTGACTCAGGGATTTAGGGAGGGGCACTCACTACAGAGCCTGTCCCTACCTTGTTCTTGTTTGTACACACCCCTTCAGTCCAGGGAAACACTCCTTACAGGGGAATGATCCTCATGGGAAGGTGGAAGTGCAGGCGGTACTGGCTTGTTCTCATCCTCTCCCTTCTCTGTAACTCCCGCATCACGTAATCCACGTACTCCTGCTGCCTCGGGAAGTAACACAAGACAGGAAAGTGTTGGCTGAGCCATCAGAGCACTGGGCTTTGGGAACCCATGCCTGGCTTCCAGTTCTTCCCTCATCTTTCCTAGCCTCTTCTAAGGGGCTCTCTGGTTGCTGCTTCCTGGGGCTGGCCAAAGAGAGTAGCCAAGCAACTGAGCTGTTCTGGGATCTGGGACGTGTGAAGGGCCTAGCAACAAGTACATAGCAGCACCGCCCTCCTTAACGCGTTTCTGTAATGCTAAATACGTGTCTGCATCATCTCCACATCCAGCATCTTGTTTGAATCTCTTTTTTCACCCACATTTTATGGATAATAGGACTGAGCCCATAAAAATAGAGATGAGTTGTCCCAGCTCATATAACAAGTTAACAGCAGGGAAAGACCAGAAGCCAGGCAACTACGGCAACTCTAGAATCTACTGATGCCTCATGAAGGCCAAAACAGACCACCACGTGAACCTATAAAGAAAGAGGGAGTTATTAAGATCATTGTGTAGATAGCAAAGAATTCTGGAAACAGGTTTATTAAGAATAAAAAGAGTATTAAGAGAAATGAAAGAAAAAAACAAAACAGCATGTTTGCCTGAGCCGGGGGGAGGAATGACAGAGTAGTTAACACACAGGCTTCCTGAAGCAAACTCCTCAGGTCTGAAGACTAGCTCAGCTGCTAACTAGCTCTGTAACTCTGGGCAAGTTTCTTAACGTCTTCATGCCTCAGTTTCACAATCTGTCAAATTAAGGCAAATACCAACACCCACCCTGTACAATTCCTGCAAAGTTTAAGTAAAATAATACATAAAGTGCTTAGCACAGTGCTTGGCATCAAGGCTAGTTATCATTGTCAGCATTGCTATGTCAATACGTCAGACTAATTTTTTGCACTTTGCTGTATCCTTCTGTATTTCATATTTTTAAATGGTATATCTACTCATCATAGAACATATAGAATCGAGGGGGGTAATGCTCTAGAACCCTGACATTTTGGGATTGAACAGCCACAGGTCTGTCTGTTGGCTGAGTGATCAGAAACCGTCTATTATGGTGGTTGTGGCATCTTCCAGAACTGAATGGGGGCTGGTGTGCAGGAGAGCCACCTGGCAGGTGGGTGGTACCCTTGCTGCTTCCCTGTGTGCTGGGAGGCCTCAGGCAAAAGTTACTAACATTTGTCATACACCCTCCCATTCCCTAGGAGAAGAATGAGCTGCAAGTAGCCCCACTTACAGAAGTCTTAGAAAGGTTCCCTCTACCCAGCAAGCACCCCAGAATCCACAGGAGGCTTTCTGATGGCTTGACCACCTCCCCATCTTCAACCCTCCACATGTTCTACAGGTCAGCCACACCTGGATCCCTCAGGCTCCCTCCAGCTACCTGAGGCAGCAGAGGCACCCTCCTCACCCAGGTAATGGAGCCATTACAGTCTGTGTCCACCTTCAAAAACAGCGCCTCTAGCATCTCATCTGACGCATTGCTCAGAATCTTCTTTATGGCCTTAATGAAAGTCTTCATGTCCAGGGCTTCAAAAGAGAAGAAAAAACATCATCCACTCCATGGCAAATCACTGGGCCTGTCAGCAGCCACGGTGCCCTTGGATGTCTGGGTGCTGAGGGAGGACACAGAGAATGTTTGCTGTCCCTTGAATCTCCTCTATCTGTTCAGCAATCAGCCCACCTGATTCAGTGCACACCTTTCACGCCAGAGGACTGTGTGGGCCCCACAGCACTGCTGGGTGAGGGGATACTAAAAAAAGATCAGATCCCATTTCTAAGACAGGCCAGGCACTGAGACAAAGAAAATTGATGAGGGATGCCTGAATGGCTCAGTGGTTGAGCATCTGCCTTCAGATAATCCTGGGGTCCTAGGATTGAGTCCTGTATCAGGCTCCCCATGGGGAGCCTTCTTCTCCCTCTGCCTATGTCTCTACCTCTCTCTCTCTCTCTCTGTGTCTCTCATGAATAAATAAAATCTTAAAAAAAAAAACTGGTGAAAATTCAAAAAAGAAAGAAAAAAGAAAAAGAAAGAAAGAGAAAACTAATGATGGCAAAAAAAGAGACACAAATTAATTCAAATATACAAATAAAGAGGTGAAGTGCGTCTCTTAAAGGCAATTAAAATGCCAACTTTGGCTAGAGGCAAAGCTGGAGAGGAGAGGAACAGAGGGTAGGGATAAAATACTCTCTCCACACTGGGTTTTGTGACTATAAGGGAATCTGTCTGCCAATGTGCCAATATCCCGTAGATTTTTTTTTTAATAATCATAGTCTATAAAAAGTGCTTCTAGAGTTCCCTCCAAATATCTGGAACCCTCACCACAATCTGAAGGCAGTGCATTTTCTGGCTCCGCTCAGACCTCACCTCCCACTACCATCCCCTACATTCCTGGCTCCAGCCATAATGTCCCCACGCTGTTTCTCACACCACCAAGCATACTCCCACCTCAAGGCCTTTGCACCATCTGGGCCCCTTCACGAGGAAGCCTTCCTGAGAACTATCTAGGGAGGCCCTCTACTCCCAGCACCCAGCTCCACTGCCCCCCTCCTCAACTTTCCTCATCACTGCTCTAGCCCATGAGTTCCACGAGTACAGGATGAGCCTGTGCCCTCTGTGACTGGTTTCTTGGCACACTACACACACTTGTTCCCGAGTTTTGCTGTTGGCACTAGGATGTGGCCATGACGATATTGGGTGCTTCTCTGTGTTTATTCACACTGACCATTTAATGAGAGAGACTCATGAGAAAACTGTGGGACGCAGAGGTGAGGTCATGTGTCCAGGGTCACGGGGTGGTGCCTGAGGCTGACCCTCACAATCTGATCCTTCCATGTATGAGTTGGGTGTCAGTCAGATGGCCATCATGACACAGAGTCTTCCCTTGGGAGGGAGCCAGGAGCCAAAGAGCCTTTGTGTAGCGATGAATGAACAAATCCCTCTTGAGAGCACTACAGGGATCAACCAGCTCCTTTCTCACCCAAGAAAGGAGCTGGCTGTCTAAGAAGTCATATAGATTATTTGTCACCATGTTATTTTAATACATTTTTTATTAAGTTTACCAAACACTTTTTTGAAAATTGCAAGAGAATAGACACAAAGGTATTTTGGAAAGGAAACATACACTGTGGGGTCCAGGCAGGGCCCCTTTCCCCTCTAAAAAACAACTCTCACCCACCTCTAGCCAGATGGTTAATTAACCACTCAAAGTGATATATCACTTCCTTGAGGGGGGAGGGGGGATCACAAGCAGGATCAGGCAGGAGGACACTTTCTTGGGGGGGCAGGAAATGTTTTATAACTTGATCTGGTAGTTACATGAATGTATGCATGTGATTCCTTGAGCTGGGCCCCAATACCCATGCATTTTATGGGAGGTAAATTATGCCTCACTGTAAAAGTGCCTATTTTACTTCTAAATTACACTCCAAGTGAACTTTCTAACCGCTTTTTCCTGCGCCTCTGAGCTTAGCCAGCTCTCTCACCTTTTTTTTTTTTTTTTTTTTTTTTTTTAAGAGAGAGAGAACACAGGTCAGCAGGAGAGGGGAGTGTACAGAGGGAGAGGGAGAGATTCTTAGGCAGGCTCCACACCTAGTGTGGATCTTGATGTGGGACTCAATCTCATAACGCTTGATTGCCAGCCCTTCCAGCTCAGATGGTAAGAGGGGTGTTCTGACAGCCAACTCTCCCCTGCCTGGGTGGTCCTGGGCCCTTTCTTTCCTTGAGGGATGAAGGTCCATCCTCACTCCTGCCTTTCTTTCTTCTGCCTGCCCCACTGGCACGTTCCCTTCAGCACCCAGCATTGGACGCACCTCCACCCACCATTCCCTTACTTGTGCCCACCCACTCTCCTCAGCCACCAGAGACATCAGACCACATCTCATGGTGCCCTTCCTTGCCCTTGGGGTCTCCTGCCTTCAAGCAGTGACCCCACAGGTCACTCCGGTCTCCTCCAGGCTCCACTGTCTACCCTGCCCTGTCATTTGGCATTTGCCTCAGCTCTCCTCATCATGGTCCCCTTGCTTTTCTGACTCTCTGCTTGAGTGACCTCACCTCTTCACCTATCTCTGCATCTCAGGAGAGAATACCTCTCCTGTGTCTCTGACTGTTCCCAAGTGTTCCCATTCCCCTGGCTCCTTCAACTCAGCATGTTTAAAATCTGGTTTAGGGCAGCCCGGTGGCTCAGCGGTTTAGTGCCGCCTTTGGCCCAGAGCCTGATCCTGGAGACCACGTCAGGCTCCTTGCATGGAGCCTGCTTCTCCCTCTGCTTGTGTTTACCTCCCCCTCTGTGTATGTGTGTGTGTGTGTGTGTGTGTGTGTGTCTCTCATGAATAAATAAAATCTTAAAAATAATACTAAATAAAATAAAATCCGGTTTATTATCTTTATTCCAATACATGCTGGCCTTTCCTGTGTTCACCATCTCTGCTAATAGCATCACCTCCAGCCAGTCATCCAGGCTGAAGACCTGAAGGGGGTTTCCAATGCCCTCCCTCCTGAATCCTCACAAGAACCCTGTGGTCCTAGAGGATGGGTACTGTCATTCTCCCCATCTTACAGATAAGGACAGAGAGGCACAGAGAGGCTTCGTGGTTTGCCCAAGAACACACAATGGCACCAGGAGGATTTGAAACCAGAAGGCTTCCTTCATCTCCGTTATACTGTTCACCAACCTCTGTAGGGTGACTGGTCATGGGAGGAGCCAATCCCCTCCTGGCCAAAACACTTCCCTTTCTTTAGCAGCTCTAGATGTGTCACCTCCCTGTCAGCCCCACTGCTGGGTCTCAGGGCACCCCCTGACCCGAGTGCACCCCATCCTCTGTGGTCACCTCCCCACCAGCCTTGCCCCAGGACACCCCTTGCTCCCCCAACGCAGCAAGGCCCAGTATACCTCTCCTCTGCCATCCCCTGTTAAGAACTGCCCTCCCCCTTCTGGGAAACTCCCACTTTACCTTTCTCTTTCTTTGTAACACCAAGAGGTAGGATTATGGACTATTTATCTCTATTTTTTTAAAAGACTTTTAAGTATGTTTTTTTAAGATTTTATTTATTCATGAGAGACATAGAAAGAGAGGCAGAGACAGAGGGAGAAGCAGGCTCCCTGTGGGGAGCCCGATGCAGGACTCGATCCCATGACCCCCAGATCATGACCTGAGCCAAATGCAGTTGCTCAACCACTGAGACACCCAGGCATCCCCAAAGACTTGTAAGTATTTTTTAAATAAATGCAATATTTAAAATATTTATGAAGAAAATGTTTCCTAGCCTCCCCTCTGCCATTTAGGGGTAGGAGTATGTGTGTGCCCTACAGTGCTTGCCTTCCTAGAGCACAGGCTTGATCAAGCATGAGCACTGCATGGTCATGCCCCCGGCTCACCCAGAAAGGGCCTTCTTTAATTTACTTTGCATCTGAAGTGCTACACTTGGTGTGGGGTGCCCACAGAAGTACAGTTTCCATGTCGGGACACCTGATCACTGCATTTGGGCCTGTTGTTAGTGTCTGGCCCTTCCTGTGTAAAGTCACACGGAAAGCCACAGGGCTTCATAACAACTGAATCAAATCTGACAGAGGGCTTGGTAACACATGAAACTCTGTACCAATACTGATTCTTACCATGCCCAGCAGCGCCGGATGAAATGTCAGTTGGCAAAAGTAGGGGCACACTTGGTATGTGAGCCCCTCATGTCGCCTCAGGAGTATCTGCATAGAAGGTCAGTGCTACAATGGCTTGCAGGCTTGAGGCTACAGGGCCTCCAGCTCAGTGGCTCTCTCTTGATCCCCACCCCAGTCCTCCACAAGCTCCCACACACAGGCCCCAGAGGTGGGGACTAGGGCACATGGACACTTTTAAGTCCTCACAGGAGATGCATGGGCACTCCCCTTTAAGAACCAGAGACCCATCCCTTCAAAAAAAAAAAAAAAAAAAAAAAAAAAACACAGACCCAGGGGCACCTGGGTGACATAGTCAATTGTGCATCCAACTCTTGCTTTCAGCTTAAGGCATGACCTAAGGTTGGGAGGTGGAGCCCTGCATCCAGCTCCACACTCAGCACAGAGTCTGCTTAGTACTCTTTCCTCCTGTGCCTCTGCCTAGGAAAGGAAAGGAAAAAGGAAGGGAAAAAGGGAAAGGGAAGGGAGGAAGGAAGGAGGGGAGGAAAGGAGGAAGGGAGGAAGGGAGGAAGGGAGGAAGGGAGGAAGGGAGGAAGGAAGGAAGGAAGGAAGGAAGGAAGGAAGGAAGGAAGGAAGGAAGGAAGGAAGGAAGGAAAGAAGGAAGGAAGGGTCAACCCTCAGGGCACCTGGCTGGCTCAGCTGGTGGAGCATGCAACGCTTGATCTCAGGGTTGTGAGTTAGAGCCCCACTTTAGGTGTGGAGATTACTTAAAAATAAAATCTAAAAAAACCAAACCCAACAACATGGACCTTCCTCAAATAAACAAATAATAATAATAATAATAATAATAATAAAACAACTAAGGCCCTGAAAGAGAACTTGTAGAACAGAGAGGAGAACTCTGGTATCTCCCCTCTTCCCTCTGAGACAGGCACTGATGAGGAGTCAGGTCAAGGTTCCCAAGAAATGCTATAGAGCCCATGTTTGTGATCCACTTCTTTTTTAAAAAGACTGATTGATTTGAGAGAGAAAGAAAGAGAAAGAGTATAAGCAGGAGGAGCAGACAGAGAGGGAGTATCTCAAGCAGAGTCCTCACTGAGTGTGGAACCCAATGCAGAGCTCAATCCCACAACCCTGAGATCAACAACCTGAAAACCACGAGCTAGATGCTTAACCGACTGAGCCACCCAGATACCCCCATGATCCACATCTTCAAAAGATTTTTGAAAAAGTACCAATGTACCAAAAATACATAGTAAATTTTCCTTTCCTCCATTTAAAATCTGGCTTGTTGTTTGTTTGTTTTAACGAGGAAGCTCTTTTTATATTGATCTGAAAAGGTTTCAGGACAAATTAGGTAAAAAATCAAAAGGGGAAACTTGATAAAAATTATTTTTCTTAAAAGCAGGAGTAGACAATTGTGGGGATCCATTCTAAACGTATACAGACATCGAATCAGCATGGTTACACATTTACTTGTCAACTATAGCTCAATAAAGCTGAGGAAAAGAAAGCAAGGCACAGAACAGTGCAGATGGCAGGCTGCCACTGCATACAAAAGGGAAGTGACCACATGTGTGTCTGTGTTTCTCCAGATCACAGATGACTAAAAGCAGTAAGTAACCACTTGAAGAAATGGAACTGGGCAGCTAGGGTTGGGCTGAAGGAGACATTTGCTCTATCAAAAAAGTATCATGGGAAAAGTACCTTTTGACTTTTGAACTGCCTGAATGCACTGCCTACTCAAAACTTAAACACAATAAAAATTGTGGCCACAACTGGTACATCTGGGGTCCTCCAAGACTCCCAGGTGTCAAACACCAATACCAAATAACTTTAGTTAGGAGCCATCTGATCTTCAGACACACACCATCCCTTCTTGCCCTCACTTTGTTCATCTGTGAACTGAGGATTTGTTATCCTTTCCAGCCCACATCACAGTATGGTTGTAAAATTCAAATTAATGTGACAAGGAGCTATGCCCCAGAGCTGGTACTCAGTCTGCTGGATATAAACAAAGATGCCTTTAAGTATTCCTATTATTTGGCTTTATGTGTACCATCCCCAAGAAAAAAATTAAGCTCTAAAAGACAGAAAAAGTTTGATGTACAAAGGATATTCATCATCATGTTATTTAAAGCAGTAAAACCTGGATTCCTGGGTGGCTCAGCGGTTGAGCGTCTGTCTTCGGCTCAGGGCGTGATCCTGGAGTTCTGGGATAGAGTCCCAGTCAGGCTCCCTGCATGACGCCTGCTTCTCCCTCTGCCTATGTCTCTGCCTCTCTCTTTCTATGTGATAGATAGATAGATAGATAGATAGATAGATAGATAGATAGATAGACAGACAGACAAATCTTTTAAAAAAATAAACGCAGTAAAACCTAAATATCCAACTATAGGGGAATGGCTCAGTCCCCAAGTAGAATACTTGCATTCATTAGTAATGATGGTTTGGAAGATAACACAGCAATATGTAAAAGCCCTTAAGGTATTATACATTAAGAAGAGAAGGATCTGAAGTTACCTGTGTAAGGCAATTACAAACATGTGAAAACACACAGCCACCTGTGGCAGACATACTTAAGGTGGTGTCCGCCTCCTGCTGTTCATGCCCTCCTGTGATCCCCTCCTCCTGACTGGAGAACCCGTGACTCGCTTCTAACCAAGAGAATATGGCAAAGGTGACAGGATGAATGGGGTTACGTGTACATAACTACATACTTACAAGATTGTAGCACACATCTTGCTGGAGCTGCTATCTCATGGCTACTCTGAGCCTTGAAATCCACCATGTTGGTGAGTCCCATGTGGCCAGGAACAGTGGGCAGCTGTAGGAGCTGAAAGCAGTCACCAGCCAAAGGCCAGGAAGAAACAGAAGCCTCAGTCCTGCAGCTGCAAAGAACTGAATCTTGCCGACAACCTGAGTGGACTTGGGAGCAATCCTTTCCCTGGCAAGCCGCAGATGATACCACAGACTCAGCCTAGTGAGACCCTTAAGCAGAGGAACCAGCTAAACCTTGCCCAGATGCCTGGCCCACTGAAACTATGAGATAATCAATGTGTGGTTTAAGCCACTAAGTGTACAATAATATTGTCACACAGCAATAGATAACCATACATATGAAGTTGTTTGGAAGAAAATATACCGAAATGCTAACAGTGGTTACATCTGGGTGCTTAGATTAGGGGTATTGTTTCTCTAGATATGAAATAGCTTCTGATATGCTTACAATATACATAATGACAGAAAGTCTTAAAATTTTAAGACACCGGATGAAAAACTGGTTGCCAAATCTGAACCCTCCACACACCCAGGTTTTGGTTCCTACCCTGTGCCAAAACCAGAAACTAAGCCTGCAAGGCAGCTTTACCTCCAGTCGAGTCAACATCATCCTCAAACATTTTCTCCATCTTGACCATGTGTAGCTGGGTAAACAGTTGAGACTCATGATGGCTAAGAGTGACAGTTGATGCTGGGGAGCTAAGAACCTCCTCATTCTTCTGGAATCCACCTGGGGTGGATGCCTGAAACAAAGAAGACTTCAAAAACTGGGGAGGGAGAGGGTTGATTTCCTGAGCTAAACACTTCTAAGCACATCTTATTGAAATAAAGACTCTTTGGGGGAGGACAGGGTATGCAGGGTTACAGTGAGGCAAACAAATAAATCTTAACCACTTTTAGACCTAGGAAGACCAAGAAAGCTCTCCTGACTTTGGGGAGCTACTGTTCCCCTTTTGCAGATGCCATGACTGAGGCTCAGCGAGATTAGCAGACACAGCCAAGGTCTCATCTCACACAGACCAGGACTCCAATTTATAAGGTGCTTCCATTTATAACTATATTGTTTCAGTCTTCAGTGCTGATAATTCAAGACCCTAAGGAATCCAGCTCCATCTTCTCCAGCCAGTTTGATTTAGCCAGGAGCATCCCAGACCCCTACCTAAGTCAGGGTCAGATCAGATCATCTGCACACATATCAAAGCTCCTGACAGGGACATTCCGCTTCCTCTTCCCACTTGTCTCCCTACACCCCCCACATAGCCTATCCCAACCTCAACAATGAATGCCTCCTCTCAGTAGCCCTACGTACACTTAGCACAATGCTTCTTCAGGTCACCAAAAGCTCAGGTCATCAAAAGCTGCTTTCCTCTAAAGGAGTGGACCATGGGATAACCATTGAGTGTTTGTTGCTCACTGAAATGCGCTGCACTGAGTCTCAGGCATTCAAAAAGACTAGTTCAAAAAGCCAAAACCAAGGCGGAAGTTGGGTGGCTCACTCTCCCCACTCCAACCCCACTAAATGAGCAAACGTGCTCATCCTCATGTGAGTGAATTCTATTCATTCTCTTATGGTCTGCACACATTTGTTGAGTGCCACAGACTGTGGATACACGAGTGAATATAGTGAAGACTGGCCTTCCCGGAGCCCAGTATATGAGCTAGTCTGTACTCCTGCAGCCACGCAGGCCCCAGGTTAGACATCTCAGTACCATCTTTGGCTCTTCCCTTCTCCTATGCATTCTTACTGTCCCTCCTGCTGATTCTTACTGTGATACTTCTCCTACACATAAGCCGTGCTCCCCTACATTCCTGGTCCACCGCAAACACTGGCCTTGTGCTGGAACAAGTACAAGGATGTTCCCAAACTGGGACTAGAGTTTGGCCTTCTTTTCCACTCTACCTCCCCACATTGAGATCAATCACCCTCTGGGAGGCAAATCTGATTATATCTTTACCCCACCTCTGACACTTTTCAGGCAACTACCGCCACACCCTACTCTTGAGTGTAGCATTCAAAACCCTTTGCATCGTAACCCTGATCTTTCTAGTTTCACTGCACACACCATGGTCTGGGCACACCAAATGCTCTCCACCCTCCCCAAACACAGCAAGCATTCCACTCTTACTCACATGTTCCCTCTATGCAATGCAGACCACTTCCCCTTGATGTGAACTCCTACCCACTCTTCAAAGCCTGGCTCAAATGACACTTCCTTTAAGGAGTTTTTCCATAACTTTCAGGGGACCATCATCCTTGCCAACTCCATGCTCCTAAACTCTGTTCACATCTGCCATACATGCATGAATGTCAGTCTGTACGTGTAGACAGAACAGTGTGATGGGAAACACATAGCTGTAAAGAGTTCTGGGTTAGAATTCTGCCTGGCTCCCTACTTCCAAGCTAATTTACCTTGGGCATATCATATCACTTCTCTGAGCCGCGTTTCTCATCTGCAAAACAGAGACCCGTAGTGCCCACCTTGCAGGGTTGCAGTGGTATCTAAATGACCCCCAAATATACTGGCAAGCTCCACAGGCTGTAGTTACACACTAAATGATGGCTCTTGTGTTTACTCTGGTCTCCTAGTAAGCTCTTTGAAGGCAAGGGCATTATTTAATTTATCTTAATTTAATCTTAATTTGTATTAATAATCCCTCTATTCCCAGCCTCAAGCATACAACAAACACTAAATACTTATCTCAGGCATGATGGTAATTTGTACAGCCTATCCCACCACTGCCACAACTTAGCTGGACAAAATTAAGGATAGTCCCTATAGAGACTGCAAATTGGTAGCCTCAGATTTGTTGTACCTGGCCAATATACTGCTTTAAAAGGGAAAACCTGCCTGCTGCCATGCACAGGTAAGTTACCTACGTGGCCTTGTGAATATCTGAGTTTGTTACCCTGGCGCAGAGACTGATAACTGATAAGACTTTTGAGCTGATGAGCGACATCTGGGCAGCTCTGGAACGCCCCTCCCCTTCACCAACCTCTAATGGTTTTCTTACCTCTTGAGACTGAGGGCTCTCTCTTAAGTCCTCAGAAGATGATGGTTTTGACCTAGAATAGGGAATCATGATCACTTTACTCCAACCTTCTACGAACATATGAGAGGCTGAGCTAGCTAGGTCCCTCCCAAGAGGGTGGAAAAGAAGTCAGGGTCGGGTAGGGGGGTGCTGCCTTGACCCACAGATACCCCCAGCACGCATTTGACAAGCAACCCTTTTCCCCTAGGAGCTCCTCCCCAGGAAGGTTTCCCAAGCCAGTCCCTGTGAGCCTTCATTTCCCTGATGAGGAGGAGTTGTCCTACTGAAGCCCTGAGGCCTCTCAAGTGAATGTCAGAGGCTTCCTAAAGCAGGCCACACTTTGTACAAAATTCGAAGGGGCTTAGGAGGCCATGCAGTTAGAAGATCTACTACAGTTCACATATCGGGCAGGCACATGTCCACGGAGTCAGACACAAAGTCCAGAGGTGGGGAAGGCTGGCCCCACTTGGCACTGTATACACCCCCAACCTGCCCTCCAGTGTGCCTGGAGGGAGGACAGAACCCTCCTCACTGCAATATGGCATCACATGAGAGTATGGGACAGGTCTGGCCCACGGAGGCCTCCTCTGAGGTTAGAAAGGGCGGATTTCTGCTGGGTCAGTGGCTCCTCCATGTAAGATGGAAGCTAGCACTTTGTTAGGATTACTGGAGTGTCAAACTGCCTAGCCAGCAAGAATCCAAAGAGCACTTTAGGATGGCAGGGGAATGACCAGGATAGAGTCAAGCCCCAACAGGCTCAGTTCATCAGCCAATGAACCCGCTTGGCTTGACAAAGGGCTCCTAGAGGTGCGTGGAGGAGAGGAATAGTGGGAGAGAAGAGATGAAAGAAAAATGGAAGCAAAATGTACAATCTCAGGGCGCCTGGGTGGCTCAGTAGTTTGAACATCTGCCTTCAGCTTGGATCACGATCCCAGGATGCTGAGATGGAGCCCCGTGTCAGGATCCCTGCTCAGCAAGGAGTCTGCTTCTCCCTCTCCCTCCATCATTCTCCCTGCTTGTACTCTGTGTGTGTCAAATGAATAAATAAAATCTTAAAAAAAAAAAAGAAATGTAGAATCTCCAGTATTTCGCCAGGGAGTCTGAGCAGGATGAAGGGCAATTATGGAAATTCATCGCATAAGTGGAGGGAAGATTGAAGACTGGCCAACAGTGTCCCAACCTAAGTTGTCTTGGCAACTGCTCAGATATAAAAAGCAAAGGAGAGAAAAGAGCCAAAGGAAAGGAGATTTGAAATTCAAGAACCAGGGTAACTAGGGGAAATGCCAAGAACATTTCCAGGAAAGGCAGCAAGTAGAGAAAGTGGCTTCATGCATGTGATGCTGGGCTGTCCAATGAAAAAGGAGAAACAAATACCAGGAAATATGGGGGTCTGAAACTGACAATTGGCTACATTTAGGGAATAGAAAGAGGGGAAACACACAAAAGACAGGAGGAAGAGATGCCTCAGAGTGGACCAAGATGGTAAGAAAAAGACAAGGTCCCTAAACATGGCCATTAAAGGTCACAGAGGAAAAAGGCTGCAGGAATGGACTGACAGGTCTGCTTGTTAAGAATATTACTGTATGTATATGTTGGCACAGACATAGAAAGATGTCTGGAAAAATGCACTCCAAATTTAATGGTGGATATCTCGAGTAGGTGAGATTATGGGGGATTTTTATAGTCTAAATTATGCATTTCTCCAATTTTTTAAAAGATATTTATTTATTTTGTGTATTTTAGATGGAGAGAGAGAGAGAGAGAAAGAGGGAGAGGCAGACCCCTGCTATGCAAGGAGCCTGATGCAGGGCTCAATCCCCAAACCCTGGGATCATGACCTGAGCCAAAGGCACTTAACTGACTGAGCCACCCAAGTGCCCTACATTGCTATTTTTTTCTTTTTTTTTACTTATTTATTCATGAGAGACACAGAGGGGGAGAGAGAGAGAGAGAGGCAGAGACACAAGCAGAGGGATAAGCAGGCCTCATGCAGTAGCCTGACGTGGGACTCGATCCCAGGTCTCCAGAATCACACCCTGGGCTGAAGGCGGCGCTAAACCACTGAGCCTGGGCTGCCCCGTTGCTCCGTTTTTAATTAAGAAAACACTCATGGCAATCCTTAGGATTTATTTTGGTGGAGTAGATCAAGTGGTGGTTAGCGATTTACATCACTCTTCTGTGAAAGACCACTGGGCAGGAGTGGTTGCTGCAGCATCATTCATAGCAGAAAAAAAAATAAGGTAAATGGCTATGGAAGAGGAATGGATGAGTGCATCAATACACCTACACTCAGAACATCCCCCCAAGCACCCAAAAGGATGAATCTTGCCTTTAGCAGATGACTAGCAGGGATTTCCATAAGGTACTAATAAATATTAATAAGACGCAAAAAAGAGTGCACAGTATGATAACAATTTTTATGAACAAATGACAGATAGGTATGTATTTACACACACAAGAACATGTGTGAATGTATACACACATACATACACATAATTGTAAACAGGACTACATTTAACGATTATGGGGCTGAGAATAATAAAAAAAAAAGAGAGAGAGAATATAGGTCCACACAGCAAGTCTTTTTAAGTACTTAGAAATCAATATACTATTAAATAAAACACAATCTATTCTGCTACCTTGACAAATACATTCCATAACAACCTGGAAAACCAAGTTCAGATTTAGAATTCCTTAACTTCTCAGCTAAGTGCCAGAATTTGACAGTGCGGAAAGAGCCAGCCCCCAAGTCCTCTGCCCGCCCAGCACACCTGACTCACCCTGGTTAAGTGGCTTGTGGCTGGTGGCAAGTCAACAAGACACCTTACCTCCACTGTTCCATGGCCACCTCAAACCTAGTGGGCTGCCCTCAAAAATGATGCACTGGGCAACAGGCCACAGAGAATCAGATTCAAAGCACTTTGGGCAGGAGAACTCCAGGATTTAGAGCTGTGGGAGCTAGGAGAAGAGGGGGCTCTAAGGGCTATTAGTAGGACCACTGGTGAAATATGAACATGGACTCTATATTCTTTTTTTTTTTTTAAAGATTTATTTATTTATTTATTTATTTATGATAGTCACACAGAGAGAGAGAGGCAGAGACACAGGCAGAGGGAGAAGCAGGCTCCATGCACTGGGAGCCCGATGTGGGACTCGATCCCGGGTCTCCAGGATCGCGCCCTGGGCCAAAGGCAGGCGCCAAACCGCTGCGCCACCCAGGGATCCCTGGACTCTATATTCTTAGTTAATAATTGGATTAATGTTGTTTCCTGCTTTGACTACTGTACTGTGGTTTTAAGAGAGAAGGTCCTTGTTTTTGTTTTTTTAAGATTTTACCATTTATTCATGAGAGGCAGAGAGAGAGAGGCAGAGACATCAGCAGAGGGAGAAGGCGGCTCCCCATGGGGGGGGCCTGATGCAGGACTGGATCCGGGAACCCCAGGATGGAACCCCAGGATCATGACCTGAGCCAAAGGCAGACCCAACCACTGAGCCACCCAGGAGTCCCATGAGAACGTCCTTGTTCTTAGGAAATACACACGAGTATTTCAGGGCAAAGAGGCACGACATAATTTATTCCCAGATGTTCAACACACATATAGAATGATAAAGCAAAGTGTTTACAATTAGTCAATCTGGACAAAGGGGAGTTCTTTATAATTATTCCTAAAACTACTTAAATATTTTTAATTATTTCAAATTACTAAGTTTCATAAGTGATAAGTATGTATCTATCAAAACATACTTCTCTGTGTACGTCTATGGACTGAAACAAGTTTAAAAATACTGGTTGAGGGGATCCCTGGGTGGCGCAGTGGTTTAGCGCCTGCCTTTGGCCCAGGGCGCGATCCTGGAGACCCGGGATTGAATCCCACGTCAGGCTCCCGGTGCATGGAGCCTGCTTCTCCCTCTGCCTGTGTCTCTGCCTTTCTCTCTCTCTCTCTCTGTGACTATCATAAATAAATAAAAATTAAAAAAAAAAAAAAAATACTGGTTGAGGACAAGAGACACCCAAGAAAGAGCCAAGAGTAAGAATAAGAAGCAGAGAAACGTATTGGCCCTCTACTCCTGAAGGGGGGGAAAAACTGAGATGTAGAATTAAATTTCTAGGGGCACCTGGGTGGCTCAGATGGTTAACTGTCTGCCTTCAGCTAAGACCATGATCTCAGGGTGTTGGGATCGAGTCTCACATCGGGCTCCCTGTCTGGTGGGGACTCTGCTTCTCCCTCTGCCGTTCCCCCCTGCTCGTGCTCGCTCATGAATAAATAAAATCTTAGAAAAAAATTAAATTTCTATTTAGCATTAGAGAACAGGTTAAGATCGGGAGACATCATCCCCATTGGCCTTTATCTACTCCCTCACATTTACTGGTTCTGGGGGAAGTGGAGGGGTGGGGCAGGACACAAACCTGGAAACAGGCAAAGGGGGATGGAACAGCCACTAGGGGAGCATGCTAGGGATGGGAAGAGAGTCACTGGTTTGAGGAATTAGTTTGTAAGAAATCATGGGCAGATGACTTAAGACCAAACGCATTCCAGCTGTGCTAGAATGCCCTCTTGTTCAGCCTTTGGTTGCAGGCAAATGTATCTCAGGACCCACATGTCCAATCTTGGGGAGACAACTTTAACCCAAAACCCTCACTCACCCTGACCCAAGTTGTTCTTCCCAAGTAACCTTGCTGGCTATTTTTGACAGAAATATATTGGTTTTCGACTTCCATCTCAACTGAGACATCTTGACAGGTGTCCCTGAGTCCAAACTAGCTCCTCTATGAAGTCACTGTGGAACTCCAAGGGCTTCCACCTGACTAGTCAGTTGGCCAAGTTTAGAATGAGGAAAATGAGATATAATTCCATGTGCAGAACACAAAACAGAACATCAGAATCCATCCCACAAACCATACCACACAGCCATCTTTCATCCAATTTGAGACATTCTCTTTATTGACAAAGTTGAACTTACAGCGATGACAGGAGCTACAGCACACACAGCCAGGACACGTATGAGTACAAAATGGCCCATAAGACATATATAGCACAGTGCCCATCTCTCACACAAACTGTAGAAAATGCCAGGGAGCTTTATGAAAAAGCAGGATTCACCAAAACCAAAAAAGGGTGTCAGCACCAACAAAAAAAAAACAAAAGGCCAACTGGCCCCGACAGTTGGGAAATAGGAAAGCACAGCAGCTCTCTACCCTGTCCTCCATGTAAACTCCAATTCTGTGAAAAGAGAAAGGCTCTAAGAGCATTGTGGATGGGGGTCCTTCAATCTAACCTCAGAAAGGCCTGGACTAGATGCAGCACTGTTCATCTTGGTCTATGGCACAACACAACAGGCTGACCTGGTCAAAGGTAAATCTCTTAGGAAGATTTCAACCAGGGATATAGATTCCAGCTTTAAAGATACCCAAACTAAATCATATTTCATGACCTAGAGGTTACTAAAATGTTACCACCAAACATTCTCCCCAGATCTGTACCACAAAGACAACATACAAAAAAGTCTGCTCCCATTTCATCAGTAATGGAGACACACTTTTGCCACAACAAAAAGTGGTTCAATGAAATGTCATAAAATGTCATAAAAGTGGTTCAATGAAATGTCATAAAAGGTGCAGATCTTTAAAATCAGTTTTATTAAACTAGGTATTTTTTAAACTAGGTATTAATACTAGAAGGATTTACTGGAAAAAGAAAACAAGGCTAATGACCCCTCATCTGTTTCCCACTCATTTTTTGGCTTTCATTTTCCAAACCAATGTTACCATTTCTACATATAGCAGTTCCTACACTTGTCAGTTTTCCGATATGGGCCTAAAAAAATGCTAAATTCTGTCATAATAAATATATTTCTCCTTCCCCAGGAAGAAACATGAGAAAAAGAGGGAAATATTAAGATGCAATCCACTCTTTTGGTAAAGAAGATTCAGAAAACTCCCACCTAAAAAAAGTGAAAATATAACCATCTACTCAACCAAGACAAAACAAAACAAACCCAAAAAACTAAAAACAAGTGGGAGAGATGTTCCGAAGTAAAATATCCTAGGGGTGTGCCTGGGTGACTCATTCAGTGAAGCATCTGCCTTCGGTTCAGGTCATGATCCCAGGACCCTGGGATCCAGCCCCCAAGTGGAGCTCCCCGCTCAGCAGGGAGTCTGGTCCTCCCTCTCCCTCTGCCCCTCCCCACTCTGCTCATGCTTGCACGAGCTCATGGGTGCTCTAATAAAATCTAAAAAAAAAATAAAAATTAAAGTAAAATCTTAGACCAACCTCTGTACAAATACATGGAAAAAAGCTCAAGTCCTCCTACCTGAGACTAGTTCAGCATGCCCTGTCAATCCTAAGGAGTTTCTGGTCCCTAACAGCAAGAGATGCCAGGGATGCTGCCAGAAGGAGCCAGGGCTGCAATGACGGATCAAGAAAACTGCTCCAGGGATGGCACCTCCATTCCACTCAGCAGCGAAGTCAACAGTGTCCTCTCTAGTTCTACCATTGTGGGTTTTAAAACATTAAAACTGGGATCCCTGGGTGGCGCAGCGGTTTGGTGCCTGCCTTTGGCCCAGGGCGCGATCCTGGAGACCCGGGATCGAATCCCACGTCGGGCTCCCAGGGCATGGAGCCTGCTTCTCCCTCTGCCTGTGTCTCTGCCTCTCTCTCTCTCACTGTGTGCCTATCATAAATAAATAAAAATTTTAAAAAAATAAATAAATAAATAAATAAATAAAACATTAAAACTTCTATTCTAATTATATGTGTCAATTATTCCTCAATAAAGAAAAACCACAACTTGTATCCTTCTCAGCTTTATATAATTTGTCAACAATTTTCAGATGCAAATTGACAGCCAAGAGAGGCTTTTCCTTTTCAAACATGAATTAAAAAGAGGGAAGTCAGTGAATGCTCAAACTGGAGAGGACCCTAAAGATTAGTATCAAGATCATACTTTCATCTGAGGTCAACTACTCCTCCCACTGATGTGACATTGCAAACAATGCTCTTCCTGGGGTGCCTGGGTGGCTCAGTTAAGCATCCAACTCTTTGATTCAGCTCTGGTCATGATCTCATGGGTCTTGAGATCAAAGCCCCCGTTGAGCCCTGTGGCGAGTCCTGAAGCGATCTTAGCAAGGGGTCAGCTTAGAGTTCTCTCCTTGTGACTCCTCTCCACCCTCTCACACTCTAAAATAAATAAATCTTTTTTTAAAAAGATTTATTTATTCATGAGACAGAGAGAGACAGACAGACAGACATAGGCAGAGGGAGAAGCAAGCTCCCCACAAGACAGCCTAGGGGGTACTTGATCCCGGATCCCAGGATCACGCCCTGAGCCGAAGGCAGATGGTCAACCAACCACAGAGCACCCAGGTATCCCTAAAATAAATAAATCTTTAAAATAAGTTTAAAAATAAATAAAACAATGCTCTTCCTATCCATACCACACTAAGAGAAAGCAGCTTCAAATGCCAAAGACTTCAGAATACCATGTTTCAAGAAAAAAGACAGATTCTCAATGTGGTCAGTTACTACTTACCCACCTCCTCTCTCAAAACAGAAATACTTCTTAAAAACTAGGGAGGAGGGCAGCCTGGGTGGCTCGGCGGTTTAGCGCCACCTTCAGCCCAGGGCGCGATCCCGGGGCACCGGGATCGAGTCCCACGTCGAGCTCCCTGCATGGAGCCTGCTTCTCCCTCTGCCTGCGTCTCTGACTCTCTCCTCTCTGTGTATTCTCATAAATAAATAAAATCTAAAAAACAAAACAAAACTAGGGGGGAAATAGTAAATCACAGAATTAGAAATCCTGAGGAAATTTAAAAATTTTTTTATTTCATTCAACATTGAATCATTTCTTCTCTCAGCCTTTAAAATTAATAGGGAGGGAGGTGCACATAGAGGAAGCTAGGATAGCCCACAGCTACCTATAAAAAACACAAATAGTTCATTCCACCATGCAGAATTTAAATTTTAAGCTAAAAACAGCAGTCTATATATATAATTACATGTTTAACTCACATCATTTTGTAGAAAAACGTAAAATGCCCCCAAAAAGGCAGTATTGGATTATAAACCTTTAGAATGCTAAAATCCAAATAACCATAAAGTATGACAGACCTTAAAATCACTGGAACTACTTCAAAATCTATCAATGGGGCCCCACTATGAGAACTATGAATAATAGGAACATGATAAAACTACTGGCAAGCAAGCAAGGGCAGAAAGGAACCCACAGGTCACTCAAGCCCCAATAGGGTAAGCCACGGATGATCCCAGTGCGACGTGTTGAGTCTTGTCCACATGGCTACAGCAGGCCCCCTTCCCTGGGATTCACTCTGCAGTCTCTGCGGCCCAGAAGCAAATGCTCCACCTCCTGATGTATGTGCAGGTCAACAGGAGCCTAACACTAGGTCACAGTGCCCACATCATTCATCTGACTTCACCTCCACACGTAGGCATTTCACCATCACATCAAGAGGAGGAGGAATATCGTACATTAAGATACTGAGAGGCCACATTCATTGAACTTTTAGGATTTATACTGTTCCAATTATTGTTTTCAGTTGTTGCTAATTTCTTACTATGCCTAATTACAAATTATTTTATTGTAAGTATGTCTATATAGGAAAAAACGTAGTATATCTAGGGATCGGTACGAGCCACTGTTCCAGGCACCCACTGTGGGCCCTGGAAATGTATCATCTGCAGGTAAAGGGGGACTACTCTATAACCAAAGCTCTCCTTGCAGCTTGCAGCCAGACACAGGTTGAACCACTTGGTCTTCTGTCAAACTCCTTCTTTTAGAGTCAAAAAAAATTTTTTTCAAGATTTTATTTATTCATGAGAGACAGAGAGAGTGAGAGGCAGAGACACAGGCAGAGGGAGAAGCAGGCTCCATGCAGGGAGCCCAATGTGGGACTCGATCCCAGGTCTCCAGGATCAGGCCCTGGGCTGAAGGCAGAGCTAAACTGCTGAGCCACCCGGGCTGCCCAAGAGTCAAAATTTTTTAAGTAGGCAACCCTGAGATCAATACCTGAGCTGAGGGGCACTTGGGTGACTCAGTCAGTTAGGTCCAACTCTTGGTTTTGGTTCAGGTCATGATCTCAGCGTTGTGAGATGGAGCCCCATGTTGGGCTCCACAATGGGCTCCACACTGGGCATAGAACCTGCTTGGGATTCTCTCCCTCTCCCTCCACCCCCTCCCCATAGTTCTCTCTCCCCCTCTCTTAAAAAAAAGAAAAAGACCTGAGCTGAAGTCAGAGGTTGGTTGCTTAACCAACTCAGCCACCCTGGCACCTCTAGAGTCAAAAATTATCTTAGAGCACAGAAGTTGTACACTTTACAATTTCATCATTATTGAGAATTTTTTCAAACTTTCACATGCAAAATGTATGTCGCTGATGCTGAGAAACACTGTGCTTCTCCCTGAATCAAAGCTATCCCTGTCCTGGCCCCAGGGGCATTATTTGCCAGAAAGAAGCATTCCTACATTCTTTTCAGATCCAGTAGATCAGCTTTTCACAGACCTAAGTAACTCTCTCTGGTCCAGAAGAGATCTTGGGGAAACCATCCCTGCTCCACTCCCCAATGAGCCAATGAAAAACTACTCTGCAAACCCAGGACACAGGGCATGGAGGAGGACGGTGGTCTCGACTCCTGGTCCCTGGCCTCCTGACCACAGCACTAACTCCTTCATTCATTTTGGTAAAGGTCAGAAGACTCTAGCCACACACCCCCTTCATACATTCAGTCTACCCACTTGTATGCTTGACCCTGGACTTAATAGTCTACACTGCAATGAGTCATGCATTAAGACTGAATCTTAGAACCTCATCTCTGCCCCCTCTGAAAGCTAGAACCATAAAGCCAGCTCTGTTAAGACTTACCCAGATGGGCTAAATCGCACTTCCCAAATCTCATTCTACAACCAGAACTGAAAGTTGAAGACCTCAGTAAATAAATTCCTCTTCCTCCTCTTCCTCCTGCTTGCACGCAGCCTACCCTTACTTACCAACAATGCCTGTAGACTAAGGAAAATAACTCCAATAAATCAGCATAAGGGGGGAATTTTTAAAAATTTTTAAGGTAAGACATCTGACAGACCTGCAAGCTGCTGACAGATCACTATGCAGTTCTAAATCTCTCTCTCGATACCATCTACAAAGTTCTAGCCTTTGATGGCTAATCTGCACTGTGTGAAAGTATGTCAAAAGTATGACATCATCCTAAATTTTACATCAATACTGACCACAGCTCAGGGTCAGTGTGGTTCAGTGTGATTACTTCGAGTTCCACTCTCTGTTGACATCAGCTAGATTTGGATCACCTGCACTAATCTCATTAGGTTCATCAGGCTTAAAGACTAGGCTGTGTTTGTGTACTGTGGTGAACTGCAGTAAACATCACAAAAGGAGCTCCTCATATCAAACCTTGTAAAATACTACTTAAAGAAAAACTCTATAGAGTCACTCTGTTATAACAAAGCTGCTTCCTGCCCAACACCATATTATTTTCTAGAGAGTACACCTTGAAGAAAATACAAGTTTTTAAATCAATGAATTTGAGTTACTGAATCACTGAATTTTCATTTCAAAGAAAATGGTGAAACGTGCATTTATACTTCAATTTCACTCAGGAAACTGGATGAAAATCATAGTCTGAAAACCTCAAAGAGCTAGACTCAATACCACCACCAAGCTGAAAAAGAAACAATAAAAGAACTTGTTACTTATTTTACAAAGTACTGGAAGCCTATCTTATGCATACCCTCCTGCATGGTGGACAGCAGGCACCGAGAACACCCAGCCTTGCAGATCCTAAGGTAGTGATGGCCTTCACTGGTCACTCCCTTTGCCAGAGGTCCATACAAAAACTCTGTTTCTAAACTCTTCTGATCTAGAAATTCTAGAGAATGTCCACTGGATCTGAAGAACTTATGCTCGGCTTCCTAACATTGTGGCTGCTTTTTCTATCAGCTCACTCTGATCACAAGTACCCAGTGAGGGAGGCACTTCAGGCAGCATCATCCCCATTTGGCAGCTCAGAACAAGAGAGATCACATAGCTTGGAAGTCAAAGTTAGGATGAACCTGCAAGAACTCAAATCTGATGTTTCCCCATCAGAATTAGACTTGAACATGCAGGCATGTATGTTAAGGCCGAAGTACAAGTATGAGGGTTACATTAAGCCCAGGTCACCTGAGCTACAAAGTAAAATGCAGATTTTCAATCCCCTGACTCAATTTCTAGAGATGGACTTTAGAAATAGATTATGTCAGTCAAGTTCCCCAGGTGATTCTAAAGCCCAATAGCTTGAGGAACACCAGCCTGACTGAACCGTAAATCCCAATCCAGCCAGAAGACCCATGTTTACCACTCCTCAAGCAACAGAGAACTTGCCAAGCAAACCAAGAAGCTTCCTCAAGTTAAGTGCACCAGTGACCTACCCTGAACTAGTCTTATCAAGACTTTATAGGGCTCAGCCTAAAGAACAAGGTCAATAGACTTAAGAAGTACACACAGGATCAGCTTCACTCCTTCCAAGGTAATTTTTCAGGTGACATTACTCCATGGTATCTTCACCAACTCCAAGCACGCCTGGAGGTGTATCCTCTGTAGATCACCAACACATGGGGTGTCAAATTCCTTCTGAAGGTGCACAACACTTCACGGAAGGTATAGTACCATTAATTTCTAGAGGAAGTTTTGTGGATTTAACCCTAGGCAAAAATCAAGTTGGGTTTACAGAGTATCCATAATTGTAATAAGAACCCTAAAAAATTATATAGAAAACCAATTCCTACCCATTTAACTTCTTTTCATACTGAAAATGGCAGCAAGTCTCCTTTTGAACTCATTTCTTACGGCATAGAATTTTAAAAGGGAGGGGAAGATGGTAATTTCAGGTTATTTCATAGTGTCAGACTATTAACTGCCTTTGAAACATACTTTTGGGGGTGGGGGGGGGACTATCTCCCCATGGTATCCAGCAAGCACTGTCCTGCTGTAGTTCTCAGGAGGAAGCCACCTGAAAAGGCTTCAAGGCTGCGGGGCCAAGCCTTAGACTTCTCAAAGACCTCTCACAGTAACATGAGAACATCTAACAGCAGGAGGCTGAGAAATGAAATATGAAGAACAGAGAAAAAAGGAATGGGCTTAGAAATAAGTACATTAAAAAAAAAAGTGAAAGATGAAAAGATCAGTCTGAATTTAAGAGAGAAGAATCAGTACCTTACCATTTGAACCTAAAAGAATATACCCAGGGCAAGACAAATTTCAGAAGACATGACACTCTTGAAATACAGAATTTTATTTAGAAACTGTTTAAAGTAGAAAAAAACCCTGTCAAGAAAGACCAGGTGGAAAATGGGTTCCCAATAAAATGGTATTTTAGGGCAACAAAAGTCTAAAAGGCCACAAAAGAGAAATAGCACCACTGTTATTTGAACAATGGCTAGTTACTTGCATTTTTTGGCATTGTTAATCACTGAATCTGGGTTTTCCTCTGAATTCCACACAGAGCATGCACTACACAACAATTTTATCATAAAATATCTGCTTTCTACACACATTTTAGGACAAGCTACCACCAGGAACAAATCAATACAAATACATCAGGGGCTGAACAATCTCAGTAGTGGGTGACACACATTTTGCAGAATTCTGCCAAACAAAGGAACTGAATAGGCTAGGGGCAAAGCAATGAGGAAGAGTTAAGGAATGAAATATTTTAAATATTAATAATTAATTCAGACACGGTACTGTATCTTCTGCAAAAGAAAATTAACATTTAGTAACACGCTAACGAATTTTATCTCCAAAGAGATTAGTGCACTGGCAAAGTATTCCGATAACAGTGGAGGGTGGTGGACAGCAGGTACCGAGAACACCCAGCCTTGCAGATCCTAAGGTAGCGATGGCCTTCACTGGTCACTCCCTTTGCCAGAGGTCTAGAAAGACTTGCAGCGTGACCACCTGCCTGCTGAACTTACACTCTAAGCAGCAAACTTTAAGGAGCCAAAGAGGAGTCCCCAGTGGGCACAGGGAGCAGAGAAGAGAAACATGTTCAATGTAAACTTAAAAGACAGTAAAATGGGACATGACCCCCATTCAAATCCCAGAGATGTGGGCAAGTCCCCAAAAGTAGTTGTTAGATTTAGAAACTGGACACACCTCATTTCCCAAAAACACAATACATAGAAATTTCAGGGATAACTGGAAAAATCGTCAGAGAAATGTTCAAGGAAATTCAAGCTCTTCAACATCTCAGGGCTGAAACGTGCCCTCTATTCATCCAGGCAACAATGCCTCTTGCTTCTTAGAGGAGGGATACGATTGGTCAAGGACACCAAATGGCTTTACAGAGCAACTTTTTAAATTTCCCTTTTGAGCCAAGGTCTAGGTCTTTGAGGATTCAAGCAGCCCTGCAAGGCCTGTGAACAGCAGATTCCAAAGGTCCAGAGGTCTGGCCCTTCCTTCCCAGACACCCTGTCAAACATGTAAAATTCTCCTGTCATGGTACATTTTATATTTTGAAATATGGAAGCATATTTTAAATACTCTTAAGGCATTTATTTATTAAAACGTTCTCTGCCAAGATTTCACATTAGCTTAAAATTCAAATCAGTCTTTACATTTCTCTACTGAGGACTCCACCTCAGTGTATGACATAAAAGCACCTTCTCCAGCAGTGAGTGTTACCAGCATCCACACAGTGAGCCCCATGGTCAGCCTCTCTGTTCCCCAGGTGACCCAACTAGATGTTAATACTGCTCTGCTACAGGGTAAAAGCTCCTAACTCAAACTCATTGGAAAAGGGGTGAAACTTCTGCAAAGTGCACTTTAAGAAGAGGTACTGTTTGCTCATGAAAAGAAACCAGTGAGTCCTCTAAGAATAATAAAAGGGGATATTTTACAGTTAAGCACATGATTTGGAGTGAAGAATTCGGATGTTGCTTTGCTGGTCCAGGCTGTTAATACTCTTCTTGTTCCTCCTGTGGGCCCCCTTCATCAGGTATCACAAAGCCTTCCTAAAATGGGAAAACGAGAGGGGAAAGCTATTACTCAGCACCAAATGAAGGATCAGTTACTGTGATGTCACTTGTCTCATATTAACAGTCTCTTCAAGTCAGTGACTCTTCCCATCTCTACCACACCCTTATCGTTTAATAGTACAAGGCCACATGACCACTACTTTATTAGACAGTGGAAACACATCTCACAACAGTCAAAAACTGAGCACAAGGGCAGCCCTGGTGGTGCAGTGGTTTAGTGCCACCTGCAGCCCAGGGCATGATCCTGGAGACCTGGGATCGAGTCCCATGTCAGGCTCTCTGTATGATGCCTGCTTCTCCCTCTGCCTGTGTCTCTGCCTCTCTCTCTCTCTGTCTCTATGAATAAATAAATAAAATATTAAAAAAAAAAACTGAGCACAAGTTGATTTCTTAATTATGTCTTCATTATGGTGATGATATCACATATCATATTGTACTTAAATGTGTACAGTCCATGTCAATTCTATCTCAGTAAGTTTGTTTAAAAAAAAGAAAATGTACCCTCAAAAACCCCTGATGTCACCATGAAAGTTCAGTACCATATCATCTCTTCTCAATAAGCTGTCTATGCAGCCAACTTTTCCTTTATGCATTTCTTTGACAGCACTTCAGGACCATGCATGCCATTGTGGGTGTTGTGGGTTTACCGAAAACACTCACAATACCTATAGTAACCTCCAAGACTGACCCAACATTAGTGGCATGGAAATACAGCAGATTTGAGGTTCCCACTAATGCTCACTCCAGGGCATTCTTGCATAATAATGGCTAGATCACCATAAAAATCAGACTTCTCCTTCAATCACCATCTTATTTTTAACTAAATCTCCACAGCTGAATTTACTTAAGACTCCATTAAGATAATACTCAGACTAGACCAAGGGCCTCTGCATCTTCATCATCTTTGTTTTCACTGAAGCTAGCATAGAGCAAGCCCAGAATAAGAATTTATGGAACAAAGTATCATCTCTTCAGTCATCTGTCTTCATTCCCTGAAATTTACTTGGTAGATTTAGAGAACAGTGTTAATGCCAATATTAATATTACCTTGTATTTGTATACTGCTATACACACTATAAAACAGACATACACTGCAACTTGATGGTACAGACCTTATTAGGTATGCAGATTTATAAATAAGTAAAGCCATTAAATATTGGACATAGAAAGATACCAAATCCTAAATGTAGGAAAAAAATTAGTCTTCCCTGATCAGCTAGCATGTCATGATTAGTATCACCAGATTCTGCTGTGTAATAACATACATGGATCCCAAGAAACTTGACCATAAAGTACTATGAAGAAATGGGAACCAGGCACACTCCTGAGGAGGAGGAACAGAGATACAGCCATGGGCAGGGGACATCCGAAAGGGGCCATATCATGCCTGGGGCCCTGATAAAATGGGAGACAGCACATCAGGCTGAGGGGTCCAAGTTGCAGGGGTGGAGAGGGATGGTGGGGTTAAGAGCATTTGGTGGCACTCATCACTTATCAGTGGCCATAAACCACAGAAGCAGTGCAAGCCAGCCACCTCCTTGTCCTATTCCTGCCTCAAAGGCTCACAGGCCTCAAGGCAGAGGCTGAGGCTGAGCAGAGGTGCCTTCTGGCTGACTTTCAGAAGTCAAAGTCTTTTTGATGAATGCTATCCTAGAACATGAGGAGCACCAGCACTGAGCGCTGAAACCAACCAGATAAAATTTACTTTGTCTTAGATGGCAAAATGGCAACACATACATCTGTGGCATAGAGAATGTCCACGATCCTCTGCAATACAGGGTTGTTTTCCCCTTCGTTCTCCTGGCAAATCAATTCAATGTTTCTTAGCTTTCCAAAGTAGAAATCTCTCTCTTTCTCCAAGTCTTCGACGGTAAGTTTCAATACATTGACCTGCGTAAGACATTAAAAAGGATAAGATACTAAGCATTCATGTACCAACAACATATCAGACAAACTGCTAAGCTGAGAGGAGACATGGTCTTCCATCACACTCACTAACATGGACCAAAACCCACTTTAGTTTAATACCAGTCTTCTTTCGCTCCAGATAAATAACGTGGCCACCTTGACTATAACATCTCCCAGGAAGAGGCAGGTTACACCAGAAATCATGAGGAACTAAGAATAGATCAAGGAAAGAAACTCTGGGATCCTGAGACAAATAAAGAAGCAGAATCCACAACCTGCCCAGCAAAGTGGCTGACAAGCATCAACTGAGTTTTCACCAGGGCACTGGTCTGTGAAATCCAGGTCTTTCTACACGTGGTGGTCAATGGAAAAAAAGGGTCTGGTCCAGAGAAGCAAGGCAGAAATGGCAAGGCAGAAGAAGACTACTGACTAAAAAGACTACGCTAGTCAAAAACAGCTAGAAGTGACAGTGGCCCAAGCATGGAGAACTCAATGATTCTCCAGAGGCTACCATATGCTAGGGATGGGAGGAGCAATTCATTATTCAAAAGGAGAGGAAAGAGTCTTGGCACCTGTCTCTCTCCCAAGAGAGTTTCAAAAGGGAGAGAAGACACAGAAGCAGGGAGCAGACCTAGCACAGCACGTTCCACTGCTAGCTCCAGCAAGCATTTCGCCAGCTCACCACATGTGCTGCAGGATTCTCCAGGCATCCTGCTGAGGGGCTCTAATTCTCACAAAAGGCCAAAAGGAAATAAATCTCAGTGCTTAGGCCGGGTCTCTATGTAGCCAAGATTAATAAATGTCCTAAGACTTCTCATGGCCATTTTAAGCATAGTGCACATCTTCATTCCAAGACATTCAACTCTATGACATGTGAATTTAATTTAACTCTCAATTACAAATGCAAATTACATGGCATACCACGCAGCATAAAATACTCATGGGACACACAGGCTGGGGCCACAGGCAAGGCCAAGGAAGGAAATCAAAAGTGCAGCTACTGAGAACAATTCAGGCAGTAGGGAATTCTGAGTGCCTGAGAGGCACCACAGACATGTAAGTCCAGCCGTCTGAACTAAAGGCAAAAACTGAAGCAAATAGCTTCTTTAGTTCCCCCACGGACTCGCAAAGAAGCCAGATATACCCAAAGGGATCAAGTCCTGTCCCAAGGTGGAAAACTCCCCCTTCATAAGTTGTAGTCGAGAAGCATCCAGAAATGAGAAAAGGTGTCCAGAACCACAAGGACCATTCTGTCAATTACTTAATTTCAATGTTCATCATCAAAGGCCTGATGAAAACAGTCTTTCAATTATTCCTTTATCAACCACAGAAATCATTTTTTTTTTTTTTAAGATTTTATTTACGGGAGACAGAGGCAGAGACATAGGCAGAGGGAGAACCAGGTTCCCTATGGGGAGCCTGATGCAGGACTCGATTCCAGGATCACAACCTGAGCCAAAGGCAGACGCTCAACCACTGAACCACCCAAGCATACCCCACAGAAATCACTTTTAAAAATAACTGAGAATTTCAATGAAATACTAGCATCACCTAGTAGCCAGCAAAGCTAAATCATCTATTGCCTCTCCTTCTCCCCAAACCTGATTTTACTGCTGCTGTTGCTTCTTTAAACTCTCGGCCCCAAAGTGGACGAGGGGATGGAAAGGGAAAACCTAGGGCACCTGGGTGGTTCAATTAAGTGTTTGACTCTTGATTTCAGCTCAGGTCATGGTCTCAGGGACGTGAGATGGAGCCACCCCCAGTCAGGTTCCACACTTAGCAGCTCACATTTTCTCTCTCACTAAAACAAGTAACTCTTTAAAAAAGGGGGAAGGGGGGCAGCCCCCGTGGCGCAGCAGTTTAGCACCACCTGCAGCCTGGGGTGTGATCCTGGAGACCCGGGATTGAGTCCCACGTCGGGCTTCCTGTATGGAGCCTGCTTCTCTGTGTGTGTGTGTGTGTGTGTGTGTGTGTGTGTGTGTGTTTCTATGAATAAATAAAATCTTTTTAAAAAATAAAATTTAAAAATTTAAAAAAAGGGGAGGGGGGGGATGGACAAGAGCTGACTGACCCCAGCAGTAGGAAGTTGCCTTAAATCTTCAGTTCTAAGACCCAAGAGCTAGGGAAGAGGCCTTCTAATCACATTAGTGACTCAGGAGGGAAAGGAAGTCAAAAGAGCTTCAAAAGGTATGCTACACCTTGGAGTCCATCACCCATGGCTCACTAGTGCCTCCCTCACAAACCAAGTCAAACTTTCTTGGACCTACACATCATCAAAGGCACCAGAACCCAGCCTTTTGGGCCTCCCTGTGAGGCCAAAGCAGCATTCCTCCATGACATAACTCATTAAGTAGGTATCCACAGGAAATAATTAGTACACACTATGAAGTCACTGGCTTTCACTCCCCGCTTGTTTACCCTTTGAGGTTATTAAAACTCTGTGGCTAGTAATCAATGTCACTCTTAAAACTTCTCTTGCAGTAAAGTAATAGCTATAACTTAGGAAACCCAAGAAGAATGCTTTGGACCTGCACTGGCCCATACAAATGGGTATCTGAGTACTTGAAAAGTGGCCAATGCAATTGAGACAGGCAGTAAATATTAAATACACACAGGATTTCAACGACCTAGTACGGTCTTCAAACGTAAAATATCTCATTGATGATTATTTGTATTGATTACATGTTAAAATGGTAACACTTTGGATACACGTAATGGGTTATTAGAAGAAATTTCATGTGTTTCTTTTCACTGTTTTAACATCCCTACTAAAAAAATTTAAATTATGTATGTGCCTCATATCTCTGGTTTACGTTCTCTTTTGAACTGCTCTGGACTCAAATCAACTAAAAGTAAACTTCTCCAGGATGTGTTAGGAATGCAGAATTGTTGCAGATCTCCTAAGGAAATGGATACCAGTAGGTAATCTGTGAGAATACACTGCTGTCCTCTTGCCCCAAGAAGCCTGTCTGGCTCTATTTCCCACATTGCAGTCATGTTCCCTAGACCTCCACACCTTTGCTAAGGGCCACAAATTCAAATACTTCCAAGGGGCCAGACAGATCAGGTAAATAAGCCAAGGAAGTTAGTAACAGGGTGTTATAGGTAAGAATTCTGGCAACCTGGAGAGGACTTAAAAAATCCTTCATATTAAAGAGAAAACAAAATGGAAACCCTGCACAAGCCCAAGTACTCCAGAGAGCAGGACGGGGGCAGCTGACTCAACTCTCAGGGCAGGTTATTTAACCTCCCCCAGCACACTGTCACTATCTGTGAGACCTCACAGACTAATGTAAAAGTGAAATTGAAGTACTCACTAAAGCTATGGCAAACCACTCTAAAAATGTCAGTTATTTTTGTTTTTATTAACATTTGTCAAGACAATCTGACACCTGTGAGCTTTCAAAAAGACACTGCAGAATCTATTTTGCTCTATTAAGACCATGGACAAGAACTATAATAATCACAACTGTCTTTTATCCATTGCTATTTTCACCATTTATCCTAGACACCACTCCAGGGACCCAAATAACACTAGCTCATATAATCTGCTCAACTTCACACAACACAGTAAGTTTAGAGAGGTTAACTGACTTGCCCCAAGTAGAAGTGGCAGAGCTAGGAAAGTCCCCAAATCTATACAACCCAAAGCTTGTGCCCCATCACACAGGACACTACCTGTGCCAAGAACAGCAGTCCCAAAGAATCTGCCACATCTTTTCCCAGAGATTCCAAAATCAACCCTGGGCTAGCCACCCAGCCCTGGCATTGGCAACACTGTTTTTCCCTGAGACTGCTTCCTGTGTACATCCTTGTCTAGAAACCAACAGTTAACAGGGAAGTCTCCTTATTCTCCAGGACTTCTGTACTTCACAGTGACAGTTCTAAGAGGGTACGCAAGGCAGCCACACTAATAGGGATGATGACCCAGTCACCTGACATCCCCACGACACCTAGAATCACAGGGCACACACAAATCAAAAATTGGGAAAAACAAAAACAAAAAAAACCGTGATCTCTGGCAAGGCTCTTATATCCTGATCTCTGAGGAGTAGGGCTTGGGTTGTTATGAGAGGTTCCAGGTTCAAGTGAGGCCTCTGCCCCCAGGTTTTAGGACTTGGTTTTCAAGAAAGTTAAAGGATTCAAACCCAAACACACAGAAATCATAGAGCATCCCCCATTTTAAAACTGGAATTAGGGGCAGCCCAGGTAGCTCAGAGGTTTAGTGCCGCCTTCAGCCCAGGTTGTGACCCTGGAGATCCGGGATCAAGTCCCATGTCTGGCTCCCCGCATAGAGCCTGCTTCTCCCTCTGCCTGTGTCTCTGCCTCTCTCTCTCTCGTGCTCTGTGTCTCTCATGAAGAAATAAAATAAAATAAAATAAAAAAGAACTGGAATTAGGGGCAGCCCGGCTGTTTAGTGGTTTAGGGCCGCCTTCAGCCTAGGGCATGATCCTGGAGACCCAGGATTGAGTCCCACATCAGGTTCCCTGCATGGAGCCTGCTTCTCCCTCTGCCTGTGTCTCTGCCTCTCTCTGTGTCTCTCATGAATAAAATCTTAAAAAACAAAAACAGGGATCCCTGGGTGGCGCAGCGGTTTGGTGCCTGCCTTTGGCCCAGGGCGCGATCCTGGAGACCCGGGATCGAATCCCACGTCAGGCTCCCGGTGCATGGAGCCTGCTTCTCCCTCTGCTTATGTCTCTGCCTCTCTCTCTCTCTCTCTCTCTATGTGACTATCATAAATAAATAAAAAAAAAATTTAAAAAAACAAAAACAAAAACAAAAAAAAAACAAAAACAAACAAAAAAACCTGGTATTAATCAAGAGAATCACCTAAAAGCAAAAGAACAAAACTATAAGGACTGGTGCAAAAATGTCTAAATTTTGGGTGCCTGGGTGGCTCAGTCAGTTGTGTGTCTACCTTCGGCCCAGGTCATGATCCCAGCGTCCTGGGATTAAGCCCCACATCAGGCACCATGCTATGCAGACAGCCTGCTTCTTCCTCTCCCTCTGCCTGCCACTTCCCTCTGCTTGTGCTCTGTCAAGTAAATAAAATCTTTAAGAAAAAAATAAAGTCTAAATTTTGTTCGGATCCATAGAAACCTCTGATGTGTACCATCAGGATATTTAATTAATTCTAAAGAGTATGTTTCAAATGACTGAACTAGTAAGAACAGAAGATCAATAACAGGCTTTCCATGCCAGTTCCACTCTAACTTGCATCTCCAATGACCCACAATTTCAGTACAGAAACTATGGAATCTTCTTTTTTCCTTACTATTTAGAAAGGAACTTTTCTTTATCTTTTGTCAGAGACAAACGTCAAGAGACACTCTCTGAATCCCACAGAACCCTGACAGTGTTTCAGAGACCTTCAACAGGGTTCTACTATGGGTGGGTTTCCAAAGACATTGGTTTCTGTCACACTAATAGATCTTAGAAACACCTGATCCCTCTCTTCCACCTGCACTTCCACATTCCCACTCCCCACACAGCACTCAAAGTGCTCACACATAATGAGGACCGCTTCAGCAGAGGGACAAGGCAGGCCTTCCTACAAAAAGACAGGCAGGCCTTCCCTGCAACAGTGTTGTCAAGCATTCTTTCTCCTGAAGAAACTTCAGTCTTTGATCTTAGACAGAGGAGGTGCCTACCTGCTGCATCAATTCAGCTGCTTCATCATCCCCGTTGCCCACACCAGGATTCTTTCGCACCACACCCGGGCCAGCCTTAGGGGTTGCAGTAGTTCTGTGTGTTGCAATGGGCCTCTGTGGAGCTGAGAGAGGAGCAGAGCTTTCTTTAAGAGGAGAAATTTCAAGACAAAAAAAAAACCCCACCAGACAAGAGGAGGCTGTGACCAACTGCCCTCCACAGCTATGCAGTGAAGAGACCTCCTGTAGAGAGCCCAGCATGCAAGACAACATTCCCATGTTTGCCCAAAGTGGTTTTTAACCTGGCAGCAGAGTTAAGTACCAATTTTAGCCACCATCTTTTGTGCTGGAAAGGACTCCCTCTGTGAGGTCTTTTTTCCGCTGGGGTAAAGAAGACTACCATCTGAAAGAGACGCAGTCATTCTGGCGAAGACCATCTTAACCTAGCTCCAACCAAATCCACAAACAGGGCAACTTCATGAAGCAAAGGCAAACTTCATGCCAGGAACGAGCTCACGGTCCCAGATGCTGCCAGGTACCCAAGGTTTCCCATCTGGAAAGTAAGATGCCCCCCATCTTAGAACCTCAAACTCCTTGGCTTGGGAAGAGAAGGGTGGTAGAGACTGCTCTTACCACTAATTACCTCAAAACCCGCATATTGCTCACCTTTTAGAAGGTGTTTAGGAGGGTTAGGAGAGGAAAGCAGCGCCCTGACTAGGACTTACAGACTTCTCTGTGAGCAGAGCCAAAAGCTGACAAAGTTAAGGAAAAAGGAGTAAAGTTAAAACAATCAAGAATAATTAAGAATGGGCTATCTTGAGGTAAATTTATCGTTCATGATTTTAATCATTTATTTAGCAATTATTTTGTAAAGCCATATATTATGCCAAGTTTAGAAATATCTGATCTTTCTGACACCCCAAACAGTTCAATAACCATAAGGCCTTTCACCCCCAAGTACAGGCACTTCTCCTGGATGATCTCTAGTATACGTTCATCCCCAAAACCAAATGCTTAGTGCAAGTCTCCACTTGCCTGTTATCAGCATCTGAAATATGAAATACATAGGGTTATCTACACAGATCCCCATTCTAGGAAGCTAAGCACTCAATAATTGGTGAAATCAGAACTCTCATACATGCTGCTGATGGGAATGTGTAACGGTGCAGCCACTTTAGAAAACAGTCTGGTGGTTCTGCAAAAGGTTAAAGAGAGGAACCATATACAACCCAAGAATTGTGCTCTACAGCATATACCCTTTGGATTTATGCCCAAGAGAAATGAAAACAGGCCCACACAAACACTTGTACAGGAATGTTCAAAGTAGCATTATTCATAACAGCTCAGGAGGGGAAACAACCCAAATGATCATCATCAACTGATGAATAAATACAATATAGGGATGCCTGGGTGGCTCAGCCAGTTAAGTGTCCAGCTCTTAATTTCAGTTCAGGTCATGATCTCAGGGTTGTGAGATCAATCCCCACATCAGGCTCTGCACTGGGCATGGAGGCTGCTTAAGATTCTTTCCCTCTTTCTCTCCCTCTCCTTCTGTCCCCACCCCCCCATTAAAAATTAAAATAAAAAAATAAAACATGGTATAGTTGTACAATGGAGTATTATTTAGCCATTAAAAAAAATGAAGTACTAAAAAAAAAAAAAAAAAGAAAAGAAAAAAAAATGAAGTACTGACGCGTACTACAACATGGATGAACCTTAAAAACATTACGCTAGGGGAGCCCGGGTGGCTCAGCGGTTTAGCACCACCTTCAGCCCAGGGCCCGATCCTGGAGACCCAGGATCGAGTCCCATGTTGGGCTCCCTGCATAGAGCCTGCTTCTCCCTCTGCCTATGTCTTTGCCTCTCTCTGTGTCTCTCATGAATAAATAAATAAAATCTTAAAAAAAAAAAAATACGCTAAATAAAAGAAGCCAGATACAAAGACCACACATTCTATGATTTCATTTGTGTGAAATGTTCAGAATAGGTAAATCTCCAAATAAAGTGGATTAGTGGTTGCCCAGTGTTGGGGGATAGGGGGAGCTGAGGGAAAATGGGAAGTGACCACTTTGGGGCACATAAAAGTTTCTTTTAGGAACTAATAAAAACATTCTAAAATTGGTCATGGTGAGGTGTCTGGGTGGTTCAGTGGTTAAGCATCTGCCTTTGGCTCAGGGTGTGATCTCAGGATCCTGGGATCAAGTCCTGCATCAAGCTCCCTGCAGGGAGCCTGCTTCTCCTTCTGCCTATGTTTCTGCCTCTCTGAGTCTCTCGGGAATAAATAAATAAAATCTTTTAAAATTTTAAAAATTTAGGGCAGCCCGGGTGGCTCAGCAGTTTAGCGCCGCCTTCAGCCCAGGGCATGATCCTGGAGACCCAGGATCGAGTCCCATGTCGGGCTCCCTGCATGGAGCCTGCCTCTCTCTCTGCCTGTGTCTCTGCCTCTCTCTCTCTATGAATAAATAAAATCTTTAAAAAAATTTTTTTTAATTTAAAAATTATTTTGGTTGTGGTGCTAGTTGAACATATCTGTGAATATATTATAAAGAATCAACTGTACATTTTAAATGAATGAATTATACAGCAAGTGAATCATACCTCAACCCCTTGGCTTGGGAAGGAGCCACATCTCAATAAAGTTATGAAAATTAAAAACTATGCAAGGCAGCCCTGGTGGCTCAGCGGTTTAGCGCCGCCTACAGCCTAGGGCGTGATCCTAGAGACCCGGGAACGAGTCCCAGGTCGGGCTCCCTGCGTGGAGCCTGTTTCTCCCTCTGCCTGTGTCGCTGCCTATCTCTCTGTGTGTGTCTCTCATGAATAAATAAATAAAATCTTAAAAAAAAAAAAAAAAAAAGAATGAAAATTAAAAACTATGCAATGTCTCTCTCTACCTAGCAGACTACTATGGGATCTTAACTATATTCTTTGCAACTTCTGGAAAAGGAGAAGTTAACATCTGCAGAACATCTGCCCTGCCCCTAAGTATACATACGTTCTATGAATACACAACTGCAAAGAGGTTTTGGGAAATGTACAAGGCCAAAACCTTTTTTTTTTTAAAAGATGTTATTTATTTATACATGAGAGATACAGAGAGAGAGGCAGAGACACAGGCAGAGGGAGAAACAGGCTCCATGCAGGGAGCCCAAAATGGGACTCGATCCCGGATCTCCAGGATCATGCCCTGGGCTGAAGGCAGGCACTAAACCGCTGAGCCACCCAGGTATCCCGAAGCCAAAACCTTTTAGAGACAGTCTCTAAAAACTGCCTCCCAGATTCTGCTGGCATCACAGCAAGCCAAAGCCACTTCTAAGCATCTCAAATTCTAGGGAGGGCAGAGAAGCCATAGTAAGCACAAGAAGCTGGTCTGCAGACAGGATGATGATGCAGAGGGCCAAGCATAGTCCCTAAGAGACCTAGAAAGCTCCTTCAGTTCCTGGGGGTTCAGGTCTGGTTGTAACTTCCCATCTCAGGGCCCTGTGAAAAGTCTTTGCGTTCAAACTAAAGCTCTCTTTTGCAAGCTGAGGAATTTCTATCCCATACAACTAAAGAGTACTGGCAAAATTAAATTACATAAGTAATTCATTTAGGCCTCAAGAACCCCCCCTCTGGGCAAAGTACTGAAATTCCCATTTCACAGAGGAAGAAACTGGAGAAGAGATGAAGTACTTACACAGGGCTACAAAGACCTAAGAACAAACACAGGTCTGCCTGATGCCACAACCCATGCTCCTGCCACATGGCTGGGATTGTGCTCCTTCATCTCCCTAAGCCTATGGCTGCTCAAAAAACCTCCAGATGAAGGCTGAATGCACAAATGACTGAATGAATACTCAGAATACTATTATTTGGAAATGGTGTTTTTGTTTTGTTGTTTTACCTGCACTGCTAGAGCTGAGAGGTTTCTTCGGTTTGTTCAGAGCTGGAGCAACAAGGGAGGGAGCCACTGCAGTTTCTTGACCTTGTCTGGCAGCTACAGGGTCATAGTCTTTTCCATCATAGTTTGCATCAAAAAACTTCTTGAACCACTGAACAAATTCAAAATTGTCCTGAAACTTTCCTTTTACTAATTTGTCCACAGGAATTATCTGCAGAAAAATATCAAGACTATTTAGCCCAAAGCAAGAGGTTGTGGCAAGCATCATACGTGTCCATGCATCAAATCAGTATAAAGCTCTGCCAAAAAAAAAAAAAAAAAAAAAAAAAAAAAGCTCTGCCAAAAGGAGAAAAAAAATTTTAGAGGCAAGAACTTAGTGCTAAGTAAGTAAGCCCCTGAAAGTTTATAGAGCAAGTTTCATTCATTTGCTTTCCACACAGTACTTAGACCTGTCAACCCCCCTCCCAGTCCATCAAAAGGAATCAGAAATGCAAAAGAACAAGTATCATATATTAGTCACATACACACATCCAAACACATGGTAAGACATGTCATTCCACTATAAAGAGGAAATCTCACATGCAACCTACACTGCCATAGTGCCTGTCACAAAGAATGAAGCCCAGAGCACAAACCAATCCCAGGTATCTGTCTTGTCAATCACATTCCAATAAAGCTGGGGGAAAAAATTCATCCAGAAAAAAAAAAAAAAAGGAAAAAAATTCTGTCTTAAAAATAGGTCAAGGGACGCCTGGGTGGCTCAGTGGTTGAGCGTCTGCCTTCTGACTCAGGGCATGATCCTAGAGTCCCAGAACAGAATTGAGTCCCATATTGGCCTCCTTGCATGTAGCCTGTTTCTCCCTCTGCCTGTGTCTCTGCCTCTGTCTCTCATGCATAAATAAATAATCTTAAAAGTAAAAAAATAAAAAAACAGGTCAAGATACATAAACCTGTCCCAGATTTCTACAAAATGGTATGTTTTTCAAGTACTTCCAATCCCATTAAAATACAACCCTGTCAACTTTTTTATTGTACAAGGATACCTGTTATCAGGTATTACCTCAAATTATTGGACTGTTCACCAGAATTTAACTATCTTTAACTCTTCTAGGATTCTAACTGCAATGGTATTTTTATAAAAAAGAATATATGTGGGGCAACCCCAGTGGCACAGCGGTTTAGCGCCACCTGCAGCCCGAGGTGTGATCCTGGAGACCCGGGATCGAGTCCCACATCGGGCTCCTTGCATGGAGCCTGCTTCTCCCTCTGCCTGTGTCTCTGCCTGTGTCTCTCTGTGTGTCTTTCATGAATAAATAAATAAGATCTTAAAAAAAAAAAAAAGAAAATATAGTCATGAATGTTTTAAAAATATATATATATATGTAATATTCTGAACTATATCCACCCCTTGGAGCAAATAAATACAATTTTAAGAAATTATTTTGTATGATACTGAAATGCTTATTAACAAAATGTTATCTGGAACTCACTTCTCAATAATCTGGGAGTACAACAGATAAGGTTAAGGGAAATGGAAAAAAACTGGTCATGCTTTGATAATCCTTACGGTACATAAAGGATCACCACACTATTTGCTCTTGTATGCTTTATAAATTTTCCTTGTTCTTAAAATAAAATACAATTCTATAAAAAGAAAAAGTACTGCACATAAACTATATCTAATTTAAACTATGACTGGTGCCTAAATGATATTCGTTCAATACAAAAGCATATTTCATATATTATACAGACTAAAATAAAAGACTAAATAAAGTAAATAAAGACCAGATACACCAGCAAGATAACTTAGGGGTGATTACAAGCTTTACTAAAAAACGTTTTCCCCAATAAATGGCTTAAAAGAATAAACCATTTTGGGGGCACCCAAGTGGCTTACTCAGTTAAGTGTCTTGCTTTTGGCTCAGGTCATAATCCCAGGGTCCTAAGATTCAGCCCTGCATCGAGCTCTCTGCTCAGCCAGGAGCCTGCTTCTCCCTCTCCCCCACCCCCTGCGCTCGTGCTTTCTCTCAAATAAAATCTAAAAAAAAAAAAAAAAAAAAAAAAAAAAGAATAAACTATTCTGGGGCACATGGCTGGTTCAATCAGCTAAGCATCCAACTCTTGATTCTGAGTCAGGTTATGATCTCAGGGTCCTGAGATTGAGCCCCACATCATGCTCTTACACTCGGCATGGAATTGGCTTGAGATTCTCTGCTCCTCCTCCCCTTCATACGCTTCTCACTCTTAATAAATAAATAAAATCTTTAAAAAAAAAAAAAAGGGATCCCTGGGTGGCGCAGCGGTTTGGCGCCTGCCTTTGGCCCAGGGCGCGATCCTGGAGACCCGGGATCAAATCCCACATCAGGCTCCCGGTGCATGGAGCCTGCTTCTCCCTCTGCCTGTGTCTCTGCCTCTCTCTCTCTCTGTCTCCGTGTGACTATCATGAATAAATAAATTTAAAAAAAAAAAGAAAGAAAAAAAATTAAAAAAAAAAAAATAGAAACCATTCTAATAGGGTGGGGAAATACTTAATTTTGCATAATACATTATTTACTAAAACAAAGATAAGGGATCCCTGGGTGGCGCAGCGGTTTAGCGCCTGCCTTTGGCCCAGGGCGCGATCCTGGAGACCCGGGATCGAATCCCACATCGGGCTCCCGGTGCATGGAGCCTGCTTCTCCCTCTGCCTGTGTCTCTGCCTCTCTCTCTCTCTCTCTGTGACTATCATAAATAAATAAAAATTTAAATAAATAAATAAATAAATAAATAAATAAATAAATAAATAAATAAATAAATAAAACAAAGATAGTATTTGTCCTAATGAAGCTTGGTAGACTATGTTTCTGGTATTTTCAAATACCGTTAGTGGCAAAAGGGAATTTGCCAGCACACATAAGGGATCTTCCTTGAACCCTACTATAAAAATCAAGTATTTAGAATCTTCTCTATTAGAACTACTTATTCTACCATATGGTATGCTTTACAGAAGTAAATCCAGAGATAAGAAGGATTGGATCTCAAATTAATAAACGTTAAACATTATTTTTAAAAGAAAAATTGTGAGTATAGTTTTACAGGCTGATTCCTCCAGATACTAGTAACTTCAAAATAAAGGAAGAAGACAGCAAGGGAACTGGGGGTTGGAGGGTACAGGGAAATGCTGCTCCCAGTAAATTCTATTTTACCTGGAGAAAAGATAATGATATAACTTGGTGAGGCAGGGGGTAGAAAATGTCCAAAATTACAAGCCAGCATCTACATCCTTAGTAACAGTTACTAATTAAGAAACAACCAAAGGAAAGAATAAAATTTACTTACTTTGTCAACACCCATTCTCTTAAAACCTGCTTGTAGTATTTTGAAGTTCTGGATGTATTCATGCTCTAGTTTAGCCTGGAATTTCACTTTCTTCAAGGCAATGGAGCCAGGGAATAGCATGTCCATAAACTGACAATAGGCAGCCCCTGAATGAACAAGAGAATAATACACACACTTAGGACATTAAAAACTATTATTAGAAGCGTCGCCGCTATAGCCACTACCACCACCACCAGCCATCCACAGTCATGCCGAAGCACAAGTTCTCTGTGGACATGTGAAGGATGCTCTAACGCAGTCAGTCGGGTGCTCAACAAGTTGGGAGGAGGTGGGTTTGACATTGACCTGTCCAACAAGAAGGTCTGCATCAACTCTTGAGCACAGCATGGACATTCTGCTGGAAACCCTGGAGAAAACAGGAAAGGCCGTTTCCTACCTTGGCCCCAAGTAGTGAGGGCCTGGACCCCTGGGCCCATGATGGACCAAAGGAAGCAGGACGCTGATCCTCTCCTGCCTTCCAGACAGACCTGGAGCCTGGCAGTCCTGCTCAGGATGGCAGTTCCTAACAGAGACCCTCACTTGCCCTGCTCCTCCCTAGCTTCCCTGTAATAAAGTTGAGCCACTTTTGCTGGAAATAATAAATAAATACATACATACATACATACATACATACATACATACTATTATTAAAAAAGCAGGATGAACTGGGGTGCCTGGGTGGCTCTGAGCATCTCACTCATGATTTCAGCTCAGGTCATGATCTGAGGGTCATGAGACAGAGCAAACCTCAGTCAGGCTCCACACTCAGCACAGAGTTGGCTTGAGATTCTTTCTATCCCTCTCCCTGCTTCTCCCCAGCCCTGCACTCTCTCTCCAAAGTAAATAAATATCTTTAAAATAAATAAAGCAGGATGAACTTCTACCCAAACCTACTTAACCCACATAGAATATAAAATGTTGTAAAGTGGACCTATACTGGGACACCTGGCTGGCTCAATCAGCAGAGCATGGGACTCTTTTTTTTTTTAAAGATTTTATTTTTTTATTCATGAGAGACAGAGGAAGAGAGAGAGAGAGAGAGAGAGAGAGGTGCACAAAAACATAGGCAGAGGGAGAAGCAGGCTCCCCACGAGGAGCCTGATTCGGGACTCTATCCCGGTACCACAGGATCATGACCTAAGCCAAAGGCAAATGCTCAACCGCTGAACCACCCAGGCCTCCCAAGCATGCGACTCTTGATCTTTGTCTCATGAGTTTCAGCCCCATGTTGGGGGCAGAGTTTACTTAAAACAACAACAAATTAAAAATAATAATAATGTGGACCTATAAAACCCAAAGCTTCATTACCACTTAATGTCAAAATCATTTCTCAAAATCTATAACAAGACTGGTTTCAGCTAAATCTAACATACCTCCAATTTGGAAGCCTGTGATGAGGAGAGAAGAAATGTTTCTAGGAAATTTTTAAACTTTGTAAGAAACTAGCATGACAGTAAAATCACTATGAAGAAAAACCCCTAGAAGAGAAAAAAGGGAAACAAGTGACTTCGTCTGATTTTTTGCAAGGACACATCCTCTTGCCCACTGGCAGTAGGGATTTCCCAAGTATTTCAAAGATCTATCCTCTGACCGAGGTTAAATAAATGTTTTTCTTAGATGTCTGTCTCCCTGAGGTTTTACACGTCTAAATAAACTTAACCTATCAGTTTATAAACAAAGTTAAACAGAAGAAATTTTTGTGTTCCTCCATTTTATTTTAAAGGCAACTATAGAAAATTATCACATATATCTCATCCCATTTGCTTTCCAATTCCATTCCCTCCCCGCACTAGCCCATTTTTTCCCCATCTCCGTTCCTAAGAAGTATTTTCTTGGTGTTTAAAATTTCCATGAATGTTATTTCTCTAATGCCTACTGAACTACAGTCTCCTAATACAGGGCAGGCTTCACTGCACTTACTGCCCTTGCAGGGCTAATGTGCCAAAGGAAACAGCCAGGGAAGGAGGCAAGAAATCCAGTGACTAAGCAAAAGGTGTTCTGTAGAATGAGACTGCCATCATATGCATATTCAATTTAATTTAAATCAAACCAATCTGGCTCCCTGCCAGTTCTAGCATAAACAGTGCCATTATCATTATTTTTGGAAAAATGCAAAGAGCAGAAGCACTTCAATGATCAAAAACATTCTGAGTAGAAAGAAGCATCAGAAAGTAGAAGCCTGGTTTTTGAGGTGCCTGATTTACTTCCTCACCCAACAAAAATATACTGAAAAAATTCTAGGTACCAGGCACTGAATTAGCAATATTTATATTTTTAAAATAGGGATACTGGGATGCCTGAGTGGCTCAGCGGTTGAGCATCTGCCTTTGGCTCAGGGCATTTTTCCCGGGGTCCTGGGATCAAGTCCCACATCGGGCTCCCTGCGTGGAGCCTGCTTCTCCCTCTGCCTGTCTCTCTGCCTCTCTCTCCATGTCTCTTATGAATAAATAAAACCTTTAAAATAAATTAAATTAAATAAATTAAATAAATAAATAAATAAAGATAGATAGATAGATAGATAGATAGATAGATAGATAGATAGATAGAGAGGGACACTAATAGCTTCCTAAATTCTAGAGGACAATGACCCAGTTTCTCTAACAAACTAACAGGGACTGAACCCTGCATCAGGGCTCCCTGCTCAGCGGGGAGTCCGCTTCTCCCTCTCCCCATCCCCCAACTCATTCTCTCTCTCTCTCTAATATATAAAATATCTTTTTAAAGGGTAGTTTGTGGGACACCTGGGTGGCTCAGCAGTTGAGTGTCTAACTTTGGTCTGGGGCGTGAAGAGCCACGGGGCGGGGAGGGGGGGCGCAGAGACACAGGCAGAGGGAGAAGCAGGCTCCTCACAGGGAACTCGATGCAGAACTCAATTCCGGAACCCCAGGATCGCACACTGAGCCAAAGACAGACACTCTACTGCTGAACCACCCAGGCATCCCCCCTGTTATATTTTTTTTTTAATTTTTTTTTTAAATTTTTATTTATTTATGATAGTCACACAGAGAGAAAGAGAGAGAGGCAGAGACACAGGCAGAGAGAGAAGCAGGCTCCACGCACCAGGAGCCCGATGTGGGATTCGATCCCGGGTCTCCAGGATCACGCCCTGGGCCAAAGGCAGGCGCCAAACCGCTGCGCCACCCAGGGATCCCCCCCGTTATATTTTAAAAGAGATTTTAAAGTCATAATTTATTAATTGTAATGTATAGCTCATTTGGATCCTGATGTGTACAAATCAATTCAAAACATGTGTACGTGCATACACAGATGATAATCTATTAGGCATCTATACCCACAGCACTGCTTTACACATGAAGGATGTTTTTCTGGAACAGCAAAATAATGTGCATTTACTAAATACACACTATTCTCAAGCCATCCATTGAATTCCAGCAAAAGTCAATCAAAGCCACTTAAAAACAGCAGTCATCTGCTTCTCAGTAAAAAAAGCTTGCTTTAAGAATCACCACAATTCTTAAAAAAAAAAAAAAAAAAAAAAAAAAGAATCACCACAGTTCTTGGGACACCTGGGTGGCTCAGCGGTTGAGTGTCTGCCTTTAGCTCAGGGCGTGATCCCAGAGTCCCGGAATCAAGCCCCGCATCAGGCTCCCTACATGGAACCTGCTTCTCCCTCTGCCTATGTCTCTGCCTCTCTCTTTCTCGCATGAATAAATAAATAAAATCTTAAAAAAAAAAAAAAGAAGAAATGGACATCTGTCAAAGTTTTTAAAAATTAATTAATTAATTAAATATCTTCATATAAATATAAAAATAGCCATTTTACTATCTATAGGGCAGCCCTGGTGGCTCAGCGGTTTAGTGCTGTCTTTAGCCCAGGGCCTGATCCTGGGGACCTGGGATCAAGTCCCACACATCAGGCTCCCTGCATGGGGCCTGCTTCTCCCTCTGACTGTGTCTCTGCCTCTCTCTCTCTCTCTCACTGCATCTCTCATGAATAAATAAATAAAATCTTAAAAAAAAGAAAAAATCAGAACACAGAAAAGGGACACCTGGGTGGGTGGCTCAGCAGTTGAGCATCTGCCTTTGGCTCAGGATGTGATCCCGGAGTCCCAGGATCTAGTCCCACATCGGGCTCCTTGCATGGAGCCTGCTTCTCCTCCTTCTGCCTATGTCTCTGCTCCTCTCTCTCTCTCCGTGTCTCTCATGAATAAATAAATAAAATCTTAAAAAAAAAAAAATCAGAACACTCACAAAAAAAAGCAAATGTTGAAAAGAAAAAAATCTGGGGCACCTGGGTGGCTCAGTCAGTTAAGCATCTACCTTCAGCTCAGGTCATGATCTCAGGGTCTGGAATTGAACCCCACACATCAGGCTCCCTGCTCAGCAAGGAGTCGGCTTCTCCCTCTCCCCTGTGCTCTCTCTCTCTCTCTCTCTCTCACACACACACACACACACACACACACGATCTCAAATAAAATCCTTAAAAGAAAAAAAGAAATGAAAAAAATCTATCAGCTGCTTTTCACAAAAGGGCTGAAAACTCCTATAAATGTCCCAACTAGTTACAGAATAGGTTAAAAAGGGGCCTGCCTTCCAGTCTGCCTTAATAACAAAGGCTGACAACACAAGCAGGGTTCCTCTCAGATGGCTGCTGACCCAATGATCTGTGGCAGAATGGGCCCACATAATCCGTGGCCTGAGGATGCAGACAGATGCAGGGCAGGACCAGTTGTATGTTACTGATCACCTACCAAGCCTCACTGACTGCTGTGGCCCCGCCTTACCAAATTCTGTGCTGCAAGGGCATAATGCAACCCCTGCTCCAAAAGCTTACAATACCCCAAGTGCCCTGGCACTCAACTCTTTCAGGTCAAAAGACCCCTGAGAATTAGATGAAAGCTGTAGCCAACATTCTACACATAAGAGACACTTCCCCATCAGAAGACTCCAGGTGTAGAGCTCCCAAGTTCTAACACAACACACAGGAAACACACTGACTATTAAATGTGAGCATGGGGATCCCTGGGTGGTGCAGCGGTTTAGCACCTGCCTTTGGCCCAGGGCGTGATCCTGGAGACCCGGGATCGAATCCCACGTCGGGCTCCCAGTGCATGGAGCCTGCTTCTCCCTCTGCCTGTGTCTCTGCCTCTCTCTCTCTCTCTCTCTGTGTGACTATCATAAATAAATAAAATTTAAAAAAAAAAAATGTGAGCATGTTCAGACTTTAGGGAATAGGTGAGGCTTGAGTCATCTTAAAAGATGAATAAAATTTGGAAATAGAGAGCTATGAGGAATCACTAATGCAGTCATTAAAAATCAGCCTCAAGGGTTGCCTGAGTGGCTCAGTTGGCTAGGCGTCTGCCTTCTGCTCAGGTAGTGATCCCAGAGTCCTGGAATTGAGTCCCACACCCAGTTCCCTGCTCAGCAGGGAATCTGCTACTCCCCCTACCACTCCCCCTACTCATGCTCTCTCTTTCAAAAAATAAATTGAAATCAGCCTCAAGATGTTTTAACATGGGAAAAATAATCCCTACTCTTATTTTTTTTTTTAAGATTTTTTTATTCATGAGAGACAGAGAGGCAGAGACAGAAGCAGACTTCCTGCAGGGAGCCCAACACGGGACTTGATCCCCAGATCTCAAGATCATGACCTGAGCTAAAGGCAGATGCTCAACCACTGAGCCACCTAGGTGCCCCCATTCCAATTTTTTAAAAGCAGGAAACAGGGATGCCTGGGTGGCTCAATGGTTGAGCATTTGCCCTCGGCTCAAGGTGTGATCCCGGGGTCCCAGGACTGAGTCTCTCATTGGGATTCCCAAGAAGCCTGCCTCTCCCTCTGCCTATGTCTCTGCCTCTGCCTCTCTCTCTCTCTCTCTTTCTCATGAATAAAATTTTTTAAAAAAGCAAGAAACAAAACTGCCAGGCACATACATGTGCTTGTTACTTAACCTAACGATCTATAAGAGCAACAAACTGGAAAGAAATCAAATGTCCACATAGGGGACTGCTCTCCAAGGAAATTAGAATCTACATAGCCTAAAAAAAGAAAGGAAAGTGGCATCTGATACACTGATATGAAACACCCACTGGCATATTAAAAATGCTACTATCTGTGTAAAAAAGGGGAAAAAAGAACACAAAATATGGATGGATGTTTTTGCTTATACATACGCTCTCTCTGGAGCAGGAAACTGGGTGGCTGGCTGACAGGGTTAAGGAGGAAATTTTTCACTGTTTATCTTTTTGTTCCTTTTGAATTTTAAACCATTTTCAGACCTTCAGTTAGTTCAATATATTCAAAAATAAGAATTGTATATACAGCATATGTCAATTATATCTAACAATTATAGCTAAATACTCAAAGTACAGCTGAAAGAAATGACCTTGGGCAAGTTGTTTAACCTCCCTATGCCTCAGTTTCTCCATCTATAAAATGGAAATGACAGTCCTTACCTTCCAGGTTATATATGTAAAGCACTTTGGAAAGCAACTGGCCTATGATAAATACTCAATAAATAAAGCTATAATTAGGGGACAAAATACATCTAAAAGATAATAACTCCCACAAAACTGTGATATTAGAGCAGACTATGGTTTTCTTAATATGCTTTGTAAATCCTAATAACTTATAATTAGAAAAAAAGTTCCTTGTCTTTTGTTTTGTTTTAACTAAGGCAAAGAAAAACCAAGGAGGTGCTTTAAGAGTCAGGTAAAGTTGGAAGAGATCCTTCTTTGGGAAGAGTAACTCAATAAAAATGGTCTCTAAGAAAGGCTGCATACTGGGATCCCTGGGTGGCGCAGCGGTTTAGCGCCTGCCTTTGGCCCAGGGAGCGATCCTGGAGACCCGGGATCGAATCCCACGTTGGGCTCCCGGTGCATGGAGCCTGCTTCTCCCTCTGCCTGTGTCTCTGCGCCCCCCCCCCCCCCCCCCGCTGTGTGTGTGTGTGACTATCATAAATAAATATTAAAAAAAAAAAAAAAAAAACATTTAAAAAAAGAAAGAAAGGCTGCATACTACTGTGGTGCCAGAGAGTGGGGACAGGGGAACCCGTGCCTGGTGAGGCAACCGCTGTGCCAGCAGTGAGCAAATGGAGAAAGGGCTAGATCCAAAACACCCATCAGAAGACATATAGAGCTTGGTGAATTAGTCTCTTTAGGAGCCTGCAACACTGAAAGAATTGTGGAATCATGGCCCAAAATGGAGTATCTGGAAAAGGGAGGTAACAACCTGAGAAGAAAATGAAGCAGAGGAGGCCTGGCTAGAGATGTGGCCACACTCAGAACAGCACGAGCAAGACTGACTCAAGGGCTCCTACAACAAGCTGAGGAAAGAGGAAATCTAGCATTTGCCAGCGAAGTGTCTGCACACTACACACCTCTCTTATTCTGTGCAGCACAGGAACTATGAAGGCCAGGCTGGAGGGGAGAAGACAAGAAGACAAGGGAGAGCTAAGAACACACAGTGAGGGCCACTCTACAGGTTGAAAGTACCGTGCTGGGCCCTTGGAAACACACAGAGGGCCTGAATATGAAATGGAACTGAGGGAATAGAGACTGGTCAACAAAAAGCAACCACATCCCTTTTCTGATACAAGCAATCTCTCATCCAAATGAGAGGGTTTTTTCCTTCAGACTACCGTTCCAAAATACTCGATGACTAGCTCTCAAAAACAGGGAGACTATGGAATGGAAATGAATCTTGAAACAAACTGCCAACTTGTCACTGAAAGTTATCCTCACCTTACCTCACAAAAGCCAAGCAAAGGCTTGTTTTACTTTTGGGGCGTGCAGACCTGGGCGGGACTGGGAAGGTTCACAATGCTGACAAAACTCAGCCGTTTCATAGGCAACCAGCACATTAATAGTGTAGGACCTCAGAGCATCACTCTTACAAGTGAAAAACCTATTCCTATCCTTCAAGACTCATGTATCATAGAAAATTCTAGTCAGGGATCCCTGGGTGGCGCAGCGGTTTGGCGCCTGCCTTTGGCCCAGGGCGTGATCCTGGAGACCCGGGATCGAATCCCACGTCGGGCTCCCGGTGCATGGAGCCTGCTTCTCCCTCTGCCTGTGTCTCTGCCTCTCTCTCTCTCTGTGACTATCATAAATAAATAAAAATTAAAAAAAAAAAGAAAGAAAAAAAAAAAAAAAGAAAATTCTAGTCAGCTTGATCCTCTGCTCATCAGAGGTAAGACCGGGAGGAACCAGGCACCAGTGTTAAAGGCTACTGGGATGCTGCTTAGGCCTCAGAAAATGCAAGGATCTGAGGAACCTCACCTTCTCTAGGACTCCAATCCCCTGGCAGCAGGCCTTCTCCAGGGACATAGTGTCTGCAGCTCATCCTGTTTGGTCTCATACAGAAAATAGAGACCTAGTTTTCTAAACATCAATGTGAGACATAACACAACCATCTACATACCTGGAGAGAAGTCACGTACAACTCTCAGAGGAAAACTAGCTATGAATGAATAAAAGTTTGCTTACAAATCACAGTTAAGTGTCCTGCAGGAGAAAAGCACTTTATCCGAGATAAGAAAAATGGCAGGCAGCTTGCAAGGCTGAAATCCTTCACAGGGATTTTTAATGAGACAATATCATTGTATTTAATTGTATGTAATTTACATCTGTTTAACTCTCTTCCAAATGCTTCTTTTAAAAAGATATGACATGGGCAGCCCGGGTGGCTCAGCAGTTTAGCACCGCCATCAGCCCAGGGCCGGATCCTGGAGACCCAGGATCAAGTCCCACATCAGGCTCCCTGCATGGAGCCTGCTTCTCCCTCTGCCTATGTCTCTGCCTCTCTCTCTCTCTCTCTCTGGGTCTCTCATGAATAAATAAATAAAAATCTTTAAATAAAAAATAAATAAAAAGATATGACATGAGAAAAAAAGATAGAGCATGTATGCAGCAGAAAAAGTGTAGGTTCTGTTGTCAGAAAGATCTGGGTTCAAAACCAGGCTCTGTAATGCATAAGCTGTGCCCCACAAGCAGTCTCCCCATCTGTAAAATGAGCATTTGCACACTTCCCTGAGAGATCTATACTCATTTCCAGGGTCTGGCACAGAATCAGTATCTGAGAGCTTTTTTTTTTTTTTTTTTTTTTTTTAACAGATAGGCTTAGTCCTACTACCCCAGTTTACAGAAGAGAAACTAGAACATTAAGGGACTCATCTAAAATCACATGGCTCAGAGCAGACTGAAGCCTCTCCATGCCCAGTCCTGACTATCCACAATAGCTCCCTGTCTGAGCTAAATCTGGAGCCAGATCATACACATTACCACTTATCTACACTTGAAGAGATTTAGGGGAACCTAGATGGCTCAGTCAGCACCCAATGCTTGATTTTAGCTCCGGTCATGATCTCAAGAGATGAAGCCTGGTGGCGAGTCTACTGGAGATTGTCTTTCTCTCTCTCCCTCTCCTCTGCCCCTCCCCCACCTACTCCCAACAAGCTCTTTCCCTTTCTCTCTAAAAATAAATAAATCTTAAAAAAAAAGTCTAATTTGGCAATTAAGTAAAATATATTTCAGAGTGTATTTATGGAAGAGGCAAATTTTAGGGAGAAAACTGGTGAAAAAGCTAGCTCCAATGAAAAGTGAGATGACCTCATCCCCGTATTAGTCACAAATCACAGGGCAAACAAGTGCTTTAAGAGCCTCAAACAAATGGGGATGTAATGATGGGACTGAGGAAACAAACTGGGGGAAGGCAGCACAAATCTAAGGCTAACAACCTGTGCCTACAACTAACCTGTGCCCTGCTACAATTAAACTAATGAGAAACTATCATGACACATGGGCACCATAGTTTCACTATACAACTTCGCATGGAGCCTCCCCATGACCATCTGCAAGTGGAGATTAAACCTCACAGGGGATATAACAAGATGACCAAATGAAACGAAGAGCAAGACTAGGACCCAGCTATAAAATAAGGAAGTAAAAAAAAAAAAAGGAAGTATGGGGGCCTGGGTGGCTCAGTTAGCTGTCTGCCTTCAGTTCAGTTCATGATCCCATGGTCCTGGGATTGAGCCCTGCATCAGGCTCCTTGCTCAGTAAAGAGACTGCTTCTCCCTCTGCCCACTCCCCCAAGCTGATGTTGTCTCTCTCTTACTCGCCCTATCTTAAATAAATAAATAAATAATAAAATAAAATAGGGGCACCTGGTTGAGCAGTTGAGCATCTGCCTTTGGCTCAGGGCATGATCCCAGGGTACTGGGACTGAATCCCACATCGGGCTCCCTGCGTGGAGCCTGCTTCTCCCTCTGTCTGTCTCTGCCTCTCTCTGTGTCTCTCATGAATAAATAAATAAATCTTTAAAAATAAATAAATAAAATAAGACAAAATAAAATCATAGGGGCACCTGGGTAGCTCAGTTAAGTATCTGCCTTTGGCTCCAGTCATGATCCCAGGGTCCTGGGATGAAGCTTCATTGTCTGGCCCCCCACTCAGCAGAGAGTCTTTCTCTCTTTCTCTTTTTCTCTCCCCTCCTCTCCCTCTGCCCCTCCCCCTTGCTCATCCCCACTCTCTCTCTCAAATAAATCTTTCAAAATAAATAAATAAAATCATTAGTAAATAAATAAATAAATCCAAATGGCACCAGTAAAGGAATAGCGTGGAGAGCGAGTAAGGCATGGGAACTGAAGAACATCAGCTGCTGATCTGTACAAAGGTTCAAGTCTCAATTCTGTTCTTGGTTGTATAGTCCGGAACTTGTTACTCAATTTCTCTAAGCCCGTTTCCTCATCTGTAAACTAGGGTTAATAAACATCTCTACCTCATGTAGGTATATAGTAAGAATTGCATGAAGCCATATTGGAAAAGTATTTACATGACCCTGGTACCTAAGTGTTCAATTAAATGACCATTATTGTTACACCCAGGAACAATTCTAATTCTCTCTCACAGACAAGAGAAGAATTGAAGTAGCAGCAGGATACATATCTCATCCTTCTGGTATATTCTTGACCCCACCTCTATCTGTGGTAGACCCAGTTTTGGTAATCCCAACACAATCCTTATCATGTTAAGACAGTCAGCAGAACCCGCAAAAGGTGAGACAAGAAGTCTTTAGAGGAAATAGAAACCAGTAACATCTTTATGAAAAATAATTATCAAGAACCTAAAATTCATACTCCTTGACCTAGTAACTCCATTTCTATTCTAGAAATCACTATGGAAAAATTAGAAACCACATAAATGTCCCCAAATCAGGAAGATTAATAAACAACTCCAGCATATCCACAGAAATAGCACATAGCCATTAAAAATAAGTTATTTTTATGATAGTGAATGACACTAGAGAATATTCACAATATAGTTAAGTGAAAAAAGCTGGGATATACAGAAATATATATGTGCACAGAAAAGTGAAAGAAAATATCCCAACAGCAGCTTTCTCTGAATACTAGAACTACCAACAATTCTTATTTTCTTCTTCCTAACTTTTTAAATATCAATTCGTATACACAGAAAAAAAAAAGTTTGTTTTTGTTTTAAGTCATTACCTCTCTAAATTCTTATTAAACAAGAGTTCAGGGCAGCCCCAGTGGCTCAGCGGTTTGGTGCCGCCTTCAGCCCAGGGCATGATCCTGGAGACCCAGGATCGAGTCCCACGTCAGGCTCCCTGTGTGGAGCCTGCTTCTCCCTCTGCCTGTGTCTCTGCCTCTCTGTGTCTCTCATGAATAAATAAAATCTTTTTTTTTTTTTTTTAATAAATAAAATCTTAAAAAAAAAAAAAACAGTTCAATAAAATTGTGGCTGACATGGCATTTGCCTGACTTTGGTCTTGTCCTACTTGGGAATAAAACATGCCACTGATAAAACTAATATAAAACTAGAACAGAAAATAAATAAATAAATAAATCTAGAATTGTTACAACTGTCATCCTCAAATAAAACATTTCAAATCTGGATGCACTCCAGATCCCTGGGTGGCTCAGCCGTTTAGCACTTGCCTTCAGCCCAGGGGGTGATTCTGGAGTCCCAGGATCAAATCCCACATCAGGCTCCCTGCATGGAGCCTGCTTTCTCCCTCTGCATGTCTCTCATGAATAAATAAATAAAATCTTTAAAAAAAAGAAAAATCTGAAAAAAAAAAAAAAAGAAAAATCTGGATGCACAAGAGTGCAGATGGAGAAACTGGGCTAAGCGGCAGGCCTCAGAATTTAAAGATGGTGGTACGTGGGCCAGAAGCACACTCTCTTAGCATAGTTCCTTCCAGAAGAGGAACTGGTGCGAGGCTGAAAGAAGGAAATGAGGCAGCCTTGACACAGAACCTAAACCAGTGGCCTCTGCAGTCAGATACAGGCCTGTGCATTCCTGAAAGACCTACAGGCTTTCCTGGAAAAATGATCTAGTGGATTTCTCTTACCTGAGCACAACTGTTCAATCTTTGTCAGATTCAGCTGCAGAGACTCATTGATCCAGGCCAGCATATCATGTCGACTTAGGTTATCACTGGTGACGGACGTTGAGTATACGTTCACTGCCATCTTCTACAGCATGTGAGGAAAAGAGAAGGGCTCACATTATTAGGCATGCAAGGGAGAGGAAACATTTCCTGGAGTCAGTAACCCAGAACAAACCTGTAGTAGGCTCAATTTTTAAACGCTTACTTTCTACCCCCAAGAGGCCAAATCACTAGGATTCCAGTCATGAGCTTGGATTGCCACACATAAGCATGACCCTAACTGAATGGCCCAACCCCTGCCAGCCTAAAAATTAGCCCCATTCTAATATGATTAGTATTAAATTTTAAGGTATCAGAGACACTATGTAAAGAGATGACTCAATGCTCTATGAAGGAGGCCAACACACAAACATGTTCTCTGTTCAGAAAACTTATCCGTTGACATGTCAAAATGTTCACAAGAATTTCCTTCAGATGGTGGGCTTTTATTAATTCCTCTTTATATTTTCCACTATTTTCCAACTTCTTTTTTAAAGACTATATCCACTTTTAAAATCAAAATAGTAAATAAGCTTTCAAAAACCTAAGTACGAACATGGTGGGAAATGACCTTACAGTGAAGGGTCCTTGGTACTAATAATGGTCTCCTGAACCACCTGGGAACAGGAAGACATCCGAGGAGCTTTACAGACACTTGTCATTTACCCTGACAACTCTCCACAAGGTTCACCTCATTCTCCTCATTGAGAATGAGAGGTGAGGAAAGAGAAGCTCAACCTAGAAGCCCTGCCTAGGACTGGCATCCAAACCTGCTCAGCCTCGCCAGCCACTTTCTTTCCCTGCCACTAGAAAATGCTGCCCCTCACTGTTCTGCTAGGCTTGCAAATTCAAAACACAGAGAAACACAGTAGCTTAAAATGCTATTAAATGTGGATGCCATCATCATCCTCATTCAGTCAATAAATGTTTATCAAGCACTGTTGTAGGGCCAAGGAAATGGTTAAGCAAAAGAGACAAGTTGCCTGTCCACAGGTAGCTCATATTCTAGTAATGGAAGGCTGACATGGGTCAAATGAACAAACAAATATCATTTCATATCAACCATTTAGGAAATGGGGAGGTGGGGAATGTGGTAAAGTTTGGGTTGACATCTGACCTTAACAATCAGAAAGAAGCAGCCACATGAAGATGTGAAAGGTAGCTGTAAGCCCAATAAGCAAGAGGAGAGCAGGAACAGAAGTAGGAAAAGAAGCCACCAGATCATGTTAGGATTTGGAGCCATCATGAGATATCACTCTTGTGGCACTTCCTTCCATCCACGTAGTGTCTAGTACATGAATTGGTCTTCCCACACCCATCTCCTGCAAGCCTCATGAGTCATACAGAATGTGAGGGCTGGAAGAGACAGATCTACCCAACCAATCTTTTTATAAGTGGGATGACTGAGGGCTGGCAAGATAAATAACTTATCAGGTCTATGCCCTCACATCCCACATTCACCCATCCCCCCCACAGCACATGGCACAGTGCCTTGCACATAGTGGGTAAAAGCTATTTGTTTTCCAGTTGGCAGGATACTGTCAAAGACAGAAAAACTATATCTATATAAGCGTTTTTCAGAAAGCAAACCAACAACACTCTTACATTTTTAAACTCAGATGATAAAACCATTTCATACAAGAAGCCAACACAATTTAGTTCCTGACTCCACTGGGAAATTAATTGTTCCCACAGCACTTCATTCAAACCTCTAGATAGGCATTATCACACTGGATTGTCATTATCTCTCATTTCTGAATCATTCCCAGACCAGTTTTGGGCCAGGAGGCAATTTGCTCTATGAAAAAAGCTGAGGATTTCAAGCCAAGACAACCCGGTTTGAGTGTGAGGCTGTCACTCTTTCACTGTATGACCCTGGGCAAGTTACTTGAGTATACCTCAGTCATCTTATGAGTTAATGCTACCTATTAAAAATTATTAGGTGAGGGATCCCTGGGTGGCGCAGCGGTTTGGCGCCTGCCTTTGGCCCAGGGCGCGACCCTGGAGACGTGGGATCGAGTCCCATGTCGGGCTCCCAGTGCATGGAGCCTGCTTCTCCCTCTGCCTGTGTCTCTGCCTCTCTCTGTGTCTCTCATGAATGAATAAATAAAATCTTTAAAAAAAAAAATTATTAGGTGAGGTTTAAATGAGATAAGGCACATGAAATACCTGGTGTGGTATCATTAAACAAACATGATCCAGGGCAGGGAGGGACCTAGTACCACTCATCCTTCTATCTCCAGTACCAAAAACAGTGCCCAAGACCTGCTGTATCATCCGGACCCACTGCAGCAGCCTTCAAATTAATCTCGGTGCTTCAAACTATCCTTACACAGCAACCACAAGAATTTTCTGAATCACAAATCAGATCAAGTCTCCCTTGCTTAAAACCCCTCAATGAATAAATGAAATGCATATTGCGTATAAAACACTATTACCAAAAAAAAAAAAAAAAGAAAAGAAAAACACTATTACCAGGTACCAAGGAGAGACATATCCAAACAAAAAACACGCTCCAGGCTCAGCTCTTGTAATCTATTTTGGTGACATTCGTACATACACTGGGTATTGTATGGGTCATGCTACCATAAAATGTAAGCAGCTGGTTAAGCCACGTGTGTCTCCTGACCACACCCCAGCTCAGAAAACGTTAATGGCCTTTCATCATCATATAATTTAAAACTCTTTCATTAGCAGTACATTAATACCTGGTCCCTTGTGCTCCGCAAACTCTGCAGCCACTGAAGACATGGGGTTAGACACCCTGTGGATATGCAATAAACATCCACTGACTCAACCAATTAATTGGCTCTTCCAGGCAGTCAAAACAGTCTAGTTCTCAAAGCTACAGCAAGCTACAGCTTACTCCTCCTTCATAAAGATTCCATTGCTTGACCTCAACGGAAGACCCATGCCAACTATGCAAGCACACATTTGTGTGTATAAAAGGCTCTGTGATCCAGGTTTCAATTGCCTTTAAAAAAGCTCTCTTACCTACCTCCCCAGGTATCTCTCCTCCTTCAGCAGTTCTCCTAGCATGTTCTCAAACCCACTATGATTGAATGCTGGCTGAGAGGCACCCTATTACTTTCTAGGCACCATACTGATACCTATGGAAAAATAGAGCGGGAGATACCACCAAAAAAAAAAAAAAAAAAAAAAAGCCATGTGACCCTGAGTAAACACCTCACCTTTCTGGATCATAAATAGCTCACCTGTAAAAGGTGAACAATATACTCCACACAAGGCGGTGGTGAGGATTAAATGAGAATCTAAGTGAAAACACGTCAGTGAAAAGCACATCATGTCTGAAGCCTCTCTATGTGCAAGAAACTGTGCTAAGCACTTTGACACACCACCACCAAAGGCACATTGGTATGAAACACACTAGCTCTCAAGAAAGGCAGCATAATACAGACGTTAATAGCCTGGACTCAGAGGCAGCCTAGGTGCTCAGCGGTTGGTGTAATCCTGGAGTCCTGGGATTGACTCTCATGTCGCACTCCCTGCATGGAGCCTGCTTCTCCCTCTGCCTGTGTCTCTGCCTCTGTCTGTGTCTCTCATGAATAAATAAATAAATAAATTCTTTAAAAAAAAAAAAAAAAGCCTGGACTCAGAACACAGATGTGGCTTCAGCCAAATGCTGAACAGCATGAAGCAAATCACATAACTTCTCAGAGTCTCAGTGCCTCATTTGTAAAATGAGGATAGGATCTCCTAGAGATAGTGTAGTATTAAATGATACAATGCCACATCAAGCACTTAACACAGTGCCTGACACAGAGCAAGTGCCCAATTAGCAAAGAACTGCTATTATTATCTTACAGCGCCCCAACAGGGAAGTGAATGCCAGGCCTGGTGTACCTTCCCTTCAAAGGGCCTCAGGATCCTCATCCTTAAAATGGGGGAGAGACCAAACTCTGCCCTGAAGCACCTCAGGGGAGCTGGAAGCAGGGATGGGAAAAGCACTGTTCATATCACCCTGTTATATTGTCTTCGTAGTAATTATACGAAATTATCTTGCCCAGGTATTCATTGTCTTAGTTCCTATCTGTCTCCTCACCACAATGCAGATGCATGGAGACAGGCCTTTGCTCAGCACAGCGCCCAGCATTTATGCGCTCAACGAATACCCAGCGAAGAAAGGAAGCAGTCCACTGAGCCGGCTTACTTTCTTGCCACGTGCTGTGATAAGAGCTTCCTGCAGTCCTACCACCGTCCCCGTTCTACAGATGAAGAAACAGAGGCCGAGAGGTTCAAGCACCTGCCCAAGGTCGCACAGCATGGAATGAACACAGGCCTGAATTCAAAACCACAAACTCTTGACCATCAGGCGACACCGCCTCCTACAGTGGGGATCCCCAGAGCTCTCGGCAGCTCTCACTTCAACCACACACACCCACCACCCGGGCCCGACCAACCCGGAACCTCCAGCCACCGCTGTCCGAGCCCCGCACCCAGGCCGCGGCCCTGAAGCCCCACGCCGCCCAGGGGCAGCCCCCACTTCCGGCCCCAAGCCCCGCCCCCGGCAGGACTGAGCGCGCGCCCCCAGCCCAGCCCAGCCCAGCCCAGCCCAGCCCGCGCGCGCCGGGTCACGGCCCCGCCCTTCCCCCACCCGGCCCGATCCGCACGGCCGTGGGAAGCGGCCCGGGCACGGCCCGCGAGGCCCGCAGGCGCCCGCCCGGCCCGAGGCCCACCCGGCCGTCCCCCCGGCCGCCGCCCCGTGCCCGCTGGCCGGCTTACCGGCTCTCGGCGGGACCGCGTCCACTGCCTGTGCCCGGCTTCGATTCCGTCTTCGTCTCGTTCAAACCGCCCGACCCCGCCCGCCCGCCCGCGCGATGACCTCACACGCACCCCCCCGTTACGCGCCGACGTACGGGCTCGTCATTCCGCGCCGGCTCCTTTTATAGAGAGGGACTCGCCGCGCGCCGGGGGCGGGGCCCGGCCAATGATCGACGGCTGAGGAGCCCAACCACGTGGCCTGCGGAAGCCAACGAGATCCCGCCCCAGGCCGGCTGTGACTCCTCCTACAGGGCGGGGTCCCGCTGCAAAATCTCCACCTCAGGAGCCAGGAAAATGGGCTGTGCAATGAACTTCTACAAAAAAGGGTTTATTGGATAATAAAGATACTTGATAGGCGCTCTGAGGAGTCACCTAAAAGTCACCTTAGAGGCACATTCTGTGACCACGCTGTAATGACCTCGTCATCTGTTTATTTTCCTCTTAGTACCTGTGAAGTCATCTTGTTTATCCGTCTATGGCTTTATTGTCGGCCTTAAGTCTCGCAGAAGCGAGGATCTTCTCAGTCCTGTGTCCCACTGCCCGACTTGCTGAAAGAATGGTTACACCCACTTTTCAGAAAAGGAAGCTGAGGCTCAGAGAGGTCAACTGACTTGCCCAGCATCACAGCAGACCAAGGTCTTGAGCGGGGTCTTTGTCTAGATGTCATTTATTCATGTGTTCCACAAAGATTTATTTCCCCTGGTCAATCAGAATCTAGGGATTTGATAGTGAGCAAAAATCAGACATAGCCTCTAGCTTGTGTGTGTGTGTCCTAAGTAAGCTCTACACCCCCAACATGGGTCTCCCCAGCCGACATCAAAGTCACATGCTGTACCCTCTGAGCCAGCCGGGCGCCCAGAGCCTCTCAGCTTTTAAAATTTCCAGTATAGGGGGTGCCTGGCTGGCTCATTGATAGGGCCTGCAACTGTTGATCTCAGGGTTATTAAGTTCAAGCCCCATGTTGAGTATAGGGGATTACTTAAAAGTAAAAATCCTAAAAAATAAGCAGTTAAAAATAAATAAGGGTACCTGGGTAGCTCAGTCGGCTAAGCAACTGCCTTCAGCCCGGGTCATGATCCCAGAGTCCTGGGAAGGAGACCCGAATCTGGCTCCCCGCTCAGTAGAGAGCCTGCTTCTCCCTCTCCCTCTTGCTGCTCTCCCTGCTTGTGCTCCCTCTCTTTCTCTCTACAAAATAAATAAAATCTTCTTTAAAAAGTAAATAAAAATAAACAAAAGTTTCCAGTCTGGCAGGGGAGGCAGAGGACAAAACCGATGGCTCCAATTACTGTTTAATTATGAATCAGACTGGGATCCCTGGGTGGCTCAGTGGTTGAGCGTCGGCCTTCAGCTCAGGATGTGATTCCAGAGTCTGGGGATGGAGTCCCACATCGGGCTCCCTGCATGGAGCCTACTTGTGTCTCTGCCTCTCTCTATGTGTCTCTCATAAATAAATAAAATATTAAAAAGAAAGTTATGAATCAGATTTAGTGCTAGGCAGGAGCAATGTGTGGCAGGGGTGACAGCACCTACATTGAATGAAATAGGGTCCTGGAGGCCTCCTTCCAGATGGAAGTCTTACCCAATTGGTTGTCAAAGTCCACGGGGAGCAGGAGTTATCAATCAGTCTGGTGGCATTTCAATATTTTAACCACCAGAATGCTACTTGTCTCCAATGTAGTGCTCTAAGAGTACATCATAAGGAACCCTGAGCAGTGTGAGAAGGCTTCCCAAAGATGAAACTTGCCTGGGATGCCTGGGTGGCTCAGCGGTTGAGCATCTATCTGCCTTTGGCTCAGGGCATGATCCTGGAGTCTCGGGATCAAGTCCCACATCGGGCTCCCTACATGGAGCCTGCTTATGTCTCTGCCTCTCTGTCACTCATGAATAAATATATAAAATCTTAAAAAGAAAAAAAAGAAAGAAAGAAAGAGAGAAAGAAAGGAAGAAAGCTGCCCTAAAAGGTGAAATGTTAACCCAACAACTAAGTCTGTTTAGAGTAGGAAAGGGCAAACAAGAGGATACAGCAAAGAACCCAATAGCCTAATGGTTACAGCAATAATAGTAGTATCAGCATCAGAGGGAATTGATAGGAAGAATGGGTAACTGAGTAAAAATATTCACCAGTGCTTTGTGGCAATGTAAAGTACCCCCATTTTATATAGGAGGACATAAAATTTGCAACAGGCTAGGTGAATTTCATTAGTAACAAAGCCAGCAAGTCTGGGTTCAAATCCTGACCCTGCTAGGAGTTAGAATCACATGAGATGTATATAAAGTTCTTAGACCACTCCTAGCACATAGTAGGTGCTCAATAAATATTAGTGGTTTCTGAATCTCTTTCGATTAATGTCAATATTTCAATAATGTCAGTTAGTTGACAGCACTACCTAAAGGCCATTTTGGTTGGGGGGCGGGGAGCCTTAGTGTGGGGGGATGAGACAAATAAAGAAAGCCAAGCCAAGTAGAGTCTCAAGTGCCAGACTAGAGTTTGGACCTGATTCTGGGAATATAGGGTGTCACCTAAGTTTTCTGAGTAAGAGTCTCCAAAATAAAACTCATTTCCCTCCCAGGATCTGCTCCCAAAGAGATGGGAAAGGGGCACGTGATCTGCTTAGAGTCTACTTTCCTCCTTCAGGAGGGGGCTAGCCAAGGTTATCTAGCAAAAGGCCTTGACTGCAAAAGGCCGGAGAGTAGTAAGTTTCTACCCAGCAGGAGAAATAGCTGTGAAGACTTTTTTTTTTTTTAAGATTATATTTTTTTTATCCATAAGGGACACAAAGAGAGAGGCAGAGACATACGCAGAGGGAGAAGCAGGTACCCCATGAAGAGCCTAATGTGGGACTTCATCCCAGGACCCCGGGGATCACAACCTGAGCCAAAGGCAGATGCTCAACCACTGAGCCACCCAGGTGCCCCTCGCAATTAAGTTTTAAAAATTAAATATAAAAAAATTAAAAATAATAATTAAAATTAAATATAACCAAGTGCAATGTGTGGTTCTGGAATGGAAACCAGACTAGAAAACATAGATCTTTATTTCTCTTCCTCAATAAGGACATCTTGAACTGGCAAAATCTAACTACGGTCTACAGGGACGTCTGGGTGACTCGGTGGTTGAGGGTCAGCCTTTGGCTCCAGCCATGATCCTAGAGTCCCTGGATCAAGTCCCACATCGGGGTCCCTGCATGGAGCCTGCTTCTCCCTTGCCTGTGTCTCTGCCATTCTCTCTGTGTCTCTCATGAATAAATAAATAAAATATTTAAAAAAAAACTTATAGGGATCCCTGGGTGGCGCAGCGGCTTGGCGCCTGCCTTTGGCCCAGGGCGCGATCCTGGAGACCCGGGATCGAGTCCCACGTCGGGCTCCCAGTGCATGGAGCCTGCTTCTCCCTCTGCCTGTGTCTCTGCCTCTGTCTCTCTGTGTGATTATCATGAATAAATAAAAAAAATTAAAAAAAAAAACTTATAGTCTACAGATTAGGTAAGAAGTAAATGAATGTTCATTCCCTGTTGTGATACATGTACTGTAGTCATGTAAAAGAATGCTTTGGTTTTTAGGAAATACACACTGAAGGATTTATTTTATTTTTTTAAGATTTTATTTATTTATTCATGAGAGACACAGGGAGAGAGGCGGAGACACAGGCAGAGGGAGAAGCAGGCCCAGTCGATCGGGGCCAAAGGCAGGCACCAAGCCCCTGAGCCACCCAGGGATCCCACACTGAAGGATTTAAAGGCAAAAGAGACATCATCTCCTTAACCTGCTATCAAATGATTCAGAAAAAAAAAAAAAAGATGACAAAATACATGTGGCAAAATGTTAGCATTTGAGGAATTTGGGTGATAGGTATTTAGGAATTCTTTGTACTATCCTCGCAATTTTTTGGTAAATCTGAAATTTTACACTAAAAAATCTCAGAAAGTAGAAAAAAGGAGAAAAGGCAGAAAGGAAGGAAGGAGATGGGGGGTAGGTTGGAAGAAGGTAATTAGGGAGAGCAAGTAAGGTAGGCAAATTGTACCCTAGGCTGCAAAGGGCAGCAGATAATTTCAAGCTCTAGCAGAACAAAAACAAACTCCAGCAGAACACACATACACAAACATACACACCAAAATAAATAGGTGCAGCTGGGACCAAGAAGAAATAGACTACTTCGGATTCACAGAACAGATTCCGACTTACAGCTCCTTTACCACTGACTGGGTGGCCTTGGATAAGTTATGGGACCTCTCGGAGTCTTAGTTCCCTTCCTAGAAATCATGGTAATCAGGGCTTCACTTCGGGGTTGCTAGGAAGCTTCTCCACCAGTAACAACAGAGCAGCTACCATTTACTCAAGACTTGCTACCTACAAGCACTTTTCCACATGCTTCACATGCCTTGAATCATTTGATCCACAGGTCAGCCTTAGGAGGTTGATATTACCATCCTCATTTCACACTTGGCAAACTGAGGCACCGAGTGGATATGGAGCACCCCCAAGGTCACAAGTTAGTGGGCAGACCCCCAGCAGGGGTGCAAAGAGTCATCAAGGACCAGGTACAGGCCTTGAACACTGGATCATTCAGAAAGCAATTGGCTGGGATGCCTGGTGGCTCAGCGGTTGAGCGTCTGCCTTTGTCTCAGGACGTGATCCCAGGATCCTGGAATCAAGTCCTGCATTGGGCTCCCTGCATGGAGCCTGCTTCTCCCTCTGCCTGTGTCTCAGCTTCTCTGTGTCTCTCATGAGTAAATAAAATCTTAAAAAAAAAAATTAGCTGGTAAACTAGAGGGACAAAGGTAGGGTAGGAGACCCTGTACAGCTAACACTGACTGCCCAACCCACCCTGCCCCCCACTCCCGCCCGCCAAACAGCTGTGGACCAGTCCCACCAAGATGCCTTCTACAGGCCTCTGGGGGTGGCAAATGCCAAAGCCACACCCACCCAGTCTCCCTATCAAGGACCAAGGAGACCCCAACAGGACATGGGGTGCAATGATGAACACATCAGATGCTGTTGTTGCTACAGTTGGCATCAGCCCAGCTACAGGGAGACACCTGAGAGATTATTGTGCTGCCCTTCAAGATGTTATTAAACATGAATAAACACTGGATGCCACCACCACCAGCACCCAAGCATTAACACAGCATTGACTAATGGCTTTTGTTAGCACAATGCCATATAAGACATGAGGGTTTATGGCATGCCATGCACCAGGCAAAGCTCTTTACCCACTTCATGCCCTGAACCTTCACAGCAGCCCTAGGAAACAGGCAGGACCTGAAGTCATTACCTGTTAGAGATGCAAATCTCCCCGACTACAGCCCCAGGCTATAGAAGACTGCTTCAGAAAAGGCCTACCTAACCTCATCCACAAGTTAAGAATAGGGAGGATTCATGTCCTCCCTATTGCATTGTACCTGGGATCATGTAGATCCAAACTCCCATCTTGCAAAAACAAAGAGCTGCCTTGACAGCCCCTCCAAAGTCAACCCTGGGCCTGCCTCACAGACTGAGACACCCAAGATCCCCTCACCTGGAGAGATAGTCCACCTCCTCTCTTGGGGTTTCGAGGCCGGGGCTGTTTATTTTGCTTCATCTTGTCCTGGTATTTGGTGAGCCACTGTACCCAAGATGGCTTAATAGGACAGTTGAGGTCCCTGGGGCCCAAACACCTCATAGGAGTGCCAACCCACTTGCTAATTGCCAACAGTCTCACCATGGCAACTGGAACGTGAAGAAGAGTTTCTCATCCTCCACTCCAGTATCTAATAAGGTACACAACTATTGTCATGGAGGTGGCCAGTGTTAGAGCCTTTCTTAACAATTTGAAAGAACTGAGGCACATGTAGTTGCTGTATCTATTTTAACTCCAAGCAACCCATCACATGTGCATACTTTTTCCCACAACCTTTTCCCTCTGTCTGCATCAGCTGACCAGTATGAACCTCTGGAGAGGCATGGACATCTTCATTGCCTCCTTGTCCCTGACCAAATGCTAGACCTAGCGACAGGACTATGGCAGGATGGGTTGGGGCAGGGGATTTGGCACCTGCCTAGCTGGCGCAAGTTAACTGCACAGCAATGGGTATATGCCCCACCCAAAGAGCTGTGGCCACAGGGAGCTAGATTAGAATCATGGGGCCATGTCTTTGGCCCAGGGCGTGATCCTGGAGACCGGGGATCGAGTCCCGCGTCCGACTCCCTGCATGGAGCCTGCTTCTCCCTCTGCCTGTCTTTGCCTCTGTCTCTGTGTCTGTCATGAATAAATAAATAAAATCTTTAAAAAAAAAAATCATGGGGTCACTCCAACCAGTCCCAACTTAATTGAGACAGGACAACTGGGGACAGTGGAACCAGGTGCAAGGGAATCCAAAGGTGTGGAGAACTGGGAGAAGCAACCCTGGCATTCTGGAGTCAGCCATCTTGATCAACTCCCCAAGAGCTGTCAAGTGGCTGTTTCAGACCTCAAGCCTTAAGTGAACTCAAAGGCTCCAGTCCCTTGATTTGAGATCCAAGGCTTAGAAACTCATTCACTAGCCCAGTCCCTGGACCAGCAGCATAGAATTCTTGGATTCTACTCCAGACAACAAAATCAGAAACAGGGTGGAGCCCAGAAAGCTCTGCTTTAATGAGCCTCACAGGGGAGGCTGGTACACTGGAGTTTGAGGGCTAGTGAACAAGACCTTAAGATCCCTGGGGTCACCCAGGTAACTGGCAAAATGCTTGCTGCAGGAACCAATACCTCCAACTCCCAGGCCCTCCCACACCCCACCCAACTGACCCAGAAAGAAGGAAAGGGACACCATGCTGTTAGAGAAATACTGATTTTAATTCAACATAAGGTAAACTCTAGGCATCTGTCATCTTTCAGCCTAAGAATTAGCGAAACTGTTGAAACAAGGCACAATTTTCCCCATACTTGTTATGTGGCTCCAGTTAAAAAAAAATTTTTTTTATGAAAATGTTAAAACATAAAAATAGAAGTCTGTGATTTAAAAAAAAAGTGTATAAAACAATCCCCACAAAACCTGTCAACATTGATCCTGATTCTACAAAATAGCACCAGTAAGAAGAATAAAAGTTGTTAAAAACCATTACGACAGCATTTCTGAAATGCAGCTTTCCCGACCTCCCACTCCCCCTAAAAACTTCTCTCATGGGATACAAAAGGACTTTAAAATCACTGGAGGGAGAGTCGAGCTGTTATTGCAGTTTTCCCCTGCAGTCTCTGAGATGAGGGGCAAGTGTGGGGAATGTGCTTTGCCCCAGCTGTCACTGCTGCTCAGTTTAGGAAAAGGCTGAGGATTTGGGGTGTCCTACTTCTCGACTGGGGACTTGTGCCTGCAGAGTAGTCTGTAGGGTCCGTTTTGAGGGCAGAGGAGGGTATCTTCCCTTAGCTTCCTCCTTTGCTCCCTTCACATGAGGAAGAGGGAGACTGAGAGAAGCCACACCTGCATAACACAAGGCAGCAGATAACCCAGCCCACCCAGTCCTGAGGTCCTGAGTTCCCCAGAGGGTTCTATTGCAGTCACTGGGAGGGGATTTAGCTAAGGGTGTCTGCCCCCTTGGGTTTGTGGTGGGGTGGGGTGGGGGTGGGAATAGCCCTGAATGTGATGATGAGGTCATCCCTGCTGAAATCATCATCATGGAAAATACTCTACATGGAACCCGGTAGTGGGTCCCAGCCCTTTATGCTGAGGCCAGAGGAATGTGCTTGCTAGATAAAAATTCAAGAAAGACATAGGCATCCTTTCCTCTTCTGCTAGCCTGAGAGGAAAAAAATACCCAGGGCTCTTAAAATGTCCCTTAGCTACATGTCTACCACTGCATGCTCCTGGAAAAGAGGAGCTGCAGATGTTTTTAAAAAATCAAAGTCTTGCAGTAACTGTCTTAGATGATTTTTCAGCATTAACCTGAGTATTGGAGAGCTGTCGGCACTGTGGTTTTGGTATCTTAGCCATTGTTTCTCTGAGCCATAAACCCAGGAGGGAAAAAAAAAAAAAAGCCATCTTACTACCTACTTCAAGTTTTAAAAGTTTTCGGATTAGACAAAATGAGCACCGTGTTTGGCCGCTCCTAGCAGCCAGGTCTGAATTGTGCACAAGGAGGTGGCACCTCAGGCTGCCCCTGCCAGGAGGGGGGTCACGCGGCACTGTCCGCCAAAGTTATCTGGCATGACCCCACAATGTTGAGCAGAGGAAGGGCAGAGCTTGGGCTGTACCTATTGGGTCCTGGCTCTGCCCCACATACCCCAGTGCTACTGGGCTCTGGGTGCCTGGGGGGTTATTCACAGGCAAAGTAGTCCTTCAGGGGGGCGAAGAGGTGTCGGATGACAGGCACACTCCAGGACCTCCCAAGCAGCTTCTGGCGGGCACCACGGCCCATGTTGGACACATCCGTGTAGTGTACAGGAAAGCCGAAGATCCTGGTGGGTTGGAGGGCACCAGAATAAAAAAGACAGGGAGTCAGAAGTGCCCCTTCCAGCATGCTTAGGGCCTCTGGGAGATCCTCAGATAAACAGCATGGCACTGCTCTTTCTGCCCTTTGTCCCATCCTTTCCATCATGCCAACCGGGCCTTCACATGAGCCCTCTCTTGACCCCCAGAGGTCAGATGAACAGGTTCTTCAGAACACAAGTGACAATCAAGAGGGCATTGTTCCTCTATGAGGATGCCTGTTTTGTGCATCTCCAAGCACTAGCACTATGCTCCTGGCACATAGCTAGAGCTCAGTGGATATTCCCCATTTGAGTGAGTGAATGAACGAATGAAATGAAGGCCAAGAAACCCAGACAGCAAGCAAACAGACATGTATCTGCTTTCAAACAACAAGAGGAGAAAAGTTAGGCAATTTTCTAAATAAGAAATAAGGGCATTTGTAGAAATGGATCATTAGATGCTCAGATAATTAACCGTAAGTACACTGATGTAGCCTGCATTTTCTATCAATCTTAAAAGCCAGTTGTTAGATCAAGGGCCAAGCTGGACTTAATGGCAGATGGCAACCAAATATACCAAGAGCTTCCTCCATGGGATTCCACCAGGCCTGGTAAGAGGCTATAGATACACTAAACCTCAGGCTTTCCTGGGTTTGTAATCTAATACTAAAAAGCACACCAATAGGCCAATGACTAAAAATGAGTATTAAGAAACATGCCAAAGATGGAACACCATAGGCCAGTGTCTTGTTTTGCCTAAATATATTGACAGCCATCTGCACCCACCTAGTGTCACAGGGCCAGCCTAGCATATTAGGCTTAGGTTTCAAAATACAGAATAATCCACAAGATGAACAGGCAAGGTTTCCTGCCAGTTTCTATGAATCAGAACTTCCTTTTAGACTAAGAAAAGTACTGTCAAATGAGAGAAATAAAACCAGTTGTAGGGACTGAAATATCTGGAATGAAAATGCTCTTATCAAATCCATTGAGACGCAGCCAAAAATGTAAAGAGGAATATTCATAGCCCTGCCTTCATTTCTAACAAAATAAACAAGAAAAATGTAAAATAAAAAATGAAACCAGAAAAGGAACCTTGAAATCCAAGAGCTGGTTCTTTGAAACAAAACAGTTAAACTACCAACTTAGCCAAATAAATAGAAGAAGACAGACTGTGGCTAAGTAGGAACCAGCTTTGGACCAGCAACTTGGCTGGGATTGGAGGGAATTGGCTTGGAGGGAATCTTCTGAGAAAGACCAACGGCAAAGGCAGTAGGATGGTCTTTTGCTGGTTCCTCATATGCCCTGGAGGCCCAGTATGCTGGGGCAGGTCAATGCAAGGGAAGCAGAGCAGAAACGGGGAGATGATGCAGTCGGTCCAACGACCTCACGTTTCAGATTCCTCACTGCCACCACCCTTCTATCATTTATATCAGGAAAATGAGCACTGACTCTGAAAAGGCATTACTCCCAGCTCTGCTAACATTGGTCATTTAAGACCACACAGAATTGAGGCAAGCAGCTGCCCACTTGTACTGGCTGTGTGATTTCCCTCTTCACGTGCAGCCCTGCTCACCTTTCTAGCTCAGTGCACCACAAAACATCTTCTTTGCCATTCATGACAACAGGGAAAAGTTGGTTTTTCCCCTGTCTGATCGAGTTCGACTTGGTGGTTATTGTCTGTACTTTCTTTAACTGGAGAACAAAACGACATCATGGAGTGAGCACAGGATGAAGGGTCTGGGTCAAGTCAAAGCTCATAAGCACCTAGGGAGGATGGAGAAGGGAGGGCAGGTGGGAAGAGGGGGAGGCAGGGTTGGGCTCACAGAGGGAATGAGGAGAACTGGATGGCGAGAACATTTTGTGCTTCCCACAAACACCAAGAAGTTAATGAGCAGGAAGGACCAGCCTCACAGAGAACAACAGATAAAAAAAGTGACCATGAGTAAGATCACGTGGAGGGGCCAAGAAAACACCAGAGTTATTGATCAAGCAGGATTAAGCAAAAGTAAAAAAAACCCACCCGGATTTTGAGGATGGCCCACTGGGGTTGTGAATGAATGAAACCTAACCTGAAGTAAACATTCAGGTCATGGAAGTCTTCATTATCTATGATAATTTTTGTGGCAAAAGTAAAATTACTCCTTTGTTACTGGAAGATGAGCTGAAATTATCTGTGTCTACAGAGTTTGCATTCACAATTGGAATGACTAGTCACCTTTTCTCACAGTGAGTATTTGTGTCTCAAGAACCTCTCCTGCTCTGCTCTAAGATGGGACAGAATAATAAAGTGGGGAAAGAGGGCCAACACCAGGGAGTCATGTGGCAGGGAAGGGGCAGAAAAAACTGGACACCAAGGTCAACTCCTTGCTTGGAGGTCACCAAGTGCATTTCCAGAGACCATTTGGTAGCACGTCTTACCTTTGCTGTCCTATTGAACTCCAGGCAGTCCTGCAGCTCGAGTTTATCATTCTTTGATGCTATCACGGGCCTGGGAACATCCAAAACCCATTACTTTCTACCAACTATAAAGGGGCCTCGGCTAGGCACTTCCCAACGTGGGAATGAGGGCCGAAGACTGCAAAATGTGCTCTGGCACTGACCTTGTTACAATTACCTGATTAAAAAAAAAAGTGAGCCTCGCAGGAACATCATACTATGTGCCAAAGACAAAGACAGACTTGCCCCTTTAAAGGGGCAAGCCCAAAGTCCAGGAGTGAATGCTCTCCCTTCCCAAATTTTAATTTTAGTATGAGCTCTCCTACTGAGATCAGAATGAAGGGGAAAAAGCACACTGGCAGGAGTCAGGAGACCCCTTTAGTCCAACCCCACCACTCACTGACTGAGTGACCTTGAGCAAGTCAGGCCACCTCTCTTGGCCTCAAGAGCTTGGATTAATTAGGTCTTTGTGGATTTATTTGCTGCAACTAGCACATCAAACCCATGATTCGGTGGCTTACAGCTGGGGATGTAGGCATGTGGCCTCCAGAGGGTTTCAGGAGGTACAGGCAAGAAGGACAGGAGATGGTTGACAAAACTACAATTACCCTTATAACTTTCACCATTGAAACCTGCAAACGCAGAGGCAGACAGATGCCTGAGAAGGGAAAGGGCTAGAACTCAAGGAACCAAGTGGTTAAGCATTCCAGAGCAGAAAACCAGCAAAAGGTCTGAATGCACAGAGTTGATGAACACCACAGCAACTCCTGTGTAAGTAACACCAAGGGCAAAAGGAAATCAGATTGAAGAATGAATGTGATGACCTACAAGAGAGGCCACTGAATCACACAAAACATTCCCCTAGATTCTGTCAAGGATTTCCCTGACCTCACCTTCTGGGCTTCCAATGCCTGCCTATCCCCAATCTTGAATCTTCCATGAACCCAAGGGAACTGGGAGACACAGTGCAGCCCTACCCAGTGATATAATTGCAGGACTGAGATCTACACAACCCAGATATCTGATCTAACGACAGTATTTCAGATCAGGTGATGGTGGCGTCAACCATCCTAGAACCCTGCAGGGCCAAGTTGTAGCCACCCAGTTATTCTCACAATTCAGGCAGAGAACTCTGAAGGTTCTGAATACTCCTCCGTTCATCGGATACCCTACATCCAAGGCATCAGCAAATCCTGTTAGTCCCACCCTCACATTACCTACAATCTGATTCAGTAGAACTCCTAAGCTGCCAAGCCCCCAGAGCCACACTTGTATTGTGTTGAATATGTATGAATGGTGCCTCCTGGGGCACTCTGAATAGGCACCCTCCCGGGCCTGCTCCTTGCTGCCCTCATCTTGCCCTTGTCTATCTTTCTATGAGCAAACACCATGAACATGAGATACAACCCTCACCCCTTACAATGGCTCAGGAGTTCCCACGCGATGACCCACATGTGCAGTACAACTTGGCCCATACTTCTGAGTCCTCTGTCTTACCCTCCTAGCCATTGTAGTGCCTGGAACACTGGGTCTTCCAATTCACTGTTCACATCACCATTTCCCCTATTCCTTCTGCCTGGAAGGTTCATTCCTCCCTAAAATAACTGAGCAGCTCATTTCCTTTATTTAAGGAATGAGAAGCCTCTCCATTAATTCCTCCAATGCCCCAAACCTCCAGCCATGATTATGAAATAATTTAGGGTCTTCTCTGCCCATCCCCCATTAGCATGTCAACCCCATGAGAGCCAAGGCTAACATCTAATGTGTTCCCCACTAAACTGGCAACACGGACAGCAATGCCTGGCACAGTGTGAGTGCTCAAGTGTTGAGTGAAGAGTCCACTTCATCCAGACATAGACATTTTCCATTTCGCTGGCTGATTAGCCAAATAAAACTGCAACACACCCAAAAGAAATGCTTTAAGATATTCTAGCATCTTCTCCCCTCTGTTCACACTTTGCTAAATGCCTGAAAGTTATTATGCTTCCAGCACTTCCTTCTAAAGGAGGAATTTTTTTTAAGTTTAACTCATTTGTAAGTTTAGAATGTCACATTACCATCATATTTTATATCTTAATTAGCAGTTTGTATCCCCCAGAAACCACATGGAGGAGACAATGAATCCTTTGCTAAGCCACTTACTTTGTGGCTTTGAACATGGAAAGAAAAAAGGTGGGAAAAGTTCTTGGCTAAAGAAAATGCAAGGGATCCTTGGGTGGCGCAGCGGTTTGGCACCTGCCTTTGGCCCAGGGTGCGATCCTGGAGACCCGGGATCAAATTCCACGCCGGGCTCCCGGTGCATGGAGCCTGCTTCTCCCTCTGCCTAGGTCTCTGCCTCTCTCTCTGTGTGTGACTATCATTAAAAAAAAAAAAAAAAAGTAGCACAGTAAAACCAGCCTCTGCTACACAGCTCCACAAATATTTAAATAAATAAATAAATGAATAAATAAACAAATAAATGAATGAATAAATAAATAAAATCCTATGGGGGAAGGTTATCTCAGCTCTGTTACTAGACTGGTCATCACCACAGGCCTCAGCCAGGGATTACTTCATCTAAAAATCACTTGTATTTCCCAATGGACAGCAGCAGGGAAAAGAGGTGGAGTACAGAAGCATCAGTACTCCATATACTCTGTTCTAGCATTTAGCAAAGTGTGAACAGAGGGAAGAAGATGCTAGAAGCACTTTTGAGAACCTGGCCCATGGGCAGAATGGGAACAAGTCAGGTAAGAATAAGGAATGCTGGACTCTGACCATCAGGTTGCTGCTGTACTTCTCAAAAGGCTTCAACCATGACACCAGGAATTGGTCTGAATCCCTGGTGGGGCCATTTCCCAGAAAAGCCAGTGGGCCTCTGAGTCATAAGAGGCCCACAAGAGTTCAGTTAGGGCTCACATCATTATACTTGGCTATTACCTGTCCCACCTTGTGCCCCTTGTTACCTGTTCATTCCCGGCAGGTTGCCCCAGAAGTAGCGGGCCCTGTGAGCAGCAGACACTTTGATGGCATCGATCATCACTGGGTTACACTGCAGAGAAAGAAGGACACCTGCTGGGAGCACACATCAAAATTCACACGGAAGCCAGTAACAGTGGGGCTTGACCTGGGTATATAGGTGACACAGCGACCCCCTGGCAATAGAGGAGGTATGGTTTCTGCCAGCAAGAAGACAGACCAGACCAATCCCCATCAGGAATCTGGCTATAGGGCAGCCCCGATGGCCCAGCGGTTTGGCGTTGCCTTTGGCCTGGGATATGATCCTGGTAGACCCAGGATCGAGTCCCAGGTCGGACTCCCTGCATGAAGCCTGCTTCTTCTTCTGCCTGTGTCTCTGCCTCTCACTCTCTCTCTCACTCTGTCATGAATAAATAAAATCTTTTTAGAAAAAAAGGAATCTGGCTATAAGATACAGCTAGTACCCTGATATTAATGGTGTGTTAGAGATAAGATTGGACCTGCAGGTTCTGAGAGAAGATATATCCTCAGACCTGACAGATAATTACAATGTGCTATATACAGGTAGTAAAAAGCAGTTCAGAATTGAAATCTGGCAAGTTGGGAATCCTGGCGGCAGAAATGTAGTGTTGACAAAATGTGGCTTCTGACAGCCATCTGCCAGGTTCACACAGTCTGTTCCATAACCTCTCTAACAGAACTTAGGTATTTAAGTTTCGAAAAAAATGAGTGAAATGTAGAAAAAGTATTTACTAATAAAGCTTGATGATAATGCTTCATAATGAATCGACTGCAGCCCCTAAGCAGCGGTTCTCATCACAGGGATGTGAATAAAAACAAAAAAACAAAACCTCCCTAGAGTAAAAGTTTGGACAAATCTCCTAAAGCCCCAAAAGTAGATGAGGATTTCACCATCTGACTTCAGTGGGTTCAGGGTGAGGTTAGACATCAAATATTATCCATACACTAAAAACAATCAACCATTAAAAAATAAACAAATAAATACATACATACATACATACATACAAACAACCCACATGACTGCATGTGTTTGGAGTTTAGACATAACCTCCATTAAGACCTCAGAAATCACATTAAAGGATGAAACATCCAATCATGCCCCAGTGCCAACAGGGCCTTCCCATCCATTACAAGCAGGACCCTAGGTCCCCTCACCTCCAGGAAGCGAGAGATGTCCCTCTTGTCGCCCACCTTCATGGCTACCACATTCTCAAACATCCAGAAAAAGGGCCGGTCATCACCCTCCTTGGGGCGTGTGTAATTCAGCAGGTGGTAGAACTCAAAGAAGAGCCGGCCTGTACCCTCTGAGCACACAAAAGAAGATTGGCACAGACAAGTTAAGACCCTTCATTCAGTCCACCCCTCCATATTGAGACCAATGGGTTCCCAGTGATCACCTGACTACAGCTGACACTCTACTAAGCTGACATCCTACAGTCCTTCTTGTAGTCCTCTGGAGTGACAAAGGACAAAGGCATCAGCAGTGCAGAATTTATTAGTATTTCTGGGGACAGGATTTAAAATGGACAAGGGTAGAACCATCAGGTTACATTGTCAGAAACAAATACTTCCTTCTCAGATCAGGCCTCCTCAGGACTCAGGTGACATAGGAGCTCTTAGGGCCACCAGAAAGAAGGGATGCTCACCATACAGGCCTTTCCTGGCAGGGTTCACATTTGAGAGATCATTGCATGGGCTTCCACCAATCACCAAGTCAAAGGGGCCCCATTCTTCAATCTGTGAGAGAAAAACAGTCACTCTTAGGGAAGGCACTCTGAGTGGGGTGACAATAAAGGAATACAGCCTAGGTCACAGATACCTATCAAGAAAACCCACTTCGGGACACCTGCGTAGCTTAGTGGTTGAATGCCTGCTTTAAGCTCAGGGAATGATCTAAGAGCCCTAGGATGGAGTCCCATAGCAGGGTCCCTGCAGAAAATCTGCTCCTTCCTCTGCCTATGTCTCTGCCTCTTGATGTCTTTCATGAATAAATGAAATCTTTTTTTTAAGAAAAAAAAAAGAAAACCCACTTCTAGAGCTCAGGTGGTAGAATATAAAACTCAGCCTCAAGATGGTGAGTACATGCCCCAGGTTGGGTGTGAAGCCTACTTTAAAGGAGAAAAAAAAAGTTTGTTTTTTTTTTTTAAAGATCTTATTTATTCGAGAGACAGAGAGAGACAGAGAGAGAGACAGAGAGAGAGAGATGCAGAGACACAGGCAGAGGGAGAAGCAGGCTCCATGCAGGAGGCCCGACGGGGGACTCGATCCCAGGGCTCCAGGATCATGACCTGGGCTGAAGGTGGCATTAAACCGCTGAGCCACCCAGGGATCCCAAAGAGGATGCTCTTATAGAATCTTAATTGGTTACTCAAGTCTCCCCAATTTCACTGCTGACCCAAGACAACCCAATGCTCCAGATTCTAGAAGATCTAAATCATTCTGAATAATTTACCTAATTGTGGATTGTGGCACTACAGCTGGATGAAACCCAGGTTGCTCTTCTACCATAGCCCTGGGCATGGGGAAGGGGACCACATGGCTATGGGAATGTGTGGGGGTGGGGTGAGGGCATGCATGAGGGAAGAGTGAGCGGGAGTGCAGGCTGCCTCACATTTCTCTTCGTGATATTCCTGACGTCATTCACATATTTGATGTTGCCCTCATGCTTCACAGTTCCAACAGCGATGGATTCTTCACACACTTCGGAAGCGACGTATTTCTCCACTTTGATGCCCAATTCTTTGAGGACCAAGTACCCTATAGGGGGTTCAGGGGACAGAATGTGCATCAGGATTGTCCTCCCTGGACACGCTACTTCCATTGATTCTAAGCCATCTCCAGAGCTCAAAGCAGACCCACCAAGGACATGGTCATCCTCAAGGGAACCCATGCAGATAGCACAGAAATCGTTTGCTGAGTACACTAGGCCCCCAGGATTGCAGAGTTTCATCAACAAAATATATGGATAACCAGTAAAACTGACTACCAGGATCTAGTAAAATGGACAGGCACATAGCCAAGGCCCCAGCACCTACCACCCAGCACAGTCAAACACAGACACACAGACAGGAATCTTCACCAAAAACATGTTTAGAAAACAACCTCAAAGCCTGGTGGCATGGACAAGGCTCAGTCCTATGTGTGATCTGCACCAACACAAGTAGGTCTTTAAGACCCAACAGAGTGGGGGAAAACAAGCTATCAGTAATGATATGGAAGAGCCATTAAGGCTGTCAGGGATTTAGGAATGGAGACACCAAAGTATAAACATTAAGTACAAATGCTGCGAAGTGCAGAGCACCTCATTCTACTGCTTCCTGCTCTGGTAATAGAGATGTTCCTAACGATACATTACAGAGTAGTTGTGAGGGGTAAATGAGTTATATCAGACAAATCCCCCAGAGGCAGCATGCATGTTGACTATGCTTATTCACTACCTGGGGGGACCTGAGGGAAATGGGAGGAAACCAGATTAGAGCTGCCTAATTCAGTTCCAATGGATCTAGGCTTATAGAACAGGAAAATCATTTCCTAAGATACTTGCACCTAATAAAAAGTATAACACAGCTAAAATATACCTGTCTTTTAAAAGGCCCCAAAAGAGGGCCAGGTAGGTGAAATGGTGGAGAGGATTCAGGAAAGAAACAAGGAGGCAGTGGTGTTCTCAGAACAAGTGACCAAGAGGTCATCCCAGGAGTCTTTCCTGGCTTTGATGACAGGACACCTGGAGCAGGTGAGCGAGCATCCCTAGGTGAACTCCAAACTCACCTGTTGCAATTCCATCAAACAGGGATAAGACTCGAATGGGCCGCCTTCGGGCTGCGGGAATCGCAGGGTATAACTTGGGGGCTTCCTGCCAGGTTAAAGAAGGAGGTCACGGAGGTCAAGGTGCAGGGGGTAGACTCAACCCCTGGAGGAGGGGAGGTGGGGTGGGCTGATCTTCCTGAGGGTCACAAACCCTGTGCTCTGCAACTTCCTAGCTAGGATCCCCTGGAGAGCTCCGGCACAGAATGGCCATTTTACCCTTAGACGTGAACACAGATGCAACTTTGATACAGATGCGCGCACACACACACAAAAACACAATACCCTACTCAGGAATGACCTGGAGCCTCCCTCCAACAACTGCAGGCAGGAGCTCAGGAAAATCCACTCCCACCAAGATTTAAGAATAAGCCACAGGCTTCCTTTTCCTCTTCGGTTCCCCTAAGGCTAAGGCTTAGTTTAGTTCTATAACCATTTTCTCAAAAAGGCCCTTGAAAATCCAATATAATGAGAGGCCACAAAGGAGAGGAAGAATACTGGAGAGGCCTGACACCATACAGAGGATGTGGTCTGAGGCTCTCAGATGCTCATTTGTACAATGGATCTTTTCCATTAACTCTTTCCAACACATCCAGCATGCTCCAGACCCCGGAAGTTCTGGGGGTAGGTGGTGCTGGGAGAAAGAAGCCTGTGGCTTACGTATTCGAGCCCCATGTCGCTGGTGAAGAAGGCCTGCAAGCGCACGTTCCAGTCCTTCCGGCGCCGCAGGACACCATGACAGCGCTGCGGGAGGCACATGTAGCAGCTCCAGGGCTCCTGCAGCTTGGCATCTGCTGCCGTGCCGGTGCCCACCAAGACCTCCAGGCACTCCACACAGAAGCACCTGCACTCGGGAGCAAGGAAGAGGGTCGCCTCAGTCAAGCAGCTCCCCTGCCACCCCCACCAATGACACAGATGTCAACAGACTGTTAACAAACCTTCAGGTCCCAATTGCTCCTCACCATGGACTGGAAGGCCCTGTGTCGGGATTTGGGGGACACTAATCTCTTGCTTGGATACCAAAGGGCCCTCAGCCCATGCTGTGGCACAGACAAGTTTCCCAAAGCATCCCCAGAATCTGACCATCTTTAGGGGTCCTTCCCTGCCCTCAGGGACCTAAGTTTTAAGTCCATCCCTACATCCCAGTTCCATTTTAAGTACTCGAGGACCTCAGCCCTGGGGAATACTGGCTTGGACCCAGCTCCATGCCTGGGATCCCTCTCGGCAGCAGATCTGGCCCACGGGGCCCACACCCATGCTCACCGGCAACAGCTAGTGTTGCTGCAGAGGAGCAGCTCACGACCTTCACAGCACACGGTGCAATAGGACTGATAACCATCATCATCATACATGTAGAACAGCTCAAGGAACCGGTCCTGGCAGCCCAAGAGAAACACCCGAGAAATCAGAGACAGGAACCTGCAGGGACCAGCACCTCACTGGCTATGGCCCAAGGATGCAGCCACTGACCCTTGCCAGGGCCCCCAGCTGGGCTCTGCTTCCCACTGTAGGATGGCCTCCCCAGTCCAGCTCCCGGGCCTCAGCACTCCACTTGCGCCTGCCCGGGCAGGGACAAATGACATACACATGGGTGCCTTTTTCTGGGGAAAAGTACAGGGGAGTACAGGGAAAGGGCAGGAAAGCCCAGGGCGGGATTACCACTTACCCGGCATGTCTGGCAGAGGCCACCCTCAAAGAGAGGGTGGAAGGACACGGGGTTTTTCCTACCACAGGACAAACAGCTATCTGTAAGAAAGATAGGGATACAGCTTGCAACAATTATGACCACAACACTAGGGCTGAAACTTTGAGTCTAACTGCTTTTGAATAGTTATTGGAAGCTGGCAAAATAACAAGGATTCCTCACACTTTGTTCCTTTCAGCAATGCTTCATCCAGATAGATAGAAAGGCCAAAAGAGAGCCCAGGGCAAGAGGTCCCGCAAGATAGGCAAACGCACGGTCCAATAAGAAGGCATGGCCAACTAGGAAAACACCGGGCAGGACACTGAGCAAGTGCCACCTAGCCCAGGGATAAGCTCCAGAGGACCTGGTATGAAAATCTTTGAGATAGACGTGGAAAATTTCTGGTGATGCCAATTTGCTGGTGTCCTCGTGATTAAGAGTTGCCTGCACCAACCTTACTCATAGCAGTTGAATGCAATTTGAGAACACAGGTCCCTTCCTATTAGTATAGTCTTGGACTCACACGAGCAGGTCAGGACTGAGCCACAGCACTGATCATGTGGGTAGGGCCATTGAGAAACCTGAGATCCAGGTGCCTGGGTGGCAGTCGGTTAAGCTCAACTCTTGGTTTTGGCTCAGGTCATGTGATCTCCGGGTTGTGGAATAGAGGCCTTTGTCAAGCTCTACTCTCAGCAGAGTCTGCTGGAGATTCACTCTCCCTCTTGCTCTCTCACTGGGAACCTCGCTTCCCCTCTCTGGCTCTCTCCAAAACACATCAATAAATCTTATTTTAAAAATGCCTAAGTGGGGCACCCCGGATGGCTCAGCAGTTTAGCACCCGCCTTCAGCCCAGGGCCTGATCCTGGAGACCTGGGATCGAGTCCCACATCGGGCTCCCTGCAGGGAACCTGCTTCTCCCTCTGCCTGTGTGTGTCTCTGCCTCTCTCTCTCTCTCTCTCTCTCGTCTCTCATGAATAAATAAACAAAATCTTTTTTAAAAAAATACCTAAGGGGCACCTGAGTGGCTTGGTCAGTTGGGTGTCTGCCTGTGGCTCGGGCTGTGATTCCAGGGACCTCACTGGGATCAAGCACCCATCTGAGTCTCCCTGCTCAGCAGAGAATCTGCTTCTCCCTCTCATTCTGGCATGCTCTCTCTCATTCCCTCTGTTTCAAATAAGTAAAATCTTTAAAAATTAATTAATTTTTAAAAATGTCTGAGATCAATTCTCCCAAGCCAGGAAAAACAGATGGATGACAGTCTTGGGAAATGGGAGGATTATGGGTCAAGGCTTTCAGGTCCAACAGGGACTTCTCTAAACATGAGCTTTCTCCAAAGTTCCCTGTGCTAGGAGCTATGCTGTTTTCCTACCCAGCACTGAGATAACCTCTTGATAAATATTTGTTAACTAAAGGACATCAGGCTGAGGAAGCAAGGGAGAGTCCATCTGTCCTTACACATTCTGAATTCCGTGATACACGTTCCAGGCAGAATCTCCATTCCGGTGGCTAATTACCACCCAGTACAAACATACCAAGGTTCACTTAACAGAGTAACAGTGGTGAAGTGTGTCTACCTTGCTCCTCAAAGCCTGTTCCACTTGTCTGAGGAAGGCTCAAGTTGTAAGAGATCGTGGTTTCAGGTTTGGGGTATTCTGGGGCCAAGCCTCCCCAACCCCACTTGCTCATTCACAGAGGCAGGATCAGCCTCAGTGAAAACCAGACAACCCATTCTATTAAATGTAACAACTAAGATATCCACAGCCTAGCCCAAGGCCATGGCACAGAGCTGTGGGTTAAACTCCCATGGGGCAGACAAGCAGGCCAAGGCAAAGTTTGAGCAACCCTCAAGATAAGTAGCAGAGGGATCCCTGGGTGGTTCAGCAGTTTAGCGCCTGCCTTTGACCCAGGGCGTGATCCTGGAGTCCCGGGACCCGCGTTGGGGAGCCTGCTTCTCCCTCTGCCTGTGTCTCTGACCCCCCCTTCCCTGTGTCTTTAATGAATAAATAAAATAGAAATATTAAAAAAAGAAAAAAGATAAGCAGCAGAGACTGAATACAAGGGAGACCATGTTACCTTCCAGGTTACTCTTGTTGTTGCTAACATCCAAAGCCATTTGTTCTGTTGAGAAAAGAGAAGGTGTGACAGGGGGTTAGACATACTCATCAGGAATGCCACACACCCTGCCCGATAGCTGGTGGCATCATTCCTCCAGCCTCCTCACTGCCCCAATGATCACCTCGACTCTGGTCCTCCTCTCCTCGATCTTTGCCGTTATTATAGCAGTTTGTCTTCAGGCGCTTGGGTGGGGGGCAATAGTCTGAGGCAGTTGAGTCGTCAGCTGTGCGTCTTCGAGTCTTGTTCTCTGTGGAAGGTAAGGAGATGGCAGCGGGGGCAGGGGTACGGGGAAAACAGGAGCCTAGGAGAGGACAAGGCCATGACCAGGGGCCAGCTGCACCTGTACCCTAACATAAATCCACACTGGTTGTCCTACAGCCTCTTTTGGGACAACTCTGATGGGGACTGATTTCACAATCCCACGCTAGGGGTTTTAAACAGTGATGGGTGCAAAAGAATACATCCTCATAGACCCGTCACAAGGAAAATTAGAATAAGCTTGGTCTATGATGCCCAGCACGCAAGCTGAGAGCCATGTGTTGTGACTGAGCACTTGAAATGTGACTTGTGTAACCAGATGACTGCATTTTACATTTAACCTAGATGTAAACTCAAAAACTGCAAATGGAGCCAATCCACTGGCTCATTTGGAACTTGGGACATCTATAAAAATAGATATCCAATATTTCTAATGAAAATTTAGCATCAAAATTTAGACATCCTAAGACATGTCGAAAGACAGATTCTGAAAACTCCTCTAAAAAGAAAATGTAAAAATCTCATAATTTGCATACAGGCTGTTAGAAATGCTAAAAGGATGGAAATATTGGATGAAGTTAAATATATAACTTATACTAATTTCACCTATTTTTCAGTACTTTTTAATGTTGTTACCAGAAAAAAAGTTAAAACGTGACCACTGTTTATCTATTTCTATAACTTCCCACTACTTTTAATCATTCTGTAAATGTCATAGGAACATGGTTAAAGAAAATTAAAAACATTAGAAATCATAAGGACCCTTTAGTGACATATTACATTTGACAGCGCATACGGTATTAGAATTGAAAAAGGGAAAGCAAGAATCCAACTAGTGTAGAGAAAATACTGGAAGGATGTGCACACCAGCAATGTTAACCTGAGGGGTCATTGTGAGGGTTGGGAGTGAAGGGGTGGGTGAGGGCTCAAGTTCACTTTTTAACAGATTGGATTCTTTCCCAGTGACCACTGTCTATGCAAGAAATCGAAAGAAAGTGCAGAGAAAATAGTGCAGAGTCAAAATATGGGAAGGGAATACCGTATTTCCTTGATTCTAAGTTCCCACTGCCTGTACGACGCACCTTCGACTTATTAACCACTTATTTGTGGGTGAAGAAGGGAAACAAAACAGAAACAGAAAAATACTATGTTAAATGTGTGAATTGTTAAGACAAATCCTGGATTTCAGGCACCTGGGATTTCCACAGGGACAATGTGAAGAAACTACACTTCTCTTTATAATAAAGAAAATATAGTCCTGGTAAAACCCATTAGAATGGATGATACCTCCTTCCCAATGGAAATGGTTTCTGGGGTTTGGAGAGGGTTTAATACTTTCCAGGTTTTCTCCAATGAGCATAGCTTAATTATCTTTTCCTTTAAAAAAAGGCGGGGGGGGGGGTACTAGTCAAGATTCCATCTTGGCCTTGTGTTTACTTAAGTTTTCACAACAGATTGAATCCCAATGACATGTACTTGACCTTTAGCAGGAAAAGTGACCAGGGGACCTGGAAAAGGCTGGGCTGTTTGCGTTTCCAGCATCCTTGAGGGTTCACTGTGGAAGAGCTCCAGAGCTGACAGATTGCTGGAATGCTGGGGTAGGGTGGGCATCAGCAGGGGGTAGCTGCATCTACCAAGAGGTCCCCCCACCAGCAGTGGACTGTGGTTGCTGCCCGGGGTCCCAGTCCCACCTGGTTGCTTGTTGTTGGGCTTGAGGCCCTCGATCCCAGTGGGCTTAAAACCCCCGTGGGCCCACTCTAACATGGGCTTCAGCTGGTCCTCCAACGAGTCTCCAGGGTTGCTGGGGAAGGTTTTGCCAGCCCGTACCCTGGCTTTCTGTGGAGATAGACAGGCTATAATGAATAGGAGGGACGGGTGCTTGCCAGACCACACCTAGGGCTTCCCGCAGCTGGGGCCTGCATTCTTCCTTACACTGGTCCCTTTCAGAGCCCAGCAGCTGTCCTGAGCTCTGGTATGTGACAGGAGGAGGGGCCTGAGTCTAGAGACATAGGCAGGCGGCCAAGGAGGGGGAATTACATCTCCCCATGGAGATACCAAATCTCTTTCCTGTAGGGACTTGAGGGCTCAGCCCCCTCTCAAAGAGCAGAGGATCAGCATTAGCTCGATCACTTTTAGATTTGGAGAAACCATCAGCCAGCACCAAAGCCACCATCACTGCCTATGAGAAGCTTCAGATTTCTGGTTTTATTTACCCAATGATAGTGGGGCAGGCCCGGCGGGGCGGGGGGGCGTGATTACAGAGGACCAGGAAGTTTCATGTGTCTAACTGAACACCAAGGAAGGCTCATAAATACTGCAACAAGGCCACAGACCATTTCATCTCCAAATCAACGTAGAGGGAGTGATGGAGCCTGATGGAACCCCAGACAATGAGGAGGCAGTTGGCCTCTGCCCTCTCCACTCTTGACCTCAAATCACATCACTCGAAAAGGAAAAGACTATGAGGCTCTGAAGAAGCTCACTTACAAATCTGAATATATTGACTCCTGCCTTCCAATACTCCTCTTCCCTTACAGTAGCCATGGAAATTCCTCCAGGAAAGTCTCAAACACCTTCCTTTCATTTCCTAGTCCATGGGTTCTTGTCATGTTTGCATATACTTCCTCCCTGGAGGATTCCCTGTGCTATCATTGCCCACACTGTAGCCTGAGCTGGCTTCTGCTCTAATTCTGTTCTTGTGGCAAAGCCCTCCCCACCTACTACAGTGTTACCTCCAATGCATGGTACATGGCTTTCCTGTAAGACACCAGCTTATTGAAGGTTGCCAGGTTAAAGTGCTGGCTGAACAGCCCCAGGGCCACCAGCTTATCTGCAGACACCTAAAAGAGACAGCCATCATCAGCATCCATTTACAGCCGGTGTCTGAACACCTAGTGTCTCTCCCAGGTTTATTCCTGGAGTTCAAGTTCACAGACTAAAAAGATAGGAAGAGTAAGTAGAAAACAGAAATGCCCCACCTGACAAACCTTATACCAGACGTATGGTGAATATGATAGTTCAAATGTGAGAAAATAGGATACTCCAAAAAGATGCAATCAACTACACCCTGTATTTGTGTTATTTTCTAAAAGTACAAATGACCCACATGGTCCCTGGTGTGGGCCCATCTTAAAATTCAGAGTAGACGCCCTGACATGGATGCTTTTGCACAGGTTCTTTCCTCCCTCATGAGTAGGACTGTGATTTAACCTTCTATGAACAGAATTATCTTTTTTAAGCTTTTATTTATTTATTCACAAGAGATACACAGAGAAAGACAGAGACATAGAGGAAGAAGCAGGCTTCCTGGAGGAGCCTGATGCAGAACTTGCTCCCAGGATTCCAGGATCATGATCTGAGCCAAAGACAGACACTCAACACTCCATCACTGAGCCACCCAGGTGCCATTAACAGAATTCATTTAATGAATATGTTTAGAGAATAATGCTTGGCCCAGAGTAATCAACTTTTAGTTATTAGGATTTGTTGGTATGTGCCTTCCATTGGCGCTCAGTACCCATCTCCACAAGTCTCAGGCCCCATGTCCCTTGGCCATATATTAACAAATCAGCCTGCCAGTAGATGAAACTAGTGTTGGAGGGTGCTGATTTAACTCTGAAAAGACATATGATGTCTTCTCAACACTGCATGCTTATTCTAATGCCAACCTGTTTTGCACCTCAAGGGGCTGTTGCCACCGTTTATAAGAAACTGGGGATCAGCATGGTTGTACACTGAAATGTGAGTTCCATTCCCAGCACTAAACTGCTCTAATGCAGTGTTGTAGCCAAACACCAGGACCTTCAATGCAATCCCATCCTCTTACGGTAACAGCCACACACTTCATCAGACCCAGTTCATTTTAGGTCTCACTGGGCCAAAGCAATTAAAAACAATTCATGTTCCTTCATTTCACAGAACTCAGGGCCTACATCCCTGCAGTTAGATGCTGCAGAGAAAGCAAAGGCCCAGGACATTTGTCATCCTACTCCCTCTGCTGGCCAAAAAGAAGAGTATATCCATCTGATTCACCTACCATGCTGACTCCAGGTTCCATTTATCTCACTCACCCTTTGGGAATTTCAGCGTATATACAGCAAATGACACTGAGGAAGCTCAAATCATGGAAAAGAATGAACCTTGATTGAAGGCCAAATCCCACAGATGTACTGGGTAGGCCTATATCCCAAACCATCTTGCTGCTGTTCTTCGTCAAACCTCAGGGCCTGTGGAAGGTTGGACTAGCATTTCAAAAAGAAACCATCACAGGCAAAGTATTGCCTGCATATGTTCTTAGCACAAAAGCTGATATCTCAGAATGTTCCATGGATAGGGTGTCAGAATCAAACCGCCAGATTCATGCCCAACAAACAGAACTCCTACTCCGTACACTCAAGAAAGAAATCAAAATGGTTAATATCAAAAGAAAAGGTTGTAAAACCTGGGTAGCCTAGTTAGTTACTCATCTGACACTGTTTTGGCTCAGGTTATCTCAGGGTCATGAGATTGAGCCCTGTGTCAGGCTTTCTGCACAGAATCTGCGTAGGCTCTCTCTTCCTCTGACCTGTCCCCCCATAAATATATCTTAATAAATAGAAAGGTTAATACAAATAATCAACAGACTTTGAAATCAGTACTCCATTGAATTTTTTTTTTTTTTCATAACTATCACCAAGTGGCCATAGGTCTGCCAGGCATGACCCCCTCCCCACATCTCTCAGAGGCAGATACAATCCTATCTGTCTCCAAGGAGGATCTTTGAGTCTGTTTGACTGTTTTTGTTGTTTTTTGTTTTTTGTTTTTGAGTCCTCATGACTGTTCCTGACTGCTCAGGAATTCCTTCTGGGGACTGCGCCAGAGAAGGAAAATCAACAGAGCACAAGTGGCGACAAGTGGCTTCAGAGAACTTTCCAGCCATTTGTCTCCTATAAGGATAGATTGATATCTGGGCCTGAGACTATGTATCAGTTTAAGCCAGTTAACAAATTTTTGTCCTCTGTAGATAGGATTCAAACAGCCTCAAACATCTAGAGAAAGCAGTCACAGGCTGTTCACCTTAAAGAGTCAAGTGTAAAAGGAAGGGTACAAAACACTGTGGGTCTGTGCGCCACGAGAGCCTGACTTGCCCTGGACTCACCTCAGAGAACTTGCCATCACCAAACCACTGGACCCACCGCATGCCAGACATGGCCTGGCGCTTGGAGGTAGCCTTCCATGACACGACCATGGCAGGCCACCAGGAGAAGCCCTTGATCTTTCCCCATACGAGGTCCCCTATTCCAAACTCCTTCCCATCCTGGAAGAAAAACCACATGAAGGAATCCCAATGAGATGGATGGCCTGAACCAAGCAAGAAAAAAATCCTCCATACCCCAATTCCTCAGGGTTAAACTTGGGGCATTACTTTAACATAATAAAAACCATGAGTAAGGACACCTTGAATATAAGGGATCAGTTTGGTTTTTTGATAGAAATATGGGATTTTATGGGATTTGTAACATTTCACCTGTAACATTTAACTTAGTATCTGAGAGTGAACAATATAAACAAAAAACTCACGGGAAATAAGATCAAATAACATAACGACAATCACCTGGGTACTCCCACCACAAAGCCAAACAGGTCATTCCAAAAAGATTTAAAAGCAAAAAAGAAATTTTGGACATTTGAACACAAAAAGCTTGCCATAATATAGGAGATGCCCATGAAAAAACAAGTTGTTAACATAGAACTACAGTAAGTAGGAAAAGATTTCTAGGTGATACATACTTAACATACATACATACATTATACATACATATGCAAGAAAGCTGGAGTAAAGCAAGCACACCCAATTGGCTAATCATGAACAATACACAATATGGATTATGTAATACAGTGGATTATAGACATAAGTGAAGCAACTCTAGTTCCTAATAAAAATAGCTAGTCTACAACTGTATGTAACATATGATGAACAGAATCTTTTATAATAGTGACCCTTCCCCAAAAGGAGGAATACCCACTTCTTCCTTATTATTTAGCTGTTCCTAGTAGTACCTGATACTCCGCGCTGTCAGCATCTCTACCCTCTGCATCCACCTGCGGGGACTCCAAGCCCTCCTGCTGGCTGTCCTGGGCTAGGCGGGTATAGGGGGTGCTGCTGCTCTGGGGCACCACATCGTCATCTGTGAGGTCAATGGTGAGGTAGGGGCTGCCTGGGGATGGCCACGGTGTGCCTGCCAAGGATACTGTACGCCGCCTCAGGGACTGTGAACAGAAGGACACAGAACGTAAGCCACAGCAAACCAGCTAGGTGACCAGAGACTAGTGGAACCCCCCTAGTTGCTTCCCAGGCAAGCAGAAACAGTAGCGATGTTAAGTTGAATAGAACGGAGACCAGCAAAGATGGTTTTCCAGGAACGAAGAGTATCCCTCAAGTGGTGGGAAAAAGCAACTTTCATCAGAACAGCGGCAGAATTGAGGACAAAGGCAGAATAACGATGAGGGATGCCAAGCTGCTCCAAGCTCAGAGAAGGCCGCTGGTTTCCCTATATGCTTACTGTGTGCCCAGCCTTGCCACAGGAGTGGAGAATTGCAGTAACCACTGGGGTTGCCTCAAGACAGTTCAAAGAAGATACCAGGGAGACAAAACAGTTGAGTAGTTGGTAGTTTCCAGCTCATTCCCGAGGAGCAGGAACCCAGTCAGCAAGGAATTTGCAGATTCCCACCCGAATTCCATCCAGGATCAGGCCAGGAGAGAGGTCATCAGACTTAAGAGAGGCTTACCAGGCACCCAGGAGAGAAAGGAAAGGCAAGATCCTAAAAAGGTGATAAGAGTGAAGATCGGATGGAGGTTATACACCAGCTACTCTTGGTGGCACAGTGAGAGAGAGGTAGATCTTCCACTTAAGAGACTGGGGTTTATCTGGGGAACCAACCCTGGTAGCTGATAACTCCACGGGGGACTCATCCACGTGATTGCGGCCCTGCCGGCCTCGGGTGGCACGTAGGGAGGGCCTGTGCCTCTCCCGGCTGGAGGCACTGGTGTTATTTCGGGTTCGGACCTGGAAGCAAGAGAGGATAAGCACATGGCCTTTGGTGACAAGAGGCATAGGGTTTCAGACCAAGGGCCAAGAGAAGTAGACTTGAGAAATCACCTCCCATCAACAGAAGTGAATGAGGTGGTTAAGCTAGGGAAGAGCTCTGGATCAGCAATGGCCCCCCCGAGAATCTCCCCAAGTAATGGGAGAAAGAGGTAGGGTTTCAGCAGAGCTGCCAACACTCGGCAGCAGATCCCATGCTATCTGTCAGCTGGCACCTGCAGATTGAAGGGAAAACTAAAATCCAAGTTAGCCCAAACCAAACATTTTTCCCCCAAAAGCATTGGGTTGCCTTCTTCTGGAAGGCACTGGATTATCAAGATAGAGGAGAAGCCCTTATGCTCCTTTCTCAAAATGACATGAACTTGGGGGTTGTGCATCTGTATTCAACTCCTGCACACAAGAATTACTGTTTATGGGGCATCTGGGTGGCTCAATCGGTTGAGCGGCTGACTTGGTTTTTCCGCTCAGGTCATGACCTCAGGGTCCTGGGATCAATCCCCAGGTAGGTAAGGCTCCGTGCTCAACTGGGAATTTGCTTCAGGATTCTCTCTCCCTCTGCCCCTCCCCCTATTAGCTTACTAGCACCTAAAATAATTCAATCTTAGGGAAAAATAGATTTTAAAAGACTTCCTGTTTAATCCTGGAATCTTCACTCATCTGTAAAAAGGGCATCATATAATGCTAGGTGAGATTATAAAACTAGACCAGCAATGGTCAAGTGTCTGGCTGCTCATAGACGGGGTGACCACTAGCAAAGACTGCCTTCTCATTTCCTTGCTCTGTTAAGTCACAGAATCTACTTACAGAAAAACCAACTCCCAAAGGTGATTGACAATGGAATCATTCACCTAAAATGATCACTCTTGGGAACTTAAAGACAGGGGTGCCCAAAAAAGAGCTGAAACCCTGCCTTGTGAAAGAAAGCCTTCATAATGGTAGTTCATTAACTTTGATGTCATTTTCCACTTTCAAAATGTTTTGGTAACGTCACTCTCCAAAGTTCCAAGGAGAAAGGATGCTCCAAGAGCTTTTTTCCATGCAAGCCTATGAATGCTTGGAAATGCCCTAGCCCAGGGATGGGGGACTTACTGCTGGGCTTTCAGACCGAGTCCTGGTTTCACGGAAGAGTTTGGGCATCACTGGGGTGTCAGAGCCATCCCCATCTTCCCCTTCACCATCTCCGTCACCCGTCAGATCCTTTACAAATGAAGCAATATGAATGTTAAAAGAATGTCATTAAAAGATCAAGAATGAAGAGTTAAAAAAAAAAGAATGTAGAGTCAATCATATTGAAAAAATCATTCACATTGGCCCAAGTGACCTGAAAATATTTTTTCAACCACCACATTTTGTTCCAAAACAACTTAACAGCAGCTTACCATGAGGACCACAGATTCAAGATATGATTAAAAAATAAAACCCAAGTGGAATCAAAAATTCTACAATATGGTCTGGGTGCAATATGCATTGTCCAGACACCTGTATCCAGGGACGCCTGGGTGGCTCAGTGGTTGAGCAATCAGCCTTAGGCTCAGGGTGTGATCTTCGGGTCCTGGGATTGAGTCCCACATTGGGCTCCCCTCATGGAGCCTGCTTCTCCCTCTGCCTATGTCTCTGTCTCTCTGTGTCTCTCATGAGTAAATAAATTTCAAAAAAAAAAAAAAAAGACTCCTGTATCTATACCACATCAGATGGGTTTGGATATGCACAGCAGGGAGAGCTGGTCAATTTGCCCAATCAAGTGTCTGGAAGAAATCTAAGTAAGGCTCAAGGGAGATGCTTCTTGATATGATGACCAGGAAGAAATTGCATCAATTCTGTGTCAAGTCATGAAGAAACCCTAGTGCATATCCTAGGCCACACAACAAAATCCAAAAAACTGGGGATAAAAACTAGAGCAGTGGTGAGCAGCCTGTGGCCCAGCTGGGGATTGGATTTTTCCCTTGCCAATCTTGTGGCCTTGAGCGAGTCCACGCTTCTATTTAAAACCATAACAGTACTTTCCTTGTAGCACAACAGGGTGATAATGAGAATAGATTAATGCATGCCTTGAACAAGGCCAAGCTCAGAGGGAAATGTTCAGAAAGGAGTTTCCATTCGCATTACTGGTAATGGTCCACCAGAACTCAAATAGCTGTCCTCAACACATGATCTCAAATAGCCACAGCTTTTTCTCTCACCATCTGGGTGCCCACTGCTTGCTCTCCAGCAGAACAGAAGCTATGTGGATGGAGGTTTTCATTTGTCTGTAACTGGTGCCTATCACTGGTTCTTTGAAAAAAGTAACCATGGGCAGCCCCCGTGGCACAGTGGTTCGGTGTCACCTGCAGCCTGGGATGTGATCCTGGAGACCCAGGATCCAGTCCCATGTCGGGCTCCCTGCGTGGAGCCTGCTTCTCCCTCTGCCTGTGTCTCGCCTCTCTCTCACTCTCAGAGAGAGTGTGTGGGTCTCTATGAATAAGTAAATAAAATCTTTAAAAAAATTTTTTTGAAAAAAAATTGAAAAAGCTCTACTCTGATTAATAAGGATACAGTGGGGGATGCCTGGGTGGCTCAGTGGTTAAGCATCTGCCTTCAGTTCTGGGTGTGATCCAGGGATCCAAGGTCGAGTCCCACATCGGGTTCCCTACGAGCCTGCTTCTCCCTCTCCCTGTGTCTGTGTCTTTCTCTCTCTTTCCCCGTCTCTCATGAATAAATAAAATCTTAAAATTAAAAAAAAGGACACAGTGGGCATAAATGATGTAAGGAATAAAAAAAACAAAATCATGGAAACCTTTAAACTGGAAAAAAAAAACTGACCAAGTAGAAACCTTAACACATGCAGGAAAAGATATTGCAAAGATGGTTTAAAATCCCTAAAACGAACCAGGCAAGTATTTTCCATATTGAAAAGAGGCCACCTAACCATGGTACCAAAACCAAACACAAATATATTAGTAATATATTATAAGAAATAAAATCATATACCCATTTTATTCATCAATAGATGCTAAAAGTAAATTAAATTTGAAACATACCACAACCAAGTTGGGCTCATTCTAGGAATAAAAAAGACAGTTTACTACATTAGAAATTCATTAGTATAACTGATCACCCACTGAGAAAAAGAGAATTTCAAAAAATATGCTGGGGGATCCCTGGATGGCCCAGCAGTTGAGCGCCTGCCTTTGGCCCAGAGCGAGATCCTGGAGACCCGGGATTGAGTCCCACATCGGGCTCCCTGCATGGAGCCTGCTTCGACCTCTGCCTGTGTCTCTGCCTCTCTCTATCTCTGTATCTCTCATGAATAAATAGATAAAATCTTAAAATATATATGCTGGGAAGCAATGAGTAAAAAACTTCATAATTTAATAAAATGAATATTTATGATTTGAATGACTTGGCACATAACAGAAAATGCCATCATACATGAATTTTTCAGAGCCCTGTGTGCTTACCATTCAAATTCATCTTTCAAAAAATATTTATTGGGTACTAGTTTAGATGAGCCTCAAGTTCCCCATTTAAAGTTCAAGGGAAAAAATAATAATAATAATAAAGTTCAAGGGAATTTCCCTGGAACCCTGAAAAGGGGGCAGTAGAGCACATACCTGAGTATAACTTAGCAGACTGGAAACCTCCCTCTTGGACAATCGTGAGCTTGATCTGCGGCCTGGAGAAAAAAGAACCAAAGTTAATGTTTTGAGGATGGGGCAGTCTCCAGGCTGGATAGCAGTGTGCCTTCCCTTGCTGACCTGCTGTCCCCTAGAGTCTCCTCGAGGCTGTGGGCTGGGATCTCTCTAAACCCACTGGCATCCTCAGGGGTTAACTCCTAGCCCCTCAGGATCTATGGTCCTGTCAATCTATTCGTAAGGCACAGGGCACAGAGCTAAAAGGCACATCATCAGACAATTCTTTCCAGAATTGTAGCTACCAAACTACAATTAATGAACAATCCAGTGACAGCCATATCAGCCACATTTCAAGTTCTCACATGTGCTATGATAGCAAACAATGCAGAAAACACAACATTTTCGCCCTTGCTGAAAGTTCTATTGGACAGCACAGCTCCAGGGGATTTCAACAACAGGAGGAGACAATACAGGGGTTTCCAAAATAGCTGGGTTAAGAAAAATCTCAGTGGGCAGTTCCCCAGGTGATGTGATCCTGAACTGTCCAGGGGAGAGGAGGGAAAGGGAAGGATGGGAATGGAAACATGACCCCCACCCTCCCCAGTGGAGTATCTTCTTCCCACTTAATCACAAACCCAGCTGCAAGGGAAATGGGGTCCCACCTCAGAAGGGCCAAAGACCCCAGCCTATGCTGCAACCAACCCCATCATGGTGGAGTCTGACTAGGGTCATCACCTTGGGGCTACCTTAAAAGTCCCAGCGGAGGTGCTGTGGGAGGTGCTGTGGGCAGTCGGGGGGCCAGGGCCCATGGACAGGGATGAGAAGGGGGCTGGGCTCTGCCTACATCCATTTCCCTTCCCTGGGAGGTGTGGCGGAGCCTGTCAGAGACCAGACCCCTCTCCCCACAACCTGCCTTGAGCCTGCTGGGAGGCTCAAGTCCCAGCTGCTGTCTGCAGAGTCTGCCCCACCCCTCCTCCCCACTGGCCCGGCCACCTCTGATCTCCGGGGTGCTGATGGCCTCCAGGATGGGGGGTGAGGGTGCATCCTTGGAGTCAGATGACTGGTCGCTGCAGACCCCGTTAGTGATGATGGAGTCTTCCCTCCCGCTGGCGTCCTCCTCTCTGTTGAGCTGTCTGGTGTCTCCCTTCATTGTTTCCTGCAGGAGGGCCAGAATGGGTAGGGTAGCCGGGAAGCAGGGGCATAAGGGGGCGGCACAGCCCAATCCTCCGCCAATAGCTCTATGCCCTCAGGCCCAAAAAGGTCCCTTGACAGATTTTCGGGGGATCCTCCTGCCCCAGGAACGCCCTCCAGGCTGCCCCACAGAGCCCACCCCCCCCCCTCACCAAACTCGGAGGCTCAGGGCTTGGTTCCATGTGGCCAGGCGCCTGAAGACTCAGATACCAGCACCCAGGACAGAGGAGGGGGTTGGGCTGTGGTCTGAGGCTTAGGCTGTTCGGTGCAATTAGCCGGCCACTTCAAACAATGCCATTTAGGACCGCCTGCCCCTGCCTGCCCCTGCCTGCCTCCCGACAGCCTTGGTCCCCTCTGCCCCTGGCCCCCTCTCCCTGTCCAGCCTCCGCAGGGCCTCAGGAAGCCACTGCATTATTTTCCCTCCTGACCCCTTTGTTTGCTCTCTCCCTTCCCTCAATCTCCAGGTCCTCTTCCCACCGCCCCCTCCTCCCCCACAGAACAGCTTCTCTCCTCTCCATGGCAGCGCAAGCCCCGCCCCACCCCAACCTCAGGGGCCCATTGGTCTGTTGGCCTGTCACTCACACCCCTCCTCTCTCACCAGCTGGGGCTCAGAGTCCCAAGTTCCCAAGGAGGGAAAGGATGTAGGAGCACAGGAAAGGGACCAGGGCAAGCTACCAAGGGCATGCTCCCCATCTGCTCCAGCCTCGCCCACCTCTGGGCCTTAGTGTCCCCACTGCTTCCACTACTGCTAACTGCATTATCACCAGGCTAGTCAGCTAAGAACAGCTCAGGTTGGGTGTTCACTGATGGGCTCTTGGGCTGTGGGATTTCGACCTGGCCTGCAACATATGTTGGCTGCAAGAACCTGCACATTTCTCTTCCTTATTCCTCCTAATGTGATCATGGGCTCATTCTACGAAAAGGAAAATTGACACACAGCCTTGAGTCTCCAGGGTCAAAAAATGACATGTAAGAGGCCACGGCAAAAATAGAGCCTAGGTACAAGGAGAGGCCCACCAGACTCCCATTCCTTAGAGTGCCCCAAACTGCTCCAGAACTACGTGGTGCCACACCCTGGTGGTTCTGGACCCTGTCTTGGGAAGACTTTCACAGCAAAGGGTTGCCTATCACCACTGAGCACTCCCAGCCCCTCCACCCCATTCTGGGAATTCACCACTCTGTACCAGATGATCCACACTAGTAGCCTCCCGGGGTACCTTCTAGAAGCCAACTCCCGTGGTGATGTGGCATCATGTCCACCAGGGGGCGATGTGAGGCTCAGTCTAAACTTAAGGTAGCGCCCCCAGGTGGATATGTGAGGTCACCTGGGGTCCCAACTCCATCCTTTCCACCTGTCCATCCCCCAGGCCTGTGAGGGGGACAGCTAAACCTCTGCGACATTCCCCATAAGGTCCAGGGACCAGTACCTTTGCAAATAACCTGGGACCTGGTAAGAGCTACAAAATCTCACACATGGCCATAGGCCTACTCAGTCAAGACCAACATTTGCAAAAGATCCCTGGGGGATTATAATATGCAATCTAAAGCAGCACTGTTCTGGTTCTAAATGCATACTGATCCATAGCATAGTGTGCCATCTATCCCCATATGGCCCAGGTGTGCAGGTTCACACTTGCTGGTCTGTGGGGTCACACACCTCACCAGCTCCAGGGAAAAGAGGAATACCTGACCTAACCGATTTGCTGTTTCTCAGCCCCTCTCACTGCCCAGCCCTGACCCGGAAGAACAGGCTGGCTAACCAATGGCCAGTTTCTGTGAGGACAAGCAGCCACAAAAATCCCAGGATAACTGCTGGAGTGTGATTCAAAGTAATTATTAATTCCCAGTGTCTGGCTTAGGCCAAATAAGTGAACTAAGTAACCTGGGTGACCTAACAGGGTGGGAGACTGGTCACAGGGTAAGAGACACTACATATCCACCACAGAAGCTTGGGAGAGAAAGTTCAGGGCTTCCAGCCAGGAGCTAGTAGTAAACAGGTCAGAGGCTGAAATGATCACATTTCCCACTCATCATGTAGGGCCCAGGATTCGCTCAGATAGCCCTTAACTTTGTCAGTCAGGAGCCCTCCTCCTAGACAGGCCCAAGTGAACAATGATTAACTACCCCAGGCCTTCTCCCAAGGCCTCAGCAGTGCCAACCTGGCCACCCGTCTACCAGCCAGATACGTGAGCAGAGCACCTTCTCAAAGCCAGATGGAAACGCTCGGGAAAATCCCCTAACTCTAGGAACTAGAGGCATGGACACTGGAGGAAGGTTCAGGCAAGGAAATCTAAGCATCCTGGGCTACCTGGGCAGCTAAAAAAACCCCTTCTAATTGCCTAATTCAATTTATGGGATTTCATACACAGCTCATTCTCTGTAGTCTTCATCACCCTGAGTTTGTGTTGACATTAACTTCCCTTGCTGACTTACTGCCACAACACAGACCAGCGTACAGAACCTGAGCCCACTTTAAGATACCCAGTGCAGTTCCTCTCCCCTGGACCAGACCACAATCTACCTTGATCCCACTTTACACACAGTGTGAATAAATAAAGCCAGCCTCCAGACATGGCTGCTGCTGCCAACCCCTCAGCCTGGAAGCCCTCCCCATCCATACCATATACCTCCCCGTCACTAAAAAGCACCTAGTTCAAATCAGGAAGGCTTCTTTCTCTCAAAAACACTTCTGCTCCAAAAAGAAACTGGCCCTCCTCACATAGGTACACAAATCCTCTCACCTAATGATACATTATTTTTCAATGCTTACTACTATATATCCAACAGTCTTCTGTGCCTTACCTGTATTAACTCATTTAATCTTTGTATGTAGCACATATGATCCCTATTTTACATGGACAAACGGAAGTACAAATAGGTTAAGGAACATAATACACACTGGACCAGTATAGCTAATTAAAGTTGTTCAAGTCCAGGAAAAGCAAGAACACACTAACTTAACTACACACAGTTGACAACAGGAGGAAATGAGCTCCTGAAATTGGTGTGTAACAGTAGGAACAAATCACCCTCACCTCGCTTCCCACCAGTGCCTGTGATCATTCCAGCACTGGAAGATAAACTTAGCTGGGTTATCTTCCCTGAAAGAGGTGGCACCTTATTGACGGATTTTTCCAGAGCAGTTGCTTTGCCACTCCACTGTTTTAACTGTTCCTGAGTCCCTCCCATAAGCTAAAGGCAGCACAAACCACTCTTAATCCTCACCCGATCCTGAGGCAGGTCCTCTTATCAATCAGTTTTCAACCCGCTCAGATGAGTTAATTAAGTCACCCAACAAGGTGGCAGTGCCAAGACTCATGCCTAGGCAATCCAGGGCACGTGCCTTAACTGCCATGCCTGAGACGGGCAGCCAGAGAATTCTAGTTAAGAACAATGCATAACCCATCCCAGGGGCTATAGGAACTTTATGGCTCAGGGACATGATCCACCAGCTGAGTGTTTACCTTCACAAGAGGTGATGGTCTAACCTTGTGATGTGAGGTGAACTATGACCCTTTCCCAGAGGCTGGGGTCCAGCATGTGATTTAGGGGCAGGCAGCAGTGTGGGATGGGCTCAGCCACAAGTTTCTCCCTGTGAGGCTTTGCCTCATTAGTGCAGGGTGCCTGTGTCCCAACTGAACCAGGTCAGACGTGTCCAAATGCAATGTGGCAGACAGAAGGATGGGTGGCACCCCCAATTAGACTCAGGGAGGAGGCACAGGAACTTGCCCCCCTCACACCAACCCAGCTATAAAGCTGAGAAGTGATGTCATTCATTTCCTCCAGGCTGGCACCAGCAGCAGAGCTATTTCACAGCTCCTTGTAAATATTAATTGTTAATTAAATGCACAATACAGAAAGGGGATAAAGGACATGATGGAAGTGGGTGGAAGGCACATGGGCATCCCTGACCTTCCCTGAATCCCCCAGGCCTTAGAGATTTGGTACAATACAAAAGGAGATTGAAAGATCTTCCCACCTCCCCTTCTTAATAAAGCCCTTCTTGTGGAAGGGAAATCTAGACTACTGAACCCTCCCCATTTCAACTGCTCAAGTCTTTCTTTTCTTTTATAATGAATTTATTTTTTATTGGTGTTGAATTTATGCTCAAGTCTTTCTTAGCTGTTCTATTGTCCAAAATTTGAAAATAGTTGAGATGGAGTAATTACTATGTATCTCATTCAAAAGAGAGAGAGAGCTTACTCTTAGGATCCCCCATTTTGTATATGAGTAAACTGAAGCTCAGAGGAAGCCGATGGGCAGATCCCTTGTCCAGGCCTGCACAGTAACTAAGTGATGTACATTTAGGCCTAATCCACAAGCCAGATCTTAAAGGCATTTTCAAACTAATATGCTAAGTGCAGTTATAAAAGTGAAGGCTAGGGAGGGACACCTCACCCGGATGAGCAAAGAGAAGGGGTGGTATCCAGATAGTGGAAACAGTAAGTACAAAGGTTAGGGGGCTGGAAAGAGGCTGCCTACCTGGCTGGTGGCAGAGCACCAGGTCCCAGAGTTCAGGGCCTTTTGCCCGATCTTTAGGAATCTTTGCTAAATTCCAGAGACAGCCAGATTCACAGGAAAGCTGGAATGAGAGCCCTCCATGGGCAGCCAGGGTGGCTCAGCGGTTGAGCACCGCCTTCAGCCAGGGCGCGATCCTGGAGACCCCGGATGAGACCCACATCCGGCTCTCCGCATGGAGCCTGCTTCTCCCTCTGCCTGTGTCTCTGCCTCTCTCTGTGAGTCTCTCATGAATAAATAAAATCTTAAAGAAAAAGAAAAAAAGAAAAAGAAAAAGCTCTCCATGTCTTCCTCAAACCCAAGTCATAGCATTTGTGAATTAAGGACCCTACCTCATTCCCTGGGTGGTTGGTGCTAGGGATCCCAAAGTACAGAACAAAACCCTAAAAACCTGGAGCATCCACATTTTCATGTGCCATCTTGCCAGACTTCTCAGTTCTGCCTCACAAAGGGAAGTGATTCAGAAAGTGTGTGGGGGATTGCTCAGTGGCCCTAGGCCATGGCTACCTGCACCACTCTGTCCTTGTTCAGTGAATAACTGGGTTCTGCGATATCGATCAGAATTTTCAAAACAATTGATCCAAGCTGGGATAAGTGCAAGATACTGGCTATAGGAACTTGTTCCATGCACCATTGTTCCTATTAGTAAAATACTAATAAACACCTAGACATTCCTAGTGTATTGAAATTGTACCCTTTATAGATAATTCATAGAAAAAGAAAAGGCTGGGGTGCCCGCCTGCCTCCGTTAGTGGAGCGTGTGACTCTTGATCTCAGGGTTGTGAGTCTGAGACCCACTTTGGGTGTAGACTGCTAAAAAATAAAATCTTAAAAAATAATAAAAGAAAAACCAGGAATTTACAGAAAGATCTGCAAAGGCACGGGAATTTAAACTGAAGTTTAGAGTAAAGCTTTTTGCCCAATAAACAAATGGAAGCAATGAGCCCGCTTCCCCTATAGTTATTTGGGTAACTCTTGGAAGGGTGTGCAAATATGCAGAGGAAGACACTGGTAACTCAGACAATGATGGGTGGGGCAGAACAAGAAGCTGAGGATTCTGGACAACTGGGTGGCTCAGAGGTTGAGCATCTACCTTTGGCTCAGGGCGTGAGGCCAGTATCCAGGATCCAGGATAGAGTCCTGCATCGGGCTCCTTGTGGGAAGACTGCTTCTCCCTCTGCCTGTGTCTCTACCTTTCTGGGTATGTTCCTCTCGTGAATAAATAAAATCTTTAGGGATCCCTGGATGGTGCAGCGGTTTGGCGCCTGCCTTTGGCCCAGGGCGTGATCCTGGAGACCTGGGATCAAGTCCCAGGTCGGGCTCCCGGTGCCTGGAGCCTGCTTCTCCCTCTGCCTGTGTCTCTGTCTCTCTCTCTCTCTATGAATAAATAAATAAAATCTTTTAAAATAAATAAATAAATAGATAGATAGATAGATCGATCGATCGATCGATCAAAAAGAATCTGAGGATTCTAAGAGCTGCCATACTGGGCAGCCCTGGTGGCGCAGCGGGCACACTGGGGTGTGATTCTGGAGACCTGGGATTGAGTCCCATGTCAGGCTGCCTGCATGGAGCCTGCTTCTCCCTCTGCCTATGTCTCTGCCTCTCTCTCTGTGTCTCTATGAATGCATAAATAAAATATTATTATTATTATTATTAATAGCTGCCATACTTACTCCTGCGGCCAGTGTCCCTTAGCAAAGCTGGAGTCGATCAGCCCTCTGCCCTCTCCCCTAGAGGGTAAGGGAAGAGAGACCATTTTCTGTTTAGCCAGTCTTGGTGCTGCCCCTCATGGCAGGGGATTCCTGTTGTTACAGCCAGGCCTTTTTTTATTTTTTTACTTATTTATTTTTTACAGCCAGTGCCTTAAACCTCAACTCTCTACATAGGGAAGCAGTGGAGACAGATTCATCCTTTAAGATGGCAAACCTACAGTATGATTGAAAATGCCAAGTGTCCATATCGTGTTACATAGGATTCTAGTGCTAGGAATCGACCCCAGTTGGTAAAGCTCTTAACAACTACATGCAAGGATGATCACTGCTATCCTGCTTATCATGGCAAAAGATGCAAACAAATGACCATCAAAAGAAACTGGCTAAATCCCATGCAGCCATACTTCAGGATCCTGGTTGAGAAGTGGTGAATGAGGTATGGACTAGGGAGATGAAGCTGTCTCAAGTGAAAGTCTGTACAATAACACAATCTCAGTTGTTAATATGTTAAAATAGGCATTAAGCCAGGTTTCTCCAGCAGTTCTTTCAAACTGTAAAGTCAGTTCTCTCAGGAGCATAGCTTGTGAGTCAACTATGACAAGCCCATTTACGTTTACAGTCAGAAGCTGTTCAAGAAGCATTTCCTCCTTTGAAAATAGCCATTCAAGGACAGCCCTGGTGGCACAGTGGTTTAGCGCCACCTGCAACCCAGGGCGTGATCCTGGAGACCCTGGATGGAGTCCCACATCAGGCTCTCTGCATGGAGCCTGCTTCTCCCTCTGCCTGGGTCTCTGCTACTCTTTCTGCATCTCTATGAATAGATAAATAAAATCTTTAAAAAACAAAATAGCCATTCAAGTTTTGTCAACCTAAAGTTACTTGCAGAGGCGCCTGGGTGAAGCACCTGCCTTTGGATCCCAGGGTCCTGGGGTTGAGTCCTGTGTCAGGCTCCATCCTTAGCAGGGAGTCTGCTTCTTCTTATCCCTCTCCATCTCCCTCTTCTTCTTCCTCTCTGTGCCCCTCCCTCTGCTTGCTCTCTCTCTGTCTCAAAATCTTTTTTATTTTTAAGATTTTATTTATTTATTCATGAAACACACACAGAGAGAGAGAGAGAAAGCACAGAGACACAGGCAGAGGGAGAAGCAGGATCCATGCAGGGATCCCGACTTGGGACTCAATCCCCAGTCTCCAGGATCAGGCCCTGGGCCGAAGGCGATGCTAAGGACACTAAAGCACTGAGCCACCCGGGCTGCCCTCAAAATCTTTTTTTTTTTTTTAATTTTATTTGTTTATTAATTAAAGACAGAAAGCACAGACACACAGGCAGAGGGAGAAGCAAGATCCATGCAGGGAGCCTGCCGTAGGGCTCGATCCCGGATCTCCAGGATCAGGCCCTGGGCCGAAGGCAACACTAACGACGTTAAATCACTAAGCCACCTGGGCCGCCCTCAAAATCTTAAAAAAAAAATGGGGGCACCTGGGTAGGATCAGTTGGTTAGGGGTCTACCTTTGGCTGAGGTCATGACCCCAGGATCCCTGCTGGATAGGGAGCCTGCTTTTCCCTCTCTCTCTGCCACTACCCCCATTTGTACTCTCTCAAAGAAATAAAATTTTTATAGGGACGGACCCCTGGGTGGCTCAGTTGTTGAGCATCTGCCTTTGGCTCAGGGCATGATCCCGGAGTCTGGGGATCAATTCCCACGTCGGGCTCCCTGCATGGAGCCTGCTTCTCCCTCTGCCTATGTCTCTGCCTCTCTTTTTGTCTCTCGTGAAATAAAAATCTTTAGAAAAAAATTTAAAAATAAAATATTTTGTAAATAGATACTTGTATATGGTAAGAGGTAGGGATCTCATTTTCTCCCTATAAGGAAAGCCAAACACTTAATGAAGACTATGTCCAAACTCCACTCGTTTTATAAAATTCTCCTATATATGTAAAATGCTTCTGGGTACTCTTTTCCTTTTGGTATTTATCCCTTAGCACCACTTTTAATCATCATAGTTCTAGCATAAGTAAGTGTTCATCTATCCTTACTTTAAAGTTTCATCAATTTTCTTCTTAAAGGTCTTGAACATCCCTTAGTTCACACCTTTTCTCATTTCTGGTTCCCTCTTCTAGCCCCCAGATTTTCCTAGGGAGTTAACTCTGCATTCAAATAAATTTAGAGGGCAGCCCAGTGGCCCAGCGGTTTAGTGCCACCTTCAGCCCAGGGCCTGATCCTGGAGACCCGGGTTTAAGTCCCACGTTGGGCTCCCTGCATGGAGCCTGTTTCTCCCTTTGCCTGTGTCTCTGCCTCTCTCTATTTCTCATGAATAAATAAACAAAACCTTTTAAAAATAAATAAATAAATAAATTTAGATAGCATTTATATTTGATTCAAGATGAGAGGATTTACAGGTTACCTCCACCATAATCAGAAACTCCTTTTTTAAACTTATTTTTTAATAGAAAAAAATGGGGAGTGCCTGGGTGGCTAAATTGCCTGGATGTCTGCCTTTGCTTCAGGTCATGATTCCAGGGTCATGGGACAGAGACCTGTATCAGGCTCCCTACTGGGAGGGCTGCTGGGTTGGGAATCTGCTTCTCCCTCTGCCTCTCCACTGGCTGGTGCTCTCTTGTTCTCAAATAAAATCTTCAAACAAAAAGACAAATTTTGTGGAGCACCTGGCTGGCTTAGGCAGAAGAACATGTGGCTCTTGATCTCAAGGTTGAGTGAGCCCTACATTGGGTGTACAGATCACTTAAATAGCAAGTAGGATAAATGGGTGTACAGATCACTTAAATAGCAAGTAGGATAAATGGGTAAAAAAGTAGGATAAATCGGTTTGAAAGGTACAAACTCCTGGTTATAAGATAGGTAAATCCTAAGGAGGTAATGTACAACATGGTGACTGAACTATTGTATATTTTGGAAGTTGCAGACCGCAGATCTTAAAAGTTCTCATGTCAAGAAATAAATTGTAACTAGGTGTTACCTATAAAAATAAAGAAATTGCACCCTGAAATTAGCTTTTTAAAAGAGCTACTATCTCCCATAAACCACTTTTTTAAAAACTAGCTATAATTGGGCAGCCCAGGTGGCTCAGCGGGTTAGCACCGCTTTCAGCCAAGGGCATGATCCTGGAGACCCGGGATCGAGTCCCACGTCGGGCTCCCTGCATGGAGCCTGCTTCTCCCTCTGCCTGTGTCTCTGCCTCTCTCTATGTCTCTCGTGAATAAATAAAATCTTTAAAAAAAAAAAAACTAGCTATAATTACCTGGTATGGGTTGGAGTCTGCCCATCTCAACAGGATGATGAAGCAAGTCTGCAGACAAAGTAGTCGGCACAAGCAGATCCTCTGGAGTGTCTTAACCCAACAGGTCTATACATCCTGCCACTTCTGTGGGTCCAAGTCAGGTGGGAACAAATGTCTCCAAGAAATATAACAGCATTTCAATCCACATTCTACTCCTTGCTTAGATGCATGGCCTTAGATAATGGCAACAATCCTATCTAATACTGAGCAACTACTCTGTACTCTGCTTATAGCTTAACATATAACATCCTAGGACACATCAGGACACTGGCAAAGGCCACTCTTACCCATGCATCAGAAAGGACTTCCCGCTATGCTTTCTTTAGGAGCCATGCTCAGCACAGAGAATCCCGGGCAGACAAAGGCCAGACAGCCTGTGCTCATGGAGCTGCCAGCTGGTTTAGGAGGGTGATAGAGAAAAAGCTAGGTGAAAGACAACAACAAGGTTAGTTTATCCCAAAAGCTAAATTGCTCTTCCACTATAGAGACCCTTTTGCCAGGAGTTCAATAGGACAGTATTTTGCCATGTTACTGTGCACATTTGTTCAGAATTTTCTGAACCCTATCATCCAGTTGTTGTACACTGTCTCCCACATAACCCAGGACCCAGAAAATCCCTGCCACAGCACCTGCCCTTTCAGGCATCTAGCCTGAAGACTTCATTTTTTTTCTTTTAAGATTTTATTTATTTGTGAGACACACACAGAGAAAGAGAGGCAGAGACAGAAGCAGAGGGAGAAGCAGGCTCCATGCAGGCAGCCTGACATGGGACTTGATCCTCCATCCTGGGACTCCAGGATCACACCCTGGGCTGAAGGCAGGTGCTAAACCGCTGAGCCACCCAGGCATCCCTAACCGCATTTCTTATCACAGCCCAGGTAAGTAGGCTTCCTTCTGCCACGCACCCCTTCAAGGTCTCCAGGTTGTAGAGCCACAGCTATAGAACTCAGGCAGACCAATGCCTTAGTCAAGCTATACAGCACTCATTCATGGAGCCAGGATGCCAGCAGCCAGTACTGCGCTGGCAGGAATACCAGCCAACCAAAAGGGCACCATCCCTTTCCAGGAGCTGGAGACCTGTGTTTCAGCCCCAGCTGTGGCCCAAGCAGGTCCACTTGCAACAGCAAACAAATGCTGCTTCGAAAGAGACTCAATTAACCTCAGAAGGTGGGGCTACAGAGTAGACAGGAAAGAACAGGTTAGTCTCTTCTAGAGGCCCCCACTCCTGTGTTGCAGTCTGGCTAGAGGAGGATACCTGCCTGATCCTGCAAACTCTCCAGTACCCTTTCCCTGCAGCCAGGCCTCTACCTCCCAGGCAGGACACTGGAAGATCCCCCTGCTCTAGGGAATAAGACAGACCCAAATGTAGAGAACATCCTTCAGCTTTAGCGAGGCTCAAAGTATGAGTCGCTATCCCACAAAGAAAAGTTCCAGTTCAATACCCAAAGTTTTTTTTTTTTTTAAGATTTATTTATTTATTCATGAGAAACACACACACACAGAGGTAGAGACACAGGCAGAGGGAGAAGCAGGCTCCATGTAAAGAGCCCGATGTGGGACTCAATCCTGGGTCTTCAGGATCACACCCCGGGCTGCAGGCAGTGCTAAACTGCTGCACCACCGGGGCTGCCCAATACCCAGAGTTTTGATGCTTCTTCTCAATCATGAAGATCATGTTCAAAACTATTTAAAATGAAAACAGTAAAAAACAAAACAAAACAAAAAAAAACACCCTCAGAAATATTGGTTTGAGCACTAAACAAAAATAGCCTCACGTAGATGTATCAAAAAAAAAAAAAAAAAAACAAGAGGAGGACACAATTGCACATAGAATTTCTGGGACAAGAACTCTTCAAAACCAACAAGGGACACCTGGGTGGCTCAGCAGTTGAGCATCTGCCTTTGGCTCAGGAGGTGATCCTGTGATCCTGGAGTTTTGTTTTTTTTTTATTCATGAGAGACAGAGAGAGTCCCACATCAGGCTCCCTGAATGGAGCCTGCTTCTCCCTCTGCCTGTTTCTCTGCCTCTCTATTTCTCATGAGTAAATTAATTTTAAAAATCTTTATTAAAAAAAAAAAAAAACCTTGACCCACAGATGACTCTCAAACCCATCAATTCTCAATTGTGGAAATCCATTTCTAATCTCCTTCCAGTCTTACAATGGCTACCATTGTCTCCCATACATTTCCAAGACTACAAAGACAATTTAAAAAAAAAAAAGAATTTTGGGGGCGCTTGGGTGGCTCAGTCAGTTAAGTGTGACTGCAGCTCAGGTCATGATCTCAGGGTCGTGGGATCAACCTCTGCATCAGGCTCTATACTCAAGAGTATGCTTTTCTCCTTCCCTCTTGCCCCTCTCCCCTCTTGTGCTCTTGCTCAAATAAAATCTTTTTAAAAATAAATAAGATGATTTACTGAAAATTTTTGAGTTTGATCCCTGAGACCAAACTAAAGCTTAAAAGAAAGAGAAAGTAGAGGTCAGGCAGGGGTTTGCACTAAGGCAGAGCCATAGATGGTAAGGTTTTAATGAATGAAAATCTCTTCAAGGGGAAGTGAGAAACAACTTTGATCAGGCAAGCTGGTAAAAAAATAACAGAAGTCAATGGTGGCAGATTCCAGAGGATCTCTTCCCACTGCTCTACAGCTGCTTGAGAAGCCAGGCCCAGGGGTGACCACAATGCTCTCTAAGGAGTGACCACAATGCTCTCAAAGGACTTCACCAACTGAGTCACCTTTCCTTGCCACACTACTCCCCTTGGGTTCCGGTCCCTTTTCTTAGAAAGGCCTCCTCCTCCTGTCTACATAGAAATGGAGGCCCCAAACTGAAAGCAAAACATTACCTTGCGACAGTGAAATTGCAGGTGATAACTAGTTTCTTCTTGGCATCTGAAGATGGTAAATTTGATTTTGCCTTACATCAAACATTTTTTTGAAAAAAAATTTTTTTTGAATGACATTTCTTGAAATATTTCAATTCCCTACACAAAAATAAATGGCCATCCTCATTCTTTGCTTATTCCCTGGAAAAAAACTCAGGAATGGTAACTGGGATTGTGTTTTGCTCAGGAAGTAAATAACCACTTGCCAATATTTTAGTGTTTAGTTTATAACATGCAAAATTAGTTTTTAATGTGTGTGTCTTTTAAATAATCTCTACACCCAACATGGGGTTTGAACTCAACCTGAGATCAAGAGTCCCATGCTCCAAGGCAGCCCGGGTGGCTCAGCGGTTTAACGCCTGCCTTCAGCCCAGGGCCTGATCCTGTAAACCTGGGATTGAGTCCCAGGTCGGGCTCCCTGCATGGAGCCTGTTTCTCCCTCTGCCTGGGTCTCTGCCCCTCTCCTCTGTGTATTCTCATGAATAATATCTGAGAAAAGAAAAAAAAAAGTCCCCGCTCTTCCCCATAACATGCAACATTTACTGAATTTTTTAATCTATACCAACTCTACTGACATAAACCCCCCCTGCAATTGGCCAATCATCATTGGCCTATTGTACAAATGGAGCAACTGAGGATCAAGCCAGTGATTTATAAATGGAGTGAGGGATCCCTGGGTGGTGCAGCGGTTTGGCGCCTGCCTTTGGCCCAGGGCGCGGTCGTGGAGACCCGGGATCGAGTCCCACGTCGGGCTCTCGGTGCATGGGGCCTGCTTCTCCCTCTGCCTGTGTCTCTGCCTCTCTCTGTGTGTGACTATCATAAATAAATAAAAATTTAAAAATAAATAAATAAATAAATGGAGTGAATTAAGTATGTAAATCCAGGCTTGATTCTAATGCCCAAGCCCCTTTTTTGCCTCAGACGGTAATATAACCCAGTGGATAACAAGTTCTTTACAATCCAGTTGACCCTAAACAATAGGGATTTTATTTTATTTTATTTTATTTTACAATAGGGATTTTAACTACAGGTGTCTTAGATGTTGATTTTTTTCTTAAAGATTTTATTTATTAAAAAAATAAAAAATAAAAGATTTTATTTATTTATTCATGAGACACACAGTGAGAGAAAGAGGCAGAGACACAGGCAGAGGGAGAAGCAGGCTCCATGCAGGGAGCCTGACATGGGACTCGATCCCTGGTCTCCAAGATCAGGCCCCGGGCTGAAGGCGGCGCTAAACTGCTGAGCCACCTGGGCTGCCCCTAGATGTTGATTTTTTAACAAATATATTGAATATTTTGGAGACTTGCAACAATTTGAAAAAACTCAGATGTTCTATATAGCCTAGAAATACCAAAAGAAAATTTGGTATTATTATAAATTGGTATTATAAAATAAAATAATATAAATTGGTATTATTATAAAAAGGTTAGGTATTCTTAGAATAAATCATAGAATACATAGAACATGCACAATGTTAATAGGCTGTTTATCTTATCTTTAAGGTTTCTTTTTTTTTAATATATTATTTATTCATGAGAGACACAGAGAGAGTGGCAGAGGTGGCAGAGGGAGAAGCAGGCTCCCTGCAGGGAGCCCGATGCCAGACTGGATCCCAGGACCCTGGGATCACACCCTGAGCCAAAGGCAAAAGCTCACCAACTGAGCCACCCAGGTGTCCCTGTTAAGGTTTCTGTAAGGTTTCTGGCCACTCATTTCATTTGGAGACAGTAGACTACTAAGTTTTGGGGGAGTTCTGTTAAACTGGATTTTCAAGTGTGGGGGGTAGATCAATGCCCCTAAACCCTGCATTGTTAAAGAGTCAACTTTAGGGCCCCCACCTATTTATTTTGTGAATGAACAACCATACTAAAAGGATCTGGATTCCATTTAGTCCTGATGACAACTATACTGGGTAGGCGTGGACTTTTGCCCACTTCACAGATGGGAAGGAACGAGGATCTCCAGGAAACGTGATCCACATTCAGGATCCCTCTGGATTCACCAGGCCACTTCCAGCAGCCACAGCCACAGAACCCCTGCAGAAGGGTTCTTCCCCTCTGGAGGGAAGAACTGTCCTAGGATGGTGGCAGATGCGCAGTGTTCTGAAAAGCCCTACCCGCCAAGGTACAGAAGCAACTTAACTTGCCCAGCACCTCAGTCCCATCAACTAAAAAAGATATCCTCCCCCACAAGAAGGGAGACAAATCTGCACATCACTTTACAAAGAAAAGGATGGTCTCCAAATGAAATGAGCAATTCAGTACTTCTCTGGTCCACCAAGAAACTTAGAAATCAACCTCAACTCATGATTTAAAACCTTACTGGACAGCCCTGGTGGCGCAGCGGTTTGGCGCCCCCTGCAGCCCCGGGCATTATCCTGGAGACCCAAGATCGAGTCTCACGTCGGGCTCCCTGCATGGAGCCTGCTTCTCCCTCTGCCTGTGCCTCTGCCTCTCTCTCTGTGTCTCTCATGAATAAATAAATAAATAAAATCTTTTAAAAAATAAAACAACCTCACTAACACAAGGATTCTATCTAGAGCTGTGACCCTGTACCTATTAAGGGCTGGAGGAGGATAGGATTACTTGTCATGGTATATAGGACCCAAGAGGAGTTAAGAGATTTAATAAGGACCAGCTCTGATGAAATTGGACAAGGTTTCTGGGCCTGAAGGCAGGAGAGCTGGCATGAGATCTGGTCTGAGACAAAGAAATCCTAAGGTAAGTTTTCCAGGAAGGAGAACTTGCTCAAACCCCAAATAAGAAGCAGGTCCCTGGGCTGCAATGAAGGGTGACAGGCATCATTGGGTTGCAAGTCCCACGTGGCTGAGGAAGGACTGGAAGGGAAGTAGCTTCCCCCAAACCCACCTCCCTTGCTCCTCCCTTTCACCCCCTGCAGCTCTCAGATACTCTCCTCCCCTCCTAGCTTTTGGGGGTGGGGGGCATGACGGACTTTAAGGAACAGGATGCAGCCAGTCCCAATGCCTTTGTCTGAGCCCCCTCCACCCCAACAAAGAAAGGTAATGACCTCACTTAGCTCTGCAAGCATGCCTCCAAGGTAGACATCAAGCTTCTGGGGCTGTGGGAGGTAAAAACGGCCCCATCCCATAAAAGAATAACCCTGGATCCTTTCAAAATGGAACAAAGGCGCTCCTTCCTGCCAACTCCCAAGTGGAGGACAATGATTTGGAAATGCGTTCATACTGAGAGGGATAGAATACCTAGGAGGAAGGCAGGATAGGCAGGGCAGCAGCAGTCTCTCCCTTCATCCCTAGTTCTCATTAATGGCTATCCTAAACAGAGGGGCTATTGGTAAACTAATACAGAGGTCAACATTCATCACCTGCTATGCCAGGCATTATCTTATCAAGCCCTTACCCAAACCTAGTCTGGTAGGGGCCTTTTTATACCCATCACACATCTAAGGAACATGGAACATTAGAGGTTAAATCATGCATAAAACTGATTGCATTTTTATACAACTGGGGTTATTAGTAAATCATTCCTATTTCACAGATGTAATAACTAAGGCATAGAGAGAAATGGACTTGTTGGGGACAGATTGAAATATATGCAAAGACCTGTGGGTGCTCGGAACAGGGCAGCCACCTTACCTCCCAAGGATGCCAACAGTGGCCGACTTTATTGAGTGATTATACTGTATACCAGCCCTATAAAATAGTTACCATCATCTCCACCCTGGAAAAATTATGGCGGCCTTGGTACCCCAATGGTGGGGGCTCAAGAAGCCACAGCAGGTGCTGGGGAGGAGGGCAGAGGTAGGCTCAGTGTCCCGAGCCCTCAGGTGGAGAGATATCCCTCTCCGGGAAACCTACCACAGTCCAAACCCACGAAACCCAGAAATCAGGATGCAGTTCAAAATTCATCCTCTGTCCTTAATTCTCTATTTCATGCACCCTCTCAGCTTGGGGGGGGGGGGTCACCGGGAAGCCCAAGGGCCCTGTCTCTCAGGCCAGGGGATAAGGGGGAAAGGCAAGCTAGAGGTAGAAGCACAGGCGTGGGGCTGGGCGCAGACGGCTGCCCTTCTCTGCCACAGGTGAGTGAACCCAGCGGGGAAAGCCGGAGCCCACGAGCGGCTCCTTGCCGCGAACTCGCCACGTCCGCCCCGGAGTCTGTCCCGGCTTCCAACTTTTAGTCCTGCCAAGTGGGACTCAGCATCTACCCTCCAACAATCACAGGGGCAAGGAAGCGGTGCTTCTGGGAGGTGGCGCTCGCTACAGGTCGAGACCTCAGTTTGTGGAGTTTGGAAAGTGGGACCAGCTTCATCCCGGAAGAGGGGGGAAAATGGAAAGTGAGCCCCCAGGGCAGGCAGCGTGACCGCGACAGGGCGGCGCCACCTCGACCCGGCTCCTCCCCGGCCAGGTGTGCACCGGGAGAAGCCAGCCGCTCCGAGGGGGTCCTGGCAGCCCCGCTGTGCCTCGCTGGGGCACCTCCTCTACGGGAGACCCCGAGACCCCGCTCTGGGGGCGCCCCGGCCCACCCGCTCGCCCGCACCCACGTCCGGTCGTCCTCCTCTCGCCCCGAGAACGGGGCAAATGGTCCCTCGCTTGAAACCCACGGGTCCAAGTCCTAAGGGACGGACACCAGCTTCCCCCGCCTCTTCGGAGGCTCCCTGCGAGCGCGAGGCCAGGTAAGGACCCCTGCGATGGAGCCAAACACCTTCCCGCTTCCCTTCCGTCCAAGAGGGACACGTCCTGCCCTGGACCCCGGACCCCAGACCCCAGACCCCAGACCCCGCGAAGGCCACCGGTCCCACCGGTCTTCCTCCCTGGGGACGCACCCCTCTCCCTGGTGGGGCTGCTGGGGCTACCGCGGGTCTCCCTCCCACTCGTGCCCCCGCAGGTCGCGTGCGCCCGGTCCCGTCCCGTCCCGCCCCCGCCCCCGCCGCGGGGTCCGCGCGCCGCTCCTCCCCAGGCGAGCCGCTCACCGGCCGGAGGGGAGCCGCGGCCCCTGACGTCCCAGGCAGAGGGTCCCTCCCGGCAGCCCGCGGCCGCCCCCTCCCCCACCAGGCCCCGGACTCCGCACGCCCGAGCCTCCCCGGGGCCGCGGGGCGCTCACCTGCCGAGAGCCTGGCTCGGGCGCCGCTCCGCGGTCGGGCCGCGGGCCGCTGCAGGCTGGCGGGGGGCCGGCGGGCGGCCGCGCGGGGCGCTCGGCTCGCGAATCTCCGGCGCCGATCGCCGCGCTACGTTTACTTGGGCCGCTTAACCCCCGCGCTGCCGGCCGGGCGCGGCGGCCGCCCGCTCTCTGGCCTGCCAGCGGGCCGGTGGCGTCCGTCGGGGGGCGCTCGGGGCGTCCACGCGGGCGGCGGCCGCGGCGCGGGGAGGGGGCGGCTGCCGCGCGGAGGGCGAGGGCAGCGCAGGCCGGCCCGGGCAGCGAGCGGGTGGGGAGGGGGCGGCGCCGAGGCCCCTTGTAGCCCCGGCCCCGCTCTCGCCCCGCCCCCAGCCGGGGGCGCCCCCGCCGCAGCCACTCAGCGCGGGCCCCGGGCGCGGGGGGGCGGCGGGTGGGGACGAGGGAAATTTGAAATCGCCCCGGACCTCCCCGCCCCTCCTCCGCGGGCGCCGCCCCCGTGCCCCGCCGCCCGCCGCCCGCCGCCCGCCGCCCGCCGCCCGCCGAGGTACGCCCGCGGCTAACCGGCCCCGGGGGCTGCTCGGGGTGCTCGCCGCCGTGCCCCCTGCGCACACCCACGCGGGGGGAGCCCCCGCCCCCGCCCCCGCCCGCGGGCCCCGCTCGCACACCCCGGGCCCGGGTGCGCGGCCGACAGGGAAGCGCCCCCACCCGAGCCACGCGGCGGCCGCGCCTCCCCGCTGCTCCCACCCGGCGCGGCGGCCCAGCCACTCCGCGCCCCCGGACCCTCGGAGCGGCCCTTCCCCCCACCCTCAGGGCCTTTGTCCTCCATCTTGAGGGGCCGGGAGAGCGCCCGGAGCGGGGGCGGCGGCGGTTCTTGGCCGCCCGGGCTCCGGGGTCCGGCGGCAGGTCCCGCAGCGGGACAAGCCCGGGGGCTCTGGGTGTCGCGGCCTCTGCGCTCCAAGAGCGCTGAACTACTTGAACCGCGCTGCCCACTACTTCTCCTACTTGGCACATATATTCGTGTCCTTTTGTCCGCTTATTGCGTGTCTTCCGCACATGAGCCTGAGCGCAGGGCCTCGGTGTATCTCAGCGCACAGGAGATGCCTAACAAACACTTGCTGGGGGAATGAATGAAAGAACAAATGAATGAGGACGGGATGGCCCGCAAGGCCCTATAGGAGCTGGCTCCGTCTACCCTTCTAGGCATTTCCCATCCTCCTCCCTCCCCCACTTCACTCCATCTTCTCCCCTCTGCTGTTCCTGAAACCCATCCAGCGTGTTCCCTGACGCTCCTCGTCCGGAGAACTCTGCTTGGCCAGTCTCTCATCCTTCTGTTCTCTCCCAAAACGTCACTGTCTAGAGATGCTTTTCCTGGCCACCCCACCTAATAGTCCTCCCCCTCCATCCCTCCTGATGTCATTCCCTGTGCAGCCTGCAGAGCTATCTCATTTTTTAAAAGATTTTATTCTTGGGGCAGCCCGGGTGGCTCAGCGGTTTAGCGCCTGCCTTCAGCCCAGGGCCTGATCCTGGAGACCCAGGACAGAGTCCCAGGTCGGGCTCCCTGCGTGGAGCCTGCTTCTCCCTCTGCCTGTGTCTCTGCCTCTCTCTCTGTGTCTCTCGTGAATAAGTAAATAAAATCTTAAGAAAAAAAAAAAGATTTTATTTCTTTATTTGAGAGAGGGAGTGAGAGCATGAGGCGGGAGGAGAGGCAAAGGGAGAGGGAGAAGCTGACTCAGCCAGATATAGGGCTCCATCCCAGGACCCCAAGATCATGACCTGAGCCAAAGGCAAATGCTTAACCAACTAAGCCACACCAACAACCTATGCAGAGCTATTTCAAATTATTTGGGATATTTCCTTGTTTACATCTTTATTTTTCTTCTTTTTTTTTCTTTCTTGTTACACATACACTATAAACCATATTCCATAAGGGCAGAAACCACATCTATCTTGTTCCAAGCTGTATTTTCAGTGCCCATAGGAGTTCAATACAAGTCTGTTGAATGAATGAATGAATGAATGAATGAACACAGATTTCCTGCCTCCAGGGCTCCAGCACTCAGAATAATAGCTTTCTCCCTTCATCTCCTACCAGGTATTTGCAAATAACTAAATGGCAAATTCTCTGGAAGTTGCAAACATTTTTTTAATATTATTATTTATTTGAGAGAGAGTGAGAGAGAGAAAGAGCAGAAGCAGGGGAAGGGAGAGGGAGAAACAGGCTCCCCATGGACCAAGGAGCCTGAGGCAGGGCTTGATCTGAAGACCCCTGAATCATGACCTGAGCAGGAGGCTGACACTCAACTGACCACTGCAAACATTTCTAAACCCCACTGCAAACATTTCTAAACCTATTGGAACTTGCTCTACCTAGGAACCTGGATGGAAGTTAAGGAAATATGAAAGTGAGAAGGGAGAGCCTTCTGTGAATGAGCAGTGCAAACTTCTTGGCCTCTGCCACAAACATCCAAAATTAGGTCCCTGTCAGTCCATGTAGGAAGAAGGGGATCTCTCAAGAGGGCCTGTGGCTTGTCCCCATAATCTGAGATATGCCTTTAGGGGAAAGAAATATGTAAGCTGCTGGGCCTGTTTTCTGATCCATAAGCCAAGACCTGCCACGTGGCAAAAGATGTCTGTATCACTGGGAATGCCTGGAAGGCCTAGTTCAGATGCCAAAGGGTTGGGTTTCCTTGGACATGGCAGATGTTTCTGGGGACAACAGACCACTGAATTTCAGGAAGAAAAAGGAGAGGGTCTCAATGAACAAGTGTTCTTGAGTCCTATCATTTGGCAAGGAGGGTGAATGCCAGGAGAATGGGTGAAAGAAAAATGGTGTGATGTCAAATAAGCAAATAAGAGAATAACGGGTGGGGACACCTAGGTGGCCTAGTGGATGAAACATCTGCCTTTGGCTCAGGGAGTGATCCCAGGATCCTAGAATCGAGTCCCACATCGGGTTCCCTATAGGGAGCCTGCTTCCTCCCTCTGCCTGTGTCTCTGCTTCCCTCTCTCATGAATAAATAAATAAAAATCCTTAAAAAAAAAAAAAAGAATATCAGGTGTGGATCAATCAGGGAAGAAGATAAAATGGAGACAGGATTGATGCAGCCAGGCAAAGACCTCGGTCAGGATTCAGCTTGTGGATGGCGTGTAGTAGGGACAGCCAAGACACTAGTGTGGCCAGAGCAGAGCAACTGAGGAGGGGAGAAATAAATAATAGAGGGCCATGGCAGGGATTTCGGATGTCACCATTTAAGCCATGATTTGACTCAGATGTTAAAACAGATCCAAACAGGGAGGCAGGATCTAATCTGGAAAATTGAGGATGGTAGCCTGGACCATGGTGGGAGCAGGAGAGGAAGAAAGTGACTGAATATAGAATACATTGTGGAGATTGGGCCTTGTGGTGCCAATGGCTCTAGGGGTAAAGGAAGGGATGGCATCAAGGATGGCCCCTAGAATTTTAGCCTGAGCACCTGGGTGAAGGGTGGTGCATTTACCTAAATGAGAAAAGTTTACGCAATGTGGATTTGGAGAGGAGTTCAGCAGGTGCTGCCTTGGTCACATGAATGTGGAGTCACACTGTGGTCTGGGCTGGTACCTAGGTCCCCTGACTCTGTCCAGTGTTCCTCTCACTGTCTGGGTGGTAGACCATGCCATCTACATCTTCCATACCGCATTCCCTCCTCTAGTACTCATTCTCAGAGGAAAGGACCCCATGTCCTAGAAAGGGACTTTTCATCTGACACTGTAGTTTGAATACCCCCTCCAAGATTGAGTAAATCAGATAAATCACCTAGTGTCTCTAAGCCTCAGTTTCCTCAACCAGACAGAAAGAATACTTCATTGCCCCTGGGAACAATGAATGAACCATGAAAACACTAGTGTTGGATTACCCAGATGGGCAGACAAGGCTCCAGCCCCCAAATAAATATTTTAATGAAAGATTTTGGCTTCCCCCCCCCGTACTCCCCAAGATTTTGCTTTTTGGTGTCTAAAAAACCATATAGCCCAGGCACCTGTCTAGCTCAGTCAATAGTACAACTCTTGATCTGCAGGTCTTGAGTTCAAGCCCCATGTTGGTAGGTATAGAGCTTACTTGATAAAAAATAAATGAAAAACCATATAGCTGTTACTAAACACACAAACACACAAAGGCAGTGGAGAACATGGAAGGTTAGAAAGAGAACCTATGTTTCTAGATTGATTTCAAGTCTTCCCATGGTTGCACAGAAGTGCAACAGTGGGGCAGCCCAGGTGGCGCAGCGGTTTAGTGCTGCCTGCAGCTCAGGGTGTGATCCTGGAGACCTGGGATCGAGTCCCACATCAGGCTCCTTGCATGGATCCTGCTTCTCCCTCTGCCTGTGTCTGTGTGTGTGTGTGTATGTCTCATGAATAAATAAATAAAATCTTAAAAAAAAAAAAAGAAGTGCAACAGTGTTTGCTTAAAAATTTATTATAACAGGGGTGCCTAGCTAGCTCAGTCAGTAGAGTGTGGGACTCTTGATCTCCGGATTGTGAGTTCAAGGCAAACATTGAGTATAGAGATTATTTTAAAATAAAGCCTTAAAAAATAAAATAAAATAAAATAAAATAAAGCCTTATATAGTAATAACAGCAACAACAACAAAATAAAATCTTTAAAAGTAAATAATAGGGACACTTAGGTGGCTCAGTGGTTGAGCATCTGCCTTGGGCTCAGGATGTGATCCTGAGTCCATGGATCAAGTCCCACATTGGGTTCCCTGTGAGGAACCTGTTTTTCCCTCTGCCTATGTCTCTGCATCTCTCTGTCTCTCATGAATAAAAAAATAAAAATCTTTTAAAATAAAAATTAAAAATTAAAATTAAAAAATAAGTAAAAATAAAAAATTATCATAACAGATCATAATCATTCTACTCATGATGATAATCAATGTTTATTAAAGAGACAACAAAAATTCTGTGATTAAAGGTCATTTGTTTCGTCATCTGAAAAAAAAAACATAGATAAGGGAATGTCCTTGCTCTTAGGAAATAAACACTAAAGTATTTAGAGGTAAAGGGGCACACTGTCACCAATTTGCCCTTTTTTTATTTAAAGGGTTTTTTTTTTTTTAGTTTTTATTTATTCATGAGAGACACACAGAGAGAGGCAGAGACACTGGCAGAGGAAGAAGCAGGCTCCTTATTGGGGAGCCTGATGTAGGACTTGATTCCAGGACCCCAGGATCATGACCTAAGCCAAAGGCAGATGCTCAATCACTAAGCCACTCAAACACCCACCAATTTGCCCTTAAATGATTCCAAAACAATAATAAGTGTACTTAAATGAGATGGGGAATGTAAAGCAGAGATGCCTGGAAGGCTCAGAGGTTGAGCATCTGCCTTTGGCTCAGGACATGATTCCGGAGTCCTGGGTTCAAGTCTCAGATCAGGCTCCCTGAATGGAGCCTGCTTCCCCCTCTGCCTGTGTCTCCGCCTCTCTCTCTGTGTCTCTCATGAATAAATAAAAATTTAAAAAAGAAGAAAAGTGTAAAACAAATGGAGCAAAACGTAAATATTTTTTTAAAATTTTTTTAAAGATTTTATTTACTTATTCATGAGAGAGAGAGAGAGAGAGAGAGAGAGAGGCAGAGACACAGGCAGAGGGAGAAGCAGGATCCATGCAGGGAGCCCAACATGGGACTCGATCCCAGGACTCCAGGATCACGCCCTGGGCGGAAGGCAGTACTAAACCGCTGAGCCACCCGGACTGCCCGCAAAATGTAAATAAAAGGAAAATCTGGTTAAAAAGACATTCATTCATGAGTTCCTCCTACTAGTCTTACAACTCTTCTATAAACAAGGGGTAATATCAAATTTAAAAAGCCCCCCCCCAAATAATATTAAAAAAATAAACCACACAGGGGCACCTGGCTGGCTCAGTCGGCAGAGCATGTACTTGAGCCCCACATTGGGCATGGAGCCTACTTAAAGTTTTAGGGGTACCTGGGAGGTTCAGTTGATTAAGCGTCTGACTTTTGATTTTAGCTCAGGTCTTCATCTCAGGGTGGTGAGGTCAAGCCCTGCACTGGGCTCTACACCAGGCATGGTGCATACTAGTTAACTAGTTAATTAAAATACTAAAAATTAAAAAAAAAAAATTAAGGGGTTCCTGGCTGGCTTAGTAAGTAGAGCATGCAACTCTTGATCTTAGAGTTGTACGTTCAAGTCCCCCACTGGGTATAGAAATTACTTAAAAATAAAACCTAAAGGGATGCCTGGGTGGCTCAGCTGTTGAGACCTGCCTTTGGCCCAGGGTGTGATCCTGGAGTCCCGGGATCCAGTCCCACATCGGGCTCCCTGCATGGAGCCTGCTTCTTCCTCTGCCTGTGTCTCTGCCTCTCTCTCTCTGTCTCTCATGAATAAATAAATAAAATCCTTAAAAAAAAATAAAATAAAACAAATTAAAAAAAAAAGAAAGAAAAAAAAAACATAAACAGGGATGCCTGTGTGGCTAGGCAGTTGAGCATCTGCCTTTGGCTCAGAGTGTGGTCCCCGAGTCCCGGGATCGAGTCCCACGTTGGGCTCCCTGCATGGAGCCTGCTTCTCCCTCTGTCTGTGTCTCTGCCTCTCTCTCTCTTTGTCTCTCATGAATAAATAAATTCTTAAAAAAAATAAATATTAAAAAACTATAAATATATACATCCTTCATGCCTTTGTGCCAGTCAACACATCAATGGACTTCTATCCACGTCTTGGTTAAACATTCGTGTTGAATTCCACCACCATTTTTTCAGCTCTCAGAGCAGCTACAGGCTTTAATAATGTGCAAAGTGCTAAGCTGTGTGCTTGTTGCATAATAAGTACCTCGTATGTGGTAGGTATTTTTATGAGCAGGTGATTTCATCTTTCTATGCCTCGATTTCATCACCTATAAAATGGAGGTAGTAAGAGTACTTACTTCATAGGATTGTTGTGAGAATCGCATGAGTTAATACATTTAGAGCATTTTGAACCATGACAACCATAAAAGTGCTTATTAAATTTTTAAAAATTGTTACTGGGTGCCTGGCTGGCTCAGCTGAAAGAACCTGCGACTCTTGATCTCAGGATTATGAGTTCAGGTCCCATGTTGGGCAAAGAGATTACTGAAATAAGAACTTTTTAAAAAATACGTTATTATTAATTTAAAAATACATTATTATTAAAATATATATACATATATATATATACGTTATTATTAATAATGAATTCATGCTGCTTTCCTCCCTGGCTGTCTCAGCTGTTGGCAGGTGTGGAGAGGAGCACCCCACTGCCCCTCAGCATCACAGAACCCTGGCCCTTGGGCTCCTGGCTGCCAAGGCAAGCCCAGTTCACCTCTGGATTTACAAGCAGCATCTAGGATGATGAGCCCCATTTTACAGTCAAGGAAACTGAGGCTGTGCAAGGTAAGGAGGTTTGCCTGAAAGCCATTACTGTAGGTTGGTGGCAGAGCAGCAACTAGACTCCCAGCTCGACCCCCACCCCACCCCCATTCGGCGTGTGCTATGCTAAGGAGTTTGAGCCTCAGTCAACTCCCAGTCTGATTGGAATAATAATAATAGTAATGCCTACTTCCGGGAGTGACTGCAGGGATCCGCAGAGCTCGTGTATGTGAAAGAACCCTATTGTAAAGTACTCTTTCTTCATTTCAGTGTCATTGGAGGCCACGTTCATTTGCAAAGTGGGTTCCTCACCTTTCATTTTCAACAGGAACACCCAGAACACTCAACCCTAGTCCACCCATAGAAGGAATTCTTTTATGCCTTTTATTTCTTTTATGCCTTTTTAAACCTAAAAAGGGGCCATTGAAAGATCTGCTTTAAATATACCTGCCTAGACAAGTACTCAGAGTGTGGCCAGGTATTATTCATTAGTTATTATTAAATAAGCATGTTAGTAGCAGCCATCAAGAGAATAACCATGGACCAGACACTCTGCTGAGCGTTTTACACATACTACGCACTGATTCTTGCGGTAGCTTATGAAGTAGAAAGGACTGTTATCTCCATTTTACACATGGGGAAACAGGCTCACAGAGGCAGAATAATTATTCGAAGTCATACTGTCAGGAAGTGTGCTGAGAGCTAGGATTAAATTCTAAGCCATGGTCTTAACCACTTTGCTACCCTGTAAAAGGTTTAGCATGTTTCCTAGGAGGTGACCCTAGTAAGCCCTCTGTGGATCCTACATCTCCCTAAGAGTCCTTTGCTCACTGCACAGTCCCACTGACTTTCCTTTGCCTGGGGAGGTGAGTATGCCCCTACCCTCTGAGTCAGGAAAACGCTATCCCGAGGCTTTGCTCCTGGCATCTTCCATCTTCTCCTTTCTCTCCCTGGGGTAGGGAACAATAGAGAAATGCCCTGGGGTGGACATGGAAGTTAGGATAGGATACAGTAGGCTAGCCTTCTCCTGGTCCTGTGCCTCTCTCCATCCCCTACAGAAGCAGTTCTTGGCAGCCCAGGTGGCTCAGCAGTTTAGCGTCACCTTCAGCCCAGGGCGTGATCCTGGAGATCCAGTATCAGTCCCACGTCAGGCTCCCTGTGTGGAGCCTGTTTCTCCCTCTGCCTGTGTCTGTGCCTCTCTCTGTATGTGTCTCTCATGAATAAATAAAATCTTAAAAAAAAAAAAAAAAAAGACGCAGTTCTTTCCTTGCTACTGACCCTGAAGAGGATGCCTTAGTGGAGGAAGGCCTGGATATTTATTGAATTTATTGAACCACCTTCCAGGTGCTATGGTATGGACTGGGGATAAGACAGACAGCAAAAAAGGACTCAGTCCTTGGTCTGCCCTCCTGGAGCTTACAACTGAGTAGGGAAACAGATACTAATTAAATTGATTTCATGAGCAATTATGAGGTTTCAGTTATGTTAATTGCTAAGGAGACAAGGACAGGGTAAATAAGAGGAAGTGTTTTAGGTCATGGAGCCTGAGAAATCTTCCCTGAGAAAGTAATGGTCCAACAGAGCTCTAAAGGGACACAGGCTACAGGGTGGAGGGAAGTGTGTTCTAGGAAGTGGAATACCACTTGCTAAGGTCCTGGACCATAAGGAACTGAGGGGGAGGCCTGTGAGGCTGGAGCATACAGGTGGAGAGAAAGAATCTGTTGCAGAAGGCAGGGCCCAGGTCATTTCTTAAGGTCATAAGACCTTAAGTCATTTAAGGTTTTTCAGCAGACAGGTTAGTAAGGTGATGAAATGTAAATAAAGCATTTTGCATAGTGTCTAGCACAATGGTAGCTGATAGAAGACAAAAAACAAAAAAAGCCTTCCCTTCATTCTGGAATAGTTTCTGTATCTATAGATAATGTTTTATCCTAATTTCTCCAGACATCAAGGGAATGAATGTTCAAAAAAAAAATAAGGGGATCCCTGGGTGGCGCAGCGGTTTGGCGCCTGCCTTTGGCCCAGGGCGCGATCCTGGAGACCCGGGATCGAATCCCACATCGGGCTCCCGGTGCATGGAGCCTGCTTCTCCCTCTGCCTGTGTCTCTGCCTCTCTCTCTCTCTCTCTGTGACTATCATAAATAAATAAAAATTAAAAATATATTAAAAAAAAAAAAAAAGAAATGAAGTCATTTAAGGTTTTTCAGCAGACAGGTTAGTAAGGTGATGAAATGTAAATAAAGCATTTTGCATAGTGTCTAGCACAATGGTAGCTGATAGAAGACAAAAAACAAAAAAAGCCTTCCCTTCATTCTGGAATAGTTTCTGTATCTATAGATAATGTTTTATCCTAATTTCTCCAGACATCAAGGGAATGAATGTTCAAGTTATTTATTATCATTATTATTCATAATACTATTACTCCTAATTTGCTTCCCCTGAATTGCTTAGAGAGATAATTTTTTAATGATATATTTATTTGAAAGAGAGAGAGAGAGAGAAAGATGAGTGTGTGTGTGTGTGTGTGTGTGCGCGCGCGCGTGCATGTACACAGGGACACAGGAAGGGGCAGGGGAGAGGGAGATACAGATGTCCCTCTGAGCAGGGAGTTGGATGCAGGCTCCATCTCACGACCCTGAGATCATAATCTGAGCTGAAAATCAAGAGTCAAAAAATAAACTTAAATTAAATTTAAAATTTAAAAAAAATTTTAAAAAAAGGAAATCAAGAGTCATAGGCTTAACCAACTGAGCCAGACAGGCACCCTGGACATAATTTTTATTTTTTTATTTTTTAAGATTTTATTTATTTATTCACGAGAAACACAGAGAGAGAGAGGCAGAGACAGGCGGAGGGAGAAGCAGGCTCCATACCGGGAGCCCGATGTGGGACTCGATCCCTGGACTCCAGGATTGCATCCTGGGCCAAAGGCAGGCACCAAACCACTGAGCCACCCAGGGATCCCCAGAATGCGTTATTCTTGAGAGAATATCCCTCCTTTTTTTTTTTTTTAAGATTTTATTTATTTATTTATTTATTTTTAAGATTTTATTTAAGTAATCGCTATACCCAATATGAGGCTTGAACTTGACCCTGAGAACAAGAGTTGCATGCTCTTCTGACTGAGCCAGTCAGGTCCCCCTCCTCCAAATTTTTGTGATGATCAACCAACTGAACCACCCAGGTGTCCTACATTCCTCCTCACATGTATATACATTTCTAGTTACAGTTTACTATTCTTTTTTTTTTCTTTTTTTAACCCATGAGAGACACACAAAGAGAGGCAGAGACACAGGAAGAGGGAGAAGAAGGCTCCCTGTGGAAAGCCTGATGCGGAACTCGATTCCAGGACCCAGGGACTACACCCTGAGCCAAAGGCAGACACTCAATGGAGCCACCCAGGCGTCCATATTGTGGAAAATACCCTAACATTCAGCCAAGTTGAAAGAATTTATGGGGAACCCTCTTACCCCTACCACCCAGATTTTGCTGTTAACATTTTGTGCATCTGTCCATCTATCCATCTTATCTTCTGAAGCATTTCAAGGTAAACTGCAGACATCAGTATACTTCCCTCCAAACATTTCAACATGCATTTCATTAGCTAGAATTTAATATTTGTTTATACATTTTTATCTTCAAGGTAAAATTTACATAAAAGATTTGTATCTTAAGGTTACATTTGCTGAACATTCATATGCACATATACATATGTGTGTGCTTGTGTAACCCAAACCCCTATCAAGATATAGGAAATCATCCTCACCCTGGAACATTCTTTTGTCCCTTCCAGGTAATCTCTGCCCCAACTCCTACAGAGAAAACTGGTGTTCTAATTTTTTCCACCATTGACTGCCTATTCTAGACCTTTATATTTTTTTAATTCTTTTTTTTTAAAGATTTTATTTATTAAATAAAACCTTTAAAAAAAAGAATTTTATTTATTTATTCATGAGAGACACACAGAGAGAGGCAGGGACATAGGCAGAGGGAAAAGCAGGCTCCCCGTAGGGGAGCTCCATATGGGACTAGATCCCAGAATCATGACCTGAGCCAAAGGCAGGTATTCAACCACTTAGCCACCTAAGTGCCCCTAGACCTTTATATTTTTTAATGGGGGGGTGGGGAGAGGAGACTCCCCACATACACATTTTTTTTCTACCTTCTTTTATTTTAATGGGAGAGAAAAAAAAAAATTCACCTCCTCTCCAATGCCTAAGGGAATTTATTTCTTCCTGGCCAGGTAAGTTCTATTCCTCCTTTGAGTTCCAATAAGAAATTAACTTTTCATTCCCTGGGACACATGTATTTTGGCTCTGAGCTACCTGAATGCAGAGACCACATTTATCCCCACAATAGATGCCCAATAAATATCTGTTCTCTTGAAACCCTGACTTAGGGCAGCCCTGGTGGCGCAGTGGTTTGGCGCTGCCTGCAGCCTGGGGTGTGATCCTGGGGACCCAGGATCTAGTTCCACATCGGGCTCCCTGCGTGGAGCCTGCTTCTCCCTCTGCCTGTGTCTCTGCCTCTTTCTCTCTGTGTCTATGAATAAATAAATAAAATCTTAAAAAAAAAAAAAAAAGAAACCCTGACTTACTCTCTTTCTCTCACTTTTAGACAAACCATAAACTACCCTTGGGCCTTCCTTTAATTTTGGACGTTTAGGTTTGACTCCCAAGAGAGCTAGGATGGTAAAGGGAAGAAGGTCAGCAGCCCAATCTCATTCTTCCATCAACCACTGAGTGACCCTGTCCAGATATTTTTCCCAGTTTGGGCACTGGCTTCCCACATTCTCTCTTTTTTTTTTTTTTTAATTTTTATTTATTTATGATAGTCACACACAGAGAGAGAGAGAGAGAGAGAGAGAGAGGCAGAGACACAGGCAGAGGGAGAAGCAGGCTCCATGCACCAGGAACCCGACGTGGGACTCGATCCAGGGTCTCCAGGATCACGCCCTGGGCCAAAGGCAGGCGCCAAACTGCTGTGCCACCCAGGGATCCCTTCCCACATTCTCAAATGAGGAAGAGAGTACGGGGTGGAATATGGGGCCAACAACCTTAGTGTCATTTTTTACTTCCTTCATGCTTCCACACAGTTTTCTATCAGCACAGCTGATAGTTTTTCCTTCAACTCTGATCCCAAATCTGACCCTCACCACCATTCCATTCCATTCATTACCCTGGTACAAGATACCATCTTTCCTCCACTGGAATCTTGCACCAACCCCACTTACTGGGCTCTCAGCTTCCACCCTTGCCCACACCTGCCTCTTCCAGAGCATACTGGCCTTTGTTCAAAGCCCTCCCATGACTCCCCATCTCACTCAGGGCAAAAGCCAAAGTCTTTCCTATGGCCCACAAGGGCCCCCATGACCCAATCCCACCTTCTACCTTCTTCAGCTCTCACCACAGTGACCTCTGCTTTTCCTTGAACATGCCAAGCAGACTCTGACCCCAGGTCCTCTGTAGTTAATTTCCCATCTACCTGGAATTCTTTCTCCCAGATATTTTTCATGGCTCATTTTTTTATTTCCTTCAGGTCTTTGCTCAGATGACACTTTATTAAAGATGCCTTCTGTTGCCTGCGTATTAAAGAGCAAGTCTCCACTTTCTTCCTCTAGCACTCTCCATCTCTCCTTACCATCACCTCAATCTTCTGTGTATTGACTTACTTATTCCTGCCTGCCTATCTAACTAGAATGTAAGCTCCATGAGGGACAGCTCATCTATCTGTTTTGATTGCTGCTATATTTTGTTCACTGTGCACCTGCAAAAGGGCCTACCTCACGGTAGGTGCTGAATAATATTTGTTTGGTGAGTCAGGGAACATGGGCTTGGGACTTACCTCTAGCTATGATCTTTTCTAAAGCTTGGATTCCTCCCCCCCAAAAAGGCTCCCAGTGTTTTCCTCATCGTGTTATTGTGAAAAGTTAAATGGTACAGGAAACACATGTTATAGGGTGCTGCTTGGCTGAGAGTACAGAGGCCCTGTAGCTTAGGGCACCGGCTTCTGACACCTGAGTGACCTGCCCCAAGGATCCCTGGCCCTTCTAGTACCTGTTTCAGAAGCTTCCTGAAGGTTATACAAAAGCCACGAGGAAAGTGCTTCATACAGTGTCTGATACAGTAATAGTAACCGCTGCTAGGGACTGGGAAAGAAGGATTCTACTTCCTGGATTTGCTCTGGATCTGGACTCTGCCTCCTCTTTTGTTTTGGGATAAACAGACCTGTCCAGACCTGTCCTTATCTTCTCTGGGCAGACCCTCTCCTTCCAAGCTTCAGGAAGTCCTTATACACAGCCTGCAGATAACCCTGTCCTCAGGCTAGGCTTTGGAAAGTGATTCCTGAGTCATGCTGACCTGGGGAATAGTGGGAGAAGGCAGGGTGACAAGCCCAAAATCCCAAGGCTTCCCCTTGATTGTTACGTTGATGCCCATGGCCAGTCAGAGGTGGACGACTTAGTCCACCTAACTTCCATTCATCTTTCACGTCTGCCCACAGTTGGCTTACCCCCACCAGAGGGTTCACCTGCACTGAACCTGCTCACCACCTCCCCCTCCTTCCTAGCTTCACAATGTCCTTTCTTGACTCTACAAATCCAGTGTGTCTCATCAGATTTCGACCTGCACGGGGGCGGAGCAGTAATCTGTCTTGGTTCATGTCTATGGCCCCAGCACCTAGCATGGTGCCTGGCATATATAGAATGTGGTCAATAAATATCTGCTGTCCAAATGACTGAATGGATTTTTCCATCTTTCAGATAAGTAAAGTGGTCTAGAAGAGAAAGTTCCCCTGGCAGCCCCTCCCAGGTTACACCCAGGTCGCTTCTCAGTGCCTTGGGGCAATTTGCATTGCAGTCCTAAAACTGGGCTAGGCCAGGCATTCATTTTATAATTGTCCTGAGGAGAAAAACAAAACAGACAATAGAGATCCGAGGCCTCATTTTTTCAGCCAAAGAGATTCCTACCTTGAATTTGAAATAAGGGGTGAGAATCCCCAAAGGTGGAGGCATTATCATCCCCACCCTCAAAACTAGGAATTGCTCAAAGGGCCATTTAAAAAACAAATTTCAGAGGGGGCAGTTTAAAAGTCTGTTGGAGCTTAGGCCAAGGATCTTAGCCTTAGGAATTCCACTTCTAGAATTTTTGTCAAAGAAAAATCTCGAGATTAAGGAAGATTTTGAACAAGGAAGCCGGTTCTTTTCACCACCTCCCATACAAAAATCAGAAAACTGGAATTGTCCTAGGAGTGCAACAGAGAGATGTTTACATTAATGTGCAGATACAAGGGTAGAAAACTAAAAGAGAAATTGACTCCTCATGGCTTCCAGCAAGCTCAGAGCCTATTTGAAAATCAATAATCTCCCCCACTGCTCCATATGTTGGTGAGTTTGCACCCTACCTGGTCCTGATTTACCTTTTTTTTTTTTTTTTTTTTTTTTTTTTAATCCTCCTACGTTAGGTGGCTCATTTCTTCAGCCAGTAACAGCCTCCCAACAGGGGAGTTTTTGTCTGGTTCACTGCTCTGTCCCAGCACCCATCATGATGCTCAATAAAGACATGTTGCGTGAATGCACAAATATATCTACAGGGTTGACTTCAAATCTTGGGCAATTTGGCAACTCCTACCCACATGAAAGGTGCCAATGAACAAACAATTCCATTCTAAGACCTAATAACACCATTCATAAGATACATGTATACACAGATAACTATGTATGTGAAAAAGCAAGATGCTAAATAGTGTAAAAGTGTATACAGGAGTCCATGGTTTGGAGGAAAATAATAACACAGAAAAAGATGTGTAGGCCATTCTAGAATGATCCTGGGAAGTTCCAATCTCAGTTTTGCCCCTAACCAGTGTGAGACCTTGGATAGCACCTTTCCTCTTTCAAACCCATCCCCCTGCTCCCACAAAAAAACAAGGATAAGAGTTAAGACCTCCTGGTGGAATTACTGAGAGGATTAAGGAAGAAAATGCATGTAAATGCTCAACACCTCTCCTAGAGTCAGTACTCAAAGATATATTAAAATAGAAATTTATTTCCCTGGTGACGGGATGGGAACAAAGATCATTTAACTTCTTTTCACCACTTTATTCTGTAAATAAACTCAAGTTTACGAAAGAGTTTCAAGAATAGCCATATACTCTACCCTGAGTTAATAATTGTTAACCTTTGCCATGTTTGTGCTATTTAACTCCTCTTCATTTTTTTTTTCTAGAATGATTTCATCCCCTTTTACCTTAAATACTTTCAGCTTGTAATTCTGAAGAACAAAGACATTCTCCTACATAAGCAAAAGTACAACTATCAAATTCAGGAAATTGAACATCGATACAATATTATTATTTAGTTTACAGTCATGTTCAAATTTCATCAATTGTCCCCATAATAGGGCACCTGGGTGGCTCAGTCAGTTGAGCATCTGCCTTCAGCTCAGGTTGTGATCCCAGGGTCCTAGGATGGAGCCCCAAGTGGGGCTTCCTGCTTGGCAAGGGAATCAGCTTTTCTCTCTCCCTCTGCTCCTACCTACTCATGCTCTCTCTCTCTTTCACTCATTCACTCTTTCTTTCAAATAAATAAATAAAATCTTTTTTTTAAAAACCTGAAAAAAAAAAACCTGTCCCAATAATATCCTTTTTAAAAATTGTGGTTAAAAAAACTCACATAACATAAAATTTACCGTCTTTACCATTTCTAAGCATACAGTTCAGTAGTGTTAAACACATTCACGTTGTTGTGCCAACAACATATTTTATGGCAACTGTTTACCTCCATCCAAGACCACACATTGCATTTAGTTATCTTGTCTGTTTTAGTTTCTTTTAATCTGGAACAATTCCCCAGCCTTCCTTTGTTGATGACTTTTATGACATAGGTGTTTTGAAAAGTGTAGGCCAACTGTAACTTTGCATTTGGCGATGTGATTTTATAATAAAGGAGCTAGTATTGAAGGTATGATGAGGATCTTAATAAACAGAAACAGGAAAATGTCTGTAGTATTTTTTCCTCCAGTATTTGGTAGAAGGAGGATCTAGAATCTATCTCTTCTGTTATAATGCCTTTGGGCCACACATTAGATACTTGGGATGATGGAAACGTTCTGCATCTTGTATCAATATCAGTATCTCATCAATATCAGCATCTCATTTTGCAAGATGAGATCTGTACATCAGGGGATCTCTTTATATTATTTCTTACAACTGCACATGAACCTACAATTACCTCAAAATTAAAAATTTAACTTAAAAAAATGCTTTTTGGTATTTCAGAGCAGAAGGGTCAACCTTTCTCGGAGGAAGAACCTGGCCCCAAGGTGAAATTCCCAGCGGGAATCCTCATGCCTGAGAAAGGACTTCTTAATGAGCTCCTTTCACTTGCAGGGGTGGGGGGAGGGGCGCCTCCTTTGCCCTCCGCAGGGACATTTTAAAGTGAATGAAGGGAGCAAGGTCCCTCATTAAGGCTGAAATGGGAGCTGCTGGGGGCGGGGAGGGGGGGTTCTCTAGAAAGGCGGCCTGGCCTCAGGTCTGCATTTCCTGCGACAAAGTTATCACATTAACAATAATCACCCCCCTTCCTTCATCCTAGAATGGACTGTGAAGGAAAACATTGGAAAGACCGTTTTTTACCTATTGTTTTCGTTAACAGACAAGTTCTTAATAAAAACTGAAAAACTGTAAAGACCTAAATAGGCAACCATGGGGATTAGTTATGAGCATTATATTCTTGCCAGTAGAATAGTAGACAGCGTCTTATGATCATGTTTACATAGCATTTATAGTTGAAGCCAAGAATGGCATTGTCTGAGATTTTGAGGTTTCCTTTAGAGGACTTGGGATTGTCCTCAAGGTTGAGAAGAGCTAGGTTGGAAGGAGAGGGGGAGGGACGCCTGGGTGGCTCCGCGGTTAAGCGTCTGCCTTCGGCTCAGGCTAAGGGCGTGATCCTGGAGTTCCAGGATCGGTCCCACATTCGGGCTCCGTGCGTGGAGCCTGCTTCTCCCTCTGCCTATGTCTCTTCCTCTCTCTGTGTCTCTCATGAATAAATAGATAGAATCTTAAAAAAAAAAAAAAAAAAAAGGAAAGAGAGGGAGATGCTTTCAAGAGCGTCATCATGGGAAATGAACCTGCCACCAGATCTCTATTCAGGGTGAAATGCTAATTTCTGGTTGTTCTCAGAGTGATCAATCATCCCTACCTAGGAAGGTTGGCCATTCTTGCTATTTAGAACCCAGTTAGTCTGAACATGACATTCCTTGACCCTTCTAGGAATTTCCCATAAAGAAATCATCAGATGTGGGGGAAAAATGTGTACTGGGATGCTTATTGCCATATTCTCAACATAAGATTGAAAAATTGGCGTAATAATAACAAGCATTTACTGAGCACTTACAATGGGCTAGTTGCTGTGGTATTTTATGAGCATTGTCTCATTTCATCCTTTCAAGTAGGTTCTATTATTGTCTCCATTTTTACAAATGAAAAAAGAAATGGAGGCACAAAAAGCTTAGTAATTTGCCCAAGACAACATTATTAGTGAGGGAGACAGATGTGCAAATGACAGCAATAACACAATGTGATAAACATTAAAATAGAAATAATATGAGCGACAATAGACAGTGCAAAGTATTATTATTATACATATTGTCTATTCAGGTGCTTCAAATAAAGTCTGGCACATGGTAAGCATCTAAAAATGCTTGTTATCATTTATACCTCAAACCCAGGAGTCACCTGGAGACTGTTAAAATGTAGATCCTGAATCAGCAGGTCTGGGTGGGTGGGAGGGAGCTACAAGTCTGCATTTCTAACAAATTCCCAGATTCCTTCAAGGACCACACTTTGATTATCAGAGATTAAACAGGGTGGGGAAGGAGGAAGTTCTGAATATGTAAAAACAAAACAAATCACACAACCCCCAAAGACCTGTGACTTGGAAGAAAACTAGAAGGCAAGACAGCTACTGTGTTACTACAGTGTTGGACAGCAGCTTCCAGTGAATTTCTCTCTCTTTCTCTCTCTTCTGTCACATGGACTAACTCACTTCCGCAAATATTTATTGTGTGCTTCAGCACCAGGCACTGTGGGAGCAGAGATTAAGGAAATCCAGTGGTTTCCTCTAGGATTTTTTTTTTTTAGTGTTAAAAATAATTTAAAGAAACACACTTTTTTTTTTTTAGATTTTATTTATTTATTCATGAGAGACAGAGAGAGAGAGAGAGAGAGAGAGGCAGAGACACTGGGAGAAGCAGATTCCATGCAGGGAGTCTGACGTGGGACTCCATCCAGGGACTCTGGAATCATGCCTGGGCCAAAGGCAGGCGCTAAACCACTGAACCACCCAGTCGTCCCAAATTCTTTAAATTTTTTTAAAATTTTTTAAAAATTTTTATTTATTTATGATAGTCAGCACACAGAGAGAGAGAGAGGCAGAGACATAGGCAGAGGGAGAAGCAGGCTCCATGCACCGGGAGCCCGACGTGGGATTCGATCCCAGGTCTCCAGGATCGCGCCCTGGGCCAAAGGCAGGCGCTAAACCGCTGCGCCACCCAGGGATCCCCCCCTTTTTTTTTAAATGATAGTCATCACACACACACAGAGAGAGAGAGAGGCAGAGACACAGGCAGAGGGAGAAGCAGGCTCCATGCACCGGGAGCCCGACGTGGGATTCGATCCCAGGTCTCCAGGATCGCGCCCTGGGCCAAAGGCAGGCGCCAAACCGCTGCGCCACCCAGGGATCCCCCAAATTCTTTAAAAATACATTTTTTAAATTAAAAATGTCCTGGAGGGATCCCTGGGTGGCGCAGCGGTTTGGCGCCTGCCTTTGGCCCAGGGCGCGATCCTGGAGACCCGGGATCGAATCCCACATCGGGCTCCCGGTGCATGGAGCCTGCTTCTCCCTCTGCCTGTGTCTCTGCCTCTCTCTCTCTCACTGTGTGCCTATCATAAATAAGTAAAAAAAAAAAAAAAAAAAAAATAAAAAAAAAAAAAAAAAAAAAAAAATAAAAATGTCCTGGATGGTGAATCAGGGGGTCTGAGTTCAGTCACTGTCAGAAGACTTACTCTCTTCCAGGTACCCTGGACTTGGCCAAGTGCCCTGCATACATTTTCCAAGTACTTTGTTCTTCTTCTTCTTCTTCTTCTTCTTCTTTTATATATATTTATTTATTTATTCATGAGACACAGAGAGAGAGGCAGAGAAACAGGCTCCCCTTGGTGAGCCCAATGAGGGACTCCCAGGACCTGGGACCCTGACCCGAGCGGAAGGCCGATGCTCAATCGCTGTACCACCCAGGTGTCCCGCACTTTGTACTTCTTGACATCAGTTAATAATTTTACAAGCATGTGAATTTCACATGCGTGTGTCTGCTATCTTTACTAAACTTGACTTTCCCCCCTGGATGCCAGGCACTGCATCCAGTTGTCCTGTGGCGTCCCAGCACCTAGTATGGTATCCACTCCCCAGTAGACACTTGATATTATCTGTTGAATTAGTACATGAATGAAATAATCACCAAAGGAGAGGCGTTTGGCCTCTAGGTAGAAGACATTTTGTTCATACCCTTCCAGAGGGATTTTTTTTTTTTTTTTTTTTTTTTTTTTTATTCATGAGAGAGGCAGAGACCTAGGCAGATGGAGAAGCAGGCTCCCTGCAGGGAGCCTGATGGGGGACTGGATTCTAGAACTCAGGGATCATGACCTGAGCTGAAGGCAGATGCTCAACCACTGAGGCACCCAGCTGCCCCCAGAGGGATCTTTAATGAAGGGTAGAAAAGAAAGCCTGGTAGGGAAAAGCCAACCAATCCTTTCCACAATCCCCCACCCCAGGTTTCTAGGCACCCCCTCCCCACCCTCAAGGCTAAGTGTGGGGTAGGTGAAGCTTTTGGGCTGGGGGGGTCATGTCCTAGATTCCATGGAGTACCTCTGTTTTCTCATCTGTTCAGTGGGGATCAGGGTAATGGTTAACCTGGGGCTGTGAGAGGTCCTTGGAAAAGACAATACAGGGGTGTTTCAGGTTAAAGTGATCATCACTGTCCTGATAATCTCCCTGCATGGATCTGAGCACCACCCTCCATGACTATCCCTGTCCTCACACTTCTTTGGGTCAGAGGTTCTCAGAGTGTGGTCCCTAAGAACTCGTTGAAAATGCAAATTCTCAGGCTCTACCCTAGACCCTTCTAGATCAGATACTCTGGGGGTGGGGCCCAGCAAGATCTCCAAGAAGATGCTAATGCAAGCCCAAGTTTGCGTCCTTCCTGCTCTGCTCTGAATGTAAGCTCTCCTAGGGACGTTTGGCCTGAGATGTTCACTTCTGTATCCCCAGGGCTGGCGTAGTAGGTGTGCAGTGTCTGCTGAGTGCCTCATACTACGTTCCTGGCGGCTAGCCGTTGGCTGAGGACCCCCGCGTGTCAGGCTACCTTCTCAGTTAAGCAGCCACCCCCGGGATCATTTTACAGAGAGCGAAACTGAGGCTCAGGGAGGCCACGCCCGGTGTTGTGGGGTCACCCAGAGGGGATCCCCTAGGGAATCCCACGTTGGGCAGCTGGGCTCCGCCGGGCTCTCCAGCGGTGGCAGCGGCACGCGCCTGCGCGGCGCTGCGAGGGCGCCCCCCCCCCCGCCGGGGGTCCGCGCGCGTCCGCGACTCCGCGAGGGCGCCCCGCCCCGCCCCCGGGCTGGCGGGGGGAGGAGCGCGGCGGCGGCGGCGGCGGCCCGTGGCGAAAGTGCGGCTGCGGAAGCGCGGCGAGGCGGGCGGCGGGCGGCGGCGAGGGGGAGGCGGGGAGGCGGCGGGCGCTGCGGGCCGCGCGGACGCCATGGGCCGCCTGCACTGCACGCAGGACCCCGTGCCCGAGGCCGTGGGCGGCGACATGCAGCAGCTGAACCAGCTGGGCGCGCAGGTGGGCCCCGAGGGCTCAGGGCGCGGGGGGCGCGGGCCGAGGGAGGGACTGGGCCGAGGGCCGACGGGCGTGGGGCGTGGGGCGTGGGGCCCGCGGCGGGGCGCGGGCGGTGGGGCCGGGACGGGCCGAGGGGCTCGGGGGCCTGCGGGGCGCGTGGGGGGCTCAGCGGCGGGACTAAGGGCTAGTCCTGGAACCAGGAGAAATTGAGGTGCCTTAGCAGACGAACTGGGAGGAGTCTCCCCAGGGCTGAAGGGAGTTTGGGGGAGCTGAGGCACTAGTGGGAGTTTGGGGAGCTGTGGGATCGGTGGGCCAGGCCGGGCCGGAGATGTTCCGCAGCGAGGCTGCAGGGGGGGGGGGCTGCGGGGGGTCTTGGCGTCCAGTGGGGGCAGGTGACCCAGGGTGGCCAGGCCGGGGTGGGGGGGCTGTGGGGGCCCCTAATTAAGGGGAGTACCTGGGAGCCCTCCAAAAAGCGAGCCATGTACCCTTCGCAGTGTTGGGCCCCCCTCCGCACACACACCCCTTGATAGTAGGGGAGCTGCTGGCAAAGCCTTTTTTTGTTCATTCCAGCAGCAAATGCCAGCCTGCCAACTTCCTGCCCCTGTGCTGGTTGGGATGCCCTTTTCAAAGCACCCAAGGCAGCCAGAATAAATAGGTTAAAATGACACTTCTCACCACCATGGTAAAGGTGCAGCTGATTCTCCCCACTGGGTTGTGACTTCCCAGGAGGTGGGGTCCTTCTCCTTCATCTCAGCATCCCCCACAACTTACTGTTTTCTCACTAACTGACATATTCTGAAAGCCCCTTTGTCACATAGAAATAAATAAACTGAAAGTCACACGTGTTATTCTACATTTTCTAGTGGTCTCATTTAAAGATCAAAAAGAGGGCAGCCCTGGTGGCTCAGCGGTTTAGCACTGCCTTCAGCCCAGGGCCTGATCCTGGAGTCCCAGGATCAAGTCCCACATCAGGGCTCCCTGCATGGAGTCTGCTTCTGCCTGTGTCTCTATGTCTCTTTCTCTCTCTGTGTGTCTATCATGAATAAATTAAAAATAAAAATAAATAAATAAAATAAAATAAAATCAAAAAGAGAGGCGCCTAGCTGCAATGCTGGACTTTGAGGTCATGAGTTCGAGTTCCACATTGGATATAGAGATTACTTGAAAATATCATCTTTAAAAAGTAAATAAAAGGGTGCCTATGTGGCTCAATCCATTCAGTGTCTGCTTTCTTTCTTTTTTATTTTATTTTATTTTTTTTAAAGATTTTATTTATTTGTTCATGAGAGACCCAGAGAGAGAGAGAGAGACACAGGCAGACAGAGAAGCAAACTGTCCACAGGGAGCCTGATGTGGGACTCGATCCTGGGACTCCAGGATCACACCCTGGGCTGAAGGCAGGCACTAAACTGTTGAGACACCCAGGGATCCCCTTTTTTATTTTTCTTTTCTTTTCTTTTTATTTAAAGATTTATTTATTTATTCATGAGAGACACACAGAGAGAGAGAGAGAGAGGCAGAGACACAGGCAGAGGGAGAAGCAGGCTCCATGCAGGGAGCCCAACATGGGACTCGATCCCGGGTCCCCAGGATCAGGCCCTGGGCTGAAGGCGGCACTAAACCACTGAGCCACCTGGGCTGCCCTTCCTTTTTTTTTTTTTTTTTTTTAATAGCGTCTGCTTTTAACCCAGGTCCTCATCTCAGGGTCCTGGGATCCAGTCCCAGATAGGGCTCCCTGCTCACCAGGAAGTCTGCTTCTCCCTCTGCCTCTCCACTCAACCACTTGTGCTTTCTCTTTCTCTAATAAATAAATAAATAAATTTTTAAAATATCTTACTTATTTATTCATTAGAGACACAGAGAGAGAGGCAGAGACGCAGGCAGAGGTATAAGCAGAATCCATGCAGGGAGCCCCATGTGAGATTCGATCTCGGGACCCTGGGATCACGCCCTGAGCCGAAGGCAGATGCTCAACCGCTGAGCCACCCAGGCATCCCAATAAAGATTTTTTTAAGTAAATAAAATAATAAAGAAACAAAATTAATGTTTTCTTTAATCTATATTAAAATATCATTTCAACATGTAATTGATACAAAAATATAAATGTATTTAATTTATTATTTATTTATTTAATTTTTAAAGATTTATTTATTTATGATAGACATAGAGAGAGAGAGGCAGAGACACAGGAGGAGGGAGAAGCAGGCCCACGCCAGGAACCTGATGTGGGACTCGATCCCGGGACTCCAGGATCGCGCCCTGGGCCAAAGGCAGACGCTAAACCGCCGAGCCACCCAGGGATCCCCTAATTTACTTTTTTTTTAATATTTTTTTAATTTATTCATGAGAGACACAGAGGGAGAGAGGCAGAGGGAGAAGCAGGCTCCATGGAGGGAGCCCGACGTGGGACTCTTTCCCAGGACCCCGGGATCACGCCCTGAGTGGAAGGCAGACACTCAACCACTTGAGTGTGTCCTGATATTTTACTTTTTGATACTAATTTTTCTTTCTTTTTTTTAAGAAAAGATTTTATTAAGGTAGAGCAAGAGAGATCATACATAAGGAGCAGAGGGGTGGGCAGAGGAAGAGGGAGAAGTAGGCTCTCCATTGAGAAGGGAGCCCAATGCAGGGCTCAATCTCAAGACTCTGGGATCATGACCTGAGTTGAAGGCAGATGCTTAACTGACTAAGCCACGTAGGTGCCATGATAATATCTTTTCTGATTTTTTCGCACATTTTACATTTATAGCACATCTCAAATCAGAATAGACTTTTTCAAGTGTTTAATAGCTACATATGGCTAGTGGCCACTGTTTATCATACAGCAATTCTAAGTGCTTTTATGTATATTATTAAGTCATTGAGTCCTTAGAACCACCTTAGGAGGTAGGTGTTATTATTATCCCCATTTTGTAGATTAAGGAAACAGAGTCACGGAGTGGTTAAACAAAAGTAGCTGTTGTTTATTGAGAATGTACCGTGTGGTAGGCATTGTTTTCAGTGCTTTATGTGTAGCACCCTTAAAAGGTAGGTGCTGTTATTATTCCCATTTTACAGATAAAGAAATTGATGTGTTTAAGATTAGGCAGTCAGGAAGTTGTGGAGCCAGGAATTCAGGACCAGATGCTTGACTTCAGATTCTGGGGAGTGAAACATACAGAGTAGAGCTTTGTAGATGTTCTCCCCAGGTAGGTAGCTTAGCTTTCACTTGTTTATGTGGTGAGATTTTCTGGAAGATTTTCATTTGGAGAATAAAAAAGATTCTACTGCTAAAAATCTTTTTTGAAGCTACAGGATGATAGGATCTCTAAGGTTACCTCCAACTTGGTATTCATGGAAAAAATATAAACCGCATCCTTTAAAATAAGATCTTGCCTTCATATTCTAACTTTGAAACACACTCTGGGAAAAAACACACACACACTCTGGGGGCACCAGGTGCCTCAGTCAGTTGGGCGCCTGACTTTTTTAATTTTTTTTAAAGATTTTATTTATTTACTCATGACAGACACACAGAGACAGACATAGGCAGAGGGAGAAGCAGGCTCCATGCAGGGAAACGTGATGCGGAACTTGATCCCAGACCCTGGGATCAGGCCCTGGGCCAAAGGCAGATGCTCAACCTCTGAGCCACCCAGGCATCCCAGGAGCACCTGACTTTGGATCTCAAGTCAGGTCTTGATCTCAGAGTTGTGACTTAGGCCTGTGTTGGGCTCCACGTTGGACATGGAGCCTACTTCAAAACAAAACAAAACAACACTATGAGATCTTTACCTTTTTTTTTAAAGTTTGTTTGTTTGTTTATTTATAGTACTCCATACACCCATTGTGAGGCTCAGACTTACAACCCTGAGATCAAGAGTTGCATGCTTTGAAGACTGAGCCAACCAGGTGCTCCTTTCCTTTGTTTTTTTTGTTTTTTTTTTTTTTTAATTTTTTATTTATTTATGATAGTCACACAGAGAGAGAGAGAGAGAGAGGCAGAGACACAGGCAGAGGGAGAAGCAGGCTCCATGCACCGGGAGCCCGATGTGGGATTCAATCCCGGGTCTCCAGGATCGCGCCCTGGGCCAAAGGCAGGCGCCAAACCGCTGCGCCACCCAGGGATCCCCTTTCCTTTGTTTTTAACACAGAAAGCTTTTGCCTGGTGAGCAATTTACCAGAGTCCTTTCCCTCCCTTTCATTTGGATGATCGGATTTCTCCAAATACCCACTCTATTAGCTAAATTTATTTTGAAGTCTGAGGCCTAGGCATCAAGGAGAAAAAGAATCATTGTATCAATGTGAGCATCACCATTTATTGCTCACTCAGTGTCTATTTTCCTGAATCCCTACTCTACACCAAATAGCCACTAAACCCAGTGAGATATACAAAGGCTTGATGGACACAGTCTCTTATGCTGGATAAGTTGTGATCTGCTAGAACAGGTCAGAAAATGGAGATCCAGCACAGTACTAGCACAGTGTACCTAGAAGTGTTCTCTGATGCCTGTGGCCAGTCCTGGGTAATGTGCATCCTTAAGAGTAGAATTTAAAAAACAACAATTTTTAGAATGGGTATGAGAGAGGAAATTCAGAAAAATATAAAGAAGAAAACAAATGGTCTACAGTCTTTTCACCTAACTGTAAATGAAAGCAACACATACAGTTAGAAAATTCAAACAGTATTCAAAGGTATAAAATTAAAATACCTATTTTGCTTATCTGCAGAAATTGTCATTTTTTTTAAAGATTTTATTTATTCATTTACAAGAGGCAGAGACACAGGCAGAGGGAGAAGCAGGCTCCATGCAGGGAGCCCGATGTGGGACTCGATCCCAGGACTCCAGGATCACACCCTGGGCTAAAGGCGGCGCTAAACCACTGAGCCACCTGGGCTGCCCTAGAAATTGTCATTTTAATAATTTCTTGTGTTCTCAATAGGAAAAAAAAAAGTCTGCATTTGCCTGTATATATATGAGTATCTGTTAGAATTTTTAAGATTTTATTTATTTATTTTTTAAGATTTTATTTATTCATGAGAGACACAGAGAGAGGCAGAGACACAGGCAGAGGGAGAAGCAGGCTCCATGCAGGGAGACTAATGTGGGACTTGATTCCAGGACTTCAGGATCATGCCGTGGCCTGAAGGCAGGCACTAAACGGCTGAGCCACCCAGGGATCCCCCTAGAATTTTTTTTTACACAGAAGGGATTGCATGGTATTACTTGAAATGGATTTACCATAATTTATTAACCAGCCCTATATTAATAGACACTTAAGTTGCTTTCAGTTTTTTGTTGTTATGAACAATGCTTTGTGTAAATATGTCTGGTTTACTTTTTAGAACGTATCTGAAGGGTATACTTCCTGCAATGGAATTACTAGGTCAAGAGATACGAGCATTTAAAAAATTAGATAGGACTATCGAATTGCCATCTGGAAAGGTTGCTCCAATTTATCCTCTCATCAACAGTGTAAGCATGTCTGTTTCCTGGTACTTTCACCAGCACTGGTATCATCAAACTTTTGTTTTAGAAGATCTGATCAGTTAAAAAGTGGTATTTCCTTATTTTGCTGATTTGCATTTCTCGTCTGGAATGATCTTGAACATCTTTCCAAATATTTATTGGTGAGCATAGTTAAGATTTTGGTTTCATGGATGATGATGGGCAGGTGAGCATTCCAGGGAAAGACAGCTATCCAGATACAAAGGCGAAGAATGGGGAAGGTGTTAAGGGAAGATTTATTCAACAAATACTTAACTGCACACGTGACAATAACCAGGTCTCTGTGACCATACAAAGGCGTACAAGGAACCTTCTCTGCTAAGACAAGTCCGTATTTCTTATCAAGATTTAAAATTCTAAGTGCCCTCAGGCAAGGTTCCAAGAGGGAGCCTCAGAAGTTAAGAATCTGGGTAGGTCACTTTCTTGTTGGGAGGGTCATGGAGTCTTGGCAGCAGGGCTTTAAAGGATAAAGGGTGGGTTGGAAAAATTGAGATAGGGACGCCTGGGTGGCTCAGTATTGAGCATCTGCCTTCAGCTCAGGGTGTGATCCTGTGGTCCCAGGATCTCCCACATATTAAAAAAAAAAAAAAAAAGGAAAAGGAGATAGGGATGGGGCTCATCATGGCCTGCAGACCAGATTAAGTTGAGGCCCCTCTTGAGAGGAGACATAGGGGGATGAGGCCTCACGGGGAGATTGAGCCTGAATGCTAGGCTGAGGCTTGAAAATGGAAAAGCCACTGGAAGCCTCCTTAGCTGTTCCATTTCTGAAAGGACCCAAGGTGACATAGGAAATACACTTAGCCAAAGATCTGATGGTCTGCAGATTTCAGGGGGAAAAAAAAGAAATGAAGTAAAAGAAAGCTCAGTTTGAGGATACAGTCTGAAACTAGTCCCTCACTTTTCTTGTTTTTACTATATAGAATCAGCAATTATGCAAGGCTGATACCCTATATCTTATGACACCTAATATCATGAGTACTGCAGAAAGACAACCCCAGGATCAACCTCGGTTAAAATGTTTCCAGGGAATATCCATGAACTTTTGAGAAAGTAGATACCTCTATGCCATTGGCAGGTGGGAGTATAAATCCATGCAATTTCTTTGCAAGGCAGTTTGGCAACATTTTCTCAGAATTTAAAATGCATATATTATTTGACCTAAGATACATTTTTAAAAAAAGATTTTATGTATTTATTAGAGAGAGAGTGACCATGCACAACCAGAGGAAGAGGGAGAGGGAGAAGGAGAAGCAGGCTCCCTGCTGGGTTTATTCCCAGGACCCTCTGATCCTGACCTGAACTGAAGGCAGATGCTTAATACACTGAGCCACCCAGGTGCCCCTGACCTAAGATACATTTTAGAAATGTATGTTATAGACATACATGTCACAAAGAGATATGTGGAAGGATATTCATTGCAGTATTATTTAGAATAACAACAAAGCTCGCACACATGCTAATGTATCTCTAGGGAGCCGAATTACACTAAGTCAATACAGCTGAATGCTGTACAGTTGTTAAAAGAATTGGGTAGGGGGTTCCTGGCTGGCTTGGCAGAGGAGCCTGCTACTCTTGATTTCAAGGTTGTGAGCTCAAGCCCCAAGGGTGTAGGTTCACTATCATCTTGTTTGTATTTAAAAGAAAGTAAATTCAAATACAATTCTGGAAAGGCCACAAAGGTGTTAGCAGTAACCACCTGTGGACACCTCCAACTGATATTGAGGGGGGCGAGCAGGAAGAATCATTTTATTACTTAAAAAAAAAAAAAAAAACTTTAAAAAAATAAAAATTTTAAAAATAAGAGATTGTTCTCTTTTTTTTTTTTTAAGATTTTATTTATTTATTCATAGACACAGAGAGAGGCAGAGACACAGGCAGAGGGAGAAGCAGTCTCCATGCAGGGAGCCCAGCGTGGGACTCGATCCCGGGTCTCCAAGATCACAGCCCAGGCTGAAGGCGGCGCCAAACCGCTGCACCACTGGGCTGCCCAAAAGATTGTTCTTGAACAGTAGATAATAAAGTGTAAACTTTACTGTTTTGTCATATACATAATAAGATTTTATTGTAGGAGAGAAACCCAGAAAATATAGATAGAAGAAAATAAAAATCTGGGGATCCCTAGGTGGCTTAGCAGTTTAGCACCTGCCTTCAGCCCAGGGCATAATCCTGGAGTCCCAGGATCGAGTCCCATGTCGGGCTCCCTCCATGGAGCCTGCTTCTCCCTCCGCCTGTGTCTCTGCCTCTCTTTCTGTGTTTCTCATGAATAAATAAATAAAATCTTATATAAAAAAAGACAAGTTAAAAAAAAAAAGTTAGAGGGCTGCCTGGGTGGCTCAGATGGTTGAGCGTCTGCCTTTGGCTCAGGTCATAATCCCAGGGTTTTGGGATGGAACCCCCAGTGGAATCCAGCTCCCTGCTTAGTAGGAAGCCTGCTTCTCCCTCTCCCTCTGTCTGCTGTTTCTCCTGCTTATGCTCTCTCTCACTGTCAAATAAATTTTAAAAATATTTTTTTAAATATTTATTTATTTATGATAGTAACAGAGAGAGAGAGAGAGGCAGAGATACAGGCAGAGGGAGAAGCAGGCTCCACGCACCGGGAGCCCGACGTGGGATTCAATCCCGGGTCTCCAGGATCGCGCCCTGGGCCAAAGGCAGGCACCAAACCGCTGCGCCACCCAGGGATCCCAAAAAATATTTTTTTAAAGATTTTTATTTTTAAAGATTTTATTTATTCATGAGACACACACACAGAGAGAGAGAGGCAGAGATCCCCTAAAGATTTTTAATTATTTATTCATGAGAGACATGGAGAGAGAGGCAGAGACATAGGCAGAGGGGGAAGGAGGCTTCTCGAGGGGAAGCCTGATGCGAGGCTCAATCCCGGGACCCTGGGATCATGACCTGAGCCAAAGGCAGATGTTCAACTGCTGAGCCACCCAAGTGCCCAATAAATAAAATCATAAAAAAAAAGACAAGGTAGAGAAAAAGTTTATATATAATATGTTAACATTTATGTGGGGCAGAAAAAAAGAAATCACATATTTGGGTTGGCTTAAATTTAAATAATAAATATGTGGATATATAAGCAAAAAGAAAAAAGCAACTACTATTAATCTTCCAGGGATTTTCCTCTCAGGCCGTGTGTATATGTGTGTGTGTGTGTGTACTTGGACCCTTCAGATATATATACTTGCAATGTCTCAATATGTATCCCCACATATGTGTTCCAATAAAATATATGAGTTTTTCAGACAATATGGTGATACTGATATATTGATACTGAGTAGTAGGTGCTGTGAATATTTGAACCTTAAGATGATCAAACAGGTATCCATGCTTGTGTGTTCTCTCTTAAGGGTCTATAGTTGGATGGGATGTGGGAACACAGACCCAGGAATAGAATTTTACTGATATTCTGTGTTGTTCTCTTTACAGCAGTTCTCGGCCTTGACAGAAGTGCTTTTCCACTTCCTAACTGAGCCAAAAGAGGTAAAGTACCTTATGATAAGGAAAGTTCCCGAGTGTGGGTCTACAGCCCTGAGATGCTAAGGAACTGAAGGCCTGGTTTGTTCCCTCTCTGCAGGTGGAAAGGTTTCTGGCTCAGCTCTCTGAGTTTGCCACCACCAACCAGATCAGTCTTGCCCCCCTCAGAAGCATCGTGAAAAGCCTCCTTCTGGTTCCAAATGGTGAGTAGCCTTTCTTAGCAATTGAGGCCAGAGATGTTACTTGAATTCTTCCAGTCCACAGAGTCAGCAAGCATGCTCTGGGCACTGAGCCAGCACATTCAGTAGAAAACCAGACCAGACGTGGGCAGGACTCTCAGTCTAGGGAGGGAAGCCAGGTACACAGATAACTGCAGTAGAATGTAATAGGGGTGCAGCTCAAAGTACAGTCTGCATCCCAGCTTCGGTTCCCAAACTGCTATCTGGTCCTCTGCATGGTAATTACAGAAATCAAGAGTAAGCATTTAGAAGCTTTTATAGCAATTTGGCAAAATCTTTTGAATCCACTGATTTTTTTAATGGGGCTTGTATTTTTTTTTTTTTTAAGATTTTATTTATTCAAGAGAGACATACAGAGAAAGGCAGAGACATAGGCAGAGGGAGAAACAGGCTTCCTGTGAAGCCTGGTGGAGGACTCGATCCCAGGACCCTGGGATCAAGACCTTAGCCACAGGCAGACATTCAACCACTGAACCACCCAGGTGTCCCTGTATTTTTTTTTTTTTTAAGATTTTATTTTTAAGTAATCTCTGCACCCAATGTGTGGCTCAAACTCACAACCCTGAAATCAGGAGTTTCATGTTCTACCGACTGAGCCAGCCAGGCACCCCATGGGCTTATATATATATATATTTTAATGTGGTAAAGCATACATAATGTAAAATTTACCATTTTGACCATTTGGGGCTTATATTTTGTATGCAGTTTTTAAATTTTTTTCATCGTATTTTATAAAAATATCAGTCCACAATGGATTGAAATTTTAAAAAGTCTTTCACTGTAGATAGTTTCAGGAAGTAATTTGCCTAGAGTAATCAGGAAAAGTTCTAGCCAGGAGGAAGGTGAGCACAAAAGCTTAGCTATAGGGATATCCATTGTAGCACTATTTTGATGACATAGAAAAATCAGAAACAAATTGCCCAGTGGTTAGAGATTAGTATAATGCACTATGGTCTGTTTTTACAGGGTAAGATCATGGTCAAAAATTCATGGTCCTAAGTTAGGTAGATGTGGGTCTGTCACTTGCTGAGTAGTGTGGTTTGCACATTTACAAATTAGCAGTAGGCTGATTTTCCCAAGCTCTCACCCAGTGGTGCGCTGAAAGTTGGGGGCTTAATTTGTTTGTTCCTGTTGGGTGCCTTCCCACATCTTAATGCAGGTCCTTTCCTTTGAGTGTCTATGCTCTTGATGTTCTGGGGGCTTGCATCAGAACATCCCGAGGTTTCCAACTGTGAAATTTTCTCACCCCTTTAGGTAATTCTTGCATTTGTTACCCTCGTGGAGGGTTAAAAGCTTGTAAACCAAAGGCTGGAAGAGAATGTGCAGTCTTTGTAACACGGGAATAAATACTCATTGCAAAGCTACAACAGTACAGAGCAATTGGAGAGCCAGAAGTGAAACATCTTCTTCTACCCTCACGCCACTCTTGTCTCCAGACACCATCACATTTTTCTTTTGGTGTATGTCCTTTTGTATTTTCGCATACACTGGCAGATATGCACATAGGCCTTCATGTAGTTCTGTTTTTCATAAATGGCAGTAAACCATAAAAGTGCTCTTGTGGCTTGTATTTTTTCACACATGGTACGTTGTGGAGATTTCTCCACAGCGACTTCATTCTTCTGAGGGCTGTAATGGGCCATGGACTGGATGTCTCTTCAGTTAGTCATCTGTTTCCTGTTGTTGTACGTCTTACTCGTAACCTTTCACTCTTAGAAACAGTGCCGCAGTGGACGTCCTTGGGACACTGTGTGCTCCCTGCTGTGAGCATTTCTGTAGGCTAGGTGCCCGGAATGTAGATCCAGAGTCTTCTCTCTCATTCTCTAGCTTAACACCTGTGGAGATGGGTTTGTCAGTGGGGGAAGACCTGTCTACCCAATAGCTGTTGTGGGCACTGATTTTCTAGGTGGCTTCTGTCTCCCGGTACCCCTGCCTCCCTTCTTTCCTGTCTTCCCTAGCTCTGCTCTCCACCCCCCTCAATCCTGTCAAACTGCCTCAGTCCTCCCCAGCCAGGACACTTGGACCCCTGTGCTATCTTTCAGAAAGCCTTCCTAAATCACTTCAATCTGCAGTGACCTCCCTTCCTCTCAGCTCCCAAGAGATGGTTTTTATCTGCAGTTATCATTTTGGCCTGTAATGGTTTACAGTTTGCTATTGTTCATGCTGTTTTACATGTGTCTCTTTTGTGGCTTTAACAGAGAGCTTGTTCTTTGAAGTCAAGGGAGGATCTTATACTTCTTTCCTGAGCCAAGGTTACAAGTTAAGTAATGACATAAAGCAGATGCTTAGTACATGCTGCATGAGTTGAACGGAACTTGGAAGATCCTGTGACCCTCTCAGGGGACGTTGGGTATATATTTTTCAGGCAGGATTGATTGTCATTGTTTATAGCAGATCATTTTCTATAGGTGCAGAGAACCCTGAGGAGGAACTCATAGCATACCATTTAAGAGGTGGGCTTTGCAGGCTCACATGGATTTGAGTGTTAGTCATATCACCTTTGTAGCTCTTCAGCCTTGGACAAATCAGAATTAGCCTCAGTGGGACGCCTGGGTGGCTCAGCGGTTGAGCATCTGCCTTGGGCTCCGGGTGTGATCCTGAGGACCTGGGATCGAGTCCCACGTCGGACTTCCTGCATGGAGCCTGCTTCTCCCTCTGCCTGTGTCGCTGTCTCTCTCTCTCTCTCTCTCTCTGTGTGTCTCTCATGAATAAATAAATAAAATCTTAAAAAAAAAAAAGAATTAGCCTCAGTTTCTTATCTGAAAAACAGAATTGTAAGAGCAATATGGTTGTGGCTTTAGGAATGAATAAGTTAATATATACAAAGTACTTAATACAGTGTTGGCTAAACTTTAGTTTTATGTATCGATAGTTCAGTTAGTTGTAGTCAAGTGCCTTCTCAGATTATGAGGAATAAGCATCTGAGGGTATAGCTCATAAGTCACTTGTTCTTTTCCTCAGCCCAGAACAAGTTCTTAGTACTTCCTGCCTAATTGTGACAGTACTATCTCCACCTTTACTCTCCTTTTTTTTTTTTTTTAAAGATTTTATTTATTTATTCATGAGAGACAGAACAAGAGAGGCAGAGGGAGAAGTAGACTCCTGCGGGAAGCCTGATGTGGGACTTGATCCCAAGATCCCAGGATCAGGCCCTGAGCCAAAAAGGCAGATGCTTAACCGCTGAGGCACCCAGGTGCCCCTCCACCTTTACTCTTCCATCCCTGGTTACAGCCTGGCCTGGAGTACACTTCTACAGCACAGCTAGCATCATGATGCACTTAATAACTATTTACTCTGCATGGTGAGGTCCATAATCCTCAGTGTGGCATTCAAGCCTTTCCCAATCTCATCTGAAATGTAAAGACCTCCAGGTCTTCACCCACTTCCTTGTCCCTCATCCTGGACTTGCCTTGCCAGAAGACCTCCTTGTAGAAGTACAGTTTGTTAGAGCTGGAGGAGCCTCATCCCTTCAGATCAGTTGTCCTCAAATTGGTGTTTTTATCCAGGAAAGGCTTCTGTGGTCAACCAGAAGCAAGAAATACTGCCCCTTCTCTCTCCCCAGCTTTGGAATCTTGGAGAGACATACTTATTAGCATATCTCAGGCTCTGTAAAGTGCCGCAATAAAGACCTGCTTATCTAGTATCTGAGAAACAGTTAACCATGAAACCCTTCTCCTTCTCCTCTTCCTTGTCCTCCTTCTCCTCCTCTTCCCCCTCCTTTTTCCCCACCTCCTCCTCCTTTTTCAGGGAGAGGATCAGGTAAAAGCTTTTTGTAAGTTCTGACCTAGTCTAATCTTTGTCTTACCGATAGAGACAGAGCCCTAGAGAGGGAAGTGACTTGCTTAGGATCTTAGTGGAAAAGCTGGGACCAGTACCTCTCTTGGTTGGCGTAGAGCCCAGTAACTTGTTTTTGTTTTTTAATGTTTTTCTTTCACTATTTAGTATGTAATTCTTAAAAACACATGACTTCATTTGTTAACCCATAGACAGATTGTTTCATCTATACCTCTCCCACTTTTCACTGGTGTCCAAACTGGATTATTTTATTTAAGTTTATTTATTTATTTTTTAATATTTTATTTATTTATTCATGAGAGACACAGAGAGAGGCAGAAACACAGGCAGAGGGAGAAGGCAGGCTCCTTGCGAGGAGCCCAATGTGGACTCGATCATCCCAGGATCCTGGGATCACGCCCTGAGCCGAAGGCAGATGCTCAACTGCTGAGCCACCCAGGCGTCCCAAACTGGATTATTTTAAAGCAAATCTCAGAGGTCATTCATTTCATTTCTGAATACCTAGTCATTATCTCTGAAAGATAAAGGCCCTTTTTCCCCCTTATCAAACCACAATGCCATTATCATATCTAAAATTAAAATATGCAGTGTTCACATGTCCCCATTGTCTCATGCATTTTGTTTGTCTATAGCTGGTTGCTCTCATCAGGATCCAGGGAGGGCCCTCACATTGCATTTGGTTGCTGGATGGCCTTGTTTGCATACTTGTCACCATGGCTACTTTTAACAGCTTTGAGATCTTAGAGCCAAGTTACTGAACAGGAGTTCATACATCATTATAAGAATAGAGAAAGATATTGAATGTGAAATACTTCAGTGAGCAGTACACTGCTGCTAATACTATGATTGTTTGCTAGATACAGATAATTCCTAGATTGCAGATAACTTGACTGTAGGGCTACTATTTAAGCCTGGTTTTATTTATTTTTTATTTTTATTTTTTTATAATAAATTTATTTTTTATTGGTGTTCAATTTACCAGCATACAGAATAACACCCAGTGCTCATCCCGTCAAGTGCCCCCCTCAGTGCCCGTCAACCATTCACCCCCACCCCCCGCTCTCCTCCCCTTCCACCACCCCTAGTTCTTTTCCCAGAGTTAGGAGTCTTTATGTTCTGTCTCCCTTCCTGATATTTCCCACACATTTCTTCTCCCTTCCCTTATATTCCCTTTCACTATTATTTATATTCCCCAAATGAATGAGAACATACAATGTTTGTCCTTCTCCGATTGACTTACTTCACTCAGCATAATACCCTCCAGTTCCATCCACGTTGAAGCAAATGGTGGGTATTTGTCGTTTCTAATGGCTGAAAGCCTGGTTTTATTTTAATACTTAACAAGATATCTGGCCCCTGTAGGTCCTCAGTAACTGATTGTTCTTTAAGAAAAGCTGCTAACTCCCCTTCTCCTCTCCCAAAGAAGTTCTTTCTGGCTGGGCAAAAACAGAGTAATCAGAACTGAACAGTAGTCACAAATGGTATTTAATCAGCTGTTGAACTGAGTTCCCTAGGATTCCCAGCCTCACCCCACTCTCTTCTCTCTGTGGAGCTTTTCAGTCATTCTCCATATGGCTCCCTTCCTTGTTACCTGCTTGGTGTGGTCTTTTGCTTCTCGAATAGAATGTAAGCCTCATGAGGGCAGACATTGTTGTGTGTTCATTGATGTTTCCCAGCATCAAGCATCGTGCTGGCACCTAGCAGGTCCTCAGTAAATGCATGTCCAGTGACTGTGACTTCTATCTTTACATGAGCCTCAGAGGAGTGGATCCAGCAGGGCAGCCTTCAGGGTCAGTGATCGCTGACTGAATGTGGCTTACCCTCTCAACCACCTGCTTTCTTTTCCTGGAGTTTTAACCAATGCTTAGTTATGTTCCTTGGGTTTCCCTTATAACACTGATGAAGCTTTGGCTAGAAGATAAGATTTTTTGGCTGGAAAAACAATATGCTAATTTTCCAACTTTTCTGGCAAAAGTAAAACCCTCACCCTGGACATACACCTTTGTGTTGTTCCCCATACTATTTGATGGCAATAAGGGTTTGCCTAAGGCAACTGTTCAGTGAGAGTTAGTGCTCAAGGACTTTATAAACCTTGTCAGATGCTTATCCGTGTTTAAAGAAGGACATCCTCAAATTTCCCTAAGTGGCATATTCTAGGGACTCCAGCCCTGGATTTACAGTTCTCTTTCTGTCTGACATAGAGTCAAGGCTTCAGGCCTATCTTGTACTTAGGACAAAGGAATCAAAAAAAAAAAAAAAAAGGACAAAGGAATCACCAAAACAGAAAGCTAAAAAAGAAGAGCTATAGTTAACAATGCAGTATATGTAAACTTCAGAATTGCTAAGAGCTTAGATCTTAAAGGTTCTAACACAGAAAGAAATGATAATTATGTCATGTGATAGACGTATTAGCTAGTGCTACAATGTCAATCAATTGTCAGATATAAATGTATCAGGGCAGCCCTGGTGGCTCATCGGGTTTAACGCCGCCTACAGCCTGGGGCCTGATTCTGAGACCCAGGATCGAATCCCATGTCGGGCTTCCTACATGGTGCCTGTTTCTCCCTCTGCCTGTGTCTCTGCCTCTCTCCTCTCTCTCCTCTCTGTGTATTCTCATGAATAAATAAATTAAATCTTAAAAAAAAAGATATAAATGTATCAAATCAACATATTGTACACCTTAAACTTGCACAATGTTATGGGTGCTCATAAGCAGGGGAGGGGCAGAGGGCGAGAGAGGATCTGAAACCGATGCCCCACTAAGTGTAGAGCCAGAGGGCTCAATCCCAGGACCTGGAGATCATGACCTGAGCTGCCCAACCAACTGAGCTACCCAGGCATCCATATGTCAATTATATCTTTTTTTTTTTTAAGATTTTATTTATTTATTCATGAGAGACACAGAGAGTTAGACATAGAGGGAGAAGTGGCTCCTCACAGGGAGCCCGATATGGGACTTGATCTCTGGACCTGGGATCACACCTTGAGCCGAAGGCAGACGCTCAACTGCTAAGCCACCCAGGCATCCCAGTTATATCTTAATAAAAAGAAGGGAAGATTAATAAATTAAGGGCTTGAAGCCTAGCATGATGTAAATATATTTTTAAAATACGGCTTTGGGGGTAGCCCGGGTGGCTAAGGGGTTTAGCGCCGCCTTCAGCCCAGGGTGTGATCCTGGAGACCCGGGATCGAGTCCCACATCGGGCTCCCTGCGTGGAGCCTGCTTCTCCCTCTGCCTGTGTCCCTGCCCCTCTCTCTCTCTCTCTCTCTCTCTCTCTGTGTGTCTCATTAATAAATAAATAAAATATTTTAAAAAAATAAAAATAAAAAAATATACGGCTTTGGGGGGATGCCTAAGTGGCTCAGCAGTTAAGTGTCTGCCTTTGGCTCAGGTCATGATCCCTCGGTCTCTGGATCGAGTCCCACATCGGGCTTCTGCATGGAGCCTGCTTCTCCCTCTGCCTGTGTCTCTGCTTCTCTCTCTCTGTGTCTCTCATGAATAAATAAATCTTTAAAACAATAAATAAAATATGGCTTGGGAACAACAATGGGCAAAACAGACCAAGTCCTTATTCTCGTAAAACTGATATTCTAGTGGAAAAATCAACAATAAATACATAACATGAAGTTGGATGGTTAAAAATGCATTGCAGAAAAATACAGCAGTAGAAGGGTGCCAGTGAAGAGCAACTCCACTTGAAATAGGGTAGCCAGGGTTCCTTTTCGAGGCAAGATTCAAGGAGAGGCTGGAATGATATGAAGGCCACATGCAGATTTGAGGAAGAGTGTCCCTAGCAGAGGGAATTGCAAGGGCAAATATCAGGAGATAGGAACCTGCCTGGCATATAGGAAAAGCCAAGTAAGCAAGACAGAGAAGAGTTTAGGGGTTCTAGAGGCGGCCAGTTCCTGCAGGGCATTATAAGAGCTTTGGATATTATTGTGAGTGAAGCTGAAGCTATTAGAAGGTTTTGAGCAGGGCAGAGACATGCATGGTCTGACTTAAGTTTTAACAAAATCACCTTGGCACCCAGGCTGTTGTGTGGATGCACCAAACCAGTGCACTGTACCTGACATTTTATCTTTAGTACCGACATTGCTAAAAAGCTTCCTATGGATATTTCAGTGTGCTCTTGGGAGCATATCTGTTGGGTGACTTTTGGCAGTGCAGTTGTTGACTATGTGGCTTTGCCATATTCTCTCCCCAAAAGCTTAATCTTTCTGATCTTTAGTTTCCTGGTAAATTAAAGGTTTCAATAGTAATCCCCACTTCAGAGTATTTTGGGATCATCAAGCAAAATATCAGATTTGAGCTAGATGTAAATGTGGTAGTTATGAATTAATTGAATTGGCTAGGAAGTGGCTCTTGGAGGGCCTTCATGGCCAAGGTTTCCTGGTGTCTTGCCTTTTTTTTATTTCCCTATGGCTTCCTTGCTCAGTCTGATTTTGGCGATAAAAGATTTCCTCCCTTTGTTGACATGGTTTATTTTGCAGGGGACAGCCAGCCTTTAGGATTGTTTTTCAGGAGTGAGCTGGGGTGGGGAGTTGGTCTTTAGCATATTACTCCAGGGCCCTCCCTGGATGGTGGTAAAGGTCTCCTTATTCTTTAATTAGTCATCTTCTGGAAGACTAAGAAGTGGAAAATTTTAAAGCACTTGCCAAATTGTGATTCTGGGCTGTAGCCTGATGTTAAATGTTGAAAAGCCCAGATTGCTGGCAACACTTTGTTTTCAGGAATTGGACCTCAGGGAAACAGAACAAAGCAGCCCCCACGGGGTGTGCTCTTGGGGCTTGCAAGGGGAAGCTTTACTAGACTCCTCTGGAAGTGACTTGTGAATTGTAGAGGCCAACTGTTAGCATCCTTCATTTACTTCCTGAAAGCTGATTCTCTGGCACCGCTGTCCAATAGAACTATCTAAATGGTGGAGGTGGTCTCTGATCCAGTACCCTGGCCAGTGGACCCATGGGGCTATCGACTTGAAACGGTGCCACTGAGGAACAGAATTTTAAATTTTGTTTGATTTTTTTTTAATATTTTATTTATTTATTAATGAGAGACACAGAGGGAGGCAGAGATGCAGGCAGAGGGAGAGGCAGGCTCCCTGCAAGGAGCCCGATGTGGGACTCAATCCCAGATCCTGGGATTAGCTCTGAGCTGAAGGCAGACTCATAACCACTGAGCCACCCAGGTGGCCCAAATTTTGTTAGATTTTAATGAATTAAAATATAAGGGAGTGGGCAGCCTGGGTGGCTCAGCGGTTTAACCCCTGCCTTCGGCCCGGGGTGTGATCCTGGGGTCCCAGGATCAAGTCCCACATCAGGCCTCCTGCATAGAGCTTGTTTCTCCCTCTGCCTGATCTCTGTCCCCCCCGCCCCCCCCCCCGTGTCTCTCATGAATAAATAAATAAAATCTTAAAAAATATATAGATAGATATATATAAGGGAGTGCCAGGAGAAAAATAAAGTTTAAATAACCACACCTCTTAAGTGGTTATGTATTGCCCAGTGCAGCTCCAAGCTGTTGCCCTTATGCCCAGCCTGACATTGAGCTCCCCCACTCTGCTCCAGGAATCCGTGGCCTTATTCTTTTCTCACATCAGGTACCCCCAACCCCAAGTCCATAAAGTCCTTTCTGCTCTCTGACTTCTTTCATCCTTTCTGGAAGGGTAAACACTTGTGTTGTACAATAAATAAAGCATGCTGTCCCATTCTCCAGTTGTTTCCTATGGGCCTTTTCTCCATAGCTGGATTGAGATTTTTCCTGGAGCTAGCCAAGTCTTTTGTGTATCATCCCCTTTGCCCTCTCTGTCATATCAGTTGTGTCTATTGATACTTACTGCCAGTTGATTAACTGATACTGCCTTTTTAACTGATTACTCCCCTGTTTCCCAGGTGCCTTGAAGAAGAGTCTCACAGCTGATCAGGTCCGGGCTGATTTCATAACTCTTGGTAGGTCATCACCAAGGTTGCTCGGGGTGACAGGCCTGGCAACTTTTTTATTATGTTAAAGTCTCTTTTTGTTCTCTTACAGGTCTTAGTGAGGAGAAAGCCACTTACTTTTCTGAAAAGGTATCATAATTCCTCTTAATCAAGGTTAAGATTGTTTGCTTTTATTTCATGAAAAGAAACAAATGAGAATGCTAAGGAAAACCATCAATAATTCTATGTCATTTCCCCAGCTTAATAGCTTTCATGCAAATGACATACATACAGCATTTAAATTGCACTATTTAGTGCATCTTTGAGTTTTTGCCTCTGATTTGATGGACTTTAATCACCACACAGTTTTTGTCCCAACCTGGGACTAAATCTTGGAATGAAAGAAAACGTTGATATCATCTTCTACCCCTCTTTACAGCCCTCATCCCCCAGATCTGTACATATAGGCCAAGCGCTCAGCTGTGCATTCTTCCCCTTGTCTGTATAAATACTGAACATTGCTGTGTTGGGGGCAGAATGAAGAGGGGGTATTTCCCCCATTGTTATGACTTTGGCTTTTTGCTTTTGTTTCAGTGGAAGCAGAATGCCCCAACCCTTGCTCGATGGGCCATAGGACAGACTCTGATGATTAACCAGCTTATAGATATGGAGTGGAAATTTGGAGGTAACTAGTTAGAGCCAGTCCTGGGTCATTTGGGAGATGTAGGGTGGGATTGCAGAGGCTTTCCATAGGGAGGACATGTTGCATAGTTTCCATAGGGAGGACATGTCCTGAGTCCTCACAGGCTGTTGGGACCAACAACTGCTGCCTCTCTGTATTGCCGCTGGCATTTGGCAGCTCATTTCTATCTACGGCTCCCTGTAAGTTGACTTCCTGAAGAGCATGTTTTGCTGTCCTCATACTCATCTCTACATGGCTTCTGCTGGACAGCCTGCAAGATTGGGGTGTTCAGAATAGGTCCATTGTCAACCCGCCCCTTTTCTCTTTTGTGTCACAGTGACATCCGGAAGCAGTGAACTGGAGAAAGTGGGAAGTATTTTTTTACAAGTAAGTCTCCTGATCTGTGAAAATGGGTAGAGTTTTGACTTGGTTAAAAATTATTAAATCAACATTGGATTTTTTTGAATACCCAATTTAGTGGATGTTCACTGAAATGCCTTGTGTATCTCAGAGCAGTGTTGTCAGCCAAAAATGTGGTCACTAACACACCTGCTCTCAGATTAATAGGATCCTGATATTGTTCTTTTTTTTTTTTTAAGATTTTATTTATTTATTCATGAGAAACACAGAGAGAGAGAGGCAGAGACACAGGCAGAGGGAGAAGCAGGCTCCATGCAGGGAGCCCTATGTGGGACTGGATCGCGGGTTTCCAGGACCACGCCCTGGGCCTAGGGCAGGTGCCAAACTGCTGAGCCACCCAGGGATCCCCCTGATATTGTTCTTAAAAGCTAGATTGTTCTGTAATCATGCAGATAGTTAGAAGTTTTGGTGATTGTGGATCCAGAACCAAAAAACCTATTTGTGTGTGTGTATATGTAAGATTTTATTTATTTATTCATGAGAGACATAGAGAGAGGCAGAGAGAGAAGCAGGCTCCATGCAGAGAGCCCCATGTGGGACTCCATCCTCCAATTCCAGGACCACGCCCTGGGCCAAAGGCAGGTGCTAAAACCACTGAGCCACCCAGGGATCCCTCCTGTTTGAATCTCAAGTCAGAAGCTGGATGCTTTGATGTTTAAGTGAAAGGATTTTGAGAATTTCTTTGCCCAGTTGTCATCATTTTAATTAAATTTTTTTATTTCCTTTGTTTTTTTTAATCAGTTAAAGTTGGTGGTTAAGAAAGGAAATCAAACTGAAAATTTGTACATAGGTGAGTCTGAATTCCCACTGGAACCTTTTCACTTTTTCCATGTTCTCTTTAGTCAGTGGGCTTGTGAAGCACCACAAATCATTTTTTTCTGGGAAATAAGTCATACCTGAGCTGTGGAGTAGCCATTCCACTGCCTCTCCTCTCATAAATAATAAGCCATCAGCAGGCTAGAGACCCCACAGTTGAAGAGCCTCTTTGAAAACGGAAAGCTCAGGGAGAAGGGATGACGAAGACTGAAGAGCAAGCAGCTCTTGCTGCAAAAGTCGTGCTGAACATCCTGAATAATGCCCTTTCATGTCTTTGTGCTGTGGAGTTATGCCATTTTTAAATTTTCCGCTTTTGTATGGAGCCGAGAACCTTTCTATGTTCAAGGCTTTCAGTTCTTTATTATGGTCAATTACCCATCAAGAGCTGCTTAGATGTACGAAGTCAAAAAAGAAAAAAAAAAAAATCTCTGGGTGGAAATTCATTTTCTTGGATGATTCTGTGGAGTTGGAAACATTTACCTGAAGCTGAATTTTCTCTCCCCAGAATTAACCTTGCCTCAGTTCTACAGCTTCCTGCACGAGATGGAGCGAGTCAAAACCAGCATGGAGTGTTTGAGCTGATTCCTGGCCCCTTCCCTGCTCCCTTCTCTTCCATGGTGGCTCCTCAGAGAGGCGCCTCACTCACAGGCCTGTGGGGTGCTGATATGGGGCCTGCTTGCTTCTTGGGAGCCCAGGTGCAAAGGTTTCTGGAAAACAACAGGATTAAGTACTTAAGGAGCCCCACACAATTACTCTGTGAATTCTTTGTTTAGGGGAACCTCCACCACCTATCTCCCAGGATGCTTCTTAGCTATTCAGACAGGCTGTTGTTGCATCTCAAATTCAGGGGAGGAAATTCAGAGGTTACCTCCCCATCAAAATTTCAGAGTAAACAGATGGTGCCATCACTCAAGATGCACGCTGATCACCCTCCCCTCAAAAAGGGAAAGACTTATTTATGGCTGACACACGTGGGGAGCCCCCAGCGATTTTTCTACGCCCTCTGCGTTTGTGGTGGTGGTGGTGGTGGTGGTGGTGGTGCATTGCTAATCAGCTTTTAATGGGGCACCTGTGTATAAATACTTGCTTCCTCTGTTCTGAAAAGAACTGAGGCCAACCTCTTCTCATTTTGGGTTGTGCCCTATGTTGTGTTGTAATGAGGCTATTTTCACTTGTTTGGGTTCAGGCTGACCTTCTCTGTTGGTCAGATGATGAATAAAAAAGGTTCTAAAGAAAAGGTCTGAATCCAGTTGTCTCAGTGCATGAAAGAGTCATCCCTTTGCAAAGTGCTAGTCCTCTAATCTTCCAACAATTATTTTCCTGGTTTTGGTGAAGGCCCTGAGTTTTGAGTGAAATTAGCTGTGGTCCAAAGATAGAACTTGCAAGAGCAGTTCAGGGCAGATTCAGGTTAAAACATCATGAAAAGGGCAGCCCTGGTGGCTCAGCGGTTTAGCGCTGCCTTCAGCCCAGGGCTGGATCCTGGAGACCTGGGATTGAGTCCCATGTGGGCTCCCTGCATGGAGCCTGCTTCTCCCTCTGCCTGTGTCTCTGCCTTCTCTGTGTGCCTCGAATGAATGAATGAATGAATGAATGAATGAATGAATGAACAAATAAATAAATAAATAATCTTTAAAAAAAAGTCTTCAAAAAAATTCAAAAAAATAAAAATAAAAAAAAATTTAAAAAAAAGTCATGAAAAGCATAGCATATGAATGCTTCGTGTTCCTATGACTTTAGGCCCCCACCTAGCATGTGATTTCTACTCCTCTTACCTCTTCCCTCCTCCTCAGGAATTTTTAAAACTTTTGAATAGATAATACATGCCCATGGCTCAAAAGGTGCATTGTTTTTGTTTTTTTAAGATTTTATTTATTTATTCATGAGAGACACACAGAAAGAGAGAGGCAGAGACATAGGCAGAGGGAGAAGCAGGGAGCCCGATGTGGGACTCTATCCCGATCCCGGAATTCCGGGATCATGCCCTGAGCCAAAGGCAGATGCTCAACCACTGAGCCACCCAGGCGTCCCCACTAGACAGATTCTGATGAAAGAGCTCCTTTCCCTGCCCAATTCAGGCCTTCCAGCCCCGCCTGGGTCACAACAGTGGCTTCCTGATGGCCCCACCCATCTTCAACCTCATAGCTTCTGCAATCTGACCTGTTTCCTGTGGGAGCATTCTTATGGGCAAGTCTCATGTGAGCAGACAGATCCAAATGCTCATAACTCTGCATGATATCTAGGGTAAAGCTCAAACCTCCCTCTGCCTCTGTGTGTGTGTGTCTATCATGAATAAATAAATAAAATCTTTTTTTTTTTTTAAGATTCTATTTATTCATGAGAGACACAGGCAGAGGGAGAAGGAGGCTCCATGCAGGGAGCCTGACATGGGACTCAATCCTGGATCTCCAGGATCATACCCCAGGCTGAAGGCGGCGCTAAACCGCTGAGCCACCAGGGCTGCCCATAAATAAAATCTTAAAAAAAAAAAAAAAATGGAGCATCCAGAGCACTTCTGAGGGCCTCCCCTGACATCTCCAGGCCATGATAAGGAGATCTGGCCTCAATTAATACATCTGCTACAGAACCCGAGAGTGAGGCTCTGGAGTCAAAATGCTCGGTTCTAGTCCTGCCTCCTCTGATTTCCAACTGTGTGACCCCAGGCAAGTTCCTGACCTCTCAGAACTTAAGTTTCCTCATTTGTGAAATGGGTATATTTCTTGCCTCACAGGGCTATTGGGCAGATCCGGATGCCTGCTCAACTAAGTGAGCTATTCATTATCAAATTGTCATTATTTCTTTCCAGGATTCCCTTCCCCCATAGGCTGTGAGCTTCTTGATAAGATTTGTTTTTCAGCTCAGTAACCCTAACACTTGGCATCAATAAGCTCCACTACTCCCCACCCCCACCTGGTCACTGGTCCTGTTGACCAATGAAATGAAATGAGGCCGTGTGTAGATCCTCCATGGCAGGACTGTTAACGCATCTACCTAGCTTTAGAGTACATCTGGGGAAGTCAGTTTGATCATTGGTTAGTTTTAACAGAGATCATACAGGTAAATCTTGAGTATAAGGCAGCCAGCCACTCTGAGCACCCATCTTCCAAAAGCCATCTTCCACCAGCAGCTGAGTTCCTTGGTCTGTGATTCCACAAACGCTCTTGTGCCAGAGCTCTGTTCCTGTGGGAGTGGGGCGATAAACTGCGTGCACAGATAACTGACACTTTATCTTTTCAGCACCTCTATTTCTGTGCAAAAAGAGAGTATATCCTCACTCCCATTTGCACTGGTTCAGATTTCATTATGAACTCCAGGAACCCCTCCAGTCACTTTTATTGTATTGGAATCTTGTCACAAATATAATCTATTGAATCACGGGTATTGATCAGGGCCTTTAGATGGTTAGGTAGGGATTTTGCTGCAATGCTGGGGGATTTGAGCAGGGTCTTCCTTAGCATGAGCACTTCATCTTCGCATCGATTCACTCTTGTTCCTATTCAGCCTCGAAATCTGTCTGTTAGCCTAGTTTTTGGCTGCAGGTCATTCTTATTTTGTATTTTATTTGCTTTTGGAGCACAGTGTTCATTAAGATGGCAATGGTCAGACCAAGAGAAGATCAACCAGAAATACTTGTGTTCTTTCCCTGGAGGAAAAAGGACTGTCCTGGGGTAGAAGAAATATTTACAACTTGGATCTGACAGAGTTTCTTTTTATTCTGGTGATTTAAACAACAACAACAAAACCAAACTGGTGATGACCAGGAAAATCCCCAAACAGTCCAAGTGGTCAGCTGCTCCACAGTGGGAGCAGCTGCCTCACACAGGAACATTTGCTAGAGTGTAGAAATGGCCTTTCCAAAGGGCAGATAACCCAACAATAGATATCTTCCTTTTTTTTAATATTTTTAAAATTTTTATTTATTTATGATAGTCACACAGAGAGAGAGAGAGGCAGAGACACAGGCAGAGGGAGAAGCAGGCTCCATGTACCGGGAGCCCGATGTGGGATTCGATCCCGGGTCTCCAGGATCGTGCCCTGGGCCAAAGGCAGGCGCCAAACCGCTGCGCCACCCAGGGATCCCCCCCCCCTTTTTTTTTTAACAGATATCTTTTAACTAAAGCATATTTAGTCTTTTCTGGATTGCATTTTTTTTTGCATTTGTTATATTTCACAAAGATACTTCAGAATTTCTATGAAAAGCATTACAGATAATGTCTGATGGATGAAACCTTGTATTTGGATGGTACTATAGTTTTGTGTTGCCTCTTTTTTCCTTTTTTTTTTTCTTTTTTGAGGGGAATCAGGTTTTTTAAGGCATAACTTACATGCAGTAAAACTCTTTTTGGTGGGCATCCTGGGTGGCTCAGTGGTTTAGCACCTGCCTTGGGCCCAGGGCGTGATCCTAGAGTCCCAGGATCCAGTCCCACATGGGGCTCCCTGCAGGGAGCCTGCTTCTCCCTCTGCCTGTGTCTCTGCCTCTCTCTCTCTGTGTCTCTCATGAATAAATAAATAAAATCTTAAAAAAAAAATCTCTTTGGGGCACCTGGGTGACTCAGTCACCCCACTTGTGCTCTCTCTCTCTCATACTCTCTCTCAAATGAATTAAATCTTTTTAAAAACTCACTCTTCTTAAGTGTGCAGCTCAATGAGTTTTGATAAATGTATATAGTCGTGTAACCATTACCACAGTCAAGATATAGAATATTTCCATCTCCCCAAAAAGTTCCCCCATGTTCTTAAAGGGCAGTCCCCTCCCTTTACCCCTAGTTTTGTTCAACCACTGGCCTGATTGCTGTCCCCATAGTTTTTGCATTTTCCAGAATATAAATAGAATCATTCAGTATGAACTCTTGTGCCCACCTTCTTCTGCTTAGCATAATGTTTTTCAGAGTTGTCTGTGTTGGGCAGCCCAGATGGCTCAGTGGTTTAGCGCCGCCTTCAGCCCAGGGCCTGATCCTGGAGTCCCGGGATCAAGTCCCACGTCAGGTTCCCTGAGTGGAGCCTGCTTCCCCTCTGCCTGTGTCTCTGCCTCTCTCTCTGTGTGTGTCTCTGATGAATAAATAAAATCTTTAAAAAATTATATATATAAATATATATATATAAAAGATTTGCCTGTGTTATTGACCATCAGTAGTTTTTTCCTTTTTATGCCTGACTTATATTTCATTGTACGCATACATCCAGGTGTTCTGTTTCATTTTTGTCCTTTTACTGCTGACCCATGGAATGGGTTGTTTTCTGCATTGATGATTATGAATGAAGAACAGTAATATAGTTTCCAGTATTCATTCCTTCCTGTCCATCATCTCATCTGAAGCCCAGGACACCTTTCAGAACTGGGAGTTGTTACACCAGGTCTGAGAAGGACTCCTGAAAGGTTATGCTTGCATGAGGTCCCAGGGCAATATTTGGAGCCTGGGTCATCTAACTCCCAGCTAGAAAGGATTTTTGTTTGTTATTAAGAGAGAATCCACATTCCATAAAATTGGAAAGCTTTTAACAGAACTTACATAAACTAGGAAGTATTATACAAGCTAATTCCTACTGAAACATCTCCAATAATATTTTATTTCCTTTTTAAAAAATATTTTATTTATTTGATAGAGAGCACAAGCAGGGGGAGCAACAGGGAGAAGGAGACTCCCCGCTGAGCAGGGAGCCCTATGTGGGACTTGATCCCAGTACCCTAGGATCCTGACTTGAGCTGAAGGCAGATAGATGCTTAATGGACTAAGCCACCAGGTACCCCAATATTTATTTTAAGATTTTTTTCTGGGGCTATCCCCGGTGGCTCAGCGGTTTAGCGCCCCCTTCAGCCCAGGGCGTGATCCTGGGGACCCGGGATCAAGTCCCACATCAGGCTCCCTGCATGGAGCCTGCTTCTCCCTCTGCCTCTGTCTGTGCCTCTTTCTCTGTGTTTCTCATGAATAAATAAATAAAAATCTTAAAAAAAAAACAAAACGATTTTTTTCTTTTTCTTTTTTTTTTTAAGATTTTATTTATTGGGATCCCTGGGTGGCGCAGCGGTTTAGCGCCTGCCTTTGGCCCGGGGCGTGATCCTGGAGACCCAGGATTGAATCCCCTGTCGGGCTCCCAGTGCATGGAGCCTGCTTCTCCCTCTGCCTATGTCTCAGCCTCTTTCTCTCTCTCTCTCTGTGTGACTATCATAAATAAATAAAAATTAAAAAAAAAGATTTTATTTATTTATTCATGATTGACACACACAGAGGAGACACAACACAGGCAGAGGGAGAAGCAGGCTTCCCGGAAGGAGCTTGATGCAGGACTCAATCCTGGGTCTCCAGGATCAGGCCCTGGGCCGAAGGCGGCGCTAAACCGCTGACCACCGGGGAGACCCTAAAGATTTTTTTCTTAAGATTTTATTTATGTATTGATGAGAGACACAGAAAAAGAGAGGCAGAGACACAGGCAGAGGGAGAAGCAGGCTCCATGCGGGGAGCCCGATGCAGGACTTGATCCTAGAACCTGGGATCACACCCTGAGCCAAAGGCAGATGCTCAATCACTGAGCCACCCAGGCATCTCCCCAGTATTTATTTCTTATTCTGTGATAAAGTGGGAAGAATCATTATTTATTTATTTATAAATTTTATTTATTTATTCATGAGAGACACAGAGAGAGAGGCAAAGACACAGGCAGAGGGAGAAGCAGGCTCCATGCAGGGAGCCAGACATGGGACTTGATCCCTGGTCTCTAGGATCACACCTTAGGCTGAAGGCGGCATTTAACCGCTGAGCCACCAGGGCTGCCTGGGAAGAATCTTTAAACAATTTTTTTCCCAATTGGGTTTTCTTAAACCATGAGTGATCCTATTATGACTAAAAGGTAATAGTCCAAAAATAAACTGAAATTCATAATAGCAACTAATTGAGAACAAATTAGAATAAGTAATAGAGGGCAGCCTGGGTGGCTCAGCAGTTTAGCGCTGCCTTCATCCCAGGGCCTGATCCTGGAGACCCGGAGTCTCACGTCAGGCTCCCTACATGGAGCCTGCTTCTCTCTCTGCCTGTGTCTCTGCCTCTCTCCCTCTGTGTGTCTCTTATGAATAAATAAATAAAATCTTTTTTAAAAATTAGATAATAGAGGATCAGTTATATACATTATGGTATAGGTATAGAATGTGATAGCATGCAGCCACTGAAGCTGACATTAAAGAAGACAATATTATGAAAGGGATCATGGTCATGATGTATAGACAAAAAAAAATCAAGTTACAAAACAGAGCAAAGGGAACTCTTATAAAAAATGTTTATTTTTAAAAAAATATTTTATTTATTCATGAGAGACACACAGAGAGAGAGACAGAGACATAGGCAGAGGGAGAAGCAAGCTCCATGCAAAGAGTCCGATATGGGACTTGATCCCGGGAATCCGGGATCCTGCCCTGAGCCAAAGGCAGATGCTCAACCCCTGAGCCACCCAGGGGTCCCATAAAAAATGTTTACATAGTGGGCAGCCTGGGTGGCTTAGCGGTTTAGTGCCGCCTTCAGCCCAGGGTGTGATCCTGGAGACCTGGGATCGAGTCGCATTTTGGGATCCCTACATGGAGCCTGCTTCTCCCTCTGCCTGTGTTTCTGCCTCTCTCTCTCTGTGTCTTTCATGAATAAATAAAGTCTTTAAAAAAAATGTTTACATAGAATTACAGGTTTTTAAGTTTTATTTTGCTTATTTGTAGTTTCTAAGTTTTTCATTATAAACAAATTAGTGTGTTCTATTTATACAGATAATAACATGAAAGGTGTACAGTTGAAAGTTCAAACAGCTGAAAGTGGTGAAAATTAAAAACAGTTCTCTTCCTTGCCCCCCAGATTGCTCTGAATATCTATTATTTTTGTAAAAAATGTTCCAACCAAAACAGTTGAACTTTCGCCATGCCAACCATCTGAATTAATTCTCAGTGCCTTGTCCCTAATAATTCCATGATGGTTCTCCAGGCTGGTGAACCCATAACCTGGGGATCTTCCTTTCTTCTAGCTGATAGTCCCACTTCTCTCCCATGGCCTCTCTAGAACCAGCTCCTTACTATTTCTTTCCATTGTCACTCCCCTAGATCCAGCCCTGAACTTTTTTTTTTTTAAAGATTTATTTATTTATTCATTCAGAGAGAGGCAGAGACACAGGCAGAGGGAGAAGTAGGCTCCATGCAGGAAGCCCGATGTGGGACTCGATCCCGGGTCCCCAGGATCACACCCTGGGCTGCAGGCGGTGCTAAACCACTGCACCACCGGGGCTGCCTCCAGCCCTGAACTTTTCTTTTTAAGTATGTATGTATGTATTTTAGAGAGCGTGAACCTGAGGGAAGGGAGAGGAACAAGCAGACTCTGGGTTGAGTGTGGAGCCCGACTTGGGGCTCAATATCAGGACCCTGAGATCATGACCTGAGCTAAAAACCAAGAGGTGACATGTAACTGGCTGAGCCACCCAGACACCCCGAACTCTGAACATCTTGACAGTACATTCGATTCAGAACAGCTTTCGTGTAACACTACTGTTAATAAAATCTAGAAGGAAGGGAGGGAAAGAGAGAAAAAAAAAAGTGGGACAGAGAAGGGTAAAGACACAAAGACAAAGCTTTAGTCCTTTGCTTCACAGAACTTGTATGACCTTTAAATGCTTCCGGCTGACGTGGTGGAATGAATTGGATCTTTGGAGTCCGACTTGGATTCAGATCTGCCTCTTACCATCTGTATTCATGGATACACTTGTTTGGTGAGAATATGCTGGCCACCTGCTGTGCACCAGCTCAGGTGCTAAGTGCGGGTGACCTTGAGGATGTTTGCTTCCCCTATGTGCACGTTTGGGTTCATCTGTAAAATTGAGAGTGTCCACCTACAGGGTAATTGTAAGAATTGAATGAAGTAGACACCAAGCACAGTGCCTACTTCAGAGTGGTTGGTGCACTGTCACCACTATCAGCCGTCTTTGGGTTGTTAGCATTCAGAGGAAAAGGGAAATAAAGCAAAATCATTGGCACTGGGTAGCTACACCCCTCCCCTAAAATTTTCATCCTCAGACTGAAGGAATAGACCAGTGGTTCTCGAAGTGTGGTCCCTAGACCAATAGCATCAGCAATACCTGGAAACTTGATAGGAATACAATCTTACCCCCCACTCTAGACTTACTGAGTCGGGAACTCTGGGATGGGACCTAGTGATCTGTGTTTTAACCAGCCGTCAGAGTGTGATTATGATATATACTCCAATTCAAGAACCATGGATTGCATATACCATCCCCTGCCTTTGAGAGACCCCTAAATACATCTTTAATAAAGATGACAGAAGATGACCAGCCCAGTGGGGATCCCGCCGAGATCCTACCTCTGACAGAGATGCCTCTGGAACATTGGTTGTGGAGCCTTGAAATTTAGAGATATCCCTTAGGGGGATCCCTGGGTCCTCAGCGGTTTAGCGCCTGCCTTCAGCTCAGGGCGTGATCCTGGAGTCCCAGGATCGAGTCCCGCATCGGGCTCCCTGCATGGAGCCTGCTTCTCCCTCTGCCTGTGTCTCTGCCTCTCTCTCTCTGTGTCTCTCATGAAAGAATAAATAAAATCTTAAAAAAACAACAACAACAAAAAAAAAACACCTTGCTTGGCTTCTCCCAGGAGTACCTTATAACTCAGTCACCCTTAAATTTAGTGAATAGTTTCATCTATTGGATTAGGGGGTTCAATTTTTTTTTCATCCTGCTATATGAAACAGAGGAGATTTGAGACTGTGGAGTGCTTTGTCTGGATGTCAGAGAGAAGGGGAGACAGATTCTTCCCTTTATACTCTTCTATGTTCAGTTCAATCGATGGTTCTTTGAGCTGCTTGCTGTGTATACTGCAGGCCCAGTTTCAAAATTCTGACCCCTTGTCCCTTTGGGAACCCTTAAGCTTGTGAGATCTTTTCCATAGATTTTTGGTTTGGAAGTAATGGTCTCTATAACTGTGTACAAGACATGATGCTGAGATGGCAGGGGCATGGTGAATTAGGAGACCTGGCCTCTCATCTTTGAGGAACTTGAAATCAAGTTCAAGAAACTCAGATAGTCGTAAACTCAGGAAATCGTAAATCCACGTGGACAGGCTGTGCACAGTGGACAAAGAGGAGTCTCAGCCCCAGAGGAGAGGTAGGTGGTTGGGGAGGCCTCACTGCAGGCTGGACCGGAGTTAGGAGGTGTCACTTGACCCTGACAGACCCAAAGAAGGGGAGTGCCAGGGCCACACTTTCCCTTCTCCTGGCTAGTGTGTTGGGGGAGATCAAGAAGCTGCCTCTGTGGCCAGTGTGTTGAAGGAGATGAAGAAGCTGCCTCTGGCCTCTTCAGAGAGACCATTTACCTACTGTTGACTAAATAAAGGCTTACAGAGGCTTATGGGATAAGGCGGCTTTCACATCAAAGGGCTCTTACAAAACAGCTTGGTGATGAGTTAAGTACAAATGAATCAGAAACAGATGGACTCAATTTCCTAGAAAATACCCCTGGGCTTCAACAAGAAGAGGAAAAGTGCTCAGCCAAAGGCATTGTGGGTTTTTGCTGATCCTAAAATATGCTCAATGATTTTGCCGGAAACAGAGCCAAGATGTTGGGACTCTTTTGGGCTCCAAGTCATTGGAAAGTCCAGGCTGGGATCCTGCCAGCATATCAGCTGATTCCCAGCAGCCCCCACCAGCTCTCCCCAGTGGCCTGGAAGGGGATCCTGTCGACCTGGTCCTGCTCTGGGTACGCGAGGGCTAGACAGAGCTCCAGTGAGACCTTCCCTGCCTCAGTTCCAACTATAAAATGTAGGAGTTCATTTAGATGATCTCTAAAGGCCTTTCAGCATGAGTGTTCCATGAGTAATAATAACAATAATAATTACCCATATTTACTGAGTGGTTCTTTATGCCAGGCACTGCCTTAAGTGCTTTATATACATTAGCTTGTTTTACTGCTTTCTTTTTTTTAAGATTTTATTTATTTATTCATGAGAGACACAGGGAGAGAGGCAGAGACACAGGCAGAGGGAGAAGCAGGCTCCATGCAGGGAGCCCAATGTGGGACTCCATCTCCAGACTCCAGGATCACGCCCTGGGCTGAAGGCGGCGCTAAACCGCTGAGCCACCTGGGCTGCCCTGTTTTACTGTTTTTAAGCAAACCTGACTTAGAGCTATAATGATCTCCATTGTACAGATGAGAAGACTGAGATTCAGAGAGGTTAAATAGCTTGCCCAAAGGCCCACAGCTAGTACAAAATCTGGATTTTAACCAGGTGATAAAGTAATTGGTCATTCCTAGCCTGTCAATTTATAGATTTCCATTCTTATGGCAACCTTCTACTTTTTGGGTTGGTACAGAATAGTCTCCTCTCTGACTGCCCTGCCTGAGGCTCTCTGTCCTCTAAGAACCTGGCCAAAGTAGCCTGAAGCCATATCTACTGCCCCTGCTTACCCTCTGCTTCTCCAGGCCCCTAGGTGCCTGGGTTGGATGCTGGGAATTCCCAACTTTGCTCTTAGGGACAGTGACTCCAGGCAGTGTCACAGATGCCCACTGGAGAAACTTGCGGGGCACGCCCTAGGACCCCAAGGAGACATGTCTGACTCAGACTGGGGAGAGGCACCAGCAGGAGCCAGGCAAGCCAGCAAGGTGGAGTGATGGTACTGCTGAGGGGAACAGTGTCATCTTTGTAGGGGGGGTGGGAAGGGGCCTGGCACTTGTGGAGAGCTAGACACAGTTTAAAATGACAGAGACTCAGGGTTAATGTTGGGCTGGGAAGATAGTAAGGGGCCAGATCCTACCGGGCCAACCTTAGGACTTGGTCCTAATGGTAGTCATGGCCAGATGTTATGCAGGAGAGTGACAGGAGCATCTGTATCCTGCCTTCTGGTCTTGCCCTTCTCCTCGTTGCCTCCTGGCTCGCATGAGAGTAAAGGCCTCAGGGCAGGGGATGTGTCTAGCACGGGCCGGGCCGTAGTAAGTGTTCCGTGTTACCATGAGTGCTGGGCACAGCAGTTGGGTGGTCTTCACCCTGAACATCCACTTCCCACAAGATGACCCAGGGTCCTCTGGCTTGGGTCAGCTAGAACACATCTAGAAAACAAGCATCTAGGCAGTAGTTTTTGTTTTTTGTAAAAGATTTTATTTATTTATTCATGAGAGACACAGGCAGAGGGAGAAACAGGCTCCATGCAGGGAGCCCGATGTGGGACTCAATCCGGGGTCTCCAGGATCACGGCCTGGGCTGAAGGCGGCACTAAACCGCTGAGCCACCTGGGCTGCCCTAGGCAGTAGTTCTTAACCCTGGCTGCACCACAGAATCATCTGAGGAATGTTTGAAAACACCAATGGCAGGTCCCCAGCCCTTGAGGCAGGATCTCTGGCAGCAGACAGGCCTGGCAGCAGTGTTTTCAGAAGCTCCTCAGGAGGTAGTACCAGTGCATGCCCAGGGTTTGGAAACACTTAGAGTCTTTGGTGTGCATCAGAATCCCCCTGGGCATTTGCCTTGCCCAGCCCAGACTTGTGAAATTAGCGTGGGATGGGATGGGGAGCGATTGAGGTATCCTCGTTTTTAACAGACTCCCTGGGTGATTCTCATGTATGTACAATGTTCAGAACCCTTGATCCTACATTTGGATATATTTGCTTTGGCTTCTACCATAGATCTGGGTCCTAGTGGATTAGAGGTTGACCAGCTCAAAACTCTTTTCATGAGGGCAGCCCGGGTGGCTCAGCGGTTTAGCACTGCCTTCAGCCCAGGGCGTGATCCTGGAGTCCCGGGATCCAGTCTCACATCGGGCTCCCTGAGTGGAGCCTGCTTCTCCCTCTGCCTCTCTCTCTGTGTCTCTCATGAATACATAAATAACATCTTAAAAAAAAGAAAAAACAACTCTCATGAAGCTGTGGGTGTTTGACGACTCTCTGCCCCTCTTGGGGCCACAGAGAATAGAACAAGGCCATTTGCTGAGTGTCTGACTGAATACTCTCGCATACCATCATCCACCAGGCCCTGCCGTCCAGGGCATTTGTCTGAGCCTGTGGGTCAGAGTAGCCTGGCACGTGGGCTTCAGGCTCCACCCCCACCCTCCAATGCTCTTTTGAGCCTCACTCTCATGAAGGTCAAACAAGAACAATGGAGGGGAGTGGGGGCTGCGCCTGGCTGGTTAGGTTGGAAGAGGATGCAATTCTTGATCTCCTGTTGTTGAGTGAGTTCGAGCCTGTTGAGTTCAGAGCCCCAGGTTGGGTATAGAGACTACTTAAATAAATAAGTTTTTAAAAAATCAAGATTGGGGGATGCCTGGGTGGCTCAGTGGTTGAATGTCTGCCTTTCGGCTCAGGGCATGATCCTGGGATCTGAGATGGAGTCCCGCATCGGGCTCCCTGCACGGAACCTGCTTCTCCCTCTGCTTGTGTCTCTGCCTCTCTCTCCCTCTGTCTCTCATGAGTAAATAAAATCTTTTTAAAAAAATCAAGATTAAAAAAACAAGAACAAATGAATGAGATGGACATGTTGTGATCATCTAACTGGTCAACTTGGTGGCATGGACTTTAAGCCCATGTCCCTCAAAAATGACAGCCTGAGGAGTTCTGATCACATACAATAAGTCATTCAGCTACTCATATAACGAATATTTACCGAGGGGCTGCTTTACATCAGGCATGGGGACATCATGGTGAGCAAAAGCAACCTTATAGGTTTCTCTATATGTGGAGACAGGTAAAGAAGTACTTTGTAATATGGATTAGGAACCATTTTCAGGCAAGGATAGGGAATAATGTGTGTGTGTGTGTGTCTTGGGGGGAGCTTCTTTTTTTTTTTTAAGATTTTATTTATTTATTCATAGAGACACAGAGAGAGAGAGAGAGGCAGAGGCACAGGCAGAGGGAGAAGTAGGCTCCATACAGAGAGCCTGACGTGGGACTCAATCCAGGGTCCCCAGGATCAAACCCTGGGCTGCAGGCGGCGCTAAACCGCTGCACCACCGGGGCTGCCCTTGGGGGGAGCTTCTTATGGTGGTCAGGGAAGGTCTCTTTGAGAAGGTGACAAGTAACCTAGTTCTGGATGATGTTAAGGAACCTGGCAAGTAACCTTTGCTAGAAGCAACCTTTGATAGAAGCGGTGACCTATGCAAAGGACCTGAGGCATGCTTGGTGTGTTTGAGAAACTAGAAGGCTGGGGTGGCTGGAGGAGAGTAAGAGGGAACGTAATGAGAGCAGAGGTTAGCAGGGCCCAGGCACACAGAGCTGTGATAAGTAATTCAATTCTTCAGGAGACCAACCTGGGTTTTATGTCCCAGGTAAGAGTACATCGGGGTTTAAGTGATGGGAAGTAAGAACAACAACCTGGAATATCCTCTCCATTTGAGGGACATGGGCTTAAAGTCTGAGCGTGTGTGTGACCCAGGGCAAGTCCCCACAGTGGACCTCAGTTTCCTTTGTGGGAGGGCTGGCCCAGTGACCTACATCTATCAAGGTGTCCCAGGAGAAACTGAAGATAAGGAAGTGTCCACCACCGGTGTGGCCGTGACAGTGAAAACCTTTTGGAAGCCATGTCGCTGACGTTTGTTCATAATTGAGTAAAGTCCTTGCTGTTCCTGACTGTGCTGTTGTCCCCAGGGCAAGCAGCCAGTAAATACTGATTTACCAGGCTGAGCTGGCGTTATTTCATGTTGGTCTCATTCCTCTCTATCCCAGGAGGAACGTGTAAAGTGGGTGGGAGAGAGGCAGGAGGAAGGGGGCTGGAAGCAATGTCGTTGTGCTGTGTAGCTGGCTCGGGGAGAGTGGTTGGGGTGAGGCCAGGAGCTGGGCGCTGGGAAGGTGTCATTTTTTATGAATGATTTCCTGACAGGTAGAGAGGCTGACTCAGCTGGCAGCCTCCCGCAGGCTGGTGTGTGGGGCCTGCTTTTCCGGAGCCCAATACTAATCTGCCTGGGGCAGCTGGCTCCAGGGAAGGAAGGGCCCTCCCGCTCGGTGGGGAGGGCAACTGTGCATCTTTGGCGGTTTTTCTTCCCCAGAGCTTTTCGTAGCTTGTCCAGTGCGTGCCCGCGGGGGGCGGGGGGGGGGGGGGAAGCAGCAGGACCCACCAGGCCTCTCCCCTCCTCCTTTCTCTTCCTCCCCCTAACCCCCCTCGCCACCCCTCCCCGCTCCTCCCCGTGTGCTGCTCCTCAGAGGCCTGCTGTCAGCAGCTTTCAGCTCCAGTGCCCGCCTCACTCCGTTGCAGCTCTCAGCAGCCTCGTGCCTGTGGGCGGCAGGGCAGGGGGGCAGGGGGTCGGAGAGGACGGCCCCTCTGCCCAGCAGGCCTCTGCAGCCAGGAGGTTCTTGAGGGGACCGGGGCGGGGGGGGGGGGGGTGTTGCTGAACTCTCAGGGACCCAAGGACACAGAGTGGGGAGCTTTCTCCCCAGAGATCCCCTGACTGCCTCTGTCATCTCCCTGGGGTCAGAGAGAAGCCCTGTGCTTGTGGCCAGCGTGGGAGGATTTTCAAGCCTGCCTCAGAGCCTGAGCTGAAGACGTGGGTCTCTGAGCTTGGGGTAGTGAGGGAGGGAGGGGGGAAGGGCACACTATTAGGCACCAGGAGGGACTGCCAGGAGCCAGGTGGAACATTCCATCCTGTGGACACCTTATTTCATTGATTTCTTACTACAACATTAAGAAGCAGTTATTAGGAGATCCCTGGGTGGCTCAGCAGTTTGGAGCCTGCCTTTGGCCCAGGGTGTGATCCCAGAGACCCGGGATCGAGTCCCATGTCGGGCTCCCTGCATGGAGCCTGCTTCTCCCTCTGCCTGTGTCTCTGCCTCTCTCTCTCTCTCTCTCTCTCTGTCATGAATAAATAAATAATTTTTTAAAAGCAGTTATTGGGAGATCCCTGGGTGGCTCAGCAGTTTGGAGTCTGCCTTTGGCCCAGGGTGTGATCCTGAAGACCCGGGATCGAGTCCCATGGCGGGCTCCCTGCATGGAGCCTGCCTCTCCCTCTGCCTGTGTCTGTGCCTCTCTCTCTCTATGTCTCTCATGAATAAATAAATAAAATCTTAAAAAAAAAAAGAAGCAGTTATTATTATCCCCATTTTACAAATGAGGAAACAGGCTCAGAGAGGGGAATTCATGTGCCCAAAGACACACTGGAATTGAGCAGGAGAGTGAGGCTTCAAACCAGTCTAGTCTGCCTAGCCCCAAAGCCACTCCTCACACTGCACTCCCTCTGGGAGGGGAAACCTGTGCAGAAGGTAAATTTGGAGGAAGAGCCCCTCTTACCGGGTGCCACAGAGGACGGGGTGGGGCAGTCCGCCATCTGTATCTAACTTGCTATGTGGTCTTGGGCAAACTGTGCCCTCTTTCTGCTCCTCCGTTATCTCACCTGTACCAGAAACAGTTTATTTTCTCTTTTATTTTTTAAGATTTTGTTTATTTATTCATGAGAGACACAGGGAGAGAGAGGCAGAGACAGGCAGAGGGGTAAGCAGGCTCCATGCAAGGAGCCTGATGCAGGACTCCAGGATCATGCCCTGGGCCAAAGGCAGGCCCCAAACCGCTGAGCCACCCAGGCATCCCTCAGAAATGGTTTAAACTAGATGCTATTGAGATCTCTGTTGGTGCCAAACATTTTCCTTTTGAAATCACTCCTCCAAGGCCCAGAGCTTTGCAGAGGGCTGGACACTGGCTTGCCTAAGAGTCCTGACTGGCTACCAGAGTCCTTTCCTGTGGGTTTTCCACTCTTTCTCAAGGCTTGTTGAGCTCAGGAAAGGAAAGACATTGCTGGCAAGCGGAAGCTGAGGTCTAAGACCCCCTTTGCCTGAAAGGTCTGTATGACCTTGGTTAAGTCACTGAGCCTGTACCAGAGAATGGGGTCCATGACCCACATCCTGCCTCCGACCTAAAGCTCAGGGGAGATAAGGATGCCAAATGCTCTGGGACACTCTGGAAGGAGGAGCCCCTGGTTCCTCCCTCTCAGGTGTTGATTAGATTGGGCCTGCTGTAATTATCAACATTTGGAAGAAATTTGCAGCCAGCTGCAGGCAGTTGGGGGGGGGGGGGAGCCTCTTGAGGGCCTCGAAAATCTAGTTGCTGAGGAGCATCTGGGTCAAGGTCTTCTCCCAGGCCTGCCCCTTCATCCTGGTCTTGGTGGTACACCCCTGGAAAGAGGCCCCACCCTACTAGCTGAGAGGCCTTGGAAGTGGCCAGGGTGGCTAGTGATGCTGGAAACAAGATGAACAAGTTGGCAAGTTTAAACGTATCTGCTTCCCGGAAGCCCCTGTCAGTGGGGCTGTACCTTGGGGAAACATCTCTGGAACCAGCACGCCGGCTTCCTCCTTCCAGGCCTGTCCTTACTGCCTGGGGCCCCATGGGCAAGTTGCTCTCTCCTCTGTGTGCCTCAATGTGTGTCCATGTCTAAAATGGAAATGACTCCACTGGCTGGCTCAGTCAGTGGAGCATATGACTCGATCTCAGGGTCATGAGTTCAAGCCCCGCCTTGGACATAGAGCTTACTTTAAAAAAAAATTTTTTTTTAAGATTTCATTTATTTATTTGACACACAGAGAGAACACACACACAAGCAGGGGAGCAGCAGAGGGAGAGGGAGAAGCACGTTCTCCTCTGAGCAGGGAGCCCAACATGGGGCTTGATCCCAGGTCCTGGGATCTCAGGTGCTAGGATCGTGACCTGAGCCAAAAGCAGATGCTTAACTGACTGAGTCACCCAAGTGCCCTCGTAGAGCTTACTTTTAAAAAATGAAATAAAAAAATAAATAAATAAAATGGGAGCAGTTCCTACTTTGGGGCTGTTGGGAAAGTAAATAAGCCGGGTGTGTGTTCTTGGCACCCACAGTGAGCCAGTCAGTGACAGCCATCGCTGCTGAGGGTGGCTGTTCTTGTTGGCGGGACACCTGCCCAGCCCAGCCCCCCCATTACACTGGACACTGTCCCCGGATGGATGTGACTATCGTCTTTGTCCCCTCAACACCACCCTGTTGAGACTTCCACTGGAGCAACTGCCCTGTACTTGCTTCCTTCTGTATCTGTCTCCCAACTTGACAGTGAACTCCTGTAATCCTCGGGCTATGCACCCCACTGCTGACACCCATTACTGTTGGATGGATGCTTTGACAGTCTGCAGGGGGAGGAGGGGAGGCAGGGCTCTTTCCCCCTGCTTCTGAGCCTTGGGGTACTACTCTATGCATCCCCTCACTTTCCTGAGTTCCCCTTGGGAGTGTGGGGCTGATGTGCTCATTTCAGAAAGCCCTGGCACCAGGAGAAGCAGAATATCACCCAGACTGCCTTGGGAAGGAGCCAGGCTGCAGATCATGCACTTCCTCTTACAGTCACACCTGCCACATCCTGAATTGGGGGTTTCTGTCCCTCTGTGAGAGCTGATAAACGGGCCTGTGGGGATGCCCAGAGCCACTCCCCGTCACAGCCCCCCAGCATCCTAGAAGGCCCCAAACCGAGGAGGTGCTTGATATGTGGTTGCTGGATACATGTTCATGGCTGGGGTTTTCTTCCCCAGGCACCTGCTTCTCCTCTTGCCTCCTGTCCTGCCAGCCTCTCCGTCACCCTCTCTGCTGCCCTGGTGTCCTGTGGCCCCTCAGGCTGGTTAACCTCCTTCTTAGGCAGGTGTCAGCTCAAGTGTCCTCTCCTCCAGGAGGCCTCCACATCTCCTATTCTCCATGGCTCTTTGTGACCTTTGACATCAGATACAACAATACATTGATGTGTTTGCACCTTTTACTGTCTCTCTTTCCTCAGCCCAGGACTTGGTGCTGAATACATAGTTGATGAATGAATGAATGAATGAATGAACGAGTGAACGAGCAGGTGGGCCTTGCTCACTACACCAAGTACTGCTCCTGAGGGTGAAAAGGCTGGAAGGATTTTTTTTTTTTTTTTTTTTTTTTGGTCAAAAGGCCTTCCTGTCACGCCTCCATGAGGGGTGAGGAGAGAGGGAGGCAGGAGACCAGAATAGAGGCTGTTGCAGCCTCTTTCCTCTCTGAACTCCCTCCCCTTCAAGTCTCACTCCTTCCAAAATGGAGTGTTTTCAGCTCCGAGCCCAGTTCCTCATGAACTGTCATTACAAACAGCCTAGAGGCCAGGAACAAGAAAGATTGTTATTTTTTTTTTCCTCCTTAAAAGTTTACTTAAAAGTAAAAAAAAAAAAAAAAAAGTTTAGCATCATGTAACACTGCTGTATGGGGGGAGGGAAGAATAAGGCATGCCTGAGCTAAGAGGGGCATAGGGTCCTCAGGACTGGGGGCCAGGGCCCAGAGAGAGACACCCCAAGAGCCGGAGAATCCCTGTGCCTCTTGGGACAGAGCTTGATGCCCAGTGCAGCAGAAAAGTGAATGTAGTGAATGTTCTCCCGTGGAGCAGTCTGGCCCAAACTGGAAGGGAAGGTGCTGTCGGAAGCACAAGAGGAGTCTTTGCAGTAGGGGAGAGAGAGGGGTGGGAGGAAAACCCAGGGGCTCCCCAGAAACTCAGAAGGAGTATCTTGTGGGAGATTGGGTCCTGAGAGGGGGCACCCCTGCTCCTGTCACTGGTGGGGATAAGACAGATTCCCAAGGCAAGCAGCAGGCCCCATTGTCTGCTAGCTCATCTCTGAGCCCAGGGAACTGGGGCTGTGCAGTGGGGAGGGTTTGCAGCAGAGGGTACAGGGGTAGGAAGGAACCTGTTGGCTGGTGATTTTTTTTTTTTATTTTTTTTTTATTTTTATTTTATGATAGGCACACAGTGAGAGAGAGAGAGGCAGACACAGGCAGAGGGAGAAGCAGGCTCCATGCACCGGGAGCCCGACGTGGGATTCGATCCCGGGTCTCCAGGATCGCGCCCCGGGCCAAAGGCAGGCGCCAAACCGCTGCGCCACCCAGGGATCCCTTGGCTGGTGATTTTATCTCGATGTTTCTGAGGGAGGCAAGGAATCTTTGCCTGGACTCCTTAAGGTAGAGACACAGTGATGTGTGCAGTTAGGGGCAAGGTGATGGGAACTGTAGCCCATTGAGAGGGCGCCCCCACCTGAGGCAGACAGCAAATGCACAGACACTTTCACCCCAGGGAGAAGGATAAAAGGCAAGTTCCCACAGGACTAGAAGACAAGATTGCATTACCAGACATGGAAACGGCGAAAATACAGGGAGCAGGGGAGGCAGCAGGAGAGGTTCAAGGGTTGAGGATGCACCCAGAGTCTAAGTCCATAGTCTAGATTACTATGGGGCCCCACATCCTCTCCTCTCGGCCATTGTGCAGGGCCGTGGTTTCCCCACCTGTTCATAGAAATCAGATTTATAGCATCTGTTTGTCTCCAAATCCATGAAAGACCTTGTGCAAGTCAAGTTCCAAATTCTTATGAAGTGAATTCTGACCGAGGAATTTTTTGTTTTATTTTGTTTTTAAGTAAGCTCTAGGCCCAATGTGAGGCTTGAACTCACAACCCTGAGATCAAGAGTCACGTGCTTTACTGACTGAGCCAGCTGGGCACCCCCTGACCAAGGAGTTTTGAGAGATGGAGGCCTGGACAGAAATAATCCCAGCAGTACAATAGAAGAATAGAAGAGTTAGAATTGCTTTCTGTTTGTTTAGGGTAAGGGACATTGTGAGGAAGGATGGAGAGGACATGTAGGTACTGTCAATAACAAAAGCTCTGAGGATGAGATGAAGCAAGACTGGCCTGTTTTTTGAGAAGGTCTGGGTATTGTCATTTGTTTTTGTCATTTAAGTCTGGGCGCTGTGGGCTAACCTGACCAGATCCCCCTGACCCAGAGGTGCCTCCTGGTGGTTGGTTCTAAAAGCACTTAATGTTTTCTGGCTTGCCTTTTCTCCCTTATTATAACAATGCACTGTATTTTCTTCCTGAGTCCCAAACAAATAAATCCAAATACAACATATTTTATAGGGGATCCCTGGGTGGCTCAGCAGTTTAGCGCCTGCCTTCGGCCCAGGGCGCGATTCTGGAGTCCCAGGATTGAGTCCCATGTCGGGCTCCTTCCATGGAGCCTGCTTCTCTCTCTGCCTCTCTCTCTCCCTCTCTCTCTGGGTCTCTCATGAATAAATAAAATCTTTAAAAACAAAGCAAAACAAACAAAAAAACATATTTTCTAGGGGATAAATTCCTAGAAAAACAAGGGCGGGATTGGTGGAAACGAGCATTTTACACGTAGGCAAGTTACACCTAAGCCTTTTTCCAAAAATGTTTGCATCAGTTTGCACTCCCTTTTTGGTTTCATTTAAACATAAATAAGATGAGACTGGGTAGATCACTTCCCTGAAGTTTCCTGACCATAAAACGAAAAGGTGGTTTTTTTTTTTTTTTTTTTAATTTTTTATGATAGTCACAGAGAGAGAGAGGCAGAAGCAGGCTCCATGCACCAGGAGCCCGATATGGGATTCGATCCCGGGTCTCCAGGATGGCGCCCTGGGCCAAAGGCAGGCGCTAAACCACTGTGCCACCCAGGGATCCCAAAAAGGTAGATTAAAAAAATAAAGGAACCAGTCTTCTTTGGACAGCATGGCTCCTGCTTATGCTCAAGAGGCAGGCGTGTTAGACCCACGGGCAGCTGAGCAGGCAAAGGCTGGGGGAATGGCCCCTGGCAAAGGCTTGCCAGGCAGTGACCTGCCCAAGGTCACATGGCTAGTGGGTCTCAGCTGGCTCTGCTTCCCAGACCTGTCTGATCTCCAAACCCTTTGCTGCCCCTGCTCCCTCCTTGCCCTCCCCTTCATTCATGCCACCAACAAACAGATCTAAGTGGCTAAGATGACCTGGCTCTCTGCTTCCTGTTGGGGTCCCACAGGGAGCAAAAGCAGATGCATCCATGCAAATTTGAAGAATCTCACAGAGAAGCATATAATTGCAAACAGAGCCACAGGGCCAGAGCAAGAGGCACAGATGAGTGCAGAGTGAGGAAGGGGCCTGCAGTCGGCCCAGCACAGCCTCTGAGCACAAGGTGACCCTGAGGGGTTTTCAGCAGGGGTGGGTGGCTGAGGGAAAGGGTGAGCAGAAAGATCACCGTGTGTTTTTGAAGTTGCTGTCTGAGTCTCCCTGGCCCTCGCATGTCCCCTGGAGCGCCCCCCCGCCCGGGCCCACGGGACCTGTTGTGGCCGGGCTCCCCGGTGTGGGGGCACATGGCCGTTGGGCCCATCTCCGGCAGCCAGCTAGGTCTTCCTAGCCACTTCCGCCCTTTGCTCTCCATGTGGTTGGCTGGTGGGGCTGAGGCATCTCGGGCGGCGTGGAGGGGAGCTGGAGGAGCAGCCGACTGGCCCGGGAGGCGCCCAGGGCCTCCCACCTCCCAATTTGTGGTCCTGAGGGCCCACGTCAGCCCCTTAGTGCCCTCTGTCCTGGCCGTGGGTCCGGTCAGGAGGGCACCTTCCCACTCTCCCCACCTCCCTTCCCCACCTTCCCCCCAGGTTGTGAGGCGGGACTCCTCACTACGGAGGGGTGTGGGGCAGCCGGCTTCTTTTATGGACACTCCCTTTCGGTCCCTGCTGGTTGCTCTTCCCCTCCTCGGGTCCTTTCGTGGTCTCCCGGCCGATGCCGGCTTCGCCTCCCCAATCTCTCCGTGAAAGTCCACCTCCCACCAGCAGTGTTTGCAGGCTCATCCCCGCTGCCGGTTCTGGGTAGATGAGGGGTACAGAGAGTGGGACACCCCCTGCCCTGCCCGCTGGAGCTCACAGCCGAGTGAACAGACAGCAGAGCCAGGCCTGAGTGAGCAAGAGAAGCAGTTTTCTGCAACAGTGTGTGCAGAGGGCCGTGGGCTTGGGGGAAGAAGGGGAGGGAGGGGTAGTGGTCAGAGTCCATGGCTTCCTCCCTGGGATTTCCAAATAGAAGGCCTGGTGTGCTGAGAAATTGTTGATGGGACAATATGAAGAGAAAGAGAGCAATAGATCGAGACACACACACACATATTATGCTTATTTAAAAGCTATTTAATTTGAAGGACTATTCTTTATTCTGAGATGATCTTTTTTTTTTTAAGGTTTTATTCATGAGAGAGAGAGAGACAGAGACATAGGCAGAGGGAGAAGCAGACTCCATGCAGGGAGCCCAATGTGGGACTTGATCCAGGGACTCCGGGATCACGCCCTGAGCCCAAGGCAGACACTTAACCCCTGAACCACCCAGACGTCTCCGACGATGACCTTATTCTTTTGTATTTTATTTTTTATTTTAATTTTTATTTTAATTTTTTTAAACTTTGTCCTTTTTTTTTAAAATTTTTATTTATTTATGATAGTCACAGAGAGAGAGAGAGAGAGAGAGAGAGAGGCAGAGACACAGGCAGAGGGAGAAGCAGGCTCCATGCACCGGGAGCCCGACGTGGGATTCGATTTCGGTCTCCAGGATCACGCCCTGGGCCAAAGGCAGGCGCCAAACCGCTGCGCCACCCAGGGATCCCCCTGCGGTGGGTTTTTTGTGGCAAAAAGCATACAACATGAGATGAGATCTGCCCTCTTAACAAATTTTTAAGTGTATGGTACAGTACTGCTAACTAAATGTCCAATGTTGTACAGCAGATCCCTAGTACATACTCATCTCCTGTAACTGAAACTCTGTACCCATTCCTCTTCCCCTGAGTCCCTGAGAACCACTACTCTACTTTCCGTTTCTGTGAATTTGAGTCTGACCACTTTAGATACCTCCTATAAGTGGGATCATGTAGTATTTGTCCTGTGACTGGCTTATTTCACTTAGCATAATATCCTTAAGATTCATCCATGTTGTAGCATGTGATGAGATTTCTTTTTCTTTCTTTCTTTCTTTTTTTTTTTTTTTTTTTTTTAAGATTTTATCTGGGCAGCCCCGGTGGCTCAGTGGTTTAGCACTGTCTTCAGCCCAGGGCCTGATCCTGGGACCGGGTTTGAGTCCCACGTCGGGCTCCCTGTGTGGAGCCTGCTTCTCCCTTTGCCTGTGTCTCTGCTTCTCCCTCTCTCTGTGTCTCTCATGAATAAGTAAATAAAATTTAAAAATAAATAAATAAAATCTTAATAAATAAAGATTTTATTTATTTTTTTATGAGAGACACAGAAAGAGAGTCAGAGACCAGAAAGAGAGTCAGATCCAGGAACTCCAGGATCATGCCCTGAGCCAAAGGCAGACACTCAACCACTGAGCCACTCAGCCGTCCCGATTTCCTTCTTTTTTTATGGCCAAATTATATTCCATTGTATGGATAGACCACATTTTCATTATCCATTCATGTGTCAGTGGGCAGGTACGTTGTTTCCACCTCTTTTTTTTTTTTTTTTTTTTTTTGTTTCCACCTCTTGGCTATTGTGAATAATGCTGCAATGAACATGAGAGGGAATATACCTCTTTGAGATCCTTCCTTATTACAATTCTTTTGGATAAATACCAAAAGTGGGATGGTTGGATCATATGGTAGTTCTAGTTTTGTTTTTTTGTTTTTTTTTAAAGATTTTATTTATTCATGAGAGACACAAAGAGAGAGAGACGCAGTGACACAGGGAGAGGGAGAAGCAGGTTCTGCGCAGGGAGCCCGATGTGGGACTCCATCCTGGGACTTGATCCCAGGACTCAATCCCGGGACTCCAGGATCACGCCCCAGGGCCAAAGGCAGACGCTAAACCACTGAGCCACCCAGGGATCCCCTATTTGTATTTTTTTAAGAGAAGAAAATAGGGTGGGGGGGAGAGGCAGAGGGAGAAGGAGAGAAAGCATCAGTGTGGAGCCCGATACGGGGCTCCATCTCACTACTCTGAGTTCATGACCTGAGCTAAAATCAAGAGTCAGACATTTAAGAGACTGAGCCACCCAGGCGCCCCTATTTATAATTTTTTTGAAGAACTCCCATACTGTTTTCCCTAGCAGCTGCACCATTTTACATTCCCACCAGCAGTGCACAAGGTTTCTTTTTTCTCTACATCCTCCAACACTTGTCTCTTGTCTTTTTGATAATAGCCATCTAACATGTGTGAGGTGATATCTCATTGGGGTTTGATATCTATTTTCCTGATGATTAGAGATGTTGAACATCTTTTCATGTACCACTCATACGTCTTCTTTGGAGAAATGTCTATTCAGGTCCTTTGTCCATTTTTTAAAAAGATTTTATTTATTTGAGAGAGAGAGCAAGTAGGGGGAGGGGAAGAGGGAGAGGGACAAGCAGACTCTGCACTAAGCTTGGAGCCCCACATGGGGCTCAATCTCATAACCCTGAGATCATGACCTGGGCTGAAATCAAGAGTCTGGTGCTTAACCTACTGAGCCACTCAGGCATCCCTCCCTTTGCCCATGCTTTTTTTTTTTTTTTTTTTTTTTAATTTTTTTAAAGACTTTATTTATTTATTCATAGAGACATGGAGAGAGAGAGTGAGGCAGAGACACAGACAGAGGGAGAAGCAGGCTCCACACAGGGAGCCTGACATGGGACTCGATCCAGGGTCTCCAGGATCAGGCCCTGGGCTGCAGGCGGCGCTAAACCACTGCGCCACTGGGGCTGCCCCCTTTGCCCATTCTTTAATCAGGTTTTTTGTTTGTTTTGCTATTGAGTTGATAGGAGTTCCTTATATATTTTGGATATCAACCAAACACCAGATATATGATCTGCAAATATTTTCTCTCATTCTGTAGGTTGTCTTTTTATTTTGTTGATTCTTTTTTTTAAATTTTTTTAAAAGATTTTATTCATTCATGAGAGACACACACCGAGAGAGAGAGAGGCAGGGACACAGGCAGAGGGAGAAGCAGGCTCCATGCAGGGAGCCCGACGTGGGACTCGACCCCAGGTCTCCAGGATCAGGCCCTGGGCTGAAGGCAGCGCTAAACCGCTGCACTACCCAGGCTGCCCTTTAATTTTTTTTCTAAAGTAAGCCTTACATCCAAGGTGGGGTTTGAACTTATGACCCCAAGATCAAGGGTCACATGCTCTACTGACTGAGCCAGCCAGGTACCCCCCAGCTGATTGTTTCTTTTGCCTGGTAGGAGCTTTTTAGTTTGATGTAATCCCACTTGTCTATTTTTGCTTTTGTTGTCTGTACTTTTGGTGTCATATCCAAGAAATCATTACCAACACCAGTGTTAGGAAGCTCTTTCTTTCTTTCTTTCTTTCTTTCTTTCTGTCTTTCTGTCTTTCTGTCTTTCTTCTTTCTTTTTAAAATTTTTAAGTTATTTATTCATGAGAGACACACAGAGAGAGAGATAGAGACACAGGTTGCAGGTTCCACACAGGTAGCCCAATGTGGGACTTTATACCAGGACTCCGGGATCACACCCTGGGCTGAAGGCAGACACTCAACCCCTGAGCCACCCAGGTGTCCCATCTTTCTTTCTTTTTTAAAGATTTTATTTATTTGAGAGAGAGATGGTGAAGCAGACTCCCCCCAGGTGAGCAGAGAGCCCGACGCAGGGCTTGATCCCAGGACTCTGAGATCATGACCTGAGCTGAAGGTAGACACTTAACTGAGCCACCCAGGTGCCCCTGAGGCTTTTCTTTTATGTGTTCTTCTAGGAGTTTATAGTATCAAGTGCTACATTTAAGTCTTCAATCCATGTTGAGTTGATTTTTTTTTTTTTTTTATTTGAGATAGAACAGCAGAGGGAGGGTCAGAGGGAGATAGAATCTTAGGCAGGCTCCATACTCACTGTGGAGCCCAATGCAGGGCTTCATCTCACAACCCTGAGATCATGACTTGAGCCAAAAATCAAGAGTCATGGGATGCCTGAGTGGTTTAGCAGTTGAGCACCTGCGTTCGGCCCAGGGTATGATCCTGGAGTCCCAGGATCGAGTCCCACATCTGGCTCCCTGCATGGAGACTGCTTCTTCCTCTGCCTGTGTCTCTGCCTCTCTCTCTCTCTCTCTCTTTGTGTCTCTCATGAATAAATAAATAAAATCTTAAAAAAAATTAATCAAGAGTCAGACGCTCAACCAACTGAACCACTCAGGCGTCCCATGTTGAGTTGATTTTTGTGTGTGGTTACATAAGGGCCCAGTTTCATTCTTTTGCATGTGGATACCTGGTTTTCCCAACACCATTTATTTGGTTTTAAGGGCCTTCCTTGGCAGAATAACAAATGTTCCCCATTGTTTCTTTAGAAATGTTACTGGTCTGTGAAATCCTGTGAACCAGACCCTCATAACTTTGTTGTAATGTCCAGTTATAGTGTAAAAGTTAGGATGTGTAGTCCAGTATGCACATAGCTCTTATGAGATGAATGGGTCAGTCAAGAAAGCTCCAGAAAATCTGGGTTATAGGGTTCATGTCCTTGGACGCCACATCCTGGCCTGCCCCGGCAGTTGGTTCCTTTTCCACACTTTAGAGTGGGGACTTCACAGGGTAGGTGCTCAGTTAGCATTTGTTCACTTCCGTGCAGCCAGGAATGCTTAGATCAGAGAGGCCCACGTCATGGAGCAAGGCAGGCCCAAGTGGGCTCGGCCCAGGCTCTCCTAGTTCTCAGGCCAGCACTGTTTCCTTTTTCTTTTCTTTTCTTTTCTTTTTTATTTATTTATTTATTTATTTATGATAGTCACAGAGAGAGAGAGGCAGAGACACAGGCAGAGGGAGAAGCAGGCTCCATGCACTGGGAACCCGATGTGGGATTCGATCCCGGGTCTCCGGGATCGTGCCCTGGGCCAAAGGCAGGCGCCAAACAGCTGCGCCACCCAGGGATCCCTCTTTTCTTTTTTTTTAAAAACAGATTTTTATTTTTATTTTTTTTAAGATTTTATTTATTTACTCATAGAGACAGAGAGAGAGGCAGAGACACAGGCAGAGGGAGAAGCAGGTTCCATGCAGAGAGCCTGACATGGGGCTCCATCCTGGGTCTCCAGGATCACGCCCTGGGCTGCAGGCGGCGCTAAACCACTGCGCCACCGGGGCTACCCCAGCACTGTTTCGACTATACTGTAAATGCATGTGGCTCTGCCTGTATTAAATAAAATTTCTCCCATGGGCCAGAGTGATTGAAAAAGAGCTTTTTCTTTCCGAATGCGAAAGCCTTGATTTTGGAGAAATGAGGCTTGTACCATTTTTTTTTTTTTTTTTACGATTTTATTTATTTATTTATTCATGAGAGACACAGAAAGAGAGGCAGAGGGAGGAGAAGCAGGCTCCATGCAAGAAGCCGGATGTGAGACTCGATCCCGGGAATCCAGGATCACGCCCTGAGCCAAAGGCAGACGCTCAACCGCTGAGCCACCCAGGCATCCCAAGAAATTCTCTCTTTTTTTTCTTTAATTTTATTTATTTATTCATGAGAGACACAGAGACTGAGAGAGAGGCAGAGACACAGGCAGAGGGAGAAGCAGGCTCCATGCAGGGAGCCTGACATGGGACTCATCCCAGGTCTCCAGGTCACGCCTTGGGCTGAAGGCGGCGCTAAACCGCTGAGTCACCTGGGCTGCCCAGGCTTGTACCATCTTAGTGTCTCCCTCAAGCTGCCAGCACCGCGTCTGGCACATGAAGAGAACCTGGTAAATGTCCGAATGAAGGAATAACGAGCAATTTCAATTGTGAGGCAGCTCTAAGAGCCAGAGATTAGAAAATTTAGATTCTGCTTCCTGCTCTGCCTTAGGTTAGCTGCGTGACATTGAGCAGGTCCCTTCCTGTCCCTGTGCCTTATTGTCTCATCCATTAACAACAATGACAACAACGACAACAATAATAGGATAACGTGTTATGAGCGCCTCCTATGTGTCAGGCACCGTTCTAAGCACTTTTATTTATTTATTTTTTATTTTTATTTTTATTTTTCTAAGCACTTTTATAGGGTATAAACCCATTAACTCCTCCCGATTGCCCCCAGAGATAGAGATTATTCACATAGCCAGTGTGTGATGAGGAAACAGAAGCCCAGAGGGGTCAAGTATCTAGCAGAGGTCACACAGGTAGTTAGAGGGTAGCAGGGATTCAAACCCAAGCAGTTCAAGCCCAGACACCTAATTGCCATATGATACTGAGCATCTAGAAGGTTTATCTTTTCTTGAACGATTCTATGAATGAAATACAGAAAGTGGCAGCCATTTCAATTCCGGGCCCTGGGCAAAATGTTTCTGGTTGAGTTCCTTTAGGCTTTGTTAAGTAGCAACCATGCATATCTCTTCTTGGAAAGGAAGCAACTGTTGAGACAGGATTACTTGGGAAGAATTTTGGCAGAGAGGGAGGAAAAAAAAGCAGGTGGTAAGGCCTATCTCCTGTCTCGCTGCCTCTCCATGGCCTCTTCTGTGTTCCCTGAAGCTCCCCTGTGGCTGCCCTCACCTAAGTACAGGCCACCTTTGGCCCTGACCTGGGCATTTCTCTGAGCCAATCTCATCTGCTCTGCAGCATTCCACATGGCTAGAGTCAGCTTCTAAAGACAGCAATGGATCACATTACACACCTGCTTAAAGCCCTCCTGTGGCTTCTCAGAGCTCTGTGAATAAAACCCAGTGTGACCCCTGCCCACCTCTCTGATTTCATCTCACACCTCCCCTTCACTCAGCACCCTGTAGCCCAGCTGTGCTGTCCCAGCCAGTGGCCACTAGCCATATGGGGCTGCTGAGCACTTGAAATGTGGCCAGTCCAAATTGAGATGTGCTTGTCCATATAAAATATACACAGGCGGGGTGCCTGGGTGGCTCAGTCTGTTTATTGCCTGACTTCAGCTCAGGTCATGATCTCAGGGTCCTGTGATCCAGCCCTGCCTCCAGGCCCACATTGGGCTCTGCCCTCAGAGGGGATCCTTCTTCTCCTCTCCCTCTGCCCCTCCTTCTGCTTGTGTTCTCTCTCTCTCTCTCTCTCTCTCTCAAATAAATAAATACAATCTTAAAAATAAAATAAAATAAAATACACACTGGCTCTTGAAGCTGTAGTCCAAAAGAGGGTGTGAAATATCTCATTAACAATTTTATATTGATTATATGTTGAAATGATAACATTTTTTATATATTGGGTTAAATAAAATACATTATTAAAATTAATTTCACTTCTATCTTTTTTTGTCATGACTAGTAGAAAATTGTCAATTCTGTGCGTGGCTTGCATTTTATTCCCACTGGACAGTGCTGCTGCAGCCCCACACCTGCTTCCCTCTGGTCCTGGACTGCCCCAAGCTCTTCTCAGCCTCAGGTGGGCAGGGCCTATGTCCCCCGCCCCCCCACCCCTGCTCTCAGTGCCCCACCATAGCTGCAATCTCTCTCTTGTTTGCTGCCTTTCTTCCCCAGGTAGAGTGGCAGTCCCCCGGTGCTCTTGGTTTAGCACCTGACCCTGGGCTAGCCAGGAAGAGCCTGTGCTCAATCAGATGCCCGGGGGAGGGAAGGTTGGGAACCAGGCCACGTTTCTCAGCCTGTAGCTACGGGAGGGGTCTTCAGCCAGAGGGGTCCACACGCTGCTAATAAGGCTATAGCTGAAGCACGTGATCAGAACCCTCAGAGGCTTCGGGCATAACACACATGGACTATAAGAGAGGGGCTTTGGGCTTTGTGTGAGGTTTTGGGAGCCTGCTGTGTCAGTAGGACCAGGGATGTGAAGCCCTGGGTCAGCGACCATGCGTGCCAGGGGAAGTGCCAGCACAGCTGAGGTGGATTTGGGCTTTGCTGGGGCACCCCAGAGTCCGTCTCAGCCTTCCTGCTTACCATACGATGACCTTCAGAGGTTGCTCAGTGGGGATTGGCTCCCTGCCGAGAGCCTGGGAGGACCAGAGCGAGGGCTGTGTGTCTAGCATCAGCAGGGTACAGCACGGGGACACATAGTATTCAGGCCATCTGAACGTCCTTGTGACCAGCTCCCCCTTTGTACTGTCAGCCACCTTTGCAAGGCACTGGCCACCGTGGCGATGGAAATAATGCACGGCCTCAGCTCCTGAGTAAGTGCCCCTCTGCTAAAGAGGATCACCAAGCCATCACCTCGTGTGTTTTCACCCTGAGGACCCCGACTTCGGCAGCATCTGGAAGAGGAAGAGATATCACCATCTCTGTGAAAAGGGCCTGTGGGTTTTAATTGACCGCAAACTCAGAGTGAGCCAACGGGTGACCTGATTGCTAAAATAGCCCAGGAGGAGGGCGGAAGCTTCCAGAACAGAGAGGGGGCGGCTAGGATCTCAGCTGGAAGGAAGTGAGGGCACCATTTTTGGAACCTGCCCAAATCCACAGCTCCAGGGAGCAGGGAGGCCTTTCTCTGGAAACTCTGCCTTAGTCCAGCCCCTGTGGGTGAGAATGGGGTGGGGCAGGAGGTGGAGCTAGTGGTTCCTGGAGCACAGAAACCCCGGTGGTGGGTGAACACAGGCCTGCACCTTGGGCTTTACCTACTCCTCAGGTTAGAAGAAATCCCAGGCCTGGAGGTTAGAAGGGCCCAGGGAGACCAGTTGGGCCAGGCACTCCGGTCCCATGCTGGGAAGCCGAGAGCCTGCCTAAGCCCGCCGTGGGAGGGTGACAAAGGTCAGCTCTCCTCCAGCTTTCCTGCTGCACTCAGCAGCTCTGAAAGAAATGCAAGGAACAAAGATGACTGCTCTCATACAGCAGATAATGAATGTTCTGATTCTCAGCCCCCAAGAGCATCAAATCCTAGTGTCCCTGGCCAGGAAATTTACAGCCTGCCATTGACCCTTGCAGGGCAGTGTCCCCTTGCTGGCTTCTCCATGGGCAGAGATGGCCCGTGAATCCCGCGACCTCCATACTGGCTGTCCTCAGCGTCCAGTGGCCTGGCCAGGGTCCCTCAGCTCTGCTGGTGCTGGGCTGGGCAGTGAGGACAGAGCACAGAGGCGGCTCAGCTCTGTGTGGAGGGTGTGTGGAGGTGGTGGGGATGAGCCTGAGCCAAGGGCAACCCCGCCTTTCTATTTTATATCTAATTATAAAAGCAATTCATACTCATTGTAAAATTTGGAAACTACAGAAAGGTACAAAGGAGAAAATGAAAGTCGTCTGTTATCTCGCTGCCCAAAGATAAATGTCACTACTGTTTTGTTGTATTTCCCTTCAGTTTCATTCTTCTATATCAATCATACATATGCATATAAGTGTATATTGTATTTTATTTATTATTTAAGTGTATATTTTTGTTGTAATAATACTCTGTAACTGGCTCCCCCTCACCTTTCATTATATGGTGAATATTATCTCACAACGTTCAAATTTTCTTTAAAGTTAATGGCTTTGTAATATTGTCTTAATAATTTACTTAGCCATTTTCCTACTTTTTTTCCATTCTCCTATTTTATTTAGCTTTATCTCTTTTTTTAAAAAAATTTTAAAAGATCATTTATTTATTTATTTATTTATTTATTTATAATAATAAATTTATTTTTTATTGGTGTTCAATTTGCCAAAAAACAGAATAACACCCAGTGCTCATCCCATCAAGTGCCCACCTCAGTGCCCGCCACCCAGTCACCCCCACCCAAGATTTTTTATTTATTCATCCATGAGAGACAGAGAGAGAGAGAGAGAAAGAGAGGCAGAGACATAGGCAGAGGGAGAAGCAGGCTCCATGCAGGGAGCCTGATGTGGGACTTGACCCTGCGACTCCAGGATCATGCCTTGGGCCAAAGGCAGGGGCTAAACCGCTGAGCCACCCAGGGATCTCCTCTCTCTCTCTTTTTTAATAAGGGGATTTGGCAGTTTTTAAAATTCCACTTAGGGACATCTGGGTGGCGCAGTGGGTTGAGCATCCAACTCTTGATTTCTGCTCAGGTCATGATCTGAGGGTCGTGAGACGAAGCCCTGCATCAGGCTCCACACTGTGTGTGGCACCTGCTTAGGATTCTCCTTCTCCCTCTGCCCTCCCCACTGCATGCTCTCTCTGGCTCTGGCTCTCCTTCAAAAAAAGACCCTGAACATTTAAATTTCCACTTAAAAATATAAATCCAACTTTTTGGCTGCTGAAATGGAGCAGTTCTGGCATACGCTCTCTGCCATTCACACTGAGAGGGGCGCCTCTGTTTAACAGCTCCAGGTGATAGCAAAGGTCGAGCATTTAGAAACACAAACACAAAAACAGGAACCAAGAGGGTCGCTTAGGAAAGGAGCTATCCTCTGCCTGCAGCTCATGCGGTGCCCCCGTTGGAGACATCCAGCATCGCCAGCCTGGGTGTCAGTGTGTACATCCTTGCGGGTGGCATCCTGGCGTGTGAGCTGGTGGAGAGGCCTGCAGTCCCTAGTTCACATTTTGCCTATGCCATGAGCTAGTGGAATCTTGGACGAGTCCTCCCACTGCCCCGTTTCTCCATTTCCTAGGCTATGAAATGGACCTGATGTTGCAGCGGCTGGGACCCAATGCCATGACGCTGCCTCTGAACCAGGATCGATGTCTTTCAGTGGGGAGCAAAGGAACAAAGATAGAGTAAGGCCCAGGTGGCCTTGGGCAAGTATCGTCCATTCAGCGAGAGTCATTGTGTCCCCAGCCCCAGGGGTTTGTGGCTACAGCCTGCATGGGTGGCCCTTGTTTGCCTTCTAGTTGTTCAGACTGGATGACTGCAGACCCCTCTGAACAACTCTGGCCTGCCTGGGGCCTTGATTTAGTTCCTAGGGAAGGTACTGATTGAGATTTCCTGCCATTTCTGGATCCCTGCTGAGCAGCCCAGAACCAGGCCAAGTATGACTCTGGTGTACCCCTAGAGAAATGTCCCATCGTGTTCAGGGTTCTAGGGGTGTGCAGGCTGGGTTTCTGGAGGTTTGGGGCCAGAAACCCCTAGAACTTATGCTTCCGAAGGGCACGAGCCTTGTGCTTTGTATTTACTTGCTGCCCTCAGTTCTCCTCACTGGGCCTGGCCCACAGTAGGCGCTTAGTAAATACTAGCACACCCAGGCAAGTGGTGGCCTCTTCCTGCCTCATTTTGCCTTTCTCTTCTGCTTGGCCATGAGTTCTGTGAGAACACAGATGAGCCTGGTTTACTTGAGTCCTCAATGCCCAGCAAAGACACTGGCATAAATGCACAAACAGAACAAATGGATTGGTGAATAAGTCACCTCCCTCAAGAGTCACAGCTCATGATGCAGGCTCTCGCTTCTCCCCACATCCCCTCCAAAGTAGGTCCTTTCCCTCCCTCTGAAGGGTCCTTCCTCTGTCCCTCCTTGGTTGAAATTGGCCACCAGGAACCTCTGAGACTTCCTGGCTGTGTGATTTTGGACAAGTCACTCTACCTCTCTGAGCCCCATTGCCTCTTCTGTAAAAAGAAGCAGATATGATGTATTGAAAGGGCTTTGTGAGGCTTAGTGCTAGATTACATAGCATAGCTGGTGCCTGGCAGGTGGGGGGTACCTGAAGAAGCAGCCCCTCGTGTTGCCAGTGGCCTGGCCCTCTGTCCACAATGTGCGCTCCGACATGAGCTAGCTGACCACTTGACTGTCGGAGAGGCATGGGATAGTCTTGGGCTGGGGCTACCGCGGGAGGCAGTGAGGGTTACAGATCCCCTGAGACCCCAGCCGCTGTCCCTGGCATTTTGCCCTTGGCTGTCATTCAGTGTCTTTTCCCTGCTGGGAAGGCACATACTATAGCTGGGGGGTCGGGGGGTGGGGAGCGGGCTCTGCTGGGGCAGGCCCACTGCTCTCCGGAGAGTTGCTCTCCTGGCGCCCCTGTGATGGGAAGAGGAGCTGGCTGCACTGCCAGGAGAGCTTTCACACTAGGCTGCCCTGGACTGTGCAGTGGAGGCCCTCCGTGCCCTCTCTACCTATCACTCAGCTCTCTCTGGGCCTCCAGCCCCCAGGCTTTAAAAAGGGGAGAACAGTCAGACTGAAGATTTACAGGTTTGAGGAAAGGAGAAGTTAAATGACACACTTTGCCTCTGCCATGCATGCTCCCAAGTACGGTAACTACTAACTTTATGAAGAGCCAGTCCACGGAGTGGAGTGTGCCATGGGCTCTCGCGCTGGGAGGGGCTACCTGGCAGAGCTGCTGAGTGTCTCTGGCTTTGTATCTGGCCCTGCCACATAGTCGTTGTGGAACATGGACAGGTGACTCCTCTGTCTCAGCCTCAGTGTCCTCATCCACAAAATGAGGGCAGCCACCCTCCTGGATTCCTGGGAGAAGCCCCTAAGGCTATGCCTGTGAAGTCTAGCCTCAGCTGTAGTGACTGCCCCAGGCACCTGGGCTTCCCAGCACTTGGGCCCTGTCACCTAGGCTCCCTGGACCTCAGTTTGCCCATCTGTACTATGAAGATGATCATACCCACGGTTTCAGGTCATTGGGATGGTTCCATAAAACCAACCACATAACCCACCTGTGCAAGTGGCTAGCATATAAAAAGTGCTTCTTAGCTCCTTACTACAGGGTTTTGTGCTGCTAGTAGCAAAGCTAGTTGGGGTGAGACCCGGCCCCTACCCCCAAGCCCCTTGCCCAGGGCTTCTCCCTCAGGTCTGCCATAGGAGGCTTGTGTGCTTGGGAACAGAGTTACCCGCATCAAGTTTTACCAGGTCAGAACCGCATTCCCAGTGTCTGGAGCACGGGGTGGGACAGCTGTGCAGCAGCTGCCACCAGCTACCTGACCGGCTGAGTCTCCAGGAAGCTTCGATGGAGGCTGGGCCTCGGGGTTTTGGTAAGCTCTGGGTGGCTGAGCAGACGATGAATCCTGGTCTGGAACGTGCCCTTGTGCCATCTCCCAATGCCCCAAGTCTACCATTCTGCCCACACAATGTCAGAGCTCCAAGGAAGTGCCCCAAAACACAGCACATAGCTTTATTGTTGTTGTTGTTGTTGTTGTTTTTTTCTGGCTGTAAAAGTATTTCTTGTTCATCGCAGAAAAAAAATGCAAAAATTGTGAAATATATAAATTAAAGCACCCCAAATCCTAAACTTCCAGGTATTTTTGTGCATATACACATATAGAAGTAGATTGTTTTTACAAGAATGGAATCTTATGATACTTGCTTTAAAAATTAAAATGAGGGCTCCCTGGGTGGCTCAGCGGTTTGGTGCCTGCCAAAGGGCCCAAGGCATGATCCTGGAGTCCTGGGATCGAGTCCCATATCGGGCTTCCTGCATGGAGCCTGCGTCTCCCTCTGCCTATGTTTCTGCCCCCCGCCCCCTCTGTGTCTCTCATGAATAAATAAAATCTTAAAAAAAAATGAAAATGAGTATATTTGATTTTTAACTTTTTTTTTTAGTGTTTTTTTTTTTTTTAAAGATTTTATTTATTAATTCATGAGAAACACAGGAGAGAGAGAGAGGCAGAGACACAGGCAGAGGGAGAAGCAGGCTCCATGCCGGGAGCCTGACGTGGGACTCAATCCAGGGTCTCCAGGATCACGCCCTGGGCTGCAGGCGGCGCTAAACCACTGCGCCACCGGGGCTGCCCGATTTTTAACTTTTTTGTTACAAAATATGACACGGAAAGACCATATAAAACAATTGTTCAGTTTGACATATTATTATAAGGCAAACACTCTTGGAACCACTGCCCAGTGAAGAACTCTGCCAGAACCTAGAAGCTCTCGGTGTGCCCCCTCCTCCTACTTCCCCAAGAAAGGTTACTGTTCTCCTGACTTTTTTTTTCCTTTAAAAAAAAAGTCTCTACTCAACATGGGGCATGAACTCATGACACTAAGATCAAGAGTCACATGCTCTACGGACTGAGCCCGCAGGTGCCCTACGGCATTATTAATTACGGTTATTGAGACTTACAAGGTCATTACTTTCTTGCTAGTTATCACCTAGTGTGAATCCCTAGATACTATAATTTTGTCCTTAAAAAAATCTGTCTTAAAAAAAAAATCTGTCTTTTAAGACCCTTTTAATCTATAGATTTATTCTTTAATGTGGCAATGTATCCCAGACCTTGTCCATGTTTGTAAATGTGCTTTTCATTTTTAATCTTTTGTAAATGATTCCAGGTTTGAACATAAATGACTGGTTCCCCTACCAATGGACACTTAGGTTATTCTCACACTTTTGCTATTATAAACAATACTGTGATGGAAATTTTTATACATATGTTTTTTGTTTTTGTTTTTAAGATTTTATTTATTTTTTCTAATTTTTTTTTAAAAATTTATGATAGTCACAGATTGAGAGAGAGAGAGAGAGAGAGAGACAGAGACAGAGACATAGGCAGAGGGAGAAGCAGGCTCCATGCACCGGGAGCCCGATGTGGGATTCGATCCCAGGTCTCCAGGATGGCGCCCTGGGCCAAAGGCAGGTGCTAAACCGCTGCGCCACCCAGGGATCCCAGATTTTATTTATTTATTCATGAGAGACACACGCACACACAGAGAGAGAGAGAGAGGCAGAGACACAGGCAGAGGGAGAAGCAGGCTCAATGCAGGGAGCCCGATGTGGGACTCCAACCCAGGACTCCAGGATCACACCCCGGGCTGAAGGCGGCGCTAAACCGCTGAGCCACCTGGGCTGCCCTATACATATGTTTTTATGCGCTTCAGTAATTCCTAGAAGAAATTTCTAGAAGTAGCATCATGGGACCGAAGAATGTTTTTTGTTAAATAAATAATTAATTGGGACACCTGGGTGGCTCAGGAATTGAGCATCTGCCTTTAGCCCAGGGCGTGATCCTGGAGTCCCGGGATCCAGTTCCACATCGATCTCCTTGTATGGAACCTACTTCTCTCTCTGCCTATGTCTCTGCTTCTCTGTGTGTGTGTGTCTCTCATGAATAAATAAATAAGATTTTAAAAAATAATTAATTTACATTTTTAAGAGATTTTATTTATTTGACAGAGACAGAACAAACAGGGGGAGCAGCAGAGGGAGAAGGAGAAGCTGAGCAGGGAGCCCAGTGCGGGGCTCCATCCCATGACCTTGGGATCATGCCCTGAGCAGAAGGCAGATGCTTAACCAACTGAGACACCTAGGTGCCTCTAATTAACTTATTTTTTAAATTTTATTTATTTGAGGGAGAGATAGAGCATGAGTTGAGGGGGGAGAGGGAGAAGGACAGCATACTCCTTGCTGAGCAAGGAGCCCAGTGAGGGTTGGGAGGCCTCAATCCCAGGACCCTGAGATCAGGGCCTGAGCCAAAAGTAGACGCTTAACCAACTGAGCTACCCAGGTGCCAGGTTTTTTTTAAACAGCTTTATTGAGATATGATTCACTTGCCATACAGTTCAGCCATTCAAAGCATACAATTCAGTAGTTTTTAGTATAGTCAGAGTTGTGCAATCATCACCACAATCAATTTTAGGACATTTTCAGCATTAGAGAACCCCACCCCCATTTCTCCCTAGTGGCCCCCCTCTCCAGCTCTAGGCAACCACTGCTATAAAGGAGTCTTCTTACTGTCTGTATAGGTTTAAGCATTATGGAATTCTCATATAAATGAAATCATACAGGGACACCAGTGTGGCTCAGGGGTTAAGCATCTGCCTTCGGCTCAGGGCGTGATCCCGGGATCTGGGATCGAGTCCCACATCATGCTCCTTGCAAGGAGCACACTTCTCCCTCTGCCTGTGTCTCTGCCTCTCTGTCTCTCATGAATAAATAAAATCTTAAAAAAAATGAAATCATACAATATGTAGTCTTTTGACTGACTTCCCTCACTTAGCACATTTTTAATAGCTTTATCCATGTTATAGCATGTATCGGTATTTAATTCCTTTTTTAAAAAAATTTCTTTATTTGTTTGAGACAGAGAGAAAAGGCGAGCAGGGGGTGGGGGGAAAGGGAGAAGCAGACTCCCCACTGAGCAGGGAGCTCAACCTGGGGCTCCATCCCAGGATGCTGGCAGATGCCCCAGTATTTAATTCCTTTTTATTGCTGAATAATATTTCTGTGTGTGGATGGATAGACCACATTTTATTTATCCATTCATCAGTTGATGGGCATTTGGGTTTTTTACTTTCTTTGGCTATTATGAATAATGTATCTGTGAACATTCATGTAAATTTTGGGGTAAACATATTTAATTTCTCTTGGATCTCTGCCTCCCAGGTGTGGAACTGCTGGGTCACCTGGTAATTCTATTTACTTTTGGGGAACAGAGTTTTTCAAGGTGGCTGCACCATTAATATTCCTACCAGTAGTGTGTGAGCGGATGACTTCATTACATCCTTGCCAACATTTGTTATTGTCTTTTTTGATGATAGCAAACCTAGTGTGTGATTTGCAAATATTTCCTCCCATTCTGTGTCTTTTCACTTCCTTTTTTTTTTTTTTTTACGATTTTAAGTAAGCTCTACACCCAATATGGGGCTTGAACTCACAACCCTGAGATCAAGAGTCACATGCTTCACCAACTGAGCCACTAGGGGCCCTGTCTTTTCACTTTCTTAACAATGTATTTTGCATCACAGAAGTTTGTTATTTTGATGATGTCCAATTTACCTATTTTTTCTTTTGTTACCATGATTTTGTGTCATATTATTGACTGATCCTAGGTCATGAAGATTTAGGCCTATGCTTTCTTCTAAGAGTTTATAGTTTGTTTGTTTGTTTTTTTTATAAGATTTTATTTACTTATTCATGAAAGACACAGAGAGAGGCAGAGACTCAGGCAGAGGGAGAAGCAGGCTCCCTGCAAGGACCCCAGGATCACGCCGGGAGCCAAAGGCAGATGCTCAACCGCTGAGCCACCCAGGCGTCCCAGTTTTTTTGTCTTTTTATTTTTTAATTATTTTTAAAGATGTTATTTATTTATTCATGAGAGACACGGAGGGGGGGCGTGGCAGGCAGAGACACAGGCAGAGGGAGAAGCAGGCTCCATGCAGGGAGCCCAACATGGGACTCGATCCCAGGACTTCAGGATCACACCCTGGGCCGAAGGCAGGTGCTAAACTGCTGAGCCACCCAAGCATCCCTTTTTTGTTTTTTTTAAAAAGGATTTTATTTATTTATTCATGAGAGACACACAGAGAGAGACATAGGCAGAGGAAGAAACAGGCTCCCTAAAGGGAACCTGATGTGGGACTTGATCCCAGGACTCTGCGATCAAGTCCAAAGGCAGACACTCAACCACTGAGCCACCCAGGCGTCAGTTTTATAATTTTAACACTTATATTTGGATCCGAGATTCATTTTGAGTTAATTTTCGTGTTGGATGTGAGGAAAGTGCCTAGCCTACTTTTTTTTTTTTAGGTTTTATTTATTTATTTTAGACAGAGAAAGAACATGAATGGGGAGGGGGAGAAGCAGACTCCCCACTGAGCAGGGAGCTTGACCTACCAACAGGTCTTGATCCCAGGACTCCAGGATCATGACCTGAGCTGAAGGCAGACACCCAAACAACTGAACCACCCAGTTACCCCTCCACCCCCGCCAGCCTCCTTTTTTTGCATGTGGATATCTAGTTGCCCCAGCACCATTTGTTGAAAAGCCTGTCCTTTCCCTACTGAATTGCCTGGGCACTCTTGTTGAAGATCAATTGACTATAAGTGTGAGGGTTTATTTTTGGACTTATATTCCATTAACTCCATGTCTATCCCTATGCCGGTACCACACTGTCTTAATTACTGTAACTTTGTAGAAAGCTTCCTCTGGGTCCTCTAACAATATCCCTCTTTTTTCAATATGTTTTGGCTATTTGTGGTCAGTTGAATTTCCATAAGAATTTTAAGATCAGCTTGTCAATTCCTGCAAAGAAGCAAATTGGAATTTTGATGGGGATGGTGTTGAATCTGAAGATCAATTTTGAGAATCTTGCCATCTTAACAATATTGGGTCTTCAGATCCATGAACATGGGATGTTTTTCCATATATTTAGGTCTTTAATTTCTTTCTTTTATTTTCTTACCTTTTTTTTTTTAAGATTTATTTATTTGAGGGAGAGAGAGCACACAGAGGGAGAGGGAGAGGAAGGGGGAGAAGCAGACTCCCCGTGGAACAGATAGCCCAATGTGGGGCTCTGTGTCAGGACACCAGGATCATGACCTGAGCTGAAGGTAGATGTTTAACTGACTGAGTCATCTAAGTGTCCCTTCTTTAATTTCTTTCAACAATATTTTGTAATCTTAAGAGTAAAAATTTTATACTTTTTAAATTATTTGTAAGCATTTTATTCTCTTTGATTGCAATATAAATGGAATTATTTTCTTTCTTTTCTCTCAAAAAGATTTTGTTTATTTATTCATGAGAGACACACACAGAGAGAGGCAGAGACACAGATAGAGGGAGAAGCAGGCTCCTCATGGGGAGCCCGATTCAGGACTCAATCCCAGGATCCTCGGATCATGCCCTGAGCTGAAGATTGACCCTCAACTGCTGAGCCACCCAGGCATCCCTGGAATGATGTTCTTAATTACATTTTTGAAGTGTTCATTGCAAAGTGCACAGAGATACAATTGACTTTTGTATATTCATCTTGTATCCTGCCTTTCTGAACTCATTTATTAGTTCTAACTTTTTGTGTGTGGATTCTTCAGGATTTTATATTTATAAGATCATGTCATCTGAAAATAGAGGTAGTTTTGCTCCTTCCTTTGCAATCTGGATGCCTTTTTTTTTTTTCTTGTCTGAGTGCCCTGGCTGGGACTTCCAATACAATGTTGAATAGAAGTGGCAAGAGTGGACGTTATTATCTTCTTCCTAATCTCAGGGGGAAAGCACCCAGTCTTTCACCATTAGTATGATACCGAATAGCCACTGTAAGAAGGCTCAGTTTAGGATTTCCTGAAAGGTTGGTTGGTTATAGCCTCACTACTAGCAGTGTATAAGAAGGACTCCAGTCCCCATAGCCCTTGACAGTAGCTCCAGGTTTTAGAGGTGAGGAGCCCAAGGCCAGAGAGAGGAAGTGCTGTGTACCTCATCACATAGCTGCTCAGCTGCCTACCATCCAATTGTCCATGGTCACTGGGGAGTGAGCCTTCTGGACACTTAGTCTTCTCTACCCCATCAGGAAGGGAAGACATATCAAGAGTGACCACAGGTGCAGAAGGAGGTCTGGGTTCTGTTCTGGACTTGGCCACTGACTTGGGCAAGTTACTTGCATGACCTTGGGCAGCTTACTCCCTCCCCATCTCCCACAGCCCCCAGGCCTTTTCCTGTCTGGGCAGTGGGAGAAGTGGTCCACTCTGAAGTCTCCAAGTCTAACTAACCATCCACCCTTAAACCCACAGCTGCTTCTGCCACTGCCCTAATTGGCCACCAGAGGGCGCCCCAGACCAGCATTTGGCCCAGCTAGGGCACAGGGGGCCCTGGGGAGGGTTAAGAGGCAGGGTGTGTTTTTTAAGGAGCTGCTAGCTTTGCTTGCACAGGCTTCCTTGTAGCGAGATCTGCCCAGGCCCTTTGCCCCATTTCTCTGGCTGAGTCTTAATCTCTGAGGAGGGAAGATGGAGACATCACCCCCCCCTCCCCCCGAGGCCAGTGACCTTGTGCTCATTCCTGCTTGCTTTGGGTTGGCTGCCTAAAGTCCAGGTGTCCAGCATCAGGGCCAACAGCCTTGAGTATCTCACCCTAGAAAGGTTTCTGCTGTCTCTGGGCCCCTTATGGGCACTGCATCCTTCTACAGCATTGTATGGCAGTAGAAAGCCTCCATCCTGGTGAGAGCCTGGCCACCTAGAAGGGACACATTACAGCCCCTTTAGGACATGGATGGATTCTTGCTGGGGGTCCCTGGAGGTATAGTTGCAGATACTGTAACGACATCATCCGGGACCCCCAGATACCTCAAGTGACAGACCCCAGACCTCAGAAGTAGGCACCATAGGCGCCAGGGACCATCTTGCACTTCCCAGAGCAGAATATCTGACCCCCTTTGTGAAGGACTCTCCAGGGAGCACCAGAGGGGCTCTATCAGCCCTCTCCAAGCTCCCCCACGCTGATTTTACTCTTCTGATAGAAACAGAACCTTTGCTTTCAAATTGAGCTCCAAGTCAAAGGAGCTCTCACTCCTTGCATGGGTAGGCACAGGAGCACCTGCCCACCCAGATGCCTGCCACCTTTGCCTTGCATTTCTGTTACCTGTGTGTTTTCCTTCCTTCCAGACTGGATCCCCCCTTTTTTGAAAAAAAATATTTTATTTATTTATTCATGAGAGACACACAGAGAGAAAGAGAGAGGCAGAGACACAGGCTCCATGCAGGAAGCCCGACATGGGATTCGATCCCGGGTCTCCAGGATCACACCCTGGGCTGAAGGCGGCGCTAAACCGCTGAGCCATCCAGGGATCCCAAGACTGGATCCTCTTGAGGGCAGAGTGAGTGTCCAGTTCCCCTAGATCCCCTCCAGGGTTGCTGATTCAGGACTTGGCATTCAGGAGAAGCTCAACATGTTACCATGGGAACCGTGATCCCATCTTCTGCTCCGGCTCAAGGGACCAGGGCTGTCTCTGCCCCCTTTCTGAGCTGTATGACTTCAGGCAGATCACTTAGCTTTTTGAGCATCCACTTAGTTTGCTTCTTTGCTCTTCTACTTCACCCAAAAGGTTATGGGGGTCAGAGAGGGTGTGAGAGCCCTGGTATGAAGGGTGACATGCTCTCCCTGAGTCTGATAAGATTGTCCTGAGAGGGCTGCAGCTGTGGCGTCAATAAGGAGGTCACATGGAAGAGGGGTGGGCACTGGGCCACACCTACCCAAGTCCCCCGAGTTTTCACATAATAATGGCTGACATTCTCTGGGCCTGTTCCATGGAGCAGACATTGCACTAAGTACCTCACCTGGATTATCTCTCTCAGTCCCCTCAGTGACCCTTTGAGTAGACAGCATTACTATCCTCAGCTTTGCAGATGAGGAAACGGAAGCATGGAGCAATTACCTACCTCGCCCAAGGTCACCCAGTAGGCAGTGGTGGGGCTGGGGCTTGGACCTCTGGTGCCTGGAGGTCCCTAGCCACTGAACCACTCCCTGCCTTGAGTAGATGTGGAGCAGGGATAGGCAGTTTGGGGTCTTGTCCATTATCTAGGAATCTCTGAGGACCAGAGATCCTTGGTTTCCATCTTCTCTTTTCTAGATGTGCGTATGGAGACCAGAGAGGAGCACTGTCTCTCAATCTCTCACATGCACCCCAGAGCATGTGGGGCCAGAACAGGACCACAGCTAATATCAGGTGTTGTTACAGCAAGGAGATTGAGTATTGAGTAATGCTCAAAGCCCCGATGAGTCTCAGAATCTCTAATTCTAAAAGTCATCTTGGGGGCCTCATTCACTCATTCACACCAGCCAACTTCCCATTTTTTTTTTTTTTTAGATTCATTTATTTATTCATGAGAGACACAGAGAGAGATGCAGAGACAAAGGCAGAGGGAGAAGCAGGCTCCCCGTGGAGAGGCAGCTGTGGGACTGGATCCAGGGGTTCCATGCTCAGTCACTGAGCCAAAGGCAGATAGATGCTCAGTCACTGAGCCACCCAGGTGTCCCTAACCTCCCATCTTGATGTAGCTCATTTGCCAAACACCCAGATTCTTGGGAGTGGGGTGAAAGGAAGTAGCTCAGAGGTTCAAAATGATGCCCACCCACCAGCCCAGACCTGGGACGCCAGCAGGCTCCTCCTCCCCCATGCTGGGCCCTTATCAGGAAAGCAATTTGGGTTGGTGGGGAGGGGAAGTCCAAGGCCCCAGGCTCTGGCAAGGTGGGTAGGAGAGATAGGGAAGTGGGGAGGGGGTCACAGGGCCCTGCCGGGAGGGCCCAGGGAAGAAAGAGATGCCCAGAGCCAGTGCTGTCCTTGCTGGCCTGGCCTCTTGACATTGTTCCAGAACTGCTCCTGCCTTCCCTCCTTGGCAGGCAAGCCGCCCGCCCGTACCTTTAATTAGCAAGCAGCAGCCTCTCCCCGATTCATCACAGTCACTGTTTAATTAGCCGCGCACAAGGCTCCCCTACCCCCCAGCTCTGGGTGGAGCAGCCTGCCTCTCTCACGGAGGCTGCCTCCACCTCGCGGTGTCCCCTGTCACCCCCCCATACTTCTTCTGCTCCCCAGAAGGGGGGATGGGGCGGCACGCCTGGCTGAAACCTCAAGGAGATTCTGGGCACTGACGCTTGTATTCAAAGCATCCAGCAAACATTATTAGGGCTTGGAGTCTGCGCCAGCCTGGCGCTGGGCGGAACCCAGGCGGGATGGGGGCGGCCTCCGTCCTGTCCAAGTGCTCCCTTGGGAGGTGCCCCGACACCTCTCCAGCTGGTCCCAGGGTGTTGGGAGAAGCCTAATAATCCTCCCTGTTGCTCCACTGCCCCCGCCCCCATCCAGACAGGGATGACCCTGTCTTCCCTGTCCCAGAGCCCAGCAATGCCCGGAAGGCAGCAGCCTCTGGGATGGAGAGGCACCCCCTTCCACCCCTGCCTCCCCAGGGTCAGATCCTGGAGGCGGCGGTAAGGCTCTGGGCAAAGGGAGGTGGTGGGGGATCTCAGCCCCGCTCTGGGAAGTCGGGGGCCCAGGAGAGAGCCCCAGACTATGGCCGAACCACCTGCCCTCTGTCCCCCCAGCAGGGTGGAGCCGGCCGCCCTGGGAACGGTGCCTCACAGCTTCCGGGCAGAGCCAGGGAGCCACCGCCTCGGGGCAGCCAGCTGGAGGCAGGAGGCTCAGGTTCCATCCCAGCCCTGAGCCCGTCCATCCTGTGGCTTCAGGCAAATCAGCTGCACTGGGGCCTCCGCGTCCTGCTCAGGGAAGGGTCTGGCCCCCTGCTCTGGCGTGGACCAAGGACACGGAAGGATTGGCACTTATTCTGATACTGAGGGAAGTGCTAGAGTCCATCCACACCATTTGTGTGGCCTCAGCTAGGCCCTGAACTGTACTGTGCCTCAGTTTCCCCATAATTAGTAGCCTTGTGGGCTGTCCTGAGGATTAAATGATTTACAGTGTTTCGTGCACTCAGAATGCTGCACGGCAGAGGGAGTCCTTAGCAATCACTGGCTATTTTTACCAATACTTCCCCTCCTTTTACCGATCAATATTTATGGCCAGGTATGAGGGGCTTGGTGGTGAGTAAGTATGGCAACCTCCCCACCTTTCAGAGTCTTCCTTCTAGGGGCAGAAGCAGTTGAAAGCCAGTAAATAAATTAAGGAAAAGTACAATTTCATCTGAACAAAGTTTAGTTAATGGTAATGTACCGGGTTAATTTCTTAGTTTTGACAAATGTACCATGGACAGGAGAGGAGACACGGCGACATGAGGAAAACTGGATGAAGTGTGTACAGGAACCCTCTGTACTGTCTTTGAAACTTTTTTTGTGAATCTAAAACTGCACCCCCTACCCCCCAAAAAAGTTTATTTAAAAAAACATAATTTCAGGGACACTGGGATGGCTTAGTGGTTGAGCATCTGCCTTCGGCTCAGGACGTGATTCCGTAGTTCCAGGATTGAGTCCCACTTTGGGCTCCTGCATGGAGCCCGCTTCTCCCTCTGCCTGTGTCTCTCTCTCTTTCTATGTCTCCCATGAATAAATAAATAAAATCTTTTTAAAAATAAATAAATAATTTAAACAACTTAATTTCAAGTAATAGTAAGTACTATGCAGAAAACAAACAGGAGTAAGATAGATGGGGGTATGGGGACCACTTTAGATGAAGTGGTCTAGGAGGGCCTCTGTGAGGAGGTGACTCTTGGGAGAAACTGACTGATGGGAAAGAGCCAACCGCAGAGAGATGAGGGAAGGGCCTGCCCAGAGGGGACCAGCAAGTGCAAAGGCTCAGAGGCAACCATTGCCTTGGTAGGTTTGCAGTCTACTGGCAGGGTGGGAGAGATTCTGTGGGGGAGATGAGCCCAGAGGAGGATGCAGCTTCCCTTCAACATCATCATTTTGCCCTTTCAGAGGACAGGAAGGTAGGAGACTCTGCAAGGATCTGTACTTAGCACTCTAGTACCTTTTTTTTTTTTTTTTTTTTTTTTTTTAAATAAGCTCTATGTCCAACATGGGGCTTGAATTCATGACCCTGAGATCAAGTCACATGCTCCACTGACTGCACCAGCCAGGCACCACTCTAGTACCTCATTTTAGTCCTTACAGTTACCCTGTGAGAGCAGTGTGGTCACCTCACTTACAGGTGAGCCAGTGGACCAGTGGAGGAGTGAAGACTTGGCCCACGTCACAGGCCTGTGCTTGGAAGGAGACACCTCCTGGCACAACCTTAAGGTTGTGCTGGGGTCTTGCTGGGAGACTTGGAGTGGGCTAACAGGCAGGGCCTGGGCAAGGCCTGGGTGTGGCTATGGAGGGTTGGGGAAGCTGGGACTAGGGGCACCCAGCAGATATGGTCTCTGGCCGCCATGAGACCACGTGTCAGGGCAAGGCAGCACCTTTGTATGATAGTTATGTAATCCGCTTTGTAATAGTAATACCACATGTATGCAATACAAAATTCTGAAAGTACAAAATAATATATAGGGTCAATTTGGGTCCCCGACCACCCACTTTTCCTCCCCAGAGGTACCCTCTAAGACCTTTCCCTGTTATCCTTCCAGAGCTGGTCTAGATGGTAGCACCTTGACCATAACATCGGCAAACAATCAGCAGGCGCCATGGCACCACCAGCCAGAAAGCTCTAGATGCACAGTAGTATTTTTTAATCCTCATACCAGCCCTTGCTGTATGTATATCAAGCTATTTTAAGTCAGAATAAACTGAGGCACAAGCAGGTTAAGTCACTCACCCACGGCCGCACAGCTCACTCAGGGCTCAGACTTAGGGATTCCCTGACAGCATTGTACAGATGAGGATACTGAGGCACAGCGAGGTCGTGTAACCAGCCCCAGGTGACCCAGTGAGCAGATTCTAGAGCCAGGACCTGAGTCCGGCAGTCTCACTCCTCAGACCCGGGAGTGATGCCCACCTCTGCCTGGCTACACGGCCTCGGGCAAGTCACTCCTCCCTGCGACCTGGCCCCCACCAAGGACAGAGAGAAGGAAGCCTGCCTCTGGGATGGCTGGAGGATGAGTGTGAGCAGTGGGAGAGGTCTGGTGCGGGCACACTCCAGGCACCACTCTTACCCCTTCGCCAGTGGCCACTTCCCATGAGGTACAGGAGGAAGGGCGCAGCCAGGAGGGTGTCTCAGGGTGCTCAGGGGGGGCCTTCCTTCTCTGCAGCCAGGCAGACACAGCAGGGGGCCTGCCCTGGAGAGGGATGGGGGGAGTTCTCTCCCCTACCTCCCGATATGGGCATGCCACATGCCGTCATGCTGCTGACCCAGGAATTCTGGGGAGTCAGGAGACGGGAGAGGGGTTTCCCAAAGGTTCATGTGATGCCTCCCCCAACCCCCAGGCTGGGTGCCAGCACCTGCAAGGTGAGTGGAGGGCTGGGGCAGGATGCAGGGGAGGAGGCTACAGCCAGGGGCAGGCAACAATGACAGAAAGGTAAGGGGCTTAGCCCATGTGCCAACTTGGGCCGGGTTCCTGGGGGTCTTCACGTTGGCAAGGTCACCTCAGGCTGGTGGCTGGGCTTCAGCTAGACAGGCTCAGGAAACTGATTTATCTATCTGCCCTGCCCCTCAAGGGTGATCAGATTGTTGAACCCACATGCCGGTTCTGTCGCCCACAATGTGGGCCAGACCGATAGGGGCCAGACTACATTAGTGTCCCGTCGGATTCCCCTCCTCGCAGGCCGAGGGAACAGGGGTTAGTAATGAGAAAGGGGCCCTGAGGTCAAGGCATAGACCAGGTCTTGGAGGGGTGCCAGCCAGGCTGGCGCAGAACAGCACCACGGAGTGGGGAGTGCTGGGACCATGGGGGCAAAACCAGGCTCAGATTTGACTCCAGCTCTACCATGCCCCTGGGTTTGTTAATGCATCACTGTGAGCCTCAGTTTCCCCATCTGTAAAATGGGGTTGTTATCAGAACTGGAATTTCATCATAAAGTCAGAGCTTTTGTAGGGCACCTGGGTGGTTCAGGCGGTTATGCCTCTGCCTTCAGCTCAGGTCATGCAATTCATCTCTGGGTCCTGCAATCGAGCTGCTGCGCATCAGGCTCCCTGCAGGGAGCCTGCTTCTCCCTCTCCAGCTACTCCTACCCCTTGCTCGTTCTTACTCTCTTTCTCTCAAATAAATACATTTAAAAAAAAAAGCTGGAAAAAAAAAAGGAGCTTCTTTGGGATGCTTGGGTGGCTCAGTCAGCTAAGCATCTGCCTTCGGCTCAGGTCATGATCCAGGGTCCTGGGATTGAGCCCTGCATCGGGCTCCCTGCTCTATGGGAAGCCTGCTTCTCCCTCTCTCTCTGACCCTCCCCCCTGCTTTTTCTTGCTCTCTCTTTCTCGCTCTCTGTCAAATAAATAAATATTTTTTAAAAATAGAGCTTCTGACACAATGTACAATCGGTAGTAAGTGCTCAATAAATGTTACTCTCCTCCACTGACTAGCTGAGTAATCTTGTTTTTGAAACCCTACAGGGCCTTGAGACAAACTTTGGTGCTTGTCCTGTGTTCACACGGCCGTCTGGGATATGTACTTTAGTTGCCAAATGTTAGAATTACTGGAACATTTACAGGGCGGTGGAAGAGACGGTTTGCAAGTGGTGCTGTCCCTGCTACTGGAGCCTGGTGGCCCAGGGCCTCCTCCACAGGGGCCAGGAGACTCCTGGGCCAAGACACCTCTCTCTTATCTGAGGCTGGGCTTGCCCAACACACAGAGGCTTCTTTTTGGCAGCTCCTTTTTCTAGAAGACTCCTGGAAGATGCTGCCTCTGTCCCGACAACGTCTGGGCATTGTGTGTGGTCTGTAAGAGCCAAGGGTGCTGCAGCGAGTCGAAGGGAGCTGGGTCAGTCCTTGCTGGGCGTCCCTGAGGGGCCTTCACGCTCCGACCCTCCTTGACCCATGGAGCAGGACCGAGAACACATGGCAGGGCGGCACTCTCCTGTGAGGCGGTGTGACAGTGCTTGAGAACCTGGAAGGGGCTCCCCAAATGCAGGGATGATGATTTTTAGAAAACCTTCTGTCTTTTCTGTAAGGTGGAAGCTGTGAGCTAGAAATGACCTTGATCATCAGTGTTTTTCCAGGAAGATGCTAAATTGATATTGGGCAGAAAAGGGCATTCGTGGTCAAATAAATTTGGGAAAACACCAACATGAACATCCGCTGGGTTTCCTCACTGCAGGGTTTCTCGGATCCGTTCCTGCACTTTGGTGAAGGGCACTGGCTCTATCTACCCAGCAACCAGGCCTGTTGGACGGTGAGGTTCTTTTCAATTATCTTTTCAAAAAACATCTTGTGAGTTTAGAGAGCTATGGAATTCACTTTGGGAAATGCAAAAATGGTTGAAAACCTCACACTCCTCCACCTAAGGAAGCTGGAGGAACCTTGGGGACTCTGGAGACCACGAGGGGAATATGGGGGCCAAATAAGTTGAAAGGACTTGGAGGATGCACTAACCTTTATCTTATATATCATCTATCTATCCAGCAGGCTCAACACCCAGCACGGAGCCCAGTGTGGGGTTCGATGCGGGGCTTGTACTCAGGACCCTGAGACCAAGACCTGAGCTGAGATCAAGAGTTAGATACTGGGACGCCTGGGTGGCTCAACGGTTGAGCATCTGCCTTTGGCTCAGGGCGTGATCCTGGAGTCCTGGGATTGAGACCCACGTTGGGCTCCCTGCGTGGAGCCTGCTACTCCCTCTGCCTGTGTCTCTGCCTCTCTCTCTCTCTCTGTGTGTCTCTCATGAATAAATAAATAAATAAAAATCTTAAAAAAAAAACAATTGCCTTCTTATTTAAAAAAAAGTTAGATACTTAAGTGATAGGCTCCCCTCTAACCTTTATTTTATTTTTTTAAGATTTTATTTATTTTTTCATGAGAGACACAGAGAGAGAGAGAGAGAGAGAGGCAGAGACACAGGCAGAGGGAGAAGCAGGCCCCATGCAGGGAGCCTGATGTGGGACTCAATCCCGGGTCTCCAGGATCACGCCCTGGGCTGAAGGTGGCGCTAAACCACTAAGCCACCCAGGCTGCCCATTATTTTATTTTATTTTTAAAAGATTTTGTTTATTTGAGACAGATTTTGTTTATCTGAGCTAGAGAGAGAGAGAGAGAGAGAGAGAGAGTATGTAAGTGGGGGTGGGAGGGGTGGAGGAAGAGGGAGAAGCAGATTCCCCACTTAGCAGGGAGCCGGATGTGGTGATCATCCCAGGACCCTGACTTGAGCTGAAGGCAGACGCTTAATCAACTAACCCACCCAGGCACCCCACTAACCTTTATTTTAAAGCTAAGACTTTGGGGCACCTGGGGGACTCAGTCAGTAGGAGCATCTTGATCTCGGGTTCCTGAGTTCAAGCCCCACATTGAGTATAGAGATTGTTTAAAAATAAATTAAGAAAGAATGAAGCTGAGATTTTAATCTGTATTTTACTGCATCGACCCATATAATCTTCACAGCCATTCTGTAGGGTAAACATTGCTGTCATCTTCATTCTCCAGAGGGTAAACAGAGGCACAGAGAGGCAGACCCTTCCCCACAGTTCACAACTTTAAGTGGGATGTGAACTCAGGCTGCCCGAGTAAGGGGCTACACTCGTAATCCCTGCATGGCCTGCCTTCACATGAGGCTGGGCTGGTGACACAGCCCTCACTCAGCAGCCACATGCTGGAGCTCCTGTCTGGCCCTTAAACTTCCTGCACGTGGCTGCTCCTCAGAGTTCTTGGGAGAGTCTCTGGTTCCCATTTCGTAGGACGACCCCTGGGGGCGCCCAGTGGAGGAGCCCTGCAGTCCACAGCTTCCCCACCAGGAGGCTGTGTTATGGTCTCATTTTATCCACACCCTGGTTCTCTTCATTCTTACAGGAGAGGCTCAGAGGGGAACCAAGACTCAGAGATGGGAAGTAGTTGCCCCAGTCACCCAGCAAGGAGATGGTAAAGCTGGGGTTCCAACCCTGCAGTTGGGTTCCAGAGCTGGGTGTTGGGGAGTCAGGTGCTTTTCGTGATGAAGCGGTGGGTTTCTGGGGCCAGGGCAGTGGCACAGCTGCAGGACCACACCCCACCAGGGCCCTGGGCTCCTCTGACATGCCATGGCCCCTGCAGGTCCATGACAGTCCCCCTCCAGACAGATATGCTTTCCAGATATGCTAATGTTGCTCGGCCTCCCCTTCTCAGCCTTATACAGGCCAACAGTTAGTAGCATAAAAACAGGCAGATAGCTCACCACCACCAAGAAGAAGTTGCCATGGAGGCCTCTAGGCCACCAGGTTTTATCTCCAACTCCTGGAGTAGGGCCTCGGCCATTTCCTCCTTCTGCAGTGTGGACTTTTTGTTCTGGGTGTTTTTTCCTCTCCTTTGGTTCACCAATTCCTAGAGATGGACTTGTGTGTCTACCTGTCCATCCACAGACACTGGACACCTGTTGTGGGCCTGCCCCAGCTGGGCTGGCCCTCACGTGCCTGGAGGGTAGGCAGGACTCCGGGGTGTTTCCAGATCTCCTTGGAGGCAGGGGTGCATGACTGCATGCAGGATCTATTGCTTGACAGCAGAGCAGGACCTGGGTTCAAATCCTACTTCAATAATTTAATAATAAAACACCAATGACACAATTTTCTAAATGTGCAAAAGATCTGAATAGACATTTCTCCAAAGAAGATATGCAAAGAGCCAATAAGACATGAAAGATGCTGAGCATTATTAGCCATCAGGGGAATGCAAATCAAAATCACATGAGTTATCACTTCATACCCACTAGGATGGCTTTAATCAAAAAGACAGATAATAACAAGGTTGGCAAGGATGTAGAGAAATTGTGGCCTTCATGCTCTGCTGGTGGCACCATAAAATGGCGCAGTTGTTTTGGTGAACAAACTAGCAGTTCCTCAAAAGTTTAAACACAGCGTTACCACAGGACCCAGCAATTCCACTCCTAGGCATTTACCCAGGAGACTTGAAAACACATGTCCGGGGTGCATGGGTGGTTCAGTTGGCTAAGCATCTGACTTCAGCTCAGGTCATGACCTCAAGGTCCTGGGATCACAGGGTCCCGAGATCAAGCCCCTTGTGGGGCTCCCTGCCCAGTATGGAGTCTGCTCCTCCCTCTCTCTCTCTGCCCGTCCCCCTGCTCATGCTTGCGTTCTCTCTCTTTTAAATAAATAAATAAATTTTTTAAAAAAAGAAAACCCATGTCCACACACAAATATTACACAGCTGTTATTAGGATCATTATTCACAACAGCCAACAAGTAGAAACAACCTAAATGTCTTTCAACTGATGCACTGAGAAACACAATATAGGATGTTATTTAGCCATTAAAAGGAATGAAGTCCCGACACCTGCTAGAACATGGATACACCCGGAAGATGGGCTAAGTGCAAGAAGTCAGACACAGAGACCACGTACTATAGGAATCCACTTCTATGAAATGTCCAGAATGGGCACATCTGTAGGGACGAGAAGACAAGATAAGAAGAGCTGGGGGTGGGGGTCTGGAGAAATGGGGAGTGCCAATGAGTAGGGTTTTGTGGGGTTGGAATGGTGACCATATTAGCAAGCATGGTAATGGTTGCACAACTCCTCGAATATGCTAGGAACCATCGAATTGGACACTAAATGAGTGAATTGTATGCTGTGTGAATTCTATCTCCCTAAGGCTGCTATAAAAAGTTAGGAAGTAAAAAAAAAAAAAAAAAGTTAGGAAGTATAGATAAGCCAAAGGAAAAAAATGGTAAGGTTCATCATCCTATCACCTAGAGACAACCCCTGTTATGCTTTAGTGACACGCTCCCAAATTATACTCTGTTGCCCTACATGCTGCTTTTTCATTTAATAACACATGGTAAACATCTCTGCATGTCAGTAAACCTACCTGGACATAAAGCCAAAATCTGCTTCCACCCTTTACTGGCTGTGGGCGTGGGTAAGCCGCCTCAGCTCTCAGACCCTGGCTCTCTCCATCTGTAAAGTGGGGTAACCCAAGGACCTGTCTCCAGGGGAAGCCATGAGGACCAGAGGGAGATGGCATCCCTAAGGCATGCAGTGCAGATACCAGCCTAAGGGAAATGCTCTGAAGGTGGAGGCCCTGTCTGGATTACATTCTTGCCCGTCTCGAACACTCCCACCAGGCTCAACTCATTTCTGTGCTCTTCTGTACGTTTCTAATATATCATGGTTTAAAACAGCCATGGTGGGGCACCTGGGTGGCTCAGTGGTTGAGTGTCTGCCTTTGGCTCAGGTTGTGACCCCAGGGTCCTGGGACTGAGACCCACATCAGTCCCACAGGGAGCCTGCTTCTCCCTCTGTCTGTGTCTGCCTCTCTGTGTGTGTCTCTCATGAATAAATAAATAAAATCGAAGGAAAATACTAAAAAATAAAATATCTACCATTTACAAGCAGGCAGGGGGATCAGGGACAGACCCTGGAGGTTGTCGTGACCCTCAATGGAAAGAAGCTACCCTCCCACATACCTACTGTGTGCCTGGCCTAAGCTCCTGTTTTGTTTTGTTTTGTTTTGTTTTTTCCTCACAATGATATTATTGGCCCCATATGACAGATAGAGAAACTGAGGCTCTGGGAGGTGCCGTCACCTGCCCTTTGCAAACAGCTGAGGGTGGAGCTAGGTTCCATTTCCAGTTTTGTCTGGTTGAAAGTCAGTGTCCTTGCTTTTCTGTCCTCCGAGGAGGGTACAGCTTTGAAAAGTCTTGAATCTTCTCCAAATGAGGGATTCGGGTTATTATTTCCCAGACCTGGAGTGTAGGTACCAAAGGGGGTAGTCACTGCTCCTGGATTTATTTATTTTTTATTTATTTATTTATTTATTTATTTATTTATTTATCTATTTATTTATCTTTCTTTCTTTCTTAAGATTTTATTATTTATTTGAGAGAAAGAGAGAGCGAGTGCGGGGCGGAGGGCAGTGGTGGAGAAGCAAAGGGAGAGGGACAAGTAGACACGGGGCTCAATTCTGCGACCCTGAGATCATGACCTGAACAAAATCAAGAGTTGGATGCTTGACTGAGCCACCCAGGTACCCTATCACTGCTCCTAGGTTTCAAATCATAAAGATGTGTTCACGTGTGGCTACTTGCCCTAAGCCCTCTGCTGGGCTGTGGGGACACAGTAGGGGCTTAAATGTGGTTTTGCTTGAATGCACAGGCTGGCGGGGTGGCAGCCAGGGTGAGCCAGGGCCATACTCCTGGGGGTGGTGGTGAGGGGCACAGGCTCTGGAACCAGACAGTCACGGTTGGAGCCCCCACTCTGCTGGTGACGTGGGCAGTAACCCCACTGTGAACTTGATTTCCCTGTAATAGGTGGGTGTAAGCATGGAATAAGTTAGAGTTCCTGGAGTCACTCCTGACATGGGGTGAGCTTTGGTGTCAGCAGGGTGAGTCAGTGGACCGATGCAGGAAGCCCAGGAGGAGTAGCCCGGGGTGGGGGCCGCTGCCCATGCTGGTGTTTCTGCCCCCATCTCCGCAGCCAGGCCAGGTCCCCCCGTCCCGCTGTCCTTGGTGGTTGCTCTGCACCTCTTGAACAGCGATCCCACCCGGCCTGGCCTGGTCTCTGTGATCGTCCCCTGATTCCTGCCCATCTCCCTTTGGTCGCCTTCAGCACCAACTCCAGGACAGCCACCCACTGAGACCTGAGCTGCCTGTGGAGTCCCGTGGACATGCTGCGGAGCCCAGAGCCCAGCCCTGCCTCTGAGCAGCAACCTGACCTCAGAGACTCCACCTCTCGGAGCCTCCTTCCTTCCCTGTAGCACCAGGGCTAGCAGCTGACTCTAGGGCCTGATTCCGCCTGCCTGTCCCACTTACTGCCTCCCTAGCCTCAGTTTCATCATCTGCAAAACAGGAACAATAACCACACCTCAGAGATTTGAGAATTCACTGAGAAAATACCTGTCAAGTGCTCAGAACAGTGGATGAGACATAGCATGTGATCAAGATCTGTTGGCCCCTATGATCTTGGCCCTTTAGGCCCAAAACGTCCTGCCCCAGAGACCCCTTCCCCAAAGCCAGATCCGTGGTCTCCCATCCAGCCTGGCCTCTGCCCCACCCCCCAGCAGCCCGTTGGACTGGGCACTCTGCTTGGCAAGCCTCCCCCCAACCAGCACAGATGTGGTGGCTGCTGATGTCTGTTGAACAAATGAAACAAAAGACAAGATGCAGAAAAAGAAGGCCAAGAGGCTCCACCTTTGGCGGGAAAATACAAGGTCCACTCATTCAGCCATCATTCATTCATTTATTCAACTAATATCTGCTGAGCAGCTGCTGTGCGGGGCCATGGGGACACAGCAGCAAACAGCAGAACCACTGCCCCGGGAGCCCTGGCACTCTGGTGTGGGAGACAGACCCCAAAGGAAGCAAATAGTGACATGACACGTGGAGAATGCTGGCTTGTGATAAATGCCACAAAAACACCAGGGAGGGTGCCGGAGAGGTTGTCATTTGAGACAGGGCAGCCAGGGAAGGCCATGGAGAAGGGGACATCTGAGCAAAAAGTTCAAGGAGGTGAAGTTATTTGTTCATTCACTCCTTCCCTCCCTCCTTCCTTCCTTCCTTCCTTCCTTCCTTCCTTCCTTCCTTCCTTCCTTCCTTCCTTCCTTCCTCCAGGCTCCAGGCAGTCAGCAAACATTTCCCTGGGCCTGTTCTGTGGCCTTGGCCAGGTGGGTGGGGGCAGGTGGACTTGCCCTGAGCGGCTCTCAGGTGGGTGTCTCCCAGCAGTGGGCTGGGAACACACTCACCCACCCTGGAAGAGTCACAGGGTCTGCCCCAGACGGAGGTGTTCTCGAGACTTGGGCCTTTCAGCGCTAAATCGGAAAGTCTTGTGCAAACCAGAACAAGTGGTCATCCTCTCACCGACTGCCCTCATCCCAGGGGCCCAAGGAAAGGTCAGCAGAAGCATCCACTTGCTTCTCTGAGGATGGGACTCTTGTGAGGGACCGGGAAGGGAGAAGCTGGGTGCCCTTGCCACGTGAACTAGGAAGGCAGAGGCTCCAAAGCCCAAATGCACCGCATGTGGGGGCTGCAGGTATGAGGACAATGCTGCCTCCCAGGGTCAGTGGGCAATGGGTGGGAAGGGATGACGGGGTCTCAGGGCATCTGTGAGTGGACTGCATTGACCTCGGGCAGCAGGCCACCGAGCCGGTGGGTAACTGTATCTGTGTTGTAGCAAGAACTGTGCTTCACTGTGCAAGGTTTCTCCCCAAGGCAGAGGATAGAGAAAGAGCAATACCATGTCCTTGTCCTTTCTTTCCTTCATTCTGGTGAGCACTGCTGTCTGCACTGGGTCAGCCAGACAGGGAGAGAATTATAGAGCAAGTAGTGGAGAATCTATGGAAAAGGTATATGTGGGTGTTTGTTGCATTCTTTTCTGTAGGTTCAGACATTTTCAAAAAACATCATGGGGAGGAATAAATAAAAATTAATTCTTGGCCACGTATAAAGCATCCAGGGAGAGCATGGATGAGGCAACGTCCTTCCCTCCAGCAGCTCAAGCTGGCATGGATGCTCTGTGTGTGCGAGGTCCTCAGAGGAAGGACCTCGAGGCAGGCCTGGGAGGCCAGGGGAGTTGTGCAGGATGGAGGAGAAAGGGAAGAGCACTCAGACAGAGGAGCAGCAGAGGCAAAAACCCGGAGCCTGGGTGTGCAGGGATGTTGAGGCAACAGGTCGTTCTGTGTGGCTCAGTGGAGGGTTGGAAAGAGGCTGAAAAGGGAAGTTGTGGCCTCGTGAACCTTGTCTCCTTGAATCGGTCTCTGAAAATAAAAGTGAGACTGGCCCACTGTTGCAAAATCAGAGAACACAGGAAATTATTTTAAAAAAGGAAATACAACCCCCTAGGTTAGCCCATCACCAGAGATAACCACTGTGAAGTATTTGATGCATTTCTTCCTAATATCTTCATATACTTGGATATGTATGGATATATATATATATCTCATAACTTAGAATAATAAAATAGTTTGCATCTTGTTGGTTTTTTTTTTTGTGTGTATGTTTTTAAAGATTTTATTTATTTAAGAGAGCAAGCAAGCACACGCAGAGGGGAGGGGCAGAAGGAGAGGGAGAAGCAGGACCCCTGCTGAGCAGGGAGCCCGACATGGGACTTGATCTCAGGACCCTGGGATCATGACCCAAACTGAAAGCAGAGCACTTAACCAACTGAGCCATCCAAACACCCTTGTTTGTTTGTTTGTTTGTTTGTTTTAAGATTTTATTTATTTATTCATGAGAGACACAGAGAGAGAGACAGACATAGGCAGAGGGAGAAGCAGGCTTCCTGCAGGGAGCCCGATGCGGGACTCGATCTGGGGTGTCCAGGATCACGACCTGAGCCAAAAGCAGATGCTTAACCACTGAGCCACCCAGGTGCCCCATTGTTTTATTTTTTTAAATATTTTATTTATTTATTCATAAGAGACAAAGAGAGAGGCAGAGATATAGGCAGAGGGAGAAGCAGGCTCCCTATGGGGAGCCCAAGTAGGACTCAATCCCCAGACCAGGATCACGCCCTGAGCCAAAGGTAGACATTCAGCCACTGAGCCACCCAGGCGTCCCTTGTGATTTTTTTTTTTTTTTTTTAGAGATTTTACTTTTTAAGTAACCTCCAGCCCCAACATGAAGCTTGAACTCATAACCCCTAGATCAAGAGGCACATGCTCCCCTGACTGAGCCAGCCAGGGGCCCCTACATGTTGGTGTTTTTTACTTAACATTACATCAGATGCATTTTTCTAGGGCCATTAAATAGTCTCTGCTAACCTGATTTCTAAGCCGTTTGGATGACTCCAGCCAGTGGTAGCTTCTTGGCTAACGTGGTGATTCTCCTGGCTGGCCCCTGCCACTGATGCTGTTTGCACTTGTCTGCTGTGACAGAGAACACCGTGATTAACAGCCCCCATCCATCCACAACTCCATGTCCACATCGCTGATTATTTTGGGTTTCCTTCTGACCATTCCTAGACATGAGATTCTTGGAAGCCCTGCTCAGTGCAGAGCTGGCTGGGTAACCGGGAGAGGGGGTGGGTTTCCCGGGGCACATGCCCCCACCTGAGGACAGCCTGGGCCCCAGCTGGAAGGAACAACTTGCACTTTCTGAATGCCTCATGCTCTCTCCTACCTCCAGGCCAGTTTGTCCGGGTGTTATAAACTCCCGCCCCCAGCTTTCTCTCTTCCCTGTTTTCTCTGTCTTGCTAACTCTTCCTCATCTTTCCAGATGCCCACATAACCTTCTCCAGGCAGCTTTCTGAGCCCCTGCTGCCATGCCCTCAGCGGCCGTGCCTGGGCCACCTCCTTCCCGGTGCTTTCTCGCTGGGTTACAAGAACTACTCCTTTGTCTGGTTTTCCTTGTCCCCTGAGAACAAGGCCCAAGCTGCATTCATCTCTGAATTTCTAGTATCAGGGGGTTGAGCTGGCTGCTTTTGGTTTCAGTAAATGTTTGTTGAGCAAAGGAACGGAGAGTTGGACAAATGATTTGAACAAATGAAGCAAAGTCCATGGGGGAGGCTAAAGCGCAGACGCTGGACTTCAGAGGAGCATCCAGTCTAGGGGGACACCATAGAGCAGGGCCCCTGAGCCAGGAGCAAGGAAGAGGGGAAGCAGGGCTCTTGTGAAAGGAAGCTGGAAGGAAGCAGGGGCCCGGGCAGTGCTGTGCAGGGTAATTCAGGCAAGAACATTCCAGAAGAGGGCAAGGTTTCATGCACTCTGGAACCCTGTGTCTGGATTCAAATCCTGACTCTGCTGCCTAGGAGCTGTGTGACCCTGAGCTACTGACTTAGCTTCTCTGTGTCTCAATTTTTCCAACTATAAAGGGATGCGTGGGTGGCTCAGCAGTTGAGCATCTGCCTTTGGTTCAGGGCGTGATCCCGGGGTCTGGGATCGAGTCCCACATTGGGCTTCCTGCATGGGGCCTGCTTCTCCCTCTGCCTGTGTCTCTGCCTCTCTCTCCCTCTCTGTCTCTCATTAATAAATAAATAAAATATTAAAAAAATTTTTTTCTATCTATAAAATGTGGATGACAAATTCTAGTACTTCATTCATTCATTCAGTCATTCATTTTCTCCTTCACTTTACACTTGTTGACTGTTCTGGGCTCAGGATCGGAAGCTGAGAGGGAGCTGACCAGCACGGTCACTCACGCAAGCAAGCCCTGCAGCCGAGATGGAACCTGGGTCTGGCAGCCACAGGTTCCATTCATGATGCCCTGCAGGCCACCGCACAGGCTGCTGTGGGACCGCAGGAGGTGCTGGCACACAGGGGACACTTCCCAAGCAGGAGCCGCTGTCACTACCCTCCTACAGCATCGTTACCGTCAGGTCTTGGAGAACGTTCCTACCCCTCTGAGCTTCAATCTCCTTTACGGTGAACACCATCTTGGTTTGCCTAGGAAGGAGGGTTTTCCCAGGATATGGGATTCTAGTGTTAAAATGGGGACAGTCCCAGGCAAACAGGGATGGGTGTTTCCTCATCTGTCACCCGGGGAACCACCTGCCTCCTGTGGCTGTTGTGCAGAACAGAAGCACACCCATAGGAAAGTCAGAGAACCAGGGGAGAGGAATTCTAGGATCGATTACATGAATATTGAAGAATTCTGTGTGCAATGGGAGTCCAGTCATGAGAAAGAAGGAGCCAGCTCCCAGGTACTGCTGTGGAAGAAGCTCTACGATACATATTCTCAGTGAGAAAAGCAAGGTACAGAACATTTTGTGTGGAGTGCTTCCACCAGAATCGAAGGAGGGGTATGAACAGACACACACATGCTCACGTGTGTGTGGATTCTCTGGGGAGCGAACTAGGGGCTGGGGAGAAAAGGTGGGGGAAAGATCTGCTTTTTCAGTCTATATCCTTTTGCGTTGTTGGAATTAGATTAACCTTTTGCTGTCATTATCAGGTTGAAAAACTGTCTCAACTTCTGTGTGTCCAGATTTAAAACACACACACAAAAAACCCCAAAACTATTCTAAACCATGAAAAGGCCCAAAATGCAGAGTAGGAAAAGTGCCTAACTCAGGGTCCCACACCCAGGAGGTGCCTGAATGGCCTTCTCCCTTCTCCCACCTGTGAGCTCGTTGACCACTGGGCTGAGTGTGCAAGGGGCACCATTTTCTAGGGGCTCAGGTGCAAGTGTAGTTTGGGAAGACACGTGTGGGCTCCATGAGGCAGCCTGCCTGCAGGCCTGGGGCCCACGGGAACCTCACCCACTTCTGTGCATGCGTGTCCAAAGTCACCGTGTGCCCGTTCCAGGGCCTTTCCCTGCCTCTTGGGATTGAGGAAAGCCCATCTTGCAGGCTAAATGGCTCAGGTCTCACATACTTCCAGACTAGGGAACCCACATCTGCTGCTGCAGCCACTATAGCCAGTTCTTTCTGCCTCTGGCCTTGGGGAGAAAGGGCCACGGCTGGTTTAGGAAGAGGCTCTAGGCTCAGCCTGAGACTACCCAGCGGGCCCGACCCCCCGCTGACCAGCCTCCCCTGAGTTCCCAGTCCAGCCCTGCCTTGAGCTTCTATTTTTTTTTTTTTATTTTTATTTATTTATGATAGTCACACACAGAGAGAGAGGCAGAGACACAGGCAGAGGGAGAAGCAGGCTCCATGCACTGGGAGCCCGACGTGGGATTCGATCCCGGGTCCCCAGGATCGCGCCCTGGGCCAAAGGCAGGCGCTAAACCGCTGCGCCACCCAGGGATCCCCGAGCTTCTATTTTTTTTTAAAGATTTTATTTATGTATTATTTATGTATTCATGAGAGAGAGAGAGAGAGAAAGAGAGAGGCAGAGACACAGGCAAAGGGAGAAGCAGGCTCCATGCAGGGAGCCTGATGCGGGACTCGATCCCAGGACTCCAGGATCACACCCTGGGCTGAAGGCAGATGCTCAACCACTGAGCCACCCAGGGGTCCCTGCCTTGAGCTTCTAGACATGTGGCCAGGCTCTTTTCTTTTAATTTTTTAGCATTATGCACATATTTCAGAAAAATGTTCTCACTGTAATATCTCAAACATTAATAAAATGTAGCAAATAAAAGCCCGAGTAATTCCTCTGCATTTCCTGCACCACATTCCCCTCAAACATGACTGGCAGTTAGTGGGTATTCTTTTGAACCTTTTACCATCATGCGTGTGTATCTGTATCTAGTCCTCTATCCGTACCCTTCTGTCTGTAACTACCCCTTTATCTGATCTGTGCCAACTGTATATGTAACCGTGTAAGTAGAGGTGTGTGTGCTCCTCATGTAAATGGTAACATTCTGTAACATTCCAGGTGCCTTATTTTTCACTGAATGTATCATGGACATTGTTTTGGGTCAGTACATATACAACCACCTCCTTTTAACAGCTGAGCAGTATTCCAGCACATGAGCTGGCCCCTCATTTCTCTGTCCAGTCCCCTATTGGACATTTAAATGGTTTCTATTGTTTTGCTTCTGCAAGATCAAAGCCCTGGGCAGGCCTTATCATGCACTGACCGATTTCTCCAGGATAGGCACCTGGCTCGCCTCCCAGCACTACTGAGGGAGCTGGGTACTGCATTTGCCGTGAGGTACTGACAGAGGGGCTGGGTGCTGGGGCTGGGTCCCGACTTTTCACGAGGTACTAACAAAGTGCAGCCCGGGGAAGCCGAGCTAACCACACTCCCAGCCAAGGACATAGACCACCTGTTTCTGTGCACACCGCCAGCACTGAGCTGCCCAGTGTGTCACATCTCTATATCAGACCGTCTCCCCCCCAGCAAAATCCTCACCTCCCAAGCCTCCAATCATTCCACCTGGAATGGTTTTGAAATGTGCATTACAGGAACTTCCCAGCCTTCTTGGTTTGTCCTGCTACTGAGTGACTTCCCACCTGGGGTGATTTTAGGGAGAAGGGGAAATTCCCCAGTCCCCAAATTTCTCCCCCACTTAAAGGAAGAGGCTCTTGAAGGCCCTGCCTCCCTTTGTGAACTCTTTTTCCAAAGGCTTCCTGCCACATAGGCAGCAAGGCACAAAGAGGGGTGGGCTTGGGAGGTAGAAAGCATGAGGGGTGGGGGGCAAAAGAAATAGAACCATACTAATGGCCTATTTCTTACAAAGTGCCTCCCCTGCCCCTGGCACACGCTCTGCAGTGGGTGCTGCAATTTTCCCAGCCTTGCAAATGAGGGAGCTGAGGCTCGGAGGGAAGGGGAGCAGGAGTTGAACACAGGCCTATGCAGCCCAGGTCCTGTGATGGCAAGGTGCCAAAATGTATGCCAGAAGGTACTGGTACTGACTCCCTGGGGAGCCCGAGATAAATGAAGGCTGGAGAAGCGTGTGTATATGTGTGTGTGTTGGTGAGGAAAGGGATCTGGAGAGATGAGTGGGATTTGGGAGGGAGGGGAAGGGCCTACCAGCTGAGTTGACAGTCTGGACAACAGCCCAAGGCAGGAGGACACCTGGCATGCTGATGGTAGAAAGGCCTGGTCTGGGTCATCGTGTGAGGTGCGAGCTGGAAGTTGCGAGAGGCCGGGCCTGCCCCGAGGGCCCTGATGCCAGGCAGGGAGTGGGCTTATAACTAATTGCCACCGTCCCTGTTATCTATGGTCAGTGACATCTCCACACCAAGACAGCTGCTATCACGCTGGCCGTCCATGTGTCAGCTGATTCTTCCAACTATTCCAGGCCATGGCCACCATGGTGCCCATTTCACAGATGAGGAAACTGACTAGGGAGGCTCAGGGGGGCAGGATCAGGGCTGCTGACTTACCCTGGGATGCCCTGGACCTGCCCTCCTGGAGGAGAGGAAGGGGGAAGGGAGGGAGGAAAGCAGGTGGAGGGGTGAAGGATGAGGGACGTGGGGCCCCCGACCCTACCATCATCGCTGCTTGAACTGTCTAGGTTTCTGAACTGGATGGTGCTGGCGGTGGTGGGCCCATCTCAGCCCTCCTGACCTGAGCTGCTTGAACCCAGTGACCTGTGCATCCCCAGGGCTGATATTGCTGCAAGGCTGGCCCAGAACTCTCTCTCCTGAATTTGCATCCAGAGTTCTTTCTCCCACACTCCACATGCAAGCGCTGCTGGACCACTGGATCCCGCAGAGCTCTGGAAATCCATGGGATTTACCCACCCAGTTCCAGCTACTCCAGGATCTGGAAAACAGTAGGCTCTTTGGGTCTGGCCCGAGCCAGGACCCCATTTTCCTCCTGTGTAAGATAGAAGTATTCACTGTCAGACTGTACAATTGCTCTTGGTGTTTGTGCTTGTCTTGGGCCCCTGCTCCTCTGGCTTCTAGTCTCAGAAAACAGCCTGGCTCTGGCTCAGACCCTTGCTAAGCCTCAGTCTCAGGAAGACAGAGCAGCTCTGGACCAAAGGGTCAGCCATAAGCTCAAGCTCTGTTCCAAATGCCTTGTCGCTGCAGCCTGAGTGTGCCAGGTGCCCACCACTCAGGGAGCACTTGACATCGCCATCCCTCCTTTCCCTGTCCGGGCAGAGCAAGTCCTTTCTCCAGGCCTCCGTCTCTGGACATCTGCAATGGCTGTTCCTCCCTGCCCGGCCTAGCACCAGGGCTGTTTGAAGCCAGTGTAAGGCACCGGATGGGAAAGAGCTTTGCAGATGGAAAATTTGGCCCACTGGGAAGATTTATTGCTGCGACTGTAAGTGTGAGGTCCAAAGGCCATTGGGGCCTGATGGCCCCTACCCAGAAGGCTGTGCTGGAGCCCAGGCCTCTTTCCCTCCATCAGTGATGAAGGAGCAGACAACCCTCTCCCCAGGGCCCTGGCATCTGGTGGCACGCCAGCCCGCCAGCCGGGACTGGGCTCCTTCAACCAACATTTCGCCTCTTATTTTGGTATGTGCATCCCCCATGCAGGGTTAGCACCTAGATGGCCCAGGTCTGGAGAAGATACACAGGTAGCTGAAACCCCTGGATAAGCCTGGAGAGGCAGGCCAAGCCCCAAGAGAAAAATCTCCCTTTTCTCCTCTAACCTGCTATCCCGGGTGGGACTTGCCCTACCTAGGGCCCCCTGCCAGCTTCCCCACCTCCCGCACATCCCCTCCATTTCCACTCTTGCCACCAGAGACCTCTGGAAGTCAAGGACTCAGGCAGGTGTCTCCTGCTCGGTGCCCTCTGCCAAGCGTCCTGGCTGGTGTCGAGCCCCAGGGGCAACAGGGCCCAAAGGAGAGGAAGAGTGTCCCTATGCTCTGTAGCCTGCCACCCCTTGGCCTGCTGGAGTGGCCTCCCACTGCTCCTGGGCCCTGGGCCATGACTGGGACGCACCCCACACTCCGGCCCACAGGAGGCCGTCCCAGGTGCAGCGGGCCTGGACCCCATCCCTCCCCTCACACCTGCCATCTCCTCACCTGCATCCAGCCCCCCTCAGGCCGTCTTCCCATGCTGCCTCCAGCCTGTGCGAGGGGACACAGACCGGGTCGACAGAGGGAGCTCCTCCTGCCCTGGCTGCAGGTCTCCCTAAGGGTTCCATGAGCCCGGAGGGAAAGGCACACGGCCTCGGGCTGGCCTTCTGAGCCCAGCACTGTCTGGCTCCTGAAATGTGCGTCTGATGCCCAGACGAGCGGACGTCCCTGGCCGCCCTGCGCGTGGCCACCCCGGCGGCTGGGAGTGTGGATGAGCTCAGGCTCAGCCAGGCTGAGCTATATTTAGACACCGGGGCCAGGGGGAGCTTCTGGGCCCGAGGCGGCGGAGCCCACAGCGGGGGCCCCAGGGGCACCTCCTCATCTAGGGGGACGGTCCCTGTGCAAGAGGCCGTAACCCAGACCGGGCGCTGTCGGCTCCCACTGCCCCCAAAAAAGGCCAAGGAAAGATTCTGTTTGAACAAAGGAGGCTCTCTGGCTGGTGCTGTACGCGGGGTGTGTTTATAGTTAGAAAAAACAAGTTCCGGGCTGGCCGGTCGCTCCAAGGGTGGGCCGCAGGCGCGGGCGGGGGCGAGCGAGGGGCGGCGGGAGAGCCCCTGCCCCCCCCCCCCCCCCCCCGCGGCGGCGTGCCAGGCCGGGGTGCGGCCGGCGCGAGGAGGGGCTGGCGAGCGGCTGCCCTGGCCCGGCGGTGGCTCCCCTGCTCCCCCGGGCGGGCAGGAGGCAGGATGGATGTTCGCAATAATTACCCAGCTGCAGCTTCCCGGCGCTGCCGCCATAGCAACGGTGCCGGCGCCCCGGCCGCGGCCCAGGCGGGAGGGGGCGCGGCGCCCGGGCAGGTCGGGGAGGGGCGCGGGCCCCGGGCCGGCGAGCCCCGCGGGCAGCTTTGTTGGCTCCTCTGCCGCCTGCCCCCTCCCCGGAGGCCTGGGCGCAGGGAGCTGGGCACGCCCCCGGGGAGCGCGCAGCAGACGCGGGATCCGCTGCCAGGCCCCGTGGGGCACGGGGAGCAGGTGTCGGGGCCGGGGGCGCAGGGGGGTCCCTGTGGCTCAGGGATGCACTCGGGGCGTGGGGCTGCCACCCCCCGCCGACGCCCGGGCCCCTTGGGTGTGATCCGCCCCCCACGTCGCCTCCCCTCTCCGGGGCTAGTGCGTGGTCACTGGGCGCCCGTGGGGGGGGTGTTTATGACTCCAGTCCCGCCGTCCCTGCTGCCTGGGGCAGGACTGGCTTTGTGTGAGGTTGCCTGGGGGGACCCAGCGGAATTCTCCGGGACCCCTAGAATCCTGCCCCCATGGCACCCAGCCCCCTCTGCTCAACAGTAAAGGTTCTGTAGGTCTCCCTCCTGAGAACGTTTGCTCTGATGAAAGGGGCAGCGTTTACCTCCGTTTTACAGATGGAGAAGCCGAAGCCAGAGAGGTTATGTGGCCTAAGGTCACACAGCTAAAAACACGGACTCTCAACCCAGTCCAGTCCTGTCACTGCCCTGCCATGGCTGTGGCATTTGCTATGGCTATTCCCCAACCGGCTGTCATCTGGCGGAGTATCCCGATGGTTAGCTAAGAGTGCAGACTCTGGCCTGGGCGGGGAAGGGGGGGGGTGATGTGAGTCAACCTCTCCCAGCCTCGGCTTTCTCCTCTGTGAAGTGGGGATATAATGAACCTTCGCTTATGGGGTTGGTGCACGGATCAAAGAAAACAGTGCATGGAAAGAGCAGCGCCTGGCACGTGGGAAGTGTTAGCTGTTGTTATTGTTGGAATTATGATTATTTTTATTATTGTTACAACATGAGGAGGTGGACCTACACTCTCACCAAAGCCCCTTTTGGCTGCGGCCTTCCGGGGCTCTCCAGGCAGCTTTCTGAAGGCGAGGCCTCCCTGGCAGGCAGCAGAGAGGATGAGCGGGCTGGGAAGTGGGGAGTTCACAGCCTAGTGAGGAGGCGGGTGCTAATCGCCTAATCCCACAAGTGTGTCTGGGGTGTGGGCTGTGAGTGTGAGGAAGGAGACACATGGGGCTTAGATGGGGCACACTGTGCAGGGCTGAGACCCTATTTACACAGCACGAGCAGGGATGGCCTCTCCTGGGGGCCAGGCTGGAGGGGGCAGGAAGAGGATGTTTTAGAACATGGCCTTGCTTGAGGAACTGAATGGGGGCAGGGGGCAGAGCTCTGGAGCAGAGAAGGACAGGAAAACTGAGGTCAGGAAGGTCACACGGGGCTGGATCTCCAGGGCTTCATGGGCTGTGGAGGAGAGTTTTTGGATGTGATTCTAGAAGCTGTAGAAAGTTAGCACGTGGTTTTAGTCAGAGAAGGAGATCAGTCTATATTTGTTAATGGATGAGTGAATGAATGTGTGATTAAATGAATGGAAGTTTTATTTTGCCTTGGCCGACCACAGAGACCCTCTCTTTTCACCTTCCCCCCTCTCCCCCTCCTCCTCCCATCATTACCTCAGCCCTTCCTTGCTGGTTCAGTTCAGTTATTTGTCAGCTGCTGCCCTGGGAGCCCATGGTCATATGGTGAAGGATCAGCAAAAAAAAAAATAGAAAAATTCCAGATCAGTTGCTTTGACAATATGGAAGAGTATTTTGGGAAAGGAGGAGTTGAAACTGGTCAGGGCACTGTCTGAGAGGGGTGTTGAAGGATCAATAGGAGTTCACTATGTTGCCAAGGCAGAGGACACAGCATCTGCACAGGCTCAGAAACAGGAAACAGCACAGCATTGGTGGGTTTTTTTTTTTTTTTTTAAGTATTTTCATAGGGCCAGTGATAAATAAGGATAGTTGCCTTTACAGGGCACTCCTATATGTCTAGTCCCCGGCCACAGACATGAGCTCACGGGGGATCACACAGTTTAAACCTGGCTCCCTTTGTGGCAGAGGCCTGGTTCACCTTTCAGAATGAAGAATCGAGGTTCAGACAAGTCAGGTTACTTGCCTGTTAAGGTCACACAGCCAAGCCGAACCCATGCCCTCTAGCACTCAGGGGTGGGGTTGGCCTGACGATCCTCGCTGGGTCATAAAAGGCCCTGAAGGCCAAGCTAACATCAGGACTCAGTCCTGGCGCTTGTGGAGAGCCACAATGGGGTGAGAGAGGGTTGGAGCTTTGTTTCAGAGGGAAGACTCTGTGGCCTCTGGGGAGGGTAGATAGAGCCACCGAGCCTGGCTGAGAGGCTGCTACCGCAGTGCAAATGAGGGATGGTGAGGGCTTCATCCACAGCGGGGCCCTGGGGCAGGACAGAGGGAGGCCTTTGAGGAAGGCCCAAGGGCAGAGGTGAGGCCAGGTGAGCAGAGAGAGGCCCCTGGCACGTAGGCATGGCTCGTGGCTAGACCAAGTGTGATGAGCCTAACCTGAAGTTGGTGCTCTTGCCTCCCCTCTGGCCGGTTACTATTTCACTAATACGTACAAGAGTTGGCATTCTCTGCCTTGTGAGATTACAGGTGGATTTTTTCTCTAAAGGTGGCTGGGACAAGGCATTTCTTAACCCAAAGTGATGCTGGCTGATGGTAGTGTTTCAGGCATAGGGCCATCACTGGGGTTTGCCCCAGAGTCTCCAAGGCCCCTAACAGGCCAAGGGCACAAGGCACCATGCTTGGGTGGTAGTGACCCTTGAGTGTGCTCGTGGGAACCCGCATTTAGGAGGGGTCTGCACAGGGGTCAGACCACCCTGGGTCCATTCCAGAGGTTGCTGCAGCTACAGAAATTGGAGAAGCTTCTGGAAGCCCAACAACGGCATTCCTGACCTCCCTCTTTGGGCTTCCTGAGGCTGGGCCAGTGAACTGAAGCCCTTGGGCCGCCTGCCCGCTGCTCTGGGAATATTGTAGCCGGTAGGCCAAGCAGGCGGTGGCTCGAGCTGCAGGTGCTGTGTCACCTGAGCCCAGGTCGTGGCTGCTCTATGGGGAGGAGTGAGCCTGTTCCCACACAGCCAGCTAGCTGGCTCGCTTCCTCATAACTCAGAGGAGTCATGGCCCGGGGCCTTCCCTGGCCCAGAATCTGGGATGAAGGCCATGCTTTGTCAACCCCCAACCCACACCCTGAGCCCCTTCCATGTGTCTGCTGCCAGTGAGGAACCAGGACTTGGTAGAAAGTGCTGGTCTGGAATCTAGTCGCCTGAGGTAGAATTCCCGGCTTTGCTTTGAACACTTGGGTGGCCTTGGACAAGCCACCATTTTCTCTGGGCCTCAGTTTCTACACCTGTAGAGGGGGGTTGGTAGAGGACAGGGTGAGATGATGAATGGCCAGGCCAGCCGGCTTCTGCCCGGAGCAGACCGGAGTGTGAGCCCTGTGTCCCCTCCCATTCCCCAGCCGTACAACCAGGAGAGGAGAGGGGCCAAAATGCAAGACAACACAGAGTCCCTGGAAGCCTGATGAGTCTGGGAATGATTGTTTGTAAGAGGCCCTGCCTGCGCCGGATGTGCTGTCAGCTTGGCGTCCAGATGGGCACCCCAGAGCAGGGCACGCCTGGCCAGCCGTGGCGCACAGATGGCAACAGCACGGGAGGCCAGACCCGGGTCTCCCGAGCCAGAGCCAGGACTGCGGTGGGACGGGCCACCGAGGTGGCCGAGGGGTGCCCTCAGCCTCCAGGCCCTCCCCTCCTCCTGGCGGAGCCTCAGCTGCCCAGGTCAGTCTTTCCCGGTGGTGGTCACACTGCTGATCGTGGCGCTGATCTCACCAGCCTTCAGGAGCCCCTCTTCCTCTGTGACCTAGTCTCCCTGCGACAAGGCAGACAGCTGAGTCCCCAGGAACGTCACTGGCTTCTGTCCATAAGACCTGGCCTTTTCCAGCACAACCCAGAATCCTCGAGGGATGGGACAATCCCTTCTGGCCTCACCACTCTGGGATTTTCTTCTCCCAGAGTCTCTTATAAGATGGGCCGGGCAGCTGAGGCCACACCATCCCCATCCCACAAACAGTACAGAGGGGACAACTGCATATATTGCAAAACCCACTTGGAGCATGTCAAGTCCCCACTCAGCAACTTCCAAGATGGCTCTGTCATCCTGGAGTCACTCAGCTCCTGCAAGCTTTGCACGGCTACCCCTCCCTCGGGCCCACTCTGCTCCACCCTGTCTGCGTCCCTCAGACGCCCCAAGCAGCCCCTCTCACTCCTTTGCACTGACTGTTCCGTCTGCCTCCAGTGCTCTTCCCCCAGGTCCCTACGAACTCCTGCATGCCCTCGAAGCCTCTGCTCCAATGCCCCCTCCTCAGAGGAGCCCTTGGTGACCATCTAAGGGTGCCTCCCCACTATTTTCCCTAGTTTTCTTCCTAGTGAGTTTATTATACATAGCTCCATGTAATCGCCTGCCTCCCCGCACCCTGCCCCCCAAGAACACCAGTGTCACCGCGGTGAGGGCCTGTCTCACTCATGGCTGAATCCCGGGGCCTAGCGCAGTGCCTGGCACAGAGAAGGCACTCGATACGATTGTCGAATGAATGAATGAGCGAATGAACAAGAGATGGAATTCATCACTCAGCAAATATTTATGGGCATGTACTTGGGCAAGATCATGCCATCGCTACAGGGCCTGGGAACCAAAGCCCTCACACCCGACCCTGAGGAGGACATCACAGGGCCACTGATCCAAAAGCAGAGAACAGAAGGAGGCAGAGAGGAATCCCAGGGAACCCAGGCATGGCTTCTCATCTGGGGCCATCTTCCACTTCCTAGCTGTGTGCCTTGGGGGCTCAGCGCTTGCCCCCTCAAGCTCCATGGTCCTCACAGTAAAGGGGAGCCAAACATCCTGACAAGGGGCCCCACCTGGCCTCCTCCTCAGCTCTGGGCCACCACCATCTGGACACACCTAAAATCCATTATCCACATGGCAGCCAGAGGGGCCTTTCTTTTTCTTTTTCCCTCTTTCTTTCACTTCCAAAAAAGTATTTATTTTTTGAATAGGTGACAAATTTGCACGGCTCAAAATTGGAAAGGTGCAAGAAAAAATGTAGAAAGAAGAAAGTATCCCTCCCACCCAGTCCCAGCCAGCCAGAACTCCTCCCCAGAGGCAGGCGCTGTTTCCTCCTATTTTCATCTATCATGCCACAGATAATTTTATGCATATAAAAGCGAATGCAAATCTTAATCTCCGTTTTTTTGTTTTGTTTTTTTTGTGTTGTTTTTGTTTTTAAGCAGACAGTAGCATACCATGGACATGGCTCTGCCCTAAGCTGTTTTTTTACTTGACAATCAATTTGGAGATTTTTCAAGGGTCTTTTAAAAATAGTTCAACTGGTCCCTCCCCTGCAAACCAGCCCTCTGGTGGATCCCTAGCATTCTCAGAATAAAATCCAGACTTCCACAGGGTGCTCTGTGATCTGGCCACAGTCAGCATCTCTAACCTTGACACCTTCTCCCCCCAACTGACTCACTCTGCCCCAGGCACTGTGGCCTCTTCACTGTTCCTCCAATGTGGCAGGCACAGTCCTACCCCAGGGCCTTTACACTTGCTGTTCTCTTTGCTCTCTGCCTCCACAAATTCTCTCTCTCTCTCTTTTCAGGTCTCTACTCAATTAGCACCTACCCAGAGAGTTCTTCCCAATCATCCTAACCAAAGCATCCACTCTCCCACCCTATCCCTTCACTGCCCTTTCTTTTTGATAGCATTGATTACCATTTGTGGTGGGATGTAATTGCTCAGCATCTGATTCTTCTACCTGACCAAGCTCCACGGAGTGGGGCACTGGGTCTGTCTTGGTCAAACGCTAAGCCAACACTTGGACTTTAACAAATGCTTAGCAACTACAGTTGTCTGGTGAAGAAACAGATCCCCATTTTACAGAGGAGGAGATGGAAGCATGGAGGAGGGAAATCCCTTGGCCAAAGCCAGTGGGGAGCCACTGCAGTTCATTCACCCCAACCCAGGTTCTGCTCCGAATCCCTCCTCCATTTCCCAGCTGTGTGGTCCAGGTTGGCCTCTTGCCCTCTCTGAGCCCCAGCTCACCTTCCATCCTGTGAGGGAGGGTGAGGAAAGTGAGACGGGTGTCCATGGCACCTTCCCGGGGAGCGCAGCTTGACTCACGCCACAATGGGTCCCTGTCCTCTGTCCACTGGGAACGCCACCCAGCCTGGCCCATTATGGCCATCTAATGCAAGGAGAAGGTTCCCAGCCATTAACAGTATTTTTAAACAACGATCCCAAGGAAATATTTTTAAAATCTTGCGTCGTCCTGGGGAACAGCTCTGAATTATTAACTATCAGGCAGCCCAGCTATATTTCTTGACAGAGTTTATTCCAACACATACAATTTTCCTCCTGGTAATTTATGAAAAGTGCATTCCCTTCTTCAGGAAATCACACCCCCTTCTCAGCACCGCCTCCCCCCACCCCAAACTGGAATGTTTACTGGGTAAAGGCAACAAACTTTTATCTTAAAGTGCGTCTGCTTTCCTGCCTGATATTGGAGGACATTTCCCAGGGAGTCACTGCAACCATATTTTTTGAAATGTCCAGCCTGGGGCCTTTTAGGAATTCAATAAAACCCCATCAATTAGGATGAATTAATCATCCCCCGACCCAGCAATGCCCCCTTTCCCTCGGCCCCACACTGTGACACCTGGTAGGGAGATCACATATGGGGTTCATAGCCAGGTGGTTTTGGGTTCAAGCCCCAGGGGAGTCCTGTTTCCTGGGACGCAGCTACTCTGGCCTCCCTCTGCATTGCCTACCCTGTCCCAGGCATCGAAGGCACACACACAGTAAAATAAGCCCAGATTTAGCGGCAGAGGCCTTGGATTATCCTGGCATCACAGATTTAGCTGAGTGACCTGAAGTAAGTCACCAAACCTCTCTGATCCAGTTCCTTTTTATTTTTTCCTGATCCAGTTTTCTCATCCCAAAATCAGGGGCCGATGGTCTGAATTCAGATATGCACTCAACAAATACATAGACCACATCGTGCTAGCCACTGAGATCCCGAGCCAGCACCACACGAGTGAGCTAGAGAAATGTTGAATGCTAGTGAGTGCTGAAAATAAGGCCGGGGTAGGGATGAGAAGTGCTGGACAGGTTATATTCAGAAGGACATCCTGGACAGTGTGGGTGGGGCAACAAGGCAGATCCCCAACCCCAGCAGGGAAGATCTTGCCCCTCACTCCCCGGAAACAGACATTTGACAGCGTCCAGAGATTTGGGGTTGTCGCCCTGGTGGGCGGGTGCTGCTGACATCCTGGGGCCCACGGGGCAGCCCTGAAACAAAGGGGTGACTGAGGGATCCCTGGGTGGCTCAGCGGTCGGGCGTCTCCTTCAGCCCAGGGCGTGATCCCAGTCTTGGGGATCAGGTCCCGCATCAGGCTCCCTGTGAGGAGCCTGCTTTTTCCCCTTCCTATGTCTCTGCCTCTCTCTCTCTCTGTCTCTCTCTCTCTCTGTCTCTCTCTCTCTGTGTCTCTCATGAATAAATAAAGTCTTAGAAAAAAAAAGGAGTGACCAGACTCCCAACATCACTAGTGCCTATTGGAGAAGCCCTGCTGGGCCACTGCAAAGCCTTTGGCTTTTGCTCCAAGTGATCTGGAAGCCGAGGGAGGGTTTTAAGCAGAAGGAAGGTATGACCCGACTAGGTGGAAAATGGGCTGTATCAGGGCGAGAGATGGCGGATGTCTCCTTAGATGCCTGCATAAGGACAACTCAGCTGCTCCCCCAGCCCACAGCTAGTCCTGTGAGTGGCCGCAGGTGCCACATACACAGCAGCAAGCAGGGCAGACCCGGGCCTGCCCTCACTGGGCCTATATTCCCCTGCGGGGGGCAGAGGGGGAAGGAACAAGTGGACAAAGCCACGCTCTGTTCAGGGCACAAAAGGCTCCCCCCATCACACTTGGGACAAGCTGCAGAGTCCACAGGCCCTGCCTGGCCCCTCACCACTCTTTCTGGTCCTGTGCTCCTTCTCACTCTCATGGCCTTGGAACACACTGGGGCAGGGCAGGGTGTGCTGGTGCTGGCCTCTCCTGGGGGGGGGGGGGGGGAGGTGGCAATGCTCATCCCTCTGCTTAGATGCTTCCCTGTTTTTGTGACCCTTCCCATACATTACCTCCTTACCAAGGCTTCCTTGGCCCCCAACTGCACTGTCTAAACAGCTGTGACTTCAACCTTTATATTCTGACTCCATTTGCCCATCTTCCTCCCATCCCTTCTTCCTTCCATCTATTTATTTGTTCATTCAGAAAATCCTCTGTAAGTCTTACCTATGTGCCAGCCCCTGTGCTGAGTGCAGGGGGCCCAGGAGGGAATGAGACAGGGCCCCACCCACTCAGGTCCACTGAGGACAGATGGTATTAGTCACACAAGCACATTCCTGCAGCTGGAAGGGGAACTGTAAACTCAAGGTTCGGGAGCTGTGGGAGTATACAGGGGAGTGCCTGGCACCGGCTGGGGTCCAGGAGGGCTTCTTTGAGGAAGCGGCTGCTTAGCTGAGATTTGGAAGGGAGTAGGAGGTAAGCTGGTGAAGTGAGTGTGGGTGCTGTGATTAAGGGGCTGGACAGTGGACTGGAGCCCAGTCAGTGTGGAAGAGCATGGAGAGATTGGGAGGTGTGTGTGGCGGGGGCAGGAGGTGAGGTCCAGAGGTGACTGGGAGCTCAATCATGTGAGGCCTGTGGACCAGGGTGAGGAGGGCAGGGGGAGAGTTGAGGCAGGGGGTAGTGGGAGCTAACTTCTATCCTGGCTCTTCTTGCTCTTGGAGAATGAGCTGAAAGGGGTAAAGAGGTGAGGGAGGCAGCAGGGAGCCCAGTGAGAACTGTGCTATGGTTGTCCAGGATAAAGAGGATAGTGTCCTTAGCCAGGAGGTAGCAGGGGAGATGAAAAGAAAGTTAGAGGTTAAATGGATGGCCCTGAAGGTAGAGTGAATGCAAGGCTAAGACCAAGGGAGAAGTCAAGCATTCATTCACCCACTGAGTTGTCCTTTGTTGGGTACTGAGGAGTCTGCTGGCCCAGGGGTCCCTCTCTCCATCTGTTCATCCATGAATCCACTTATCCATCCATCTATCCATCATCCATCCATCCAACTACCCACTCATCCAACCATCATCCATCCACCTGCCCATCCATCCATTCATCCATCCATTCACCCATTCACACATCCATCACCCATCCATCTTTCTATTCTGTGCTTCTCAGCACCCACTGTGTATCAGACTGAGGTATCAGAAAGCCCAGCCTTCATCCAACTCTCACTGGGAATCCGGAAGTCTGGTTTCAGTTAGAGAATCTTAGCAAGGCTGGAAGGGGCCAGAGAGGTCAGAGGCCCGATGCCCTTGTTCCAGGAGCATCGTGGCCAGGAGAAGCTCAGGTCCCCGTCCATGGTTACACGGCTAAGAAGCAGGAGGATAGGGCCTGGAACCAGAGAGCCCCCATGCCTCCCACCACAGCCCCTTCACAGGTCTCCTAGAAGTCCTGCCTGGGACCTGTTAATTGCTAAAGAGGCCCCGCAGCTGGGAGGGAAGTAACCTTCCTGGGCCCACAGGCCCCTCCTTGCAGCCTCCTTGTCCCACCCCTTACCCACCCCAATGGCTGCAGGAGGGGCCTGACTAGGAAAATGCTTCTGTGATGCCCAGAAGGCCCCTGGGATGCTGATTCATGGCTCACAAGAGCTGCCTGTTAAATATGCAGAGCTTGGCTATGGCCTGCGCCTGTCTCTTTAAGGAGGGCTTGGGCCTCCCAACCCAACCAGCATTCCCTGAGGACAGGAACCAGGCAGGCCTGGTGTCTCCCTGGGGTAGACCTAGTGACTCCAACCTGTTACAGCAGTCTGGAGGGGGACCACAGGTCCCTGGGTACCTGGGAGGCACCCCCAGCTCAAAAGGGCCTTCCTTTTCCCAGGATCAGACCCCCAGGAAGGAAGGGAGCCTGGATTCCAGACCAGGCAATTGCACTCCAAAGCTTGGGTCCCTGGCACCTAGGAGGTCCTGGGCAAGGGTGACTTACTGTCCAGTTTGCCTGAGGCCAAGGGGGTAAACTAGGACAAGTTGGCCACTCTATTAGAGCACTCTATCAAGGCCAGAGCAATCCCCATGCTGATAGCTCTGTGGGGTGCAGATTCCTGGGTCCTAGGGGCTTCCCCACCTGGGGCAAGTGTGACCTTGGGCAGATCCTCTTCCATCTCCACAGCTGTGAGCCCAGGGCCACTGCTCTGCCTCCCTCCGGCCAGTGGGAGCTTCCAGGCTGCCCGGACTGATCCTTCATTTGAATTAGTTTCTGTGCACTGAGGTCAGATGTCCTTGGGGACCTCAGGATTGGCCAATGTGAGGAAGGGGATCCATCTATTCACCCAGCACAGGGCGTGGCACATAAGGGGTGCTCAGGGCATAGTGAATGAATGCATGCATGCGTAAATGAATGAACAAGAAAGTATGCACAGAGCTGGCAAAACTGAAGCACCAGACCCATCTCTGACATCAAGAGGTCATCCTCAGGGGGAGGGGAGACAGAAGAAGAGGCGGTGCCCAGAGTGGCCCCGTTTTGACCTCCTGGGTTATCCTACTGCCAGCCAGGGGAACTTGGGAAGATCACTTTACTGCTCTGTGTCGATATTCCCGATCTGAAAACAGCATTCGAAATGACATCTTCCTTACAGGTGTTGAAAGAAGTAAATAAGCAAATGCACGGAGAGCCCGGCACCTGCACAATGGCAGTTCTTATTATTGCAATTGTTATGTGAGGGAAGCAGATGGGGGAGAGGGGAGAAGTTGCCAGGAGGAGGGGGCAGTGGCAAAGGGAGAGCCAGGAACCTGTAAGGGTGACCTTGGGGAAGACGTCTATCCTCTGTCTCCAGCTGGCGCAGAGGAAGTTAGAGGCAGTAGCTCTCGGGCCTCTGGGGTCTGCTGGACTGAGTCTGCACAGAATCTGCAGGAAGCTGAGATCCCTGCCTTGGGGACAGGATAGAGTGAGGGAGTCTGGGAAGGGCCCTTCCTGGCAAAAGCCCGTCTGCCCTGCCCACAGCTCATCAGGGCCAGGGTTGGATCCAAGGGCAAATCACGCAACTGGTCACTGCTGAGCAGCCTCCAGCCTTGGCGTGAGACCACACTTTGCAGGTGATAAATCCGCAGTAGCCGACGTTCACCAGCTACCTGAGCAGGCCGGTGGGGCAACCATTTCCTGTCCCAGAGCCACCTCTGCCCAGGCCCTGTCCCACATAGAGCTCCTTAGCCTCTTATCCTCCATAGGCAGAGGGGAACTGAGGCTCAGAAAAGCCAGTGGGCCTCAGCAGAGCAGTCTCCCAGGGACACACGGGGACAGGGACAGATGACAGGGCTCCTCCCCAGGACACAGAGGCATTGGGCCTTATCACAGCCCACCACTCATGCTGGCTGGCCGACTGCCCTCAGGCTCCCAGTGCCTGCCCTGTTCCGGGGTTCCCAGAAGCCCCATGGCCTAGCCTATTCATTGTGCAAAGGCCAAGGTGGCTCTGGCTGACTCCCCACACCCGGCCTAGGAGCTGAAACCTGGGGACAGGGCTGACGGTGAGCTGACCAGGCGCGGGGCCTGCTGCCGCCCATGCTGGGCGGGCAGGGGTCCTGAGCCACTTCTGGGCACCTGCTCACTCACTCGGCCTCGCTTGCCATAATTATCCAGCCATCCCCTTCAAATGTACGGCAACCATAGCAACAGACAGATGTTCTGTCCCAGGCACAGTCCAAGTGAGCCAGGAGGCAGCACAAAATTTAACCCCTTCCAGCTCAGGCAGGCAAGGACAAGAGTGGACTGTGGGCCCACAGGCCCTGGCCAGACGCTCAGCCTTACCGGACCCCGTCAGGTGGGACTAGGTAACTCCCGAAGGCCCATTCTTCTTAGACACTCACTTCCCTGCTTGCTCCCTTCCACCCTTTCTACTCACTTCTCCCTTCTCCCCGGAACCAAAAGGTAGTGGGGAGGGACAGAGGTCCTATATGAGAGGCTGGGCCACGACCTGATCCTTGAGTGCTAGCTCTGGTGCAGGCTGGAGAGGGGACACAGCGTCAGGTGAGCCAAGCTGGGGTCCTGCCTTAGTTCTGCCTCTGATTTGCTGTGTGACCTTGGGCAAATGACTCACCTTCTCTGAACCTCAGTTGCTGCCTCTGTACAATGAGGGGGGTAGATTCTCATTCCATAAATATTTATTGATTGTCTATTGTGCACCAGGCCTTATGGCAGGGAGGAGACTCCAGGGAACACGATACCAGGGGTGGGGGGGAGTTCACACCCCAGTGTCGGGATGAGGACACTGACAATAGGAGGGAACAGCACCTGGGCTGGCTGCCATTTTTGTTAAGTGCCGTGAAAGACCTAAATGTGCCCTCTAATGCAGGGTAAGAGGGAGTGGGGGCTGACCTGCTTCACACAGGGGGTCAGAGAAGGCCTCTGAGGTGACACTTGAGTTGAGGCCCCAGGTGGAGTAAGAGCCAGCCATGCAGCACTAGGGGGAAGAGAATCCCTGGCAGGGGGACTGTGGGGGTGGTGCGTGAGTATGGCCTCTGCTGTCCGGGAGCAGCAAGAAGGCCCCAGTGGCCAGCAGGACATAACTGCCGAGGCAAGGGGACGGGAGACAGTCCCACAGTGCCCTGCAGGTGCACCCGCCCCAGGAAGGTTCTGAGCTGGGGCCACCTGGTCTGACTTCTGCAGTCTCAAGTCCTGGCTGTGATGTCTCCTGTCCCAGCCAGTCACCCTCGACTCCAGCAAGTTGGGCCTCTCCATGGGGCAGGGGACAATGGCTCCAGCTGCCCCCACAGTGGGCCCCTTGTTTGGTTGCTCACTCATTGAGCTTGGCCCCGGAGGCTGCTGGGTTGAGCCAACACCTCTTGGCTCCTGACCCAACAGGGCCCCACCTGGGTTAGCTATTAATGAGCAGAGCACAGGTGAGCCCCAGGAGTGACCGAGAGGAGCCCCACCTGGGGAGGGGGCCCCACATCCCAGCAGGCCTGAATCCAGTGCCACCTCTGGCACTTCCTTGTGTTGTGGCCTTGGATAAGTCACTTAGCTTCCCTGAGCCTCCGCTGAGCCTCCTGGAAAAGGGTGTAGGAAGGCTTCTCCTCGGGCCCCTGCCCAGCCCACTCTCTGGCTCACTCAGCTCTGGCTTCACCTGCTTCTTGGTGACACCTGGAGCTCAGCCTGTCTGGGGGCCTTTGCAATTCACTGCTTTCTCCACCTGAAACATTCTTCCTCAGGCTCAGTCTTCATATCCTGAGTCTCTGCTCTTGCTGCCTCCTCAAAGAGGCCTCCGGGACCACTCCAGCCAAAACAAAGCCACCCCATTACTCTGTATCCCTGTGGTGCTTGATGTGCTCCTACTCCTTCTAGATTGTACTCCTTCATTCAACGCATATTTCCTCTGTGCCTGGCACTGTCCTAGGTGCTGGGGAGAGAGCAGAGGGCAATCACTGCCTACCCTTCCCAGAGGGTACAATTCTAGCAGGTGACACAAAGACAAAGAAAGTGGTGAGAGGGTGGGGAATTCGGGGGCGGGGGACTCACAGAGATAGGAGCAGGACCTGAAGGAGAGGCAGGGTCTGCAATCTGTGGGAAAGGTGTGGGGGCGAAGGCCCCTGAGGAGGCATGTCTTCACCATAGCTCTGTTCTTGGTACCTCGCACACAGTAGGTGCTTAACGGAAGCCTGGCGTTGCTGTCACGGCGAGTAGCTGAAGGAATGTGCTCTGCTGGGGAGCCCTTGGCCCACACAGGGGTCTGATGGCCCCGGTACAGGAGGAGCCGGCTGGAGAACCTGTCTGTGGGCACAAAGAGGTGGTGAGAGCCAGCAGGGAAGGAAGAGGCAGGCTGGTGGCCGGGGCTAGTCTTCAGGGGTCTTCCGTGCCATGCAGGGAATGGGGACATTATCCTGAGGGCCAAGGGCGGCCGTTGAAGTTTTGGGTGAGTAGATGACATGATTAGATCCAAGCTTTTGATTTCTTTTTTTTTCAAAGATTTTATTCATTTATTCACGAGAGACACACAGAGAGAAGCAGAGACACAGGCAGAGGGAGAAGCAGGTTCCCTGTGGGGAGCCCAATGTGGGACTCCATCCCAGGACCCCAGGGTCAAGACCTGAGCTGAAGGCCAGGACTCAACCACTGAGCAACCCAGGCATCCCTAGATCCAGGCTTTTTAAAGCCCTTCTGACCGCCTGGCCAGACCCTGTTCGAGACCCAAGGGAGGAGGCCTCAGGAGCGTCTGAGCCCAGGACAAATCCCTGCCCACCTGGGAGGGGACGGCTATAAACACAGTAAGTAAAGTGCACAGTCTGTGAGACTGTGGTAAGTACTAAGGGGAGAGAGAGAAAATGTGGAGGAGAAGGGAGTGGCAGGTGGCAGGTCGAGATTGTGGCTAGGGCCCCAGAGAAGGCCTCCCCAGAAGGAGACTTCTGCCTGCGTGAATGCTGCCTGCTGCCACGGGAGGAATGTTCCAGGAAGCAAACACCCAGCAGCAGGAGCTGGAGTGGGGCAGACCTGGGCGAGAGGAGGGAGACGGCCCGAGGGCCGCACAGCTTGCAGGGCCTGAAGGTCTTCATGAGGACTGGGGCTTGTCTGCGTGCCCGGCCACTGTGGGGCAGCGAGCTCCCGAGGCTCTGTGGGACTCTCCTTGGAGCAGGGTCCCTCTGGCTGCCACGTGGAGAATAGACTGCAGGCAGCAGGACAGGAGCAGGCCAACAGCAAGGCGGCTGGCGGGGGGAAGATCCAGATGAGGCTGGGCCAGGGGGAGGTGAGGGGCTGGCGAGGAGTGCTGGAAACAGAGATGAATCGAGAAATTGGAGCCAGCAGGACCTGCTGGTGCTGCCCATGTGGGGTCACACACACACACACACACACACACACACACGCACACGCGCATGCACACACGCAGATGGAGCCAGAGCCCGAGTCCGGGAGGAAGGAGTTCAGGATGTCAGCCAGCGTTTGGCGTGGGCCGTGGGAAGGCTGGAGTTGCCATTCACTGGGGTGAGGAAAGTTGCAGGTGGAACAGGTCAATGTGCAGATGTCAGGAGATCGGATGGGAACCAAGTCAGCTAGAGAGGCACCGAGGAGCTGCGGGGCTCCGGGGAGATGCCCAGGTGGGCAGTCTCGGCGTGGGGGTCGCCCGCAGAGAAGCCCGGGAAGGTGGATGGAAGAAGCCTGACCGGGGCCCTCCACCCACAGAGGTGGGGGGCAGATGGCAAAAGAAGCAGCAAAAGGGCCGAGGAGGAGCAGCCAAGGAAGTAGGAGGCAGATAGAACATTCCGACTGCCAGCAAGTAAAGCGGTGAAGGAGGTTTGGCCTCGTCGGCTGCTGCTGGCCGGTCCTGGGCAGCGAGGGCTGAGTGAAGGCACTGGTTTAGCCACATCGAGGTCCTTGGTCTCCTGGGAGGGGAGGTGAAAGGCTGAGGGGAGCGAGTTCGAGGGAGGAGAAGGGGCCGGCAGGAAAGACACACTTTCAAGGAGCTCCCGTGGGAGGGGGCGGGAACTGCAGGGGAGGCAGTGTGGGCTCCAAGAGAAAACCCAGCAGATCGTGTGACTCGGTTGGTGTGTTGCCTGGGTTGAGTGGGCAGAGAGGGAAATGCTGATGAGTTCTAAGAGGGGAGAGTTGCTGGAGCAGGATCTCCGGGAACATAGAGGGGACACATCCCCGAATCATCCCGCCGACCCCAGGAGATGAGCGATGCTACCCTTTCCGCTTTACAGGTGTGGGAACTGCAGCCCAGAGAGGGTTGGTTGCCCTGGCCCAGGTCACACAGCTAGGAGAGATGGCGAATCTCCACAACTCTGCCTTCCCCTTGATAGGTCGGGCTGTTATCCTACTTGACAGATAAGGCTCAAAGAGGTTCAGTCATTAGAAACAGCTCACAGAGCAGGTTAGTGGCTGGGTTAGGAGGTAGGTTTGATGTGAGGTTGAAGAAGGGGCAGCAGGAGGTGTCAGGAGTGACTCTGGCACCCAGAGCAGAATTATGGAGAAAACGAAGCTGAAAGAGCGGCTTCTCCCAGGGCTGGGGACTGGGAGAGAAGCAGGTTTTCAGAAGCTGCTGGGTTCAGTCTGGGAGGTGCACGGGTTTTCCCAAGCGTAAAATGGGACATGGTGCTGACCTCACTGAGTCATTGACACTCAAATGAGTAGAGGTAGGTAAAGCCCTTCGAAGAGGGCCTAGCACCCAATAAATGCCAAGTAGTGTGTCGGCCCTCATTACTCTGGGTCTGGCTGGCTGGAAGCACAGTGGGACTTCCACCCAGAAATATGCACCAGCAGCTGGCTCACGGGTGAGCCTAGTAGGGCAAGAGGGCTGATGGGAAACTCAGGGCCACACAGACCCTTTGGGGTCCTTCCCGGACAAGCTCAGCTCCTGGATCATCCCTGGGTTTGAAGGCACAGCCTTCAAGGGACCCGAGGGCCTTTAAGAAGCTCCAAGGGTGGAGCCTTTGGGGGAAAGACCTCTAGGAGCCACTAGAGGCTTTGGAGCAGGGGACGGATGGTTTTACTTCTCGAAGCCTGAGGTCTTTGTCTATAGGATGGGTGGCCGGACTCTTGCCTTATAGAGATGCGGGGACCATAACATGTGCTGACTGAATCCTGGGACCGGAATTCAGGCAGGCAGGGTACCTACCTGCTCTGATCTCATTTGCTGTGTGGCCTTGAACTAGTAGCCTAACCTCTCTGGGCCTTAGCTGTAGAACCTGGATGATATAAGTGTTCCTGCAGACTGATGACTCCATCACCATTTAGAGCTTTCCAATTTCATTAGCTGGCAAATCTCCAGCTGCACCTGAGGAGTTTTTCAGCTTCGAAGGCCTGCTTCTCCCCAGAGCCAGCAGAATGCAAGGCACCCTGGGTCTGAAGGATCCCACTTTGGGGCAGCTCTGAGGTGTTGGCCTGTGTTTCATTGATCCAGGACAGAGAAGTTGTGGGGCCTATTTTCCAAGTGTCCTCATTTTATGGATGAGTAAACTGAGCCTCAGAGGAAACATAACTCACCTTACCCTCAGAGCCCTCCTCTTTTTTTTTTTTTCAGAGCCCTCCTCTTGCCACAACTCTCGGGCCACCCTGAGCTGCTGGCTCTTCGGGTGCAGATATCAGACCCTCAAGGGCATAGAGAAGCCTCTGCCCTGGTCCCCCCCACTCAATCCCAGGCTGTGGCATCTCCTATGTGCCAGACCCTGTCCTGAGCACTGGGGACCGACCACTAAGAGGACTCAGATGGGGTCCTCACCTCCTCTGGTGGAAAAGATCATGTGAACAGAAACACAGAAGTTAATGAGAAGAAGAGATTCATTCTGACCTAAGGATCCGGGGCAGCTTCCTGGAGGAGGAGGCACTGAGATGCATCTGGAATACCGGCCATCTTTAGAGCAACAGCCTCGGGCTTCAGGACATGGTCTTACAGTACCTTTCCAGTCCCCATTACCTTAGTCCCATTTTAGAGATGAGAAGAGTGAGGATCAGAGAACTGTGACAGGTCCAGGGTCACATGCTTGGGAGAGGGGCCTGAGCCATTTCCTGGGCTGAAGAGGCAGGAGAAGACTCAACCCCGACAGCCTCAACCCAGGAGGCCCAGGTCTTCCCCTGGCCCGAGTGTCCCCAGCACCCAGTTTCACTTCCCAAAACACAGACCTATTTTGGATCCTGCTGACTTCCTTTCTCACTCATGGCCGTTCAGGCGCCGAGGACTGGGCAACCGTAGAATGGACCTGGTGCCCCTGGGCCTTTCTCAATGCCCCTCTTACACCACCGTCCTGGAGCCTTCTCCCTGCCGGGCGGGCGCGGGCACGGGGCTCCTGGGGCGGGCCGAGACCGCAGGGGGCTGGCGGGAGCTGCTCCCCCGCCGCCGGCTCCCAGCCCGCGCCCAGCCCGAGGCGCAGGGGTCCCAGCCCCACGGTGTCCCGGCCTCGTGACCTGGGCCAGCTCGGTCCTGAGCCTCCGTCTCCTCAACCTGTGACAGGAGGTTAAGGCGGCCTCTCACCTTGTTAGAACCCCACGAATCTAATCGCGGTGGCCCGGACACCGCTGGTGATTCCAAGACTCTTGCCCTGGGGAAGCCGAAGCCCTGATGTGGGGTGAGACCGTCCAGAAGGCGGAGAACGAGCAGTAGGGTAGGGCAACCAAACAGTGGCTTAGAAAGTGAGGTGAATTACAGGGAAAACGAAGCTGAGAAAGAGATGTGTGTGAGGTGGGAAAGGGGTTGTCATTTTTAAATAGAGTGGTCACAGGAGGCCTCCTGAGAAGGTGACATCTGATGACCTGGAGCGGGTGGTGGAGCTGGCCCTGCAGAATCCTGGGAAGGGTATAGCATGTGCGAATGATGTGACGCATGAACACCGGCTCAGTGACACTCTGGGGGCCAGGGGGCCGGACAGGCACGGGGAGGCCAGGGCATGAAGGCCTCCAGGGTCAAGGTCAGGACTTCACTCAGAGCCTAGGTGGGGAGCCACTAGAGGCTTCGGAGCAGGGGAGGGATGGTTTCCCTCCAGCTGTCTTATGGAGGGTACGCTGTGGGCCAGGGTGGGGGCGGGGAGAGGTGGGTGTAGCCATCCTTGTGCTGGTGTGGGCAGCAGCAGGGCCAGGACAGGTGTGGTCAGACTCTGCTTATATTTTGAAGGTGGAGCTGAAGGGATCTGCTGACAGATCTGGTGGCAGGGCAAGGGACAGGAGGGGGAAGGTAAGGGTGACTCTAGGCTTTTTGACTGAGGCTGAGCAATGAGAAGAATGGAGTTCCTGTTTGCTGAGATGGGGGGACCTCCAGAGGACCAGACTTAGGAGTGGAAATCGGGAGCCCAGGCTTGGAGTGGTGATGTGGAGGCGGCAGATGGGCACTCAGGTCTGGAGGGCGGGGGATAGAAGCAGGTGCCAGTGCCACCTCCCTGGCCTCCCGATCGCCCTCCGGCAGGCCCCTGTGGTGGATAGACCTCTCCAGTCCAATAGTTGCCTGTTGCTATGGCCTAGAGCCCAACTCCTGGCCTGGCCTGGCTCCAGCCCACCTCTCCATCCTCATCTCCCTTCAGCCTGTGGACCTTAGTTCATATCTTGGGCTGGCCTCGGGGCTTTGTACTTGCCCTGCTGCATTCTGGTCTGCTCCCTACCTGCTTGGTGCCCTGGATGTGGCTCATCCTTGTTCTGGGCCTCAATTTCTCCATCTGTAAAAAGGGGGAGCATGGAGTCCTTGAGCCCTAATGAGGGTCCTTAAGTTTCCACACTTTGGAACTTTGGGAGCCATAGAAGCTACCCTTCTTTGCTCTGGTGAGACCCTGGGCAAGATGCTTCATGTTCCCCACCCACCTTGGTCTTACCTGCCTTCCAGGGTCTGTCGCAGGTGCTGGCTGCTGGAGGAGGGACACATGGTCCCTAGGACCATGTTCCTGGAGGAGAAGAACATTTCAGATGGAGCTATGCGGCCTGGGGCAAGACCTTCCCCACTCAGAACCTCACCTGCAGACTGGTGCTCATGCCTGCTGAGAGGTGCGGGGAGAGCAGGACACCTGGCACACTACCCACTTGACAGTGTAGCTGGCCCAGCCGGCTCCCTGACAGCCAGGATGGGAGACTCAGCCCTGCCCTCACAGAGCTTGGCCAGCAGGCACCAGGCAAACCAAGTCAGGTACACCTCGGACCCCGCCCCAAGGGAGATGAGGGCTCTGGCGGTGTGTTCCACTGGCACCCACTGTCCTCAGCCTGCAAAGCCCACCTGTCCCAGGGCTTCCCCCCAGGACTCCACTCTGGCTAACAGCTCTAAGGATGAGTTGGAATCAATCAGGTGAACTCATGGCGAGAGGAGAAAGGTTTGGGCAAAGGCCTGAGAGTGGGAGAGAGTGACTTGTCCAGGATCACATGACTTATGGGAGGAGCCTGAGCCCATTCAAATTCAAGGCAAATTCAAGGAAGTAAAGGAAGATCAGTGTATCTGGAATCTCCAGTGATGGCTGGTGGGGAAGGTTGGGGAGCCCGGGTCAGACCTCCTGCGTTAGTCATGGGCTTCCCAGTCTCAGGAAAGAAGTGATCTCAGAAACCATCCAACTTCTCATGATAGATGGGAAAACTGAAACTCAGTTGGGTAAGGGACATGACCAAGGTCAAAGCAAATTGAGGCAGACGCAGGGTTAGAATCCGGGCTTTCTATCATCTGCCTGTGGCTCTTCCTGCATCTGGTGAGTGGCCCAAGAGAAGGGGGAGAAAATAAATTGTTGACTTAGCACCTGTGTAACACACACACACACTCACACCCTTTACCGTGGGTCCCTGAGCCTTAGGCCAGAGCCAGAGCCCTGGGAATCCCTTCCAAACAAGAAAGGAACAGGAACCTAGCAGGTCATTTGATCCAGCCTCCTGCCACTGACCTCAAGCCTTCATACCACCGTCTCATTTGAAATCCTCTGAATTCTATTATAGTGAATAGAAACTATAATCCCCATCTTGTAGATGAGCAAACCAAGGAGTGAAAATGCAGCACTGACCTAAAGCCCCACCATAATCATCAGCCAAAGCTGTCTTGACTCCTAGTGTAGTGCTCTTTCCAAGGTCAGACATAGCACAGGTTTGAGCTATCTGGAGGAGGAAGTCCTTCCTATTGTCTAACTGAAATCTCTCCGGCTTTACTAAGTCAGCTTTCCCTTGTTTGGATGGATGCCTAAGGATGTGCAGAAGCACTGGGAATCTGCCTCATGGTCCTTGACTATTATTATGGAGGTGACTGAGTAGGAGTAGGAGACTCGGAGTAGGAGACTCAGAGACACCCCCTGCCCCCCATGAATCGAAACCCAGGAAGCCCCTTTGCTTGGTGGGGTGGGGGAAATAGCCAGGCCATTTGCCGTTAGGGCCTTTCCTCTAAGGGAAGGTTCTGGGAAAACCCTGGAAAGAATTCCCCAGGGAAGAAGTCCTTCTGGATCACCCCAAGGACACACACTCTCCCCAGGACGCAGCTGCCCGGGAACTGAGCTCGCGGCTGGCAACCGGCAGAACCCAAGGCCTCAGATCCACCCCCGTGGCCAGAGGCGGCCTTGCGTTTCCTCCACACACATGCCTGTTCGACTTGCTTGTCAGAAACCACTCAACAAAATCCAATTTATGGAGCCAATACGAAGTGGGGGGGAAATGCCTCTAAACAAAAAATATCTTTTTCAAATCAAGGAGGAGGAAAGCTCGAGACCTGGACGTCTGGATGAGCAGGCCCCGTGCTAAGACCTGGACTCAAACCCCATGGAGGTCAGCCCGGGTGGGCCCTGGCATCTAGTTGGCGTCTTTCTCCAGAGAGATCTACAGCTCAGTGTGGCCAATATTTCCTGAGAAAGCTGAGGTCATGGGGATGCTGGCAGCAATGTACTGAGGGCCCACTGTGTGCCGGCCACTGTGCAAAGTGCCTCTATGTGGCTTGCTTCCCTTGAACCCTCACAGCCGCCCCATGAGGTAGGTGCTGCTATTGTCAACACCATATCGATGAGGAAACAGAAACGCAAAGAGGTTAAGTCATTTGGCCAAGGTCACACAGCTAGTGAGAGGGGATAGAACACTCGAATGTAGGTGGTGTCAAGACCCTCACCCTTGACATTTTGCTACAGAGATGACTGGCACCCAGCGGGGGCCTGAGGTGTGTGGAAGAGAGGAACAGAGGGGCAGAGGCAAGGATACTGGTTGAGGCAGCAGGAGGCTGATCCCCAGGCCCTGTGCTGCTGCCAACAGCCTGGATGAGTCCTTATCCCTCTCTTGTCCCTTGTCATTCCTGAAATGGGCAGTTGGGTAAGATGATTTGAAGCTGGTACAGAAGTTCACAGTGGCCATGAGCACATTAAAGGTTCTTAGAAGTCCTGAAGTAAAGAAAACCCAGTGAGGGGTTCGTTGGAAGAGTTGGCCAGCAGAAAGAGTCCCCTAATGATCCACAACCTTGAGTTGAACTCCTATCGATAAGTCAGGAAGTTGACAACTATTAGTGGGCCCTTTGGGAGATAAATGAGCAAGACAGGATCCTGTCTATGAGGAGCTCCTCCTCTGGAGAGAAGGTAGCCAGCCAAGCCAGAGATAAGGGCCAGCTGGGGAGCTGGAGGTGCTGGGGGAAGACGCATCTCACCCCGCCTGAGGGTCAAGGAAGTATGGCAGGGAAGTTAGCAGTCAAATAGGGTTTTAAAGGATGAGTATGAGTTTTCTAGCAGAGAATTAGAGAGGAAGGACAGTCCCAGGGCTGGAAACAGCGTATACAAGTCAGTCATGTGAAGTGTTTGTTGTTCCAGGGGATGGAGAACTCACTGTGATTGGAAGAGAGAAGGGCTAGGGGTGTGGGGCTGCAACAGGACAGTGAAGGGCCTTGAATGCTGAGCCAAGGAGTTCAGACTGTATGCTGCAGCATAACAGAGGTCATAACTGAGAGAAGAGACCCTTTGGGTTGGGGTGGAGGGAAAAATCTATAGGCCAGGAGTCCAGTGAGGAGGCTGGTACTGCTGTCTGGGCCAGACCAGAGGAGGCCCATAGTGCACCGAACAGATGGTCCATCTGACAAGGGATCTTTGGCTTGTAAGAAATCCAGCACAAAGAGACCTAGATGAAAATGAAGAGGACCTCAAGCATGACTGAATCCAGGGGCTCAAGTGGTGGTGTCAGAAATCTGGCCACACTCACATGGGTCAAGGGGGTAGGGTGTCTTCCATGGCCAGTGTTGGGGTCAGTAGTGCCCCAGCCACATGCCCTGAGTATGGGGAAGGGGCAGCTTTTCTAAGGAACTTCAGATGACTGGGAGAAGGATGCCACTAGGCAGGTGGGTGGTGCCCACGTGGGTGGTGAGTGCTGCAGGTTTAGTGGAGGGTGGACCCTTGCCTCGCCCAGGCCTCTGAGGCCGATGCATGCACCTAAGGGCCAGGGTGGCCAGAGTGGGCTTCACGGAGGAAGGGGCCTGCAAGGGAGACTGGCATCATGAGTAGGATGGTGGTGGGCAGAGCGGGCACTCTGGGAGGAAGGATCTGTGAGAACAAAGATACAGAGGTGAGAGTGAGCAGGATGTGTTCCAGAGCCAGTGAGCGCGCCGAGCCCAGAGGGCTGATGAAAGGAGGTGGGGGGAGGTGAGACTGGACCTGACATCAGAGGTACTTACGTGCCAGGCCCCCTCTGGCCCAGCTGGGTGGCCTCTGTGAACCAGGGGGGAGACAGATGCTCCATGGTTCAATAACCTTTCATGGCTCCCCACGGCCCACCTGCCAGGCCAAAAGCCTGACCAGGCATTCAGGGCCCCAGCATGCCCATTGCTCCCTGACAGGGAGCCTACGCTCACCCAGGTGGCCATGCCCACCACACTCCAAACACACCATTTCCCTTTCTACCTTCCAGCCTTTGCTCTGGATGCTTCCCTGCTCTCAATCCCACTCCCTGTTTGCTATTTCTATCCATCCTCAGAAAGCCAGCTAGAGGCCTCAGCCTCCAGGAGGCCTTCAGTGGGCCTCCACTCACTTCTCACTTTTGAGCTCCTGGAGCCCTTCATTTTGATTTTTTTGTTTGTTTGTTTTTTACACACACCTTAGCCCAGCCAGCCTGGTGGGGGCAGGGTGGCAGTCACCCCTATCTGGGCTTTGGAGCTGGTCAGATCTGGGCTCAAATTTTCCCTGTGTGACCTTGAGCACATCATTGGACCTCTCCTTGACGACAAATAGAGAATACAAACAAGGCCTCATATGAGGCTTAAATATGGTCACATGTAAGAAGTTCCTAGCATGTAGGTTCTCACGCAGCTCTCACTCCCAATTTTCTTGTTGCTCAAATTGGAAATTATGTCCATCTCACCCTCTGTGAGCTCAGGCCAGCTAGGAACCACACCTGGATTTTTTTTCCCAGTCCCCCGGTGCCTGGCACATAGTAGGGGATTCATAAGGGCTGACCTCTCAGTTTTCCTGGGCCACACAGATCCATCCTCGCCCTCCTGGTCCCCCTGGGTGAAGCTAGGTGTAGGCCTCGGTGGCCCCACACCTGCTCCCTGAGGCTGACCCGGCAAGCTGCTAGGTGCCAGCATCCAGCATCAATAAATTACTGGCAAGTTCAAGTGACGGGACAGATCTAGTGTCAGCTTCCTCTGTGTCATGCAGGAAGGCTCAGGCCCAGGGGTTCCCCTCCATGAGCCTCTCCCACCAAGGGCACTGTCCGACTAATAGAATTGTGCCTACTGTGTGCCAGGCCCCACCTCGCCACTTTGCACCACATTTGATTGACGCCTCACAGTGATTCTGTGAAATAGGTACTGGCTCCATTTTACACATGGAGAAGCTGAAGCTTGATGAAGGGGAGTGACTAGCAATAGAAAAAAATTAATAACAGAAAGACAAGCCAGCTTCCTTTCTCATTTGACATACATTTTCTTGGATCTCATTGCAATTTTAGTTATAATGCAAACACACATGTTCACACACGCGCACGCACACACGCTCTTGGGGTTCTTCATTCATTCATTCAACAGCTATGTATGGAACACCTACTATGTGCCAGGCCATTCTGGACTTGGAGATATTGCTGTCAGGACACAATCCCTGTCGTTTCGGAACACGTCCCAGTGCATGAGATGAACAGAACCAAGGAAACAAATAAATCCACAGACTGGAAGGTGATGCTGGGTCTGCGGAGATAAACAAAGCAGGGCAAGGGGATAGAATCACTGGGGAGCTATTTTGAAAAGGGCAGTCAGGGAGGGCTTCTCTGGGGAGGTGACATTTGAATGAAATTCCTTCTCTCAGACAGCCCGGGTGGCTCAGCGGTTTAGTGCCACCTTCAGCCCGGGGCGTGATCCTGGAGACCCGGGACCGAGTCCCATGCCGGCCTCCCTACATGGGGCCTGCTTCTCCCTCTGCCTGTGTCTCTGCCTCTCTCTCTGCATCTCTCTGTGTCTGTCATGGATAAATAAATAAAGTATTTTTTTTTAAGAAGAAATTCCTTGTCTCTTTATGCTTTCATTTCTGGAGACGGGAGATGCTGGACTCAAAAGATTTGCAGACTCTGTGAGGTGGGCAGAATGCTTTCCCAGGGGCTTGTGGGTCGGTCCCCAGGCACCACGGCATGGGCTGCTGCAAGTGTGGACACTTTATTCTCCTTCCTCTGCTCTCAGCCCCGAGTGCCTCCATCCTAGGAGCCTGTGGGTAGGGCTTCTCAGAGATGCTCACCCGAGTCTCCCCACCGTGTGTTCTCATGGCACCTTTTTGTTTTCTAATTCTCAACCCATTTGTCATGATCTTTGAGAAGTCAGCTATTCCCTGAGCTCCGTGAGGGCTGGGCCCGCTCTGTCTTGTTTATTGCCGTGTTCCCAACACCACGCGTGGCGTCCGACACGGAGAGGACACTCCCGACAGAAGGTCGGGATACTTGGTAGACAGACACACTCATCGTAAGAGCTAATATTCATTGAGTACTTCGTCTCACAATAGCTCTGTGAGTTAGGGATAATTATTATCACCACTTTACCGCTGTTGCAAAACAAGGCTCAGGGCGAGGAACCCAGGTCAGGCCACTCAGCAGCAGAGCCTGCCCCGAGGAGCACGCTAAAATGCTGAGAGACTGGTTGGGTAAGGGGGTGGCGAGTAGTATGGTGAAAAATGCTGTCTACCTCCATCTGAGCTATGCATTTTGGGAGCCGGCCCATTTATTCTTTCATTCATTCCCTCACTTTTTAAAACTTTATTCATTTATTCAATCATTGCTACGCCTCAGCTCCTGTGCTGGGCACCGGTAGGGACAGGTAACCGGGTAAACATGATATTGTGTGGTCAGAGCCAGGATGGGGAAAGCCCGGGGGTCTGTGAGCAACCGTGGGAGCCCCGGAGCCAAACCGAGGGATCAGGAAGCCTTTCTGGGTGAGGTGGACCTGGAGCAGCAGGGAAGCGTGCACAGGCAGCCTGCAGGGGTGGGTGCTTTGGAGTGGGAGGTGACAATGGTCTCACAAGCTCTTGATGGAAGTGACACCAGCTTCTGGCAGTGGAAACCACCCCTCCCCAAGGCTTCGAGGCCTTCCTGCTCCCCCTAGCCTTTGGTGGACAGGCCTCAGTGGAGCCTGCGTCACCCCACCCCACCCCAGGCTGGGGTCGCCCCACCTCACCTCTGAGTTGTGGGCATTCCCAATTACCTGGGCCCAGAGGCAGAGCTCAAAGAAAAACAGTGATCTGGGCCAAATCAGGTAAAGGCTCTGCCTGTGGCCCTGAGCCTCTTCCCCTCTGCGGGACTTAGTTTACCCATCTGTAAATGGCAGAGTTTCCATTGCATCCTCTCTGCAGACCCTTCATTGGTAACCTCTTGCGACCCAGGATGTTACCATTAGCATCCCAAGTAGATGGAGGCCTGAGTTCTCTGTGCTTCAATCCCAGTCTCCCTTGGACATCTGGACTAAGGGTAAAGAAAAAATCTGGGAGTTCTACAACCTTGATTAATGGGACAGCCTACTATGTCCTTTCAGCAGGTGGCTGGAACGGGAAGAAAAGAGGAGCAGTTGCCCCCTAGGACCATGACTGCAAGCTGGACGTTGAAAGAAACTCACCTCCCACCCAGCATGCTCAGGGGCAGGACACCTGCTAAAGGATACCACTGACATGAATAGGCTAGAGGTCCAGGGATCTGTTTTGGCAGAAGTGGGTTTGGGCTGCAGTAGGCCTTTCTCATTCTGCTCGACCACCTCCACTTTTTTCATGGTACTTTTTGGGGCATGATGCTGAGATGTGCCTAGGATAGAGTAAGCTGACATATGGGAGAGAAAGCAAGGCCTCTGACCTCCAGGGCCCTTGACCACAGACCCTGGGGCCTCCACCTCTCACTTCCTCTCTACTTCTCAGTCTTTCCCCTCTTTACAACCCATCAGTGGCCTTGTATCACACTTAGAACGCAATCCAAGGTTTTTCCTACAGTCTCCTGCCTTCCAACCCCTCCTTACTTCACTCTGGCCATATTAGCCTTCTTTCAGCTTCTGGAAAATGCCAATCTCTTTCCCACCTCAGGAACTTTACACGTGCTGTTCCCTTGGCCTGGAATGCCCTTCCCTCAGAATGTAGCAGAAATGGCTCCTTGTCATTTAACTTGCTGTTCAAATATACCACCTTGGAGGGGGTCTGCCCTGATCTCCCTAAGAAAAGTAGTCCTGGGGATCCCTGGGTGGCGCAGCGGTTTGGCGCCTGCCTTTGGCCCAGGGCATGATCCTGGAGACCCGGGATCGAATCCCACGTCGGGCTCCCGGTACATGGAGCCTGCTTCTCCCTCTGCCTGTGTCTCTGCCTCTCTCTCTCTCTCTCTCTCTGTGTGACTATCATAAATACCTAAAAAAAAAAAAAAAAGAAAAGAAAAGTAGTCCTTCATGTCCATTTGCTCTCACAGCTCCCTATTTCTGTCAATGTTCTTTCCCCAAGGTGTAATTTTAAAAAAGATTTAATTAAAAAGAATTTAAAAAAATATTTAATTTATTTATTCATGAGTCACACACAGAGAGAGAGGGAGGCAGAGGGAGAAGCAGGCTCCATGCAGGGACCCTGATGTGGGACTTGATCCCAGGACTCCAGGGTCACGCCCTGGGCTGAAGGCAGATAGATGCTCAACCACTGACCCAGCCAGGTGTCCCAGTTAAAAAAAAAAAAAAAATTTAAGTAACCTCTATCTCAACATGGGGCTTGAACTCACAACCAGAGTTCAGGAGTCACATGCTCTATTGACTGTACTAGACAGGTGCCACCCCCCAAGTTGTAATTATTGATGGCTGACTTATTCCACGGCCATCTTCCCCACCCATTAGTGAGCGCCACAAGGGCAAGGACCTTGGGGAATCCCATAGCTATATCACTAGCACCTGGTGCATAACGGCTACTTCAAGAAATGTTTGTTGAGTGAATGAAATACAGTAACTATCAACAATGCCTGTTTTCCTCCTTGAATACTTAGCAGCCTCTACGGAGGCAAAAATGGCATTTTTTGGGCACCCATCATATGCCAGGTACTCTCACCCATATTATTCTATTGAGCCTTTATGTCCACATACCCTCTCCACTAAATAGAAGATGAAGTTGGGGGTTCAGTGAGGGGTGGGCTGAGGGGTTTACTCCGTTGGGGAGCAGCTAATTGGGACCTGTGGGCATGAAGAGTGCCATGGCAGAGAGTGGTCAGGATTCCATCTCAAATCCATCTGACTCCACCGGAAGTCTATGTTTTTTTCACTGCGCTATACCTTCTGCCACACTAGAATTCAGCCCAAGATTGCAGCCAGGTTTCTGGATTCTGAAAGGCAGGCAAAGACCCAGATTGCACGGACGGGTGGTCTGGCTCAGGGGTTGCTGGAGTGGGTGTTGGCACTGAAGAAAGACCCAGGCTCAAATGGGGGCCCCAACACCTGGGCACGGGGCACCTTTGCTGAGAGTGTGATTAGTGTTCCTGGGGGAGGGCGCTCTTCCCCTTGGGCAGGAAGTCAGCTGTGGCGGGGAGTGTACATTGGAAAAGTCAAGATGTGGGCTTCCAAATCATGCAGAGGCCTCCGCACCTCTGGGACTGGGGGCCTTTAGGTGGTACCTTCCCTCTGTAAGCCCCAGTGGTCATCTCTGAAAAATGGCCATGACAGTATGGAACCAAACAGAGCTTTTGGGAAGATGAAGAGGAAAAATGACTATGGAGTTGTTGGTGTATATAAAGTAACATGGAAATGTAAATTATCTAAAAATAAATCTTCTATGTGAAATGCAGAGCGAGGTTGGGACTTGGAAGACCTCTTTGGTTCTTTCAGCATTTATTGGCACCTACTGTGTACCTGGTACCGTGCGAGGGCCTGGGCACATAGGGATGAGTCAGACCAGGGCCTTGAGCATCTGGAACTCCCTGTCTACTGGGAGAAGAGAGGCAGGCACATCCAGTGTGAGGATTCCTCCCAGTGGGATGGCAAGGGGAGACTTCCTGTGTGATGTGGGAACCGGAGACAGACAGCCCTGGGCTGAAACCTTCTCCTCCTCCCTGTATGACCTTGAGCAGGTCAGGCTACCTCTCCAGGCCCCAGGCCCTCATCTGCAAAATGGGCCAATCTGCTCTGCCCCCAAGATGCCAGGACACGACACACTGTAGGTTCCAGAGTGGGGGACCTTGGGACGGGGTAGCCACTGGCTTCTAGATAGAAAATGGCCCTCCACTGGTCAAAATCTGGCCCCGAGGCCTGAGTGGGTACTTGCCTGCTGGAGTGGCCTGGGGACATGGGGCTGGACCTCAGTGACCATTAAAGAGACAAGCCAAGTAATTCCTCATGACCTGTTAGGAAAGGAGGGCAGAAATCCAGAAGAATCGCCTGTGCCTTTATTTATGTGAGTGATTTCATTAAGGGTGAGGGGGCCAAGGTCAGTCCTGCCTGGAGAGGAAGGGGGATAGAGGGCCACCTCAGTTTACCCAGCAAGAGATTCTAGGCCTAGGGGCACCCATGAAGGCAGGGCATGTTGGAATGAATTTGTGGGTGTGCTGAGCGTGGCCTGAAGCCTTGGTTGGCCTGAGTGAGGCCGCGGGCCAGTGCTGACAACTTCCCTGGGGCCTGGGGCTGTCCCAGAGCAGAGGGGTTGGCAGGAGTAAGGCCGGCCAAACTTCGGGGAATTCGGGGTGAGGGGAGAAGGAAGGAAGTTCAGGCCCCGAAGGGCGGCGGTTTGGGGTTCCCCGGGGGAACACTGCTCTTCTGGCGCTGGGCTCACACCGGAGAAATCAGGCCAGTTGCGGGAGGGAGAGAAGGGCGCCTGCCCCGTTCCGCCCGCGCCGGGGCTAACACCGGGCGGGGCCGCCGGGGAGGCAGGAACGCGTGTGGCCGGGCGGGGTCTGCGCCCTGCGCCCTGCGCCCTGCGAGACCGCCCGACCCGGGCGGAGCGCGGCCTGCGAGGCTCGGGGCCAGGCCCGGCCGGAGGGAACTCGGTCCCCGGGCTGGGCACTGCGCGCCTGCGGCTCCGGCCCTCTCGGCGGCTGCGGGCGCGGCGGCCCCGCGCCCCCAGGGGCCGGGCCGGGGCGGGGTCTGGGCCCCGCGGGCGGGCGCGGGAGGGAGGGAGGGGACGGCGGCGAAGGCTGCGACGCTCTAACAGGTGGGATCCCGCGGCGTGGTGGAGGCGGGCGCGGGAGGAGGAGGAGGAGGAAGAGCAGCGGCAGCGGGAGCCTGAGCAGGAGCAGGATGAGCCGCGCGAGCTGACAGCCGCCGCCGCCGCCGCCGCCGCCGCCGCCCGCGCCCAAGCTCGGTCTCGCTCCCCGCGCCCGGAGCCGCTCCCCGCCTCCCGCCTCCCCCGGCCGCCCGCGGGGCGGCCCGCCCCCTCTGCACCTCCGGGCCCGGAGCTGCCTCCATCGCTCCCGCATCCCGGCCGGGGGGAGGAGGAGGCGGAGCAGGAGGCGAGCCGGAGCCGCCGCCGCCAACGCCGCCGCTGCCGCCGCCCGAGCAGGACAGAGCGCGCCGCAGCCCCGCGCGTCCAGCCGCCGCCCGTGCCCATCAAGCAGCCGCGCCGGAGCCACACCGCGGGACAGCCCGGGCCGCTGCGCGCCCCGGCCCGGCCCAGCCCAGCGCAGCCCCGGCACCGGGCGGCCCGGCGGCCGGCCCGCCCCCGAGGGCGCCGGGCGCGGCGGGAGGATGCCGAAGCCGACGCTGCTGCTGCGCGGGGGCTGGGAGCGCGAGCGCAGCCCCGGGGACTCGGAGCTGGGCCGCCAGTTCCGGGACTGGTGCCTGCGCACCTACGGCGACTCGGCCAAAACCAAGACGGTGACACGCAGCAAATACCAGCGGATCGCCGAGGTCCTGCAGGGCGGCGGCGGGACCGGCGCGGGCAGCGGCCCGGCGGCCGGCGAGAAAGGCAAGTTCCAGTTCTGGGTGCGCTCCAAGGGCTTCCGCCTGGGCAGCGGCCGGGAACCCAAGATGGGCCAAGTGGTGTATGTGCCGGTCAAGACGGGCTCGGTGAGTGCGCGCGCGGCGGCCGCGGGCCGGTCCCGCCGCGGGGCTCGGGGCGGGCGGGGGCGGGGTGTGGGGGTGTGGGGGTGTGGGGGTGTGGGGGTGTGGATGTGTGTCCGAACGTGTGTCCCTGAGGTTGTCCGTGGGTCTGGCCCGCTCGAGGCGCACGCGTCCCTGCTCACCCGCCCGCCCCGGCCCGCCCCGGCAGCGCTCCGGGTGCGGGGCGTCCCTGCCCCCCTCTGCGCTGCTGCCCGGGCCGTGGCCGTGCCGGGCGGGCTGTCCCGGGCAGCTCACCCCAGCATGTTCCGTCCTCCCGTCCCCTCCCCCAGCCAGCAGGCGGCTGCTCCGAAGCCCGAGCCTCCCCCCCGCCCGCCCCGGGGCTGCCTGTCCCGGGCGCCTCGCGCTCCCGCCCCCGGGCCGGCTGGGCGGTGTGTGTGTGTGTGTGTGTGTGTGTGTGTGTGTGTGTGTGTGTGTGTGTGTGTGTGTGTGTGTGTGTGTGTGGAGGGTGGTGCCGCGGGAGGGGGGGCAGGGGCAGCCGCGGGACGGGGAGTCCACTCGGCTCCCCAGCGCCGGGGGAGGGGGCCCGCCCGGGCACGGTCTCCCCGACCCCACCCGGGGCTGGCCCGGGGAGGGGCGGCCCGAGCCGCAGCCTGGCGCAGGAGCAGCCTCGCGCGGGTGGGTGGGGCGCCCCCTCCGCCCCCCGGGCCCCTAGCTCCCCCCCTCCCTGGGACGGGGGCGGCCTGACCTATCCATCCCCTCCCCTCCCCCGTCCCCGGGGCCGGCCCGGTCCGGGCGGGGTGGCGTGGGGGAGGGGGCGGGGAACCGCAGCCGCCGGGAGGGAGGAGGCGGGCGGCCGGGCGGGGGCGTCCCCTCCGGCCCCGGGCGCCCTGGAGAGGGCGTGCGGCGCGGGCCCCGCGGCTCCCCCGCCGGGACCTCATTGTTCTGCAGCGGGTGGGGGCTGGGGGGGGTGGCTGCTCCCGGGGCGCTGCTGAGCTTTGAACTTTCCGTCGCGGAGACCCTCCATTAGTGCGTTCGGCCCCCGGCCCGGCCCGGCCCGGCCGGCCTCCCTCCCTGCCCCCCTCGCTCCCTCCCCGGCCTCGCCCGGCCCGAGCGAGCGAGCGGGGCCGCCCCGCGCCGGCCTCCCTCCCTCCCTCGCTCCCCCGCTCCCCCCTCCGCGCTCCTCCCCCGTCCGGCCCGCCCGCCCCGCGCTCAGCCCCGTCCCCGGCCGGAGCGGGCTCTTCACACACAATTGATTCGGTCGTTACGAAAAGTGCACTTGTCCCCTCCCCCTCCCCCTCCGGCGGCCGCCCGGGCCCGGGCCCGCGGGGTGAGGGGGCCGCGAGGGAGGGAGGCGGGAGCCGGGGAGCGGATCCGGAGGCGCCTCCCCCCGCGCCCAGGGGACGGGGCTGCAGGCCGCGGGGAGTGGGGAGCCGCGAGCGCGGAGGGCGGGCGGCCCATCTGCGAGGAGCGCTGATAACCGCGCCGCTGCCGCTGCGGCCGCCAGCAGCCCATCTGCGCCGCTGCCGCCTCCGGCCGGACCCGGAGCGTGGGGCCGGGCCAAGGGGTGCGCCGGGGCCGGATTCCCGGAGGGCCAGGCGGGAGCAGTGGCCCACCCCGCGCGAGTCAGGGGCCTCCCCCAGCCCCGGTCGGTGCTCTCCCCCGAGCCCGGGGAGTCTGGGTCATTGTCCTTTCCCCGATCGAGTCGGGGACCCCTCCCCCAGCCCAAATCAGTTCCCACTTTCCCATAGGGGGAGTGAGGGCCATTGCCTCTCCCCAGCTTAGGTCAGCCTTCCTTCCCCACCCTGCCAGTTCCGTACCCCCTTGGGTTCTCTCCCATCTTGGGCTAGGTTTTTTTGAGTGTGGTTTTTTTTTTTTTTTTTTGAGGTCAGTGACCCACTAGGTGGTTGACTGGCTCTGTGCCCCCCACCCTGGGGCAGTGTCCTCAGCCCTCCCGATTAGTTAGCACCTCCTACCCCAGCCTGGTTATGCCTCCCCAGGGAACTGACAGTCTTGGTTCAACCTTCCACGTAGTCGGAGGCAGGATCCCCCATTCCACCCACTCCTGAAGTTGGGAGGCAGGTGACCCTCAGACTTGTCAGCTGGCTCACTGGTTCTCTGTGTGGGTCCATTTCTGCCCTAGGGAATGGGCATCATGGGGCAGGTCCCCTACCCCCTTAGCAACACTACTGTCAAGGCAGAGCAAAGCAAGCATGAGCACGCGCGCACACACACACACACACACACCCATCCATCCAGGCCACATTCAGAAATTGGGTGCTAGGCCTGGGCTCCAGGTCCTCCCAGCCCAGCCAGTCGCTTCAGACCCTTCATGAGGCCCACGTCAACCTGCCTCACCTGTCCCCAGCATCAGGGGCCTCACGACCCTCCACCCTGGCTCCCAGGCCAATAATATGCCTTCCCCAAGGGACCACCTGCCTTGGACGCAGAGAAAGGGGACCCAGGTCTCCCTGCCCAGGCTGCCAGGAGGACGACAAACACAACAGAGCAGCCATGCCCTCCTTCAACAGCCTGTCCCTCCAGCTCCCTGTGCTTTCCTGCCTGGCCTGCCTGTCCCCAGAGAGCCCGTTAGTTACCTGCCACTCGCCCAGCCAACTGGAGCCAGCCGCAGGAGCTGCCCCAGAGTCCTGCCACCCCCATCTTCAAGCACCTTCCTGGGGCTTAGTAATTATTTTTATATTTCCATTTTTCTTTCCACTGATCTAAGAGGAACAAATCCTGCTGGGAATTCTGGGCCAGCCATGGCCTCTTCCTGGGAGGGGCTGAATGGGACCATGTTAGAAAGGTGCAGAGGACATGCCCTACCTTCACTGGCCTACACACACACACACACACACACACACACACAAAGTTGCCATTGCCTCTGGTGGCACTTGGGAGACACCCTGTAGTTTTGTCCTGGGTGGGCTTCTGTGAAGGTCATCAGGCCATAAACCTTTGTCTGAGGCACTTGATCAGCACCCACAGGCCTTGGGTCGGGTCCTGGGTATCGGGGCAGGTCCGACTCTGCCTGCTTCTGGGCACACAGCTGGTGTGTGGGGGGGGGGTGGGCATGGCTGAGGATGTGATAAAGAAGCCCTCCGAGCCACCAAGGGAGGGCGGGCAGCAAAACAATTTCAGGGAAGAGGAGGTGTGGGAGTTGGGTCATCCTGCAGCTGAACCAGGGCCCCTGGCGCGGTGTGCGGTCCCAAGGGTGGCGATGGTGTGTCATCTCTCTTCCATGTTGTTCTCTGGCTGCCCCCTCCCAGGGCCCCCTTGCCTCCTCCCACAGCCATATGCGGTGCTGTGGTCGGGCCCTTCCCTAGTCCCGGCCGGCCGCGGGTCGATGAGCTGACACCACTTGTCCCGTCCCATCTGGCCCTGAGCTTTTCTGGGTGTGTGTGACAAAGGCTTAATCTGCCCGGACGGGCCCAGGGCGGAGAGGAGGGCGAGGGGAATTACACTCCGCGGGGCCTCCTGCAGCTGGGGCCCGGGCGGGGGCGGGGCGGGGCGGGGGTCGAGCCAGAGCCTGGGCGTGGGGGAGAGGCAAGTTGGTCTTCAGTTTGCAGGTTGTCACAGGAAATAGAAGTGGAGGCGGAGGGCTGAGGGCTGAGGGCTGAGGGGAGGAGGGCGGAGTCCTCCACCCGCGGCACGGGGTGCTCATGGGGATAAGATCTTTTTATGACAAGAGCCAGCCGGGGGCCTCCTGACTGGGCAAAGCCTGGTTAGGATTTATTATTTCTTGTGTTTGGCCTGCTCCGGACTCCGAGCGCTGCCAAGCAGGGGAGGCAAACCCCTTGGAGGCAAGACCCTCTGATTCGGCTCCAGCATCGGCCACAAAGTGAACCGACCTCTTTCCTTTTCCTCTGGTCTCTTCAAGTGGGGCTGTCTACCCCCAGCACTCCCCTTCCCCGGGCCTACGAGGGCCGCAGGTTATGGCTGGGGTAGCCCTGGGCCACCTGTCAACTCCCAGGACCTCCCTGGAGATGGATGTTCTCAGCTCAACTCTACCATCTTCCGGATGGGAAGACTGAGGCCTCGAGAGAGGTGCTTTCCGTTGGTAGGGAGCCAGGACTGGAATGCAGGTTTCTGTGCTCCAGTGTGGGCGTTGTAGGCCCATCCCTGGCCGTGAATCCCCCCATTAGAGCCCCATTCCCCGAGGGGAAACGCCAGCTTGCCAAACCCCACTGTCAACATTAGGCTTTTGCGAGCCAGACCCCAGGTGTTCCGCTGGCCAAATTGACTAATGGTGGTCTTTTCCCAGTTTGCAGACAACGTTCATTTAGTGGAGAGCGTTTTCTCAGTCTTCGGTCTTTCTCCCCAGAGCTTTTGTGTAAACCTTTGGCACCTGCGGCCACTGGTCTGGGCGGGAAATGGCCTCTGACTTAACACAGTGTAATATATGCTGTGACCTTCGCTTGAATTCCTCAATGTTTCCTGCTTTTCTCCCAAGTTATCACCACAGTGACTGCTTCCAAGTCACCTGCTGTGTGCCTATCACTGTGCCGAGGGATCGATACGCATCGACTTGTCAAATTCTTGCAATCCCCCAGAGGTCGATGCTGCCATCCTCCAGATGAGTAAACTGAGGCTTAGCAAGATGTGGGGCTAGGCCACGCTGCTGATGGGGGCAGGCCCTGAGCTGGGGTACATCTCCAGTTTGACCCCGGCTGATGGGTCTTGTGGCCCCGATCCCATGGAAAGCACAGGTCCTTTGTGACAAGCTTTCAGTCCATTACACCTTAATCTGAATTAGTTTACAAGAATTTCTCTGCTCAAGATGTCTGTAATCACAGGCTGGTGCTTGAGGCAGGACTGGTTCCATGTGGGGTGTCTAGGGGCCTAACTGGGGCTCACGAAGACAGGTATGGAGTGAGAGGAGGCCTCTGTTGTCCTGGGTCCTGGGGGACTTTGGAGAAGGTTGACAGTGACATTTGGCACAGGCCCCATTTGGATTTCTCATGAGTGGCAAAAGTGGGCTCTTTTGTCAATTAAGCCTCAGTGATTTGGGTGAATGTGGTCTTGGGTACTCCAGGGGTTGTGTTTTGGACCCTGGGTGATGCTTGAGTTAAACCTGGAATGGCCCCAAAGACAGCCTTCTTGTCTTGGGGTATCTGAAAGTCAGGAGGCCCATCTGGGACCCTAAAAATACTGCTGGGAAGACTGGGGGGGACGGTGGGCAGCTGGTGGCTAGGGCTGGCTAGGGACAGAGGTCCAGAGCCTGACCCAGCCTCCGGCAAACTTGGGCTTCTCCAAGCCAGCTCTTCCCTCAGAGATTGTGGGACTGATTGAATAGTGTGCACGGGTGCAGGTGCTCATGGGGTAGAGCATTTGTGTGCACAAATGAGGCTGTGTGTGTGTGTGCATGCGTGTGCAGCACTGTGACTGTGTGGGTGTGTGTGTGCATGTGCTCATCCATGTGCAGACAAGGGATGCTTGTGTGCCTGGGGCAGTGTGTTTGTGTGTGTGTGTGTGTGTGTGTGTGTGTATACAGGTGGAGGGGAGACTACATGCTTGTGAATGTGTGTGAGTGTGGGCATCTGTGTTGGCAGATGTGCAAGCACCTGGGGTGTGGGCATCGGCAGGCCACGAGTGTGAGTGTGCCTGCACACATGTTTGAGATCCTACTGAAGAAACCCCATCAGTGTGGCAGTGCAGGGCTGACAGGGGATGTCCTTCATTGTGACAGAGGCAGCGGAGCTGCTGCCCTGGTCCCTGCCGCCCCTGGGGCCTCAGCAGCTTCGGAAGGGAAGTGTTGAGGGAGGCAGTGGCTGTGGCTGTAAGAAGTGGTGCAGTGGCCCTGTCCCTGTCCCTGTCCCCATCCCCATAACAATGGCCAATGCACCTCCTTGTTTCCAGCCCTCTTCCCCCCTACACCCCCTGCCCTACAAGGGCACTTACTGAGCCCAAAACCCAGCACCACGTAGGGTGGGGTGTGCTCTTCTGGGAGAGAGGTCTCTGGACTCAAAGCAAGGGGGTCAAGACAGGTGGAGCCCAACTCAACCACTTCCTGGCTTCCTGGCTATGTGACCTTGGGCCAGTATCCTGCCTGACTCTCTAGGTCTCACTCTCCTCATCTGGAAAACGGGCTAGAAAGCCCCACTACCAGGGGGGCTTGGCAAACTCAAAAAGCTCCACTCTCATTTGAGGGGTTTTGTCTGGTAACTTGTGTCAAAGCCAAGCCTGGACCCCGGGCCCCCAAACAGGAGAGGGAGCAGAAGAGAGCTGGGTGGGGCCCTGCCACGGTGGGCAGCTTATTAGAACAAGGACTCTTGAGTCTGCTTCCTGCTCCTGGCCCCCCTGACATACAGGGGGCGGGGGCCTTGGGGTTTCGAGCTACAGGGCACTGGGTTCAAATACCAGCACTGCCCTTTTACCAGTTTGACCTTAGTTTGGTCATCTGTAGAATGGAGCTGATCATTCTGTCTCCCTCATAGCACTGTATGAAGATTCATGCATTAATCAACATAGAGCCTGAAGAACGTGCAAGTCTTAGGAAATGTTAGCTGCTGTGCGATCTCACTGAACCCCAGTTTCCTGACCTGGAGAATGGGGATGGTGATGAAAGCCAGGGTGGATATTAGATGGCCAGTGGAAAGAAAGCACCCAGCCAAGTCCCTAGTTGGTGGGCAGTAACTATTAGTTCCCTAGAGATTGTGTCAGAGTCATTTCTGTCTCTAGCACCAATAGGGGCTGGTTAGTGTCGTACTGAATTGCACAGGACACCAGAAGGGTCTTGATAAGTGGCATAGGTGTGACATGAGCCTCCAGAGCTGGGGACTTGAAAGCTCAGGGTCTCTCTCCCCTGGTTGGCTCCTGCCCTGCTCTGAGCCTCAGTTTCCCTAGTTATTACACACGAATGCTCTTTTGGTCCATCCTGCCTCTGAATCCTTTCCTGGTGCTGGCTGCCAGTTCCCAGAGGTCAAGGAGGGGTGCCAAGGGGTGAGGCTGGGGACTCTACCAAAGCCTGTAGGTATCCAGCAGGCAGAAAGGTAGTAGGGTGAGCCTCCCGAAGGCCTTCTGGCTTCTACCCCCACATCCCCACCCCTGCTCTGGTCCCAGGCCAGGAACTTGAGTTCTGGACTCCAGGATCTTAGACACAGGGAGGCTGCTGTAATGACTGCCTCCCTTGGTCAGGGGCCTGAGCACATCTCCCATGTTTTCTAGCCCCTGGCAGGTGCCAGACACTTTGTTTCACTCAGTTGCCCCTAGATTCTGTGAGGTAGATGAGAACTTGGCATCAGGGAGGCCAGGGAACTTGCCCGAGTCCCATGGTGAGGAAGTGGCAGGGCTTGGGCTCCGTGGCTGTCCGACCCTCTGAGCTGCAGGGCGTAGAGGCAGGGATCCATAGGGGCCTTCGCTCTCTGCACCTCCCCACCCCCGGCATATGGTGCCCCTCAGCTGAGGGCACTCCACTAAAGCTTCTCAGAGCTCAAGGCAGCCCTCTACCAGCCTGGTGGGAGACAGGTGCCCAGACCCCCATCTTCCTCCTCACCTCAACGGCAGCTCCAGAGTCTGACCCAGCCTGGGCAGGCTGCAGGGGTGGGGAGACAGAGTGGCCCGGAGCTGGGCCTGTCCCCTCCGCACGAAGTCATCCAGTCCTCTAGGCCAGCCTGGGAAGGGGGGAAACTGAGGCTGAGAACGGAGAGAGCACTCTCACAGTCCCAGAGAGCACCGAGCTGGGTGTGACCTCCCAAAGCCTGGCCAGTTGTGCATTCAGCCACTCGCCCCTCATTTACTCCCTACCTGTCCCCATCTCAGCAGCCCCATCCTGCCCCTGCTCAGCCACACCTGGGAGTCATGCTGACTCTTTATAGCTCCTCATCCCCATCCAGTGCATTTGCAGATCCTGTTGGTTTGACCTTGAAAATACATCTCAGGCTTCACCTCCTCACCACCTCCATCCCTCCAGCCACCCCACTGTGTTCACTCCCCCACCCCACCCCCCGTAACCCCCTTTGACTCACGCACCTGAGAAAACTTTGCAGAACGCAAACCAGACTCTCACCTGCCTCTGCTCAGAACCCTCCAAGATGCCTGTCTGACTCCAGGCAAGAGCCGAAGGCTTTCCTGAAGCCTCCGAGGCCTGGCATGATCTGTCCTTGCTGCCTGCTACCTTCACCTCACTCCACTCTCCCCTTGCCCATCTGATCTCAGCCACACTGACCCCTTTGCTATTCTAAAAACTACCAAATACACTTCTGCCCCAGGGCCCTTGCACTGGCCATTCCCCTAGGCTGGAATGCTCTTCCCCCAGATCTCTACACAGCTGGTTCCTCTCCTCTTTTGGGTCTTTGTTCAAATGTCACCTCCCCAGAGAGGCCCTCCCGGATCACCTAGTCAGGACCATTTTAGGTCCCTTAGACCCTTCTCACCCCCCCTTTCTATTTAATTTTTTCTATAACTCTTCTTACCCCATGACATTATGTATGTTTTTTAGTTTATAAGTTTAGTGTCTTTCTCACCATAAGACTATGAGCTCTGCCAGGGCAGACCAGTCTGTTTTGTTCACTGCTGTGTCCACAGGACATAGAAGAGCTGCTACCCCTAAGGGACCCCCCCCCCCCCCCCACTGTGGGAGGCAGCAGATGCCTCAGAGCAGGAGTCTGAGAACTGCTTATGCACTTCTGTACTCAGAGGGCCTCCGGGGCCCCAAGGTCCAGACCATTCCTCCTGCCCAGCGGTGTCTGAGGAGTCCTCAGGAAGACAACATTTGAGCTGGACCTTGAGGGCCCAACCAAATTTTTCCACAAGAACAGAACATGGAGAAGCTCATTCCAGGGGGGTGAGAATGTGAGCAAGAGCTAGGAGGTGGGACAGGTGTTCGCAGGTTAGCACAGGCTGTGTATGATGGCAACTGAGGCCACCTTCCCAAGGAAGCATGTTCTGCAGACGATTTCAAATGGGTTAGGGATGGGTAAATGGTCAGATCAGCTCGAGAACCCCTGCGGGGTCCTGAGGGGACAAGCTGGTGAAATCGGCTGGGGCCAGATGGAAGAGAAGGATCTGGAAAGCCAGTCAGAGGAACCAGTGTGTCCTTATCTCCTTGTGTCATCATGAATGAAAGCAAGGAGTCCACAGGAGGGTTTTTAGTGGAGGGAGATAAGGTCAGATTTGGGTTGTAGAAGGAACCCTTGGAATGCCAGGCAAGAGGAAGACATAGTCTACGAAGGAGAAACAAGAGGTAAAGGAATTATAAGGTGCAGAGAGATAAGGCCAGGGACGAAGGGGAGAGCCTGCTTCCCTCGCAGGACAAGGGACTGGGACTGGGTGACAGGAGGTGAGGGGCAAGTGATGTCCGACGGTCAGTGTTGACCCAGTTTTCTTGGGTGGAAGGAGGGGAGCTAGGACACCAGGAACGTGGACAGATGTACAAATCTAGGGGGCAGGGGGCAGGGGCCTGTGGGCGGAGTCTAAGAGCTGTCCTTAAGGCCAGTAGCATGTGGCCGTGGGCAGCTATGGAGAGCTGGTGACTCAGGGCTTGGTGGGGCCAGCCCAGGAATCATCGTGTCCATGGGGCCCCCTTCCCAGCCTGGAACCTTCCTCACCCCGGCTGGGACCCGACTGCAGGCTCCTGGGAGGCCTATGCTTGGGTGGATGACTCATCGTTTTCTCGGCATCCCGGCATCCCCGGGCTGAGGAAATGTTCAAGGAGACATGGGGCCCTTCCTTTGGCAGGCTAGGCCCTGACTGGATGCTGGCGGGTGGAGAAAAGTACACTCGGGCCTCATCTCCCAGCATCCTGAGGGCGTGTCTCCAAGAGCCCCTGGCTTCCACCATCCTGTGCAGTCCTCAGCCACCCTGGGGAGAGGCTGTTATGATCCCATTCTACAGGTTAGTAAACCAAGGCGCAGTCTTTGTGGGCACCTAGCTGAGTAAGCACTTGGTGCTGCAGTTTCTTCATCTGAAAAATGGGTCTGATGATTGACCCCCCCCAACGGGTTTGCTGGGAAGACCAAAGGAGAGGATCACGTGAAGTGCTTAAATAGTGGGATCG